>NC_092423.1:101133695-101777028 GCF_036169615.1 Heliangelus exortis | reverse complement strand
TGACAGCATTTCATAGCCCAGTACAAGCATCTTACAAATATTTCTGAAGTTTGCTTTCTTCCCTGTGAGTGCTGTGGGAACAGAGCAGCATACAAACAATGTTCACGGAATTTGTGTGAAGTCACAAAAATTTCCCAATACTAATACAATCTTCAGTCTGCTAAGTTAGATAGTACATGCTTTCAGCTAATGAGGTACAGTCCAAATTCTTAGTAGAGGAAGTAGGAAACTGTGTTGGGTTTGACCTTCACTTACTGCCAAGTGCAGTGCTGCTCTCTCACTCCCCCCATCAAAAGGAAAGGGGAAGAAAATAAGATGAAAAATCACTCACCCATTACCCGTGGGAAAAACAAGATACAACCTGGAAAACTGACTTAATTTATGGCCAATTAAAACCAAAATAGGATGGTGAGAGACAAAGATAAAGCTAAAAATACTTCCCCCCTAAACTTATTCCCAGGATCAACTTCACTCTTTCATTCCTAACTCTTCAATCTGCCCACCAGCAGCACAAGGGAATGGTGAGTGGGGGTTATGGCCAGTCCATGATGCTTTGTCTCTGCCGCTCCTTCCTCCTCACATTGTTCCCTTGCTCCTGTGTAGGGTCCCTCCACTAAGATAGGTTCCTCTCTAGTGGCTCCAGCTCCTGCCAAGAGCCTGCTCCAGCGTGGGCTCTCCACTGGCTGCAGCTTTCCTCAGGGCATGGTCATCTGCTCCACTGTGGTCCTCCATGGGCTGCAGTGGGACAGGTGACACAGGTGACAACTTGTTGTGTTACCATGGTCTTTCTCCACGGGCTGCGGGGCAATCTCTGCTCTAGTGCCTGGACCACCTTCTGTCCCTCCTTTTCCTGCAGGGATGTTTCTTTCCCATTTTTCTCACTCCCCTTTCCCACACCTCCTGTGCAGAGACTTTTAACCTTTCTTAAATATATTCTCTCAGGCATGCCACCAGCACTGCTCCTGGGCTTAGCTTTGCACTGTTTTGGGTTGGTAGGAGTTGGCTGGAATTGACTGTGTCCATCACAGGGCAGCCCTGGCTTCTCCTACCACAGACCTTGCAACCTCCCCAGCCAGTGCCTGAGCACAGATACCCAATACAGAGCAAAAAAGAGCAAAGGTAATGAGCTATGATATGTAGAAGGCTTTTTATTAAAAAAAAACACAACAACAGTATCTTTTCTGTTTTCAAAACAATAGTTTGAGAGCTCAGCTCAAAAAAACTCATGGTGACTCAAGTGGCTGCTTTAATTCCCTCATTAAAAAAGCCATTTGACTTGGACAGAAAAAACTGGAGATAACTCAATAAGTGATTCTGAATAATGAATTAAAACAAAGAATTTGAGGGAAATTAGACAGGTTTAAAGTGCACAGTTCAGAGTCTGTACATTCACTGCTCTATGATAAATGGTGTGTTATGATGTCATCCCATTAGGTGGTACCATAAGCTCAGAATTTCACTGAAATATCAGAGAAAAAAATGGATTAGGGCATGTAGGTAGACAACATCAAAAAAAAAAAAAAACAAACTAAAAAAACTGGTAAGCATACACTTGTGTATGAAATTAATTTCATTAAACTTTGTCTTTCAAAGTAAGTTGAAAGCCACAATTAATGTCATCCCTTTTATCAAAGGGTCATTTAATTTATTCTCTCTACTGAGGTCTGTGCTGAATGACTAAAATTAACAAGTATTAAAACATCTGGATAGAACAGAATATTAAAAAAGCCAATTAGCTGCAGGCAAAAGTTATAGATAGCATAACTGGAACATAATCCCAGAAAGTAAAATTAATTTTCTAGTAAGATTACAAGAATTCAGAGAAAGACTGATGTGTTTAAGGCAAGAGCATAGTCCTCATATTAGACATCTTCCTCAGAGTATGGTTTTCACAATGTCAAATAATTTGATGCCTGTTTTTGTTTTTCTGTTCTTTATTAAAATAGAATTAATGTCAAAGTAACACTCATCTGTCACACTCAGTAGGACAGATTTACATTTGTTTATTTTGTTTATGTGCTATAAAAATATCTTCCTCCTTAGTTTCCTGGCTTTACCATTAGTAATCCTGTTTTGTGTTCCCTACCCTTTCTTACACTGATGCTGAGATAAATCTTAAAATCCTATTTAAAAATGTGCAAAGCCTTTCTTAATGTTTTAAAGATTTCTGATGTTTTGACAAGTGATACTAATTTATCCACAGTTAGTTTTTATTCTGACTAGGTTTATGAATACATTTCAGTACTGCATTCCTTATTAATTTATAACTCAATAATGTTGCATACAAGACTAAACCACCAGGGGCAAACAGAAAGTGGCATTAATTACCACATGCTATTTGAAAAGTATCAATGCTCTTTATATACAAATATAGAGGTTGTTTAGAAAATGTGTAAACAATTGGCTTTGTTTCAAGGAGGAAACTCCCTAAGGTCTAGGTAACACCAACCTAAGAAATACTGTTTAGAAAAATGCAGTGTTTGTATAGATTGGTACAGCAAAATATTTTAGTGTCTTTTTGTGGTTGTGGGTTTTGGTTTGTTTGTTGGTTGGGTGGTTTTTTTTGTTTGGTTGGTTGGTTTTTTGTTATTTGTTTTTTACCACAATCAGGCCTTTTTTTCAGCTACAAAAGAGGAAATAGTTTGATTAAAATTTGCTGTGATCCTTGGCCCACTGCTGTTGAGCCAATCCATGACTGTACAGTGTATGATTTAAAGGATGTGTTATTCCAAAATGCATGGGGTCTTTTTGCATTTGCACATCAAAGCCTCCTGTATCTGTGATCAGCCAACTCTGACTATATGTTATGTTACTGTTTAAGGAAAAATAAATACAGAGGCAACTAGCAGCTCTCAGACAACAATCTGATTTCCTTCTCCCTGTCCTGTAGCTTGGGTCTTAACTGAAGCCCTATGCTATAATGCACAAAATTTAAAATAACTCTGTGTTCCTTATATTGAGTGCTACCATAATCATTGAACCACAGCGTGGTTTGCATGAGAAGATCATCTCTGATAGTCCAACCACATTCTTGCCATGGGCAGGGACATCTCTCACTATATCAGGCCTCAAAGTAGAGTCCAAACTGACCTGGAACACTTTCAGTGATGGAGAATCTACAGTTTTGCTGGGCAACCTGTTCCAGTGTCTCACCACTGTCACAATAAAAGATTTCTTCTTTATACCCAAACAACATCTACCCTCTTTCAGTTTCAAACCACTACCTCTTGCCCTGCCACTAAAGTCCTTGGTAAAAAGTCTTTCTCCATCCTTCTTATAAGTCCCATTTACACATCAAAAATCTGTGACAACATCTCCCCAGTGCTGAACAGCCTCAGCTCTTTCAGACTTTTTTCAAGGCACAGTTGTCCCAGCCTCCTGATCATCATCCTGGCCCTCCTCTGGAATTGCTCTAACAGGTCCATGTTTGTCCCACTCTGGAGAGTCCACATCTGGATGTAGTACTACAGATGGGGTCTCACATTAAATATAACTTGGATCTAATTTGAAAAATAAATCAAAAACAAAAAGACAAACCAAGCCAAATGAAAAATTCTCAGATAGAAACAGAAAAGAGCAAAAGAGATGCAGTAGATTTTTAAAAGTAAGTTTGTCCAGAGATTCTAACTTTTTATTAGACCAGCTGACAGAAGCTGGGAAGACCAGGGAAGCTTTCAAGCACAGGTCATTTTCAGCTCTGAATTGTTAAATGTCTTTGGACCTATCATAGTCAAAATACACTCTCATTTCTGAAGTAAAAAATGAAATAAAATAAGAAAAAAACCTGAATAACTTTCAACAATACAGCACTCCAGAGACCCTGTCAGCAATGCTAACAATGGAAATAATGCATAGCAGGACTTTGGCCACCACCAAGTTCTACAGAGGTTAAAAAAGAAAACCCATTTAAAGGTAATTCTGTGGGTTTTGTCCTAAAAATCATTTAGGAGAAAGTGAAAACAGTGAACAACTTGATTAATTTCAATTTATACCCTTTTCAGATATGACTGAATGTGTACACTTGAAGAAAATACTGAAAAGTAAAAAGGCAATAGTTCAGCTTCAATTTTAGATACATTGTAGAGCTGGCAGACCTGGAATCTGAAATGCATCATTCTGCAAAAAAGATGAAGCAAGGAACATGAATGGTGCAATGCTTACATGGCTAGAGATTTATTTTCTTCAGATCAGAATGACACCATACACTATTTTACATTACTGAAATATTATCTTTGGAAAAAGCCATAAAGCCATTTCCAAATTTTACTTTTTAAGGCAGAACAGATTCCAAAAAGTAAGAATGACATACTGTAATTTATAAACTATTTTACAGCTGTAAGCAATGTTATGCTTTCAAGTCTATTTTAACAATATTCTGTTATGTATAATAATGTGGAGCCCCATAATTTATCTCATAAAAAGAGAGAAAAAACAAAAGAGAAAGACCACTAGAAAAAAAACCACACAAACATTTTCCATAGTCAGTTACTATCAGAAGTCATAACTTGATCACATTCCTAACAAGTTCTATGCTTCTGTCTTAGTAGATATCAGGCTAGTTATTCCCTTGCCTTAAAATTAAGTAACCATCCTTGAAAAGCTATAACATTTATCAGGGTGCACGATAAAAGCCCTCAGTCTGGTGGGAAGGCCCAGATCATTATATCAACCATTTCTATCACTATAGATAATGTCATGTGAAGTGTGTGTGCTGCTAGGAATCAACACACCTGCACCATGCCTCTGCTCTCTGCAAGCATCTGACCCAGCTGCTGGCAGCTCCCCTCATGGCAGGGTTTAATTCACTCCCAAGTCCCCTTCCTAGCCCTGCTCACAATGCCAAGTACAATATCAGTATCCCATTGATATGCTACTGTCAAGGCTGTCTCCTGCTGAATGATGCCTTACCTCATTTCACTTGCAACTTTCCAATACGTTGTTCTTGCCTAGGCAGATAGAGAAGGCTGAAAATATTTAATTTGAGAAAGCTACTGTCATAATAAAACTACTCTTTTGACAAGTTTTAGCTGGAAAAAAAAAAAAAAAAAAAAGTCAAATGTAAGATCACTCCACTTTCTTCCAGCTGCACTGCTGGGCTTTTGAAACTGAATTTCATTTGTTCAGTTAAATCCATTTTGAAATGTAAAAATAACATTTACTGCAAGAGGGCTGAAGGCTTTCCTTGTTTATCTTGTTTTATTATTTCTCAGTCTTTGGGATAAAAGTTATGAGATTTATCTGAATAAAAAATGCAAAATCACCTCCCCCAGGAAGACAAAAAAGTTATCTGAGTGTCCAGTTTTATCAGGGTATCAATAGTTTATGATAATCTGCGCAGCTCAGGAACCACTTATCATCCAAGGATATTTACACCATACTGCCTGGGATGAAATACTCTGCCAAATGCTATATTCCAACATTCATGCATTAACCTTCATTCCAGGGCTCCCACATGCCATCCCACTGCACTGCAGACTAAAGAAATTTTCACAGCTTGTCACATTGCCATCACTGACTTACTCGACACTAGAAAAGATGCTAATGGCTATGTCTAGGGATTTGATGTTTTCACCCCTTAATTATCAAAGGACAAATTAAGTTTGTCTCTCAGCTTTGTGGAAAGCTGGGGGAGGCAGACACTTCTCTCTTGGTCATAGGATGGCAGCCACAATTACAGAATTCAGATTGCAGATACTGCACGACTGCCCAAGAGATGCTACAGCAGATCCTGCTCAGCTGAAGTGCCTTCATCCACACCTTTCTTTACTGATATCAAGCCATATGCAGCTCCCTGTTTAAAAGGCCTTGCACTGAGCTGAGATTCTAAAAGTTCAAGGATCCATGTTGTAACTCCTCCAGATTCTAACTTGGGGACTATAGTGATCACTAGAAAAAGGCACTTGGGTATGCTGCTTTGTGATGCAACTAGAAAGACTACCCTGTTCAGGGATCAGTTCTGTTGGGACACAGTCTACCAGGAGGAAGGTGTTCAGGAGGAAGGTTGCAGTGCACAAAGAGGGATACTTTAGCAAAAGGTGGTTGATTGGTGACTCCCAGCTGCAGTGGGAAGGGCTAAGCCTACTACATGGCTAACTCAGGATCACAGAATCATTGAATGGTTTGGGTTGGAAGGGACCTTAAAGGTCACCTAGTTTCAATCCACCTGTCATGGGGAGGGACACCTTCCAATAGACCAGCTTGATCAAAGTCCCATTCAACCTGGTCTTGAACATTTCCTGGGATGCCACAGCTCCCTTGGGCAACCTATTCCAGTGCCTTACTATCCTCACAGGAAAGAATTTCTTCCTAATATCTGATCTAAATATACCCTCTTGAAGTTTGAAACAGTTCCTCATCATCCTATAGATACATGACTTTGTAAAATGTCCTTCCCCAGCTTTCCTGTAGGCCTCTTCAGGTACTGAAAGGCTGTTCTAAGGTGTCCCTGAAGCCTTCTCTTCTCCAGGGTGTTTCAACTCTCAGACGGTTAAAGGTAAGGCTTCCTTCTCACAGCTCCTGACAGAAAAACTTCATAGCAATCTGTCCAAACAATGAACCTTCAAAAATTTAAAATTAATATTACAGCCTTCTGTGGCAGGGAAATATACAACTTGCATACCTCTGAATATATTTTATTTATTACATGATACTCACTCTACTGACGGGATCTACAATTAGATGTTTTCACATTTTTAAAGGGATTTTTTTTCCACCCTCTCCTCCTTGAAGAATGGAGGAAGAAATGTCCTTTCTATAATTAAACTAAGTTGCCATCATCTTTGGGAAAATACCAGAGATTGTTTCCCACCAGCTCTGTGAGCTATCAGTACCCAAGGCAGGCCAGGGATGCTATGTGCTGTAGGAACACAGCATGGGATCAGCACAGGTGCCCTTACAGACTGACACAGGATTAGAAATAAGACAGATGCAAACTGAGCATTCAGGATTTGTACTAGAAAGCCTTACAAGAACACAAGCTCCTTCAGAAAGCTCCAGCTCATTATTTGTTGGGACAAACACTCCCAGCAACTTCTGCCTCCTATTGCCTACACCAGGAGGGTTCTGTACCACCCTGTTATGTGGTACAGGAATGAACGGTTCACCCCTTTTAGAGCTGGGAAGAAGATGAGATTTAATCCATCTTTCTCTGGGCTGAAGTCTGGTTGGGTTCAGTCCTAAATCCTTAAATGGTCTTTACCCTTTGCACTGTCCCCTGTGGATGCTCTTGTCTCATGCAGGTCTCCTTTTCTTTCACTCATGTACTGCCCAAGACATCCCTTGGGCTTACAAAGAAATCTATGGAGGACAACTCAGTGGCTTTCTTTCCGTAGCACAGAAAGAAGGTCCAGAACTAATTATTTCCAAGAACCTATCAGACTAACCTGGACAGTAGGTCAACACTGATCTTGACTTAGCAAACAATCGACTAGTATTTTGCAAATAAGAAGTTGCAAAAAAAAAAACACACCCAAACCCAAACCAAACCAAAACGAAAAAACAAAAAAAAACCAAACAAACCACAAATAAGGAAATGTCCAAGTAGTCTGCTGAATCTGGGTTTTAACAAAATATCTCAATTAATAAACATTTTTCAAAGGAAATGTGAATGTCTACAGTAGTGAGAAAAAAATCTTTTAAAATCTGAAATATTATTTAGGAGTGAACGCTAATTTAAGTGGCATTTCATAAATTAACAAAGCCAGAGTTTATATTTTATATTAATTAAATGCTATCAAATGTAATATAAACAATTTAATGGTTGGCTAGGTTAATTAGAATTTTTCAAAACCTGATAATTAGTATTTTTTTAACCTCAAGGTCACAGATCAGACCTAAGATCTCACTGACAATAATTAGGAGGACAAATACAGCATTTTCATCTGAGAATCTCAATACATTTTACTTCTGTATGTATTTCCTCAAAAGACCTTCAAGTTAAGTGACAATTTTTAAGACTTGTGTTTCAAAGAAATAAGAAACTGACAGAAAACAATATTTTCTTCAATCATCATAGTAGAATGCAAGCAAAAGGTTTTGCACATAGGCTGGTAAACTGTCTTGACAAGTTTGCAAGGATGATAAAAATATATGTCCCTTTTTATCCTCTTCCAAAATGGAAGTACCACTGTTCAGCTGACACAAACGGTGTCAAACAAATACAAAAAAGTACTTTCAATGAAGTTAGCAAGGGTGAAAATACTCAGAATCACTAAGATCGCTTAGCATTTTCTGTACTTAATTAAAACTTGCCTTAACTAGATATTAATACATTAAATAAAAGATTGCTTGTGTAGTACTCATCAATATGAAACCACTTTCCATACTGTCCCGGTTTCAGCTAGTATAGAGCTAATTATTTTCTTCTTAGTAGCTAGAATAGTGCTGCATTTCAGTGTGGGATTTGGTATGAGAAACAATATACTGATGTTTTCAGCTGTTGCTAAGAAGTCAAGGACTCTTCAACTCCCCATGCTTTGCTAGTGTGTAGGCGCACAAGAAGCTGAGAAGGAGCATAGCCAGGACAGATAACTCCAACTGACCAAAGAGATATTTCATACCATATGATGCCATGCTCAGTATATAAAGCTGGGGGAGAAAAAGGAACCAGGAGACATTTGTCTTCCAAAGTAACCATTACATGTGATGAAGCCCTGCTGGCCTGGAGATGGCTGAACATCTTCTTGCTGAGGGAGAGTGAGGAATGAGTTCCTTATTTTGCTTTGCTTGTATGCCTGGTTTTTGCTTTACCTATCAAACTGCCTTTATTGTTACCCATGAATTTTCTCACTTTTACCCTTCCAGTTCTCTTCCCTATCCCACCACAGGGCTGGGGAGGGGAGAGGGCAGGTGGTGAGCTGCTGCACGGTGCAGCCGTCTTGGCTGCACACAACACACACAAAAAAAATTAATTTACTGTTCCTAACACCATTAATACTAATTAATACTAATATTAATACTAATACCACACACAGCTCCTACACAAGGGTATCGACATTTATAGCTTAGGGCAGTTTAATTCCCAATAGCTTCATCTACAAATATTAGAACTCTTCCAAACTGCTTATCAGCTTTTGACTTAATTTGCTACTATTTGTACTACTTGGGCACAGGAGATTCCCACTTGAAATCACAGACAAGCTGTGGTAAGTGCTAGCCTGAGATCTTGACACTGGAACCTTGTAGCTGATCTAGTCAATACAGATGAACAGTAGGAACAAGGAAATATTTGGTGCTTTTAAGGAACTGGAGCATACCCACAAACATACAGGGAGAATTTTGCCAGCAGTTCACAGAAGGTCTGCTGTGAAAACTCAGTTTGGAGCCTTAGCAACAAGACCCTCCAAGAGGTACAGTAAGAAGCAGGATTCAGGTGCCTAAACATAGGCAGTTTCTGTCAACTTGGGTGCCCTAAGAATCCGCAGTTTCTGAGACATTTTTTTGTGAGGCTGGCAGGTACAAACCAGGAGTGAGACCTGAACTGTGCCCTATTGGAGCAACAGCTTCAAGCAAGAGCACTGAAAATGGCAATAGATGATCAGTTCCTTAAACTGGAGTCCAATCTGTATTTTGATCGTGCCTGAGACAGAAAATAGTATCCAGTATTTTAAACAGGGAAAGCTAAGGAATATGTATCTTTTGGTTTTGTTTTGTTTTTTTATTTTGAGCTCCACTTGAAAAAGTGGTGAAAAGCTGTTATGCTGTTAGAATCAGGTCATCATTAGGAGATTCTCCTTCTCAAAAAGCTGTAAACATAACACAAAGTTAATGATTCAGGTTCAAATTTCCTCATTTTCTTCCATGATTGGTGACCCATATGATCACCTTCTCCACTCATTATTGTACAACCAAATTGTAAGTAAAGTAAACAGCAGAAAATCATGTCTATTGAAAATTAATTTAAAAAAGCAAACTTCTCTTTATTATATGCTTTCATTGGAAAGATGGTTAACTGTACTGCATGGTACATTTTTCAGGTTTATCTGTTTTCTGTGAAAGCAATTTAAAAAAAATCTATGAAATAAAAACACCAAGTGAATGAGGCATAAACTAATACGATCTCTATGTACTGACTGCTTTTGCCCATGCACCTCTTCTAAATTTCCTTAAGCACACTGTGCTCTATACCATATGGGACAGATAACTCTTGCAGTAATTTTCAGATTGCCTTCAGTACTTTTTAGGGCATCTAGAAAAGTTTGTTTTCTGCTACAAAGTCCAGGATGCTTCATTATTCTCTGATAATAAGGAACATACACGAACACTTTACAACATGGAAAAAAAAATCTGTTGATTACAATCATAAGACAAAAAGGAACAAAATCCCATCTTGTCATAGTTGCCAAAGACTAAAAGGTGCAGCCAGTGCAATTTTGTACCTCTATATGTGCATACATGTATATCTGTCCCTGTTAGTTGCAGCACTCTGAATCAGAAGAAAATATTTGCAATGGGGCTTAAATCCAAATCTGCCTGTTTAACACTGCAAGATGTTTGGAGAGGAAATCAAAGGCTGCACTGCTTTAGAAAGCAGAGGTATCCTGTGATGAGTCAAGCACACAGACCCTGCTCTTCTGAGCAAAGGCCTTAAATCATCCTTCTGATGACAGGTGTGCTTAGGGAGAAAGAAGAGTTGTTTATCTTATTGTCTTTATGTATTTTCTGCAGCCCATTCACACTAAATGCAACAAAGCACCTCAGAAAACATGTCACTGACGTAATTCTGTGCTCTGGCTGAATAACATTAAACAAAATTTATCTAGCCTTTGAAGTGAAACCTTTTTATTCTGTATTCTAAATGGTAAAATAAGCAAAAATCGAGGCTTTCATGTTGGCTATCCCATCCTTATCTTCCTTTTCTCCAGCAAACACGAAGCAAACACAGTAAAAGCTGAACTAGCAATGGGCCAGTGATGTTCTTGTAGGGAATTATACATCTTTTACAAAATTTGGTGGCATAATAAAAAAAAATAAAAATTGAAACTTCATACAGCTGTTAATATAAGGTTAACTACACTTGCATTTTATCTTTTTCATGAATACTATAGGCCAAATTCTGAATCTGTTTACACACATTCTGTGGCAGCCAAGAACATAGGATCCTGCTTCTAAATTCAATTAATTCTTTGGCATCAGATGTCCATGCCTGAACACTGGAAGCATATTCAACTTTTTTTGTAAGCCCTTATCTGTACTGACAGAAGTATGTTGCCATGTCATATTTGAACACAGTTAAGCATTTCTCATAAACGTGTTGAATATTCCTGATTAATACGTCCGTGATGCAGTATGAAACAGATTTGTAATAGGCTAATACAGATTAACACAAATTACTTGGGTTTTTATTAATATATGCACTAAAAACATGACTAAACACCTGCTGGCTTTCAGACTGAGCTATATTTGTCAGGTATTTTAAAAGAAATTGTCAAATTCATTTCAAACAAAAAGATCAAAGTTCCTAAGATGTATTCAAAGGCACTGACTCTCCATACTCAGTTCTCTGCTGCTCAGGAAGCCAAATTAATGTCTGTACCACAGAGCTGACTAGCACAGGAGCAGCAGAATGGTGCTGTGGCTCATGTGATGTGTGCATTTCCCATCCATATTTAGCAAAAAAGCTTTAAGAGCCCAGCATGAGGCAGTGGCCCACGGTGGGCAAGGCAGGGACATGCTGTACAACAGCAGCTTCTTCTTGGCTGCTGTGCAGCTCTGCTCTGCCAAGGCAGGCAGCTTCAAGGGACAGAGTCATAAGATAATCTAGAATGTCAGGGACTTCTGAAAGTCACCTGGTCCAACCCTGTGGTCTAAGCAAGGGCAACTTCAAAGTTAAATCTGATTTGAAAGTAAGATCAGGTTGCTCAGGGCCATGTCCTCTCAAGTTCTGAGTATTTCCAAGGATGGAGATAATAACAGCTTCTGTCAGAGATCTGTTTCAGTGCTTGACCACCCTAACTGTAAATTACTTTCCCTAATATTGAACTTGAATTTTTTTTTATGCTTCAACTGATGTAGTTGAAGACAGCAATATACTCCTCTCTTGTGAGCAGCACAGCTCTCAGCTTCTCTATGTTGCAATCCCCTAATCATCTTGATGGCCCTCCTCACTGTATGATGCCAATTTTACTTGTCTCTTGCTTTGCAGCTTCCTATCTGCAGTGGTGAAGGGCTCTTGTAAAAGTAAAAGAATATTTTGCAATGAGCAATGGCCTGAGCCTCCAGGTGTTTGAGCTCTGCCTCCCTTCTATTTTTCTTGTCTGAATATGGGAAAGTTAGGTTCTAGTAGGGACTCTTGAGGTCTCTGGCTTGAATCAAACCTACTTCAATTTAGTTATCAAGTATGCAGACCCAATGATTGTCTATATCGATGTCATGAGAAACAGAGAGCAGTTGGGCCCCTGAAATGGCCACTTTGGTTAATTGTCAAAGGCAGTTTGAAAGACAGATTAAGGCCTAATGTAATACAAAAAGTGAATTATATTAGACTGAGCTAGATCTGGCCAGCTGTGGTGTTACAAATTCCTATGTTATCAATGGCATCTACTTTGAACTTGATCGCTTTTTTGTGTGTGTTTTTGTGACAGAGGAGAAAGGCCAAGGAAGAGTCCTTAAAGTGTAAGTCAGACCCAAATATCAAGAGTCGGGACAAAATAATTATGAATGCTTTAAAGAAGGTCAAGCCAGATTTCTTTTATCTATCTCCTAATTCTCCACCTCATTCAATTATAGAAGTACAATAATAATAATCACGTTGGCATTCCTTGCAAAGGCATAGTTGGTTTTATGGATCTGCTCACCCAGGGACAATAGATTTTAGTAGGGATTCAGGATCCCATTGTGCTCGGCCATGAACCCAACAAATGCTAAGGAATGCTGCTGCATGGAAGAGCTAACAAAGCTCTTTGAACAGTGAATGGAATAGAATTTCACCAAACCTCACCTGATAGAGATGCCAGTATCTCAGATGAAAATGGCACTTAAACCCCACTGAGTTGTGCAGTATTCAAACTGGACCTCTAAGGGAATGACTTTATGCATGACTAGAAATAGCTTGAGACATCCCATGTCCTTAAAGACATGTAACTTAGGTTACATCTTTCAGAATGAGCTAAAAGGCAAGCTTATTAACTTAAATTTTAACTTTTTGGTAGCTTACACCAGCATATGTTCTGCTTACATGAAATGTGCAGAATATCCCATAAAAAAGATCTGAGTATACACATTTAGATGAATACAAAACTGTTTTCAGACAAAAAGCTTTTCTTAGTTGAAAACATAAAAATGAACATTATCACGCCATCCAAATTCACTTATAAGTGCAAATGTTTTGCAATATAAAAATATTTTTCCATAAGCCAGTTGAAAGACTGGCAAAGCAGCTGAGTCTTGCTGCCAACATAATAGAAATCTGAAGTCTGTTCCCAGGATTACTTAAAGTGACCTTGATGAAGCTGCCTAATATTTTATTTGTGAAAATGAACCTCTGGAAGATGTCAAAGGTAGAAATATGAACCATGTGTAATGTGAGGGAAACAGATATATTAACAGCAATTAGGAGGAGAGCTGGAATTGAAATTTATGGTTTCTGGGCTTCCTATCAAATGTATCTTTTTACATAATAACAGGGATAATAAGAAGGACTGTCTGCGTCTCTTCCAGAGTTGTTCTGCTTCAGATAAAATCATGTGCTCAGGACGCTGTGTTTATTTCACTGCTGTATATGAAATAAACGCAAGCAACTGTGAATATTAAATGACAGAAATCTGAAGGTCCAAGCCAGAATCAGTAGAACATAGATTACTTCATCTCCCCAAAGCAGGATGCTTTGACTTCCACAACTACAAAATACTTTCAAGAGCAGAAACTCAAAATACAGTTCTGCAGCTTAAAAGTAAATCAGAGTATAATTTCTCTGACTATACTTTTCTAATCTTTTAAATAATCACAAACACTTACAGAAAAATGTATAATCTTTCCTATAGAAATACAGACTTCTCCCTACTCCTAGAAGGGATGTCACCAGAAAAAGGATAAGCAGGAGGCTTCTGCATTGCCTAAATGAGCCATTATTTGTGGAACTGATAACTGGAAAAGGAATAAATGCCATTTGACTCAGGAAATAAAGTACGGTTGCAACACTCAATTTTGTATTACTTGCAAATTGAAGACATGGGCCTCTACAAAGATTCTTTTACTGCTATTTTAGGATAAAGTTATACTTGAAAGTACTCATATAGACTACTCAAAGTATCAGAATGACAGGTAAAAAAATGTTTAAGATCTCTTTCCACCGGAATATGGATCATCTGCAGTTTTTTCCAGCATCTGAACTATATACTTTATATCTGCATAATTTTTCATAATATGATGTGACTTTAAATCTTACGATACTGAAATGGTTTAAATTCTTACCATGGAACTTGATTTATCAGTAGAGAATTTTATGCTGGTATCGTGCTGATACTATAATCAGCAATAAGTGTGCTTAAGAGGAAGCCCTACGAGACTCAGCCGGGATGTTTAGTTAAAAGGAACCTCAAGAAATGAAAGTATTAGATTGGACTTTGAGTTGTCATTTTCTGAGGGTAGTTTAAAGAAAGCTAATACACATCAAAGTGATCAATCATGTCAGCTCTTGAGTGGAATTCTCCAGGCATCTTTCTTCTGTCAACTTCGTGTGCCTTAAGAGTATCATCAGACATGATGGTTTATTCTCTCACTTGCAGGAGGTTAAGTCAGAAGCAACTTGCAGGACTGACAGGAATGACTCTGATATGAAGTAAACAAAAGAAAACTGGATGGAATGTTTGTAACCCCCCCCAACAATGTAATTATTTGTTTGCTTGGCAGAGAAGTAGAAAGACTGCAGAGAAGCACTGGACCAATGTCTTCAACAAAACTGGAGAAAATGCAAGGAATTGGCTACTCTTTGTAATTCTAGGAGACAGCAGCTCTATTTTTCAGTCTTCTCCCGATATTAAGTCAGGAATCTAATTTTTTCAATTTATATTTTCCTCAATAACTATTTTCTTCCTGTGATATGAGAGGCTCATGCTGTCGTTTGATGACATGTCAAGACCCCCATTTCTGCCCCCAGACACATACTGTAAGTGCATCTCTCTATCCATAAAAATATACCTGCTATCTACACAGATGTGTCCTGGAGTGAAGAATTTCTCCCTTAAGTGATTTCTGAATTGGAAGTTTTTGATTCCTTTTCATTACTGAATTATTCCCCTGCCCAGCCGCCACCCCCATCCCATGTTTAATTTTCTGCTGAACACATGAGGGATATATTAGCTTTTCTGAAATTTTACTATGCCCTCTATTTTTATTTAGAGAAGGTGGACTCATATAAATTCTTAAAATTATTTTTTAAGAATTTTTTTTGTTTGTTTAGAAGTAAAATGTATGTAGCCTATAAATTTTATGAAGGACATCTTTTTCCTGAAGAGCCTTAAAAAAAACACCTCTACAAAGGGAAGTATTTAATTTGCCTTTTTAAGAGAAATATCATCCTACATTTATTGCTATTGCATTTGTTGTCTCCTTTTGTGAATTAAGCCATTAGATCCACAACATCTTTGGATGAACTGCAAATTAATAGTACTATGGGATCACATGTAATTTAGTAGGCATATATAGCTTCTTAAAGCAGTACCATCTCAACACACTCAGGAAAAAACTCAAGTCTGCATTAGCAATACAGTTATAGTTTATGGTATGTGACAAAGAATGTGGTAAGTTTCTTATCCTCAGCTGTGTGAAAACAACACCCAAGGGAGTCCTTAAAACTTAGGTGCCAGTAGATTAAAAAAAAGAAACATAAGTCAAGGATTTCTGGAGCTTGATGGATGTTTTTGAAAATCTGGAGTTGACATTGCTGACTTTATTACACACTTAAACTATGATAGGTCCACTGTGACTATCCTGTGTTCTACCTAAAGCTTACTTAGTTGTCTGGAAAAAATTTGTGCTATGCCCAGGAGTTACCAGTGATAACATATATTTCAACTTTGACTAGGCAAAACTAAAGTGTATTTTGCCTCCTTAGGTTTTTTGGTAGTAAAAGATCTGTTTTCTCTGGCTCAAGTACACTGAGAAGATATTTACCTTTGCTATTTTATTCTTAATATTTCTAGTATTTTAATACTCTGCATATTCAGAATGTACAATAGAACAATTACTGTACTGTTGCAAGTAACCAGTGAGCTGTAGTGGTAGGGATGGTTTTTGGTTTTTTTTTGACAGGTAGTGATATTTGCTGCATTATACATTCATAATTATCATTACGCAAGATAATTATGCAGCACCACTCTAAGCAACCTATTCCAGTATTTCACCATCCTATGGAGGGTTTTCTCATTGGAGAAAACCATATGGAGACTCTCAAGTACTGTACTTTGGTCCCCCAAAGGGCTGATCAAAACAACAGATAAATTTTTTTTTGTCTTCTGTAACATAAGCACATACACTCCCAACCCCAGCATCAGGAAACATCTATAAGCATGGTGCAGACTGAAAAGACTGAAAGTTACCCATTTTTACAGATAGGAGTGTGATATTTTTCTATCAATAAAGACAAACTTCTTATAGTGCAAGTTCAAATAAAAGTTTCTATAAAATCATATGTGCACTAAAAGCAAGTTACACTAAATGCTACAGTTTCTTAATGCTTGGTGTTCAGAGATGCTTATAACACCTAGCTCTACTGCTACAAATACACACAGACAATAACACTGAAATATTTCATATTCGAGTGTGCACAGAAATTTTATCTAAATTAGAACATAATTACTCTTACTGGAAGCAGTTTCATCACTGTTAGTACTCAGCAGGTCTCATCTCTTTCCTTCTGGGAAGAAAACCAATGGCTGGAGAGTGCCATACCTACTGTAACATCTTTCTATAATTATCACAGAGAGTTCTAATATTATGTGCATTTATTTCCTAAGTTTGTGGGAAGAAAGTCAACACAATCTCTTTCTGGAAACCCTGCTGTGGCAGCATTATTTGTGTTCTAATATTTCTTAACAGCCTCTCCCAGGTATAAATGAGATGTCAAATCTAAATTAACACTGGAAACATGACCTACCCTGCTCTTTTTGCTCCAAACTGTCAGCTCAGCTGCATGTGTCAAATATGAAGTGCCCTCCCAGCTAACTAGATTGACATATTGCTGACTGCAAAACTTAATAACAAAACACCAACATTAACAATAAGGAACCCCAACCAATTCTACAATCGCTGTTTTTCTTTTCTTTTTAAATTTTATTCTTATTTTTATTTTATATTTTATTAATAACTTCACAGTGTTATCCTTAGAAATTAAATTTACTGAGGCTTGCAAAGCTTTCCTGTTTAGCAAAAATATGGCTTTCAAATAAGCCTCTTTCCCAGTGAACTAACTGCTTTTCCCACACCCAGTTCTTACAGGCTGTCATTTGGATTCTTCTCTGCCCCTCTCTTCAGTGTGATCACACATGAAAAAACCCACAACCTGAGATAAACTGCAGATGGTCACTTTATCAACCCTCCTACCAAAACTGAATATATCTATATATTTTTGAATCTTCCTTTCTTAAAAGCAAGCCTGTAGGCTTTTGTCATATCCTTTACAGAATGGAGAAATAAACTCCCATCTTCTTTACAGTTGCCTCCTGGTTAAGTAAAGGCTATAATATCTTAATTTTTTTTTTCTTTTCTGGAGCAGCCATTGCTAATGGCTGCTTTGCTCCCAAAAAACAGTTTCTTAGACTTTTATAATTTTAGTTGCTCTCTCCTGAGCTTTATGCTACAGGTCCTGATCTTGCTTGAAACACAGGGCCTTGAAGTAGAAACAGGACTTCAGCTGAAATTCCCCAGTGCCCTCTTGTTAAAAGTTTTGTGAAAAATTTCTTCCAAAATTGCAAATAAATCAAAGCAATTAATATAAAAATAGGTAACATAAGTAGAAGAAAGACATGATAAAGCCTGTTTATCTTCCTATACCAAACTTTGCTTCTGTTCAGATCACCAGAAAAGAGGTTTCTAGTTCACATGGACTAAAAAAGATCTGAGAACCTTGGAAGATGTGTTTCATATCAGATGAAAGTAGAGATGAACAGCTCCTATTACTTTTTATGCAAATAAAAAAAGCCAAAACATATTCCCCATTGCATGCAAAAACAATTGGAAGAAGGAGAGCATTTAGGAAAATCACGCCATCAAATCCATAGAAAAATGGAGGATGATAAAAAATATGAAAACCTGGCAAGGAAATAAGATGTACTTTTTTATTGTGTTGATTTTCATTACCACGTTTTCTATTACTGACCCCACTGGTCATGGCTAAACATAGTTTATATAGTTGCACTGAAATACCTTTACTCTCTTAAGTGTGAGAGACTCACCCCTGGTCTTTCTCATTTGGAAAGGGAATACTTGC
Organism: Heliangelus exortis; assembly: GCF_036169615.1. NCBI lineage: Eukaryota > Metazoa > Chordata > Aves > Apodiformes > Trochilidae > Heliangelus > Heliangelus exortis. The sequence goes on along the minus strand of NC_092423.1, from coordinate 101,758,604 downwards.
TCAGCGCCTCAGATTTCAGAACATCTCTAGCCCAATAGCCTTCATCTTCTTTTGCTCTTTCATTTTACCTTACATCTCTACTTTTCAAAATAAGACTTCTGCCACTGCAGTTCTCTGCTGATCAACATCATTGCTATTTCATGCAGGCAAGTTGACATCGTTACTAATTCTCATCCAAAAATGATCTATTTTGCCACAGATTTTGCAGGACATTGCTCTTTGTTCCTGAACTAAACCTGAGTTTAAGAAACAGGAGCAGAAAATGTGGATGAAAATATTCCTCATTCACAGCACAGGGGAATTCCATCCTTACCCTCCTTCCACAGCACATTCGAGGCTTCTGTAGGAGCTGTCAGAGCCTAGTGGCAGTGGGAGTAGTACTACACTGGCATATGGTTACACAACAGGTATGTATAGGAGTCAACACTATTTCTAGGTGAAATGGGGGATTCAGTATTAAATCAAGCATGTTCCACCTCAGGAATTAATACAGATGACAGCTATGTAGGAAGTAGCCATTTCCTGAGCAGCAATTAGAATGCTCTGCAGAATAAACAGGAATGACAGCTAGCCATTAATGTAATTACTCATTTCTGTGTCAGTCACTCTGCCTTCTCAGTGCACATTAACAGACTTTAGAGATGGCAAGCAGAGCTGAGCAAACCACATATTGCACCTAAAGTTACTGAAGCACAACAAAAAAAGACTCTGCATTGAGGGTTCAGGGATAGCAATATGAAGTCATTACTGAAAGATAGCAAACTAGATGTTGTCATATGTCAAAGTCTAAGCCATCCTTTGGAAAGATATGCATCTTATATATACAAACACAGTTATGTGTCTAGATAATAAATATATCAGCCATAGGGCTTTAAACATCTGGTCTATTTGCAAACAGCTGCATGTCCAACAGCTGGTTACATATATATATTCTAGCAAGAACAGAGGTATACATATTTGAACTATTTCAAGAATTCACAATTTCACTATTTATTTTGCATTTTGTATTTTTGTTGTGTAAGGTTTATTAAAAAATACATAGATGAAGGTTATGTCCATGTTTAAAGTTCTAGAATTTAGCAACTCAGGGGTGTGGGAAAAAACACTGACTGCACTACACATTAATGGCACTGCTCCAGGAACAGCTTTCAAGTATCTGAGTGACCAGGTGTCTTTACCACAGCTATCTGTCACTCTATGAAAAGCTGATCCCACTTTAAGTTCCTAGAGCCAAGTACCATTCATCAAGTTAATTCCATCAAGAAGCTTTCAATCAAAAATTTTTGGGGTTTGTGCATACAAGGTCAACATTACAAGTTAAAGATTTTTTACCATTACAGTATTGAAGATTTTAGAGCCACTTCCATTACAAGTATATACTTCACCACTTGTAAAAACAGGCTGCTGATAAATGTTAACTTCAAACCTAAGTTACTCTGGTATTTGGACAAAGAGATACAGGCAAAAATGTGCCTGCATTCTGGGATGCAAAATGTGATATGATTCCACAAAATTATTACAGATCAAGGAAGTAAAGCAACAGAAACATTTTTATGATAAAGAAAGGGTCATCATAAATATTTCTCACAAGTCTTTTATCATGTTGCCTTTGACAATATAAGTGCTAAATGCTTGCATAACATCAGCAGACCCATATAAAACAAACATGTCATGTCAACAAATGACAGCCACCCACCAGCAAACACTGCAGTAGATCAGAAATAATACAAGAGTAGGATGAATCTCTGTGACATTCTCAGATTAAAATCGCTAAATATTCAATGGGAGCAATTTGGAACAACCCTGTGGCCTCACTCCATTATGATTTTAAAATCTGATCACAACTGATCTGAACCAGTGCAATATAAGCTTTGCAGGTGTAGCCAGATCCCATAAATAAACTTGAAAAGATATATTAATTCTTATTGGGAGATTCTGTGGAACTGGGAAAAAATGGCAGTAAAACAGCAAACACATTTTAAACAATCCTTGTCCCTTCCTTTTCCAATACATTTTTAATATAGTCTTATTTTCATATAAGACAATTCACTGTCTAATACATCATGACAGAGTATACACTTTAACATCAGAAAAAAAATATATTAGAGTATGAGCTCAATGTGATTTCCATTTCTAAAATTTCCTACTCATCTGGAAATGTCTCCTGTAACTTAATTAACTGGAATCTCTTAGACTTGTACTGAAGCCAGTACATGTAATTTGATGCAAGTAATAACGAAAAGGAGAGGAGGAAGGAAATTATTTCCACTTAAAACAACTAGACAATAATTGTTGATTCTTAGTCACAAAAATAAAAAGGACCATCTTTTATTCCAACTGAATTCCTAATGTGGCCTGTCTTCAAAGTCCCACTAACCTCTTATGTCCTGTTTAAGAGATGGACCCAATATTTCTTTACCTGCCCAAGATGCTGGCTCAACAGCATGATAATATCTGAGAACTTTACATCCTCCCTGAACAAGGCATTCATTCGCATTTACCCACATGAAGTCCCATTGGCAGCTGTCTGAGCTCTTGGAAGAAGAGGTCAGAAAAGTGCTCTGAGCACCTCTACAGAAACACAGAATTATTGAGGCTGGGAAAGCCCTCTGAGATCATCAAGTCCAGCCTCTGACCCAACATCACCACATGGGCTAGACCACGGCACAAAGCACAACATCCAGCCTTTCCTCAAACACCTCCAGGGACAGCAACTGCACTACTTCTCTGGGCTGTCCATTCCAGTTTCTGATCACCCTCTTCCATGAGGAAGCTTCCTGATATCCAACCTAAACTTCCCCTTGCACAGCAGTAGGCCATGCACTCTTGTCCTGCCACTCTTTGCCCAGAAAAGAGCCCAACCTCCTGACCGCAATCTCTCTTCAGGGAGTTGTAGAGTGTGATTAGGTCCCCCCTGAGTCTCCTCTTCTCCAAGCTGAACAACCTCAGCTTCCTCAGCCTCTCCTTAAAAGAATTTCCCCCTAGTCCCTTCACCAGCCTTGTTGCCCTCCTCTGGACCTGCTCCAGCACTTCAATATCTTTCTTGAAGGAAGGGTCCCAGAACTGTACACAGTGCTTGAAGTGAGACCTCACCAGTGCTGAAAACAAGGGGAGAATTACATCTCTAGTCCTGCTGGCCACACTATTCCTGATAAAAGCCAGGATTTATCCTTCCAGGCCACTGTTGGCTCATGTTCTACTGGTTGTCAACCAGTACTCCCAGGTTGCCCTCTCCTGGGCTGCTCTCCAGCCACTCTTCCCTCAGTCTGTAATGCTGCAAGGGGTTAATATGGGCAAAATGTGGGACCCTGCACTTGGTCTTGTTGAACTTCATACCACTGGCCTCAGCCCAGCGACCCAGCCTGTCCAGGTCCCTCTGTAGCATCTTTCTAAAAGGAAGGGTCAATCCATTAAGCCCCCTACAGGTTTCCACACATTTCCAATTTCACATTTCCAATAACTGTGCTGGCTAGAAGATGAAGAAGGTGAGATGGTGGCCCTCACCTGCAATAACAACTGTTTTTTGTTTTTTTGTTTTTTTTTCCCCCCACAAGGCATTTAGTGCATAAGGGAAAAAAAAAAATCAGATAGCACGAAAATGGGAGGATAAAAAATTTCTCAGCCTCACCCCCATGTCCACCCAACACTTTCACAGCCTGGAAGAAAAAAGTGATGAAGGGAAAACAAAAGGTCACTGTCTCCCGATGACCAGGCCAAAAATAGGTAACAATATCAACAATATTGTATCTCAAGATTTGTTTAAATTGGATACATGAAAGCATTTCCAAGAAGACAGCTGGTTAAGGTGTTGGTTAATATTTGTAATTTTTCTGAAGCTTTTATTTAGTTACTTAAAATAAACTCCTCCTCATATCCTGCCCAAGCTGCTCTACCAGTGAGGAGTGAATATGCCATCAGGTTTTCTCTGACAGTCATGAAATTGCTCTGTTAAACCCCCATAGAGGTGTAGAAAGAAGAGCCTGTTCCCAAGTCTTGGAGAGTGGGCACTCTGCTCTCTCCTTACTGCTACAAGCCTTTAAGCTGACCCAGTTCTCCTTTTGGAGGTGAAAACATTCCTGCACTAAATGATAGGCTACTAAGCTCACTTGGGGTGGTGCAAGGAGCTGACAGGAAAGCCAAGGTTATCAACTGACTATGTGTCCCGTTTCCCACTAAATTTGCTGTGAATTCACACATCGAACTCTGGATGAAAAGCAGGGATTTTGCAAAACTGCAAAACACCACAGGAAAGAGACCCAAACCCTAGAGATCAAAGTTCAGACAGCCACAAAATACATTTTAACAATACAACTCTTAACCCTATGTCAAGTCCTCTCATTAGCAATCCAGTGAAGAGTTATTACAGTGCTTCCACTTCATCAAAATTAGTATCTAACTTCATAAATTTGCAGTTTAGACATTTTTAAATGAAGAAACTAGAGTGGGTGGGTGTCCTTTTGACACTGACACTTCTGCTTCATCTCTGCAAAATAGCATCCTTCAGCCTGTATTGGTTTTCATCTTTTTCTTTCTCCTAATGAGTGTTTGTAGCCCATCAACCATATTTTAAGATGAGCCATTGCATCTTTTGCTTGAATCAACATTAACTTATGCCTCTTCTTTCTTCTTTGGTCAGGCACTGCCAATTCCAAATGGGAGTATTCAGAATCATCTTTTACATATTTAGCTATATTTGTTGATTGCAACATGGAGAAACCATCTCATATATACTGTATGTATCAGTAGATATTGCTAAACAAATAGAATTTTCACTATTGGAGACCAGCCATGATCTGTGCAGCTTTTAATTGCCCAAAGGATGTAGCTCAGCTACAATTTGTTTTTCTTATAATGAAATTGGAGGTTGGTCATCTCCCTGCTAGATACATCTTTTAATCCAAGTTAGAGAACTGATGCTGACCTATCCCCAAGGGGTCAGTATAATTACAGAAGAAGACATTTCAATCTCTTTCTATAACACTTGTTATCCTGTTTTTATCCTGTACTCCATTCTGTCACACCATACCAACACATTCTGAGACCTTTTCTGTCAAAACAATCACTCTGAATGTCTATGCTTTCTGGATTGCCTATCTCAAATTTAATTTGAAAACATTTGTGTTTTATTCTTTGCTCACTGGAACAAGTGAACAGTCATCTCTCAAGAGCTCATGCTTGATATACAGCAGAATTATTTCTTTATTGGCAGCATTTCCTACAATAGAAAGGGCCAGGACAGGCTTCTTTAGTATTGATAAACCTCCACTCTAATGAAATTCTTCTAGGCATAATTAAATTGGCAAGTACTGTAAACACAACGTGAAAGGTACAGTGAAAGCTCCTTCTGTGCTGACACCTCTAACCAGGACATTTGAAAATACAGTGGAATAGAGTGAAAAAAACAACCAACCTGAAGAGCAGAAAAATGTATTTGAGATTAGAAATGTGTAAAGACTGTGGCAGAAAAATAAGCTGTTAGCTCGCAAAAACCTAGAAATGTTAGAGATGGAAAAGCAGGGCATATTTTCTATAGGGTATATTCTGAAATGTATCATGGTATATTGGTATATTCCAAAACATGCTATTGCACCAGGTACAAAGACAACTACAATGGTACCATAGTGCTGTGAGCTGCAAAGGTAGTTAAGAATCTTAATAATTAAATATCTCGTTCCTCAGATGTCTCCCCCATCAAAAGTAACCAGACGGAAGCTTCTAGGCACCAAGAACCGATGTCTGAATTAATAATGTTAATGTAAAGAAATATGGCTATAACTTTTTTTATTTTTAATGCGATGTACCAGTAGAATCTTAAAAAGGCAGTAGTCGAGACTCTAAACATCAAAAACTAAATTCCACTATGAATTGTAAAACTGCCCTAGTTCTTCACAGTAAGCCAAAACCAGTGTTAAATCAACTTACCCTAAATGGTGAGAACAGCTAAAAATTAATCTCCGAATTTGTTTTGCTCACAGATACTTTGCAACTCTGCCTAAATACAGTGATTATTTATAAGGATAAACTCTGTTAAGAATATTGGATAAGAATTATAAAAAATAATGTAAAATTTCTCTCTTGATTTCAAATTTATACGCATAGAGCATATTAGATAGCTATTTTGTTCATTTGAATATGACACACAATCAGTACATGGTTGTTATTAGTTTAAGCCAGAAAAAGGCAATATGGGGTTACTTAACAGGGACTATTTATTCTAAATGGTACTAGACTTTCTCATTAAACCTGTTTATATCTTTGTGTAGTAAGCTATGTATGATTTGTACTCTTTAATTATTGCCATTTCCTTCTCTTAAATGAACTTCTTTATTTCTCTCATTGTTTGAATCCTACTAGTGATCATGAAATTCCAGTGCAATAAAACAACTCTAGAATTTTAGTATCATAAATCTCCCAAGACCTAGTTTTGACATCATTATATCGTACTAAAATATTTATCATGCTAATTTCTGTTCTTTCATTAAAAATATTTTGCAGCTTCTAGTCAAACAACATAGAATCTTGCTTGTCAGGTACAAGACATCAGTTAAAAATATTCTATCAGCTCTGATGAAGAGCTCTCCTTAAAGCTCCTAAAATAACAAAAGTAGTTCACTGTCTCACCTGGTTAAATTTAAAACCAAAAGGTCCTGAGACTGAATTCTAGGATCTTTTTGATATTCCATATCATTATACTGGGCAGTACAAGGCTCTAAAACAACACAGAGAACTGACTACAGATGTTATCATCTAAGATCTTATTTTGTGAAATTGAAATTCAAAATCCTTTTGATTTGCTAGGCAGTTCATTCATTGCATCCAGATATTTATCAAACCACTGTCTGTAAGCTGGTGAAAAAACAGTGTTTTCTGAGAACACTTCTTGACTTATGGTTTGTATCAACTGCCGTGACAAACACATTTATAAAATCCAGGACAGAAGTCTATTTATTACCTCACAATCAAGAAAATCTCTATTAAAAATGTATGGGGAGAACAGGAAACAAAAGGAAACAGCTTCCTGCGTGAAATCCGTTTTGGCTTCAGTCACTTGATATTTGTTTGTTCTCTGTGTGCTGTACAAAATTACTGAAGCACACTGCTATGACACTTTGCCCTTGGGTGCAATGGAATGACAGATTAAATGAGTAAATGGAAGCCTTGGAGCTTCATCCAAAGGGAAAAAAAATAAGCTACTTAAATACTTTCAAAGCCTTTTCAAGTATCAGCTTTTTTTTTTTTTTCTTTTTGATATTAGGAGAGTAATTATTTAGGGAACCAACTTGAATCTCTTTGAGTCTCTTAAAAAAGTAGAGAGCATTAGGGAAAAGGATAGGACATGGACTTGTTTAATTGACCCACAGCTGTGACCACCTTCATAAACACTTCTTTTTAACCTAAAGCTATGTATGACTCTTGCTTATGTAAGGAAAGACAAGTTTTATAATCAGCTGGTGCATCAGAATGCTTCCTTCTGTTGAATCACAGATATTAAATCACCAATTGTGCTTCATCTCCAGAACCTAAGCAGATTTTGTAATATATTTTGACCTTTCACCATAACTGGCATGGAGCTGCAGATGGGAAGTCAACAGATGCTGATTGATGAAGCACCACCTCCAACTATGAAGTTTCTGGTGACTGAGGGTTTTTCTGGGGGCTAGCAATGATACAGCTGTCATTGCTAAACTGCTTGCAGCTTGGATATAATGGAGATAAATCCGAAATACCATATAGATGATCAATGACAATCAGATAACGACTGATTACTGTCTTTTCTGAATAACATGGGATATCTGATTAAAGTAGCTATTTGAAAGCCCATACTTCTTCAGTAAGTAACTAGGAACACTTGCAGAAGAAAGATCCAACACAAATATGAAACTCTGGACTCACCAAGTCCCTAAATAAACTGTTAGAAACTGGGAGAAGATTTTGGAGCAGCATTTCTCATTGTATACTTTGTCTTACTTCTATATTTTTCCTCTGGTAGCTGCTATTTCTCACAGCTGAAGACAGGGCATGGCTAAATGGACTTTTAAACCTCAGAAGTTACAGTTGTTACTATATCCTTAGCAATGCTAAGCCAAAGTTTGATTAGACTGAACTGTTCAGTGTCAAACCCAATTTAAAGGCTACCCAGCCATACCCACCCTATTCGTCGTGTCACAGTGAAGTCAACTTTTTTACTGACAATGAAACTGGGTCTGTGTGATGAAGCAGGCATAAATTCCCTTACCAGCTCAGTTATGGAACACCCTGTATTATAAAACCATACCTTCAGAATTCAACAGGAACCAAAAGCTGAACCCTTGGCTCAGGCAGCAAGGAACTAGGGAAGTATGAACACGTGTCCTTGTACAGAGGTTAAAAACTAAACACGTGGTACAAAGGACAGGCTGAAAAGGCAGCAATGGCATTTCAGGCAAGGAAATTGCCTGTTGTTTGTTCTTCCTGAATTTAGAAAAAGCATGATTTCTGTATCCTCTTTGTTAACAAACAGAAGATCATTAAAGAGATAATATTCTCTCATAATCTATTTCACCTCCAAGCAGAACCAGCTTGGCAAGGGTCCAGATGTTGGTCTGAGTAATTCTGCCATAATGCAGCAGACCTTTCCAGACATGAATGATGATTCAGATACAGTGTTCCATTAGAAGCAAGGCTTAAAAAAAGAAATTAACAATAATACAGCGATGCAAATAAATAGAAATAACTAAATAATCAGCAGCTTTTTGCTGGTTTTACTCCTCATTTTTATACCTGCAGTTTTCAGTGATCTCAGTGCTTTAGCACTTCATATAGCAAATAGCCTGCTGACAAGAAGCTCATTTTTCCTAGTGTTCTTTCCTAGACCTCCTTGCAGTTGTCTATTGATGTGAGCATAAGTCTTGGAAAACAGAAGACTGGTTGATTGGCATCTGTTGGTCAGTGTATTATCAGGGACTGAAAAAAAGCCAATACTAGACAGTTTATCTAAATTAATTTTGCTAAGATTTGGTTCTGTCACTTTTCAGATTCAACCACTGATGGAAAGCCCAAAAGCAAAGCAGGAGACACAATTCTTGTTTAATCACAATTATCTCATCAAATGTTTGCTCGTTCATTCACTGATATTTTTCACCTTATAATGAAGTCATCCATTGCTAAAATAGTACACCCAGAAACTTCCTCATGCAATCTGCTATAGAGAAATGCAGAACCCAAGACTGTTTGATTAAACTTTGGCTTTGTGATACTGAAAACTAAAGCACAATAAGGACAACGTCAGATTTCCACTCTTTACAAATAATTGTCTAACTAGTCTATAAAATATCTATTTTTGGAAAAAGGTCCCAAGCAAAGATTCAATGTTTCAAAATATTGGTACTTTAGGTCTGATATGAAAATTCTTTCCTGTGTATAAATACAAATTGGGTATATTATAATACCACTAGAAATAATAAATTCAAGCATTTCCCTTCATAACATATGTATATAACACTCTTGAACACATATATGGTTAAAAGCTTTATGGCAGAGACTTCCAGACTGGGAACTGTTACATGGGAAAAAAAATAAAGAACGTACCCCACCTCCAAGCACCACCCTAAACAGTAGATTTCAGAATGACAAAAAATAAACACTGTGGGAGGATTATGATGCATCACTTGAGGAGAATAAAAACCATATTAGCTACTGCAAGAAGAAATAATGAAGGATGCAAGGTAATAGCTTGATTTTGACAACCTTTGTAGTATGTTCTGTTAGTGGCTTTCTCCAAATGCATAATGACATAGATACACATGTTCAGCATGTAAATGACACTAACACAGGCAACACAGAATTTGCTCTCATTCACATTAACATCAGCTTGTGGGGTAAGGGATAGTTCACCAGAAGTACAGAATCCATCTGACTCATTAAGTAACCTACTGCATCAATAAGAACAGAAGCATTTTTCTTTAATGTTCCCATAAGTCTGAATATCTAACACAGACACAAGTGTTCTAGGATGTAATTTTTTGTAAGAGCTTAATTTGATTTTCACAGAGGATGTTTCATGCAAATATACCTGTCTCCTAGTCCTAACTTGCAGTAAGTAATTTGAGAAGCTTTACTATAAGAAAACTGAAATTTTTTTAGTGGAATCTGGTAATCTCTCTTAACAGTGCTGAGTAATTTGTGTATCACTGTAGCATTCAGTATCTACAACCATCATAAATCCTTAAACAGATCAACATAAAATATTTTATATTTATTTCTTGTATGTGGTATTATAAAGAGATAAAAAAGGAAAACCATAACTAGCATAAAGAGAAAAGAAATAAAAGCTATATATCATACTAGTAGTACAGGGCATATGCTCAAGGAAAATGGATTGAAAATACTAGACTGACCCTATTGCTATCATATCACTCATAACAAGGGAAAAGAACTCAAGGAATGGGAAGGGATGAAGTGTAGGTCATTAGAGGATCATATGCTGATAGTACCAATATTTTTATAAGCAAAAGGAAATTTGTCTACAGCTTCATGTTCATAGAGCTTAATGAAAAGAAATCCAGTTAGGTTTCATAATGAGAACCAGGGGAAATAAAAAGATATTAGCTTTTTATTAAAACTTACAGCTACAGAGAGGACCTCTGTCATATCACTTGCACTGTTGATTAGCAGAAATGTACCCTGGCCCAAAGAAAAATACCTCAAAAAATTTTTACACCACAGTGTGTGGCAAAAAAATCTTGCAAAGATCCTTCAGAGAAAAAACGCCGACAGTAATTTAGAGTAAGTTAGTTTTCTCCCAGCATCATCTGGATTCAGGGTTCAACAGAAAGAGCTGATATGAATGCAAAAAACCCAAAACTCACTCACAAGCAGCAGTAACAAGATACTATAAAAAGATATCTTGTCTTGTCATGCTTGATGACATGTAATGGTGCTGTGTCACAGACACAAGTAGATACTTTTGATGCCAGGACATCCCATATGCTTTCCAGAAAGCTTAGGGTCAGAAAAGACTTGGGGTCTGAGAAAACCTTGGGCCTGAAGAGACTTTCTCTCTGCCTCATGCACTTCCACATTGCAGATGGGGAACACAAGCCTGATTTTTATCAGGACACTACCTCAGCAGTCTGTAAGAGCAGTTATGAGAGCTCCTATGGCAGATTTCTCTTAGCCTACCTCCAGGTGTTCACTTCCATGTTACCTGCTGAGAAAAGCAAAGCTGACTTGTCTGGATCTCATCCAGACAAACAAGAGCAGAGCAGCCAACAGGACAGTCTAAGGTGCTTTCTCCCCAAAAGAGTCGAGCTTCAGCCCCACACAATACTAGTTTTCAGGTGGGTCAGACATATGAGGACAGAAGACAAAGCCACAGCTGTGGATGAAGGCAGAGAGAGGTCAGCCACCACAAGGTGAGATCTGTGTAGATCTGCTAACACAGTATTAATTTTCAGATAGGAAGGATGACAGGGAGGTAGGATACATCCCCTCAGCCCAGCCTGGAACCAGCAAGGCTCCTCATACTGTAGCTCATGAGCACCAGCTGTGAGGCACTGGTGTCATGATCCTTGCACCATTCACCTAATGCTTGCTAGTATTTATTTTTCCATACAGAGGCCTCTAATTTTTTTAATTTACTTAGGAGAAGAAAGGAAATGCATAAGTAAAAAGCAGTAACAGTAAAAAATTATCCATCAGAGTATTTTTAAATTTCCACAGAAACTGATTTCTGTCATTTTTTTTGTCTTTGATACCAAAGCAAATGAATATTAACTGTTTTTTGTTTTTAAACCAGAACACTTAAACCAAGATTTTTCTTTATTATTTTTCTGTTTTTCTACCATTTCTGCTAGCTGTACTCGTTAAGCAAGTACAAAAACACTTAGTATTTAAAAAGCTTTCATGAGTATTTCTCAAGGTGTTGCTTATTTGAATTAAAATTTATGTCATTAGTGCCAAGTCAACAGTATAACTGCATAGACAAGGAGGGCAAGGGTAGCAGTAGTGCCTGAAAGCTTTATTTTTTTTTCCCAATGCAATGCAATATTTAAATTCTATTATACTAAAGAATAGGCAATGTGAAGGACCTGTAAAGAACAGATGGCCATTTTTCATAAATCATAAGACCACAAGGAACATCTAACTCAGGCTCCAATGGACAGAAACTGAACAGCTTTCACTGCCCTTCCTAAGCCATCAAGTCTTAGAAAAAACAGATTGTGGTTGAGGGATTCTGCCAAAGCATTTTGTTTTTATTTTTTTTTTTCTGAAGTTTCACAGCCTTCAATCTTGATGCATAAAAAAAAAAAGATTAAAAAATCTTTGTTTAAGTGCAAATGACCACTGAATTGGGTCACTCTAGTACTTTTCCAAAATTCTGCCCCTAACACCACACATAAGAGAGAGAAGTCAGTGATTGCACATAGGAGCTTTTTTTTTTTTTTTTTTTAACATTTGTACCAGAAACTCCCTGTATGGTATTTAGGGGAGCTAAACTCACATGACTTCCTGCCTTTCCACATCTTCACTGGACCTATATCACCTCCACTCCCAAGTTAAAGCTCCACTCCTGAAACTTAAATGAAAGGAGTAGTCAAAGGATCTGTGCTATTCAAACAGGAGTGATGATACTCCTGAAATCTGTGATTGTTTAAACTGAAGGAAGTGCATTTCACAGAAACTGAAGATACTATTTTTCAAAACTACTCAATATTGAGTTTGTAGAATTCTTAGAGCATAGCCCCAGACCTTCCCTGTATTGCCAAAACATACTATTACCAACAGGTAAGTTCAGTCACTTTTGTGACTGTGTATGATGGGACACAGAAGAAAAGAGAGTATATGACTGCCCTTAAAAACTACAGACTTAGTAAGAGCACCAGACAACGTAATAAAGGAAAAATAAGATGGTTTCTTAATAGAGTTAGCACATATAAACTGCTCTGCTGACAATCAGTGATAACATAGCAACTGCCTAAGTTTTATGTGATAGAAGTTATATATCTATTTTATGATAGAAGGAGTGATGGAAGAAGAATAGGATGCTCGGCTAAAACATAGCACCCATTACCTTCTACAAACCCATCACCTAACAGCAACTCCTCTTGTAAACTGCAGAATAGCACAGTTTAATAGAATACAAGAAACCTCTGAAATCAGTATAAATGAACATTTACTGAAGCATGCATAAAAGGCACTGAGAAGTTAGACCATGCTTGACTTCATTTATGGCAGCAGCAAATAAGATGACTAGGAAAAAAAATATAGAGTCAGAATGAAAAAAAAGACAAAATTTCCATGGTCTGAAGGGAGCGTATGATCTTGACAAATGAAAAACAAGAGACTTGTTTGCCTTTTAAAATTTTTATATTAGTAACTGTGTATTTTGCCCCATGTAGATTGAGAGGATTTGAAATACATAACACCCATTTGCAACGTTGCTCTTGTTAGGACACACTCCAGCACCTCAAAGACTTCCCAATAGCACTCCCAAGCAACTGAAAATCCTCAAAGCTTAAGTTTAAGATCCTGACTACAAGTATAACTACTAAAATTAGGCATGGATTAAAACTGCTGCCATTTTATCAGTCTTTTTTCAAATAGAAAAATTGCAAATCCTATTTGCACTATTCTTCAATCATTTTACTGTGTTTACTATTTAAATCAAAGTTATTTTTATGTATTTCTCTGAGAAAATATGTTTATTTGGTTGGTTGGTTCTTCTTCTAGGGCAGACTCCTTGAAGTTCATAGGTTTCCAGATCAAGCCTGGAAGTTAATCCAGATGAGTACACAAAATATAAGTACGTAAATTTTATGTAACTCTCACATGACAAAAATGCATTTAACTATGGTAAGTTTTATAAACTGTTTCTTTGTTTTCTTCCTTACCTTTCTAGCTCTTAGCCAGAAAGAAATTTAATATTTGTACTGTGGGATCCATGTATCCTAGTGTCACAGAGATCCCTTGTTAAGCAACAATGTGAAAAAGTTAAGATTGCTAAGATACCTAGAATTTCTTACTCATCTAGTGCCTCTGTTCCTCCTTTCTGGCATCCACTTATTTTCCTCTCAGGAAACATCAAAGATGCACTAAATTTATCATGGCCTTCACTTATGCTGTGATTTCAGGCCATTCAAGTATAGAAAAAAAGTGTACTGACATGGAATGACATCCATGCTTTAGTGGAATGTCAGCACAGGGCTTTTATAATGCCTAAGAAAGAGGGATTGCTACTTAAGAACAAATTTGCTTCATTCAGTGGCAATGAAAGTACTAAACTCTGGAGACCAACTATTTCAATAAACTCTCCTGACAAGAACTTGCATCAATCAAAGTTCAGACCACATTACACTTCATGCGATCCTGCCATTCTCCTTTTACATGGTGAGCTGGGGTTGTTTCTCATTATTCCAGGTATTAGGATCTTATAACTTTTGCATTTCTTTAGGAAATGGGCTATCTCAGCCTGTATTTAGTATGCAAAATGAGTTACCAAGGAAAAAACGCTATTTAGATATAACCACCTAAGTTGTATTAACACGTACCTTTGAACTAACCTTACTTAGTTCATCCTTACACACTGAATTACTCCAAAAGATTTGCTCTGTCTGTATTTTATTATGATCTACTTATCAAGATTGTTAAAGAAAGCACCTCTCACAAAATTGGAAGTTGAGTGTCTACTGAGGGCAAAAAGTTCTAAACAAATTGTTAACGAGTCAAGAAATTTTATTTTCTCTTTTTTTAGCTTTGCTACCTCACCAGACCTTTCCCAGTTTTCAGTCTATGGCAGCATGGTATCACTCCCTAAATCTATTTTCCTTGATTGGGTGTTCCAGATTATGTTTTCCTTCGCATAGTAATTTGAAGTTGCAGAGTAACGTTACTAATTAATAATTACCCATCTTAGAAGTTATTATCTAATACTTTCATAATTGATTAATCACAACATAAGTTCTACTGTGAAGTGGAAACAAAGTAGCTGTGGTTTGAAAAAGCTCTCTGATTACATCCGTATAAAACAAGACCATCTCTGTGTGTATAATCTTTCCTGCTTACTAACTATCATGACACATGCACAAGCATCCTTGGTCTGCACGATTCAGTGACTCTGAATTTAATAGTCAGTCCAGGACAAACCACTGTGGAGACAATTATTTAAGAAGCCAAATAAGCCAGTGAATTTGAGGGATTACAGCTGATACTCATACTGAAAGATTTTCTCAGAAACAGGCAATGTATCAACACTACCTTCATTCAATAAAGAATGAATTACTGATACAAAATCTTCAAAACACCTCCCCAAAATTAAAATTGTTATTATAAAATAACCATCAAAATATTTGGTGATTTTGAAGACCATTGGCAAACAATGCCAATTTACTTAGAATTTACATTTACAGTTGTTAAAAAGCTCTACCCTGATAGTAAATGTTATCAAGCCACCCAGTTAACTCCTTAAAGTCCTTAAAGAACATCAAATAGTATCATGAAACAGTTAAAAGTACATTCTCATCTTCACTGGAAATGGAGCAGTCAAACAATAAAGGTCATACATTTAATCACTAATCTGACAGAAAGTCAGTGTCAAAAGGCTCTGTGCCTCTGTGTGACTCCTCATTCAGTCTATTCACTGTACTTACCCAGAAATTTCACCTGATTTTAATCTTTTTTTACAAACACATCCTTTAAATATGCATTTATCTTGGGACTTGTGAAAGGGCTAAATATAGTAGTAGGCATGTTGCCTGCTTGCACGTTGCAGAAGTGTGACATTCAGTGAAAAAACTGTGATAATGTGGAAAATAGGGAGGACAGAATGGATTAGAAAGGATTAGGAACTGCAACTGATATAGGACACTATACA
Organism: Heliangelus exortis; assembly: GCF_036169615.1. Classification (NCBI taxonomy): domain Eukaryota; kingdom Metazoa; phylum Chordata; class Aves; order Apodiformes; family Trochilidae; genus Heliangelus; species Heliangelus exortis. Next base: position 101,742,754 of record NC_092423.1, on the reverse strand, counting down.
TAATATACCTGTATACAACACAGCTATACCTTTTATAACACCAGTAAATCCTTTTTCTTTGTCTTGCTGCCAGTTAGGAGTTACAAAAATAATCTGCTTGAATTGTTCTTAGAAAATAGATAGAAACAAAATAAATACCAAGTTAAAAATTAAAAAGTAGGATTCCTTATTTATGCACAAATTATTAATTTGTTATGGATGGCAAAGAATTGGAGGAGTTAAGTGTGGACACAAACTGCTGATCTGTCCTGTTTTTAGGCACAAATAAGTTGTTCTGTATTGAGTAAGGATACATGACAACTTCAGTATATTATCACATAGATTTTGCTGTAAAATGGAAACAGAAGAAGCACCAATAAGAAAAAACTGAGTATAAAACATTAATAATAAAATCCTAACTCTAAAGAATTTATTTTCTAGGACATAGGTCACTTTCTCCAAGACAGTGGTACAACACCGTGCATAATATTTGCATGCATCAGTTTTTCTAGCATGAAAGTTCAGAAAAAAAGGAATCTGTTACATGCAAGCAGAGTGAACTTCACACCTCTCTACAGCCTCATACATCATATATTTGGCAGTAATATCTCCTTCTGGGAATTACAGTGGTCTGAAAATTTAGAGTTAGTTACACAAATATTATGAAAAATGCATGCAAATGGTTCTTCAGTCTGAGGTTACATACCAGTAATTTAAGTAAGTGAAATTATGAATTAATTCATTTTAATAATTAAAAGCAGGATGATTACAGATAACCAGAAGAGCATACCCTGCCTTGTAGGTTTTGGGCCTATTAATATTCTGGGTTCATTGCACTTCTAAAAAATGCTGGACAGGCACTAGTATACAGTAAGTTGCATGTTACGAAGAAGGATGTTTAGAAATACCTCAGAATCTTTTTTCTCCCCTGAATTCCTAGTATTTCTGTATTAAAACTAGACTTCCTCTTGCTAAACAGGAAATGTAGGTTTCCATTGAAAATCTGTTGTCTCGCATAAAAAGGCAACTCTGAAATCTGTAGAAGGTTAAAGTGATGGAAAATCCTCTGTTTTTTTAAAAAAATTCATTTCTCCTGTCCCTGTCATCAAGGTCAGGCAATGTTCTTGTTAGGTCTGGCTACCAGACAAATTTCCTAACCCAGACAATACTTTTCTAGGGGAAGAATCATACTAAATGGGATGAAGTGGTGAAAATTGAGTAGAAAAAGTATTTGCTGCTAGACATAAACAGTCCAAGAAGGTTTTCCTCTGCAGAGAAAGGGCTGGGGTGACTGGTAGCACTTACTCCATGCACCTTACCTCCTGAAAAGGCAGGAGATGAAAAGAATAGAGAACAGGTTAAAATTTTAAAGACCTTCAGGTCAAGGGGAAAGTACACAAATAAAATGCCTACCAAACACTTTTATGTTCTCAAAAGCAGAAAAAACACACTACAGAAATAAATCATTGGAAAAAAATACCCTGTTGCTTAAACTGCATGGAGAAAGATGACATTTGATGAATACTTTCTGAATGTTGGCAGTTAATGTTGCAGGCTTTACAAATTCACAACAGATACTACAGTACAAGCCTTCTAGTACTTCAAATGGACTAAAAAAGGTTTTGAGAAAAACAACTGACTCTTGAAGGAATTGAACACACTCTTAATAAAATTTCTATTCTAAAAAACATCCTGGCTGGAGCATATACATTCTGCAGTTATAATTGTTTTGATTTTTTCCCTCTAATTTGTGTTTTGACAGCAACCAAGGGGAGTGAAAACCAGATTTTTCTTACTAAGCAGGATCATTTTAAGGTGGTAATTAAAAACAGTGATGTAAAAGACTACCTGTGGAAATAATCTTTTTAAAAATCAGTCACCTAAACTCTGCTCTCTACAGCTGGAGAGAGAGAGAGGCACATCTGGAAGCAGCAGGGCATGGGTGAGTGATGTTACCTGTCCTCATTATTTAGAGATTTGCTCAAAAAAACATTCTTCCTTGGTGCTATTTCCATTGCCTAAGGACAGACCCCAGGCAATTGCCTAACAACTACCAGTAACTTTGGACTAGTCACCTGGGGTGACATGTACTCCACCACAGCACCCTAACTAATGCCACTAGTTCGAAGCATTTGAGAATGAGAATAGAGAATGAAAAGTAAGTAAAATACAAAACTTAAAAAGCATTCATAATGTAGCAAAATAAATTTATGACTGATACTAAATGGTCATTTCAGAATTGGCGCAATAGCTAGTAGTATCATGTTCTAACAAAAAATAATTCATTTATAGGAAAATGCATGATATGCATTGCAGAAAAATGTTTACTTAGAGATGTGATTATTATATTCCCATCAACTACAGTCTCAGGGTAGCTGTACCAATTTAAATTGCTAAATAAATAGCACTATGCTATGGTTAGCAATAACATTCATCAATCACATTGCTGATTTTTCTAGCCCAATTTAGCATTCATTCATGCTTAGATAACTAGATTGTTCTTGGTTGACCAAAGGAGCTTTAGTTTCTGAGCTAACAACCTTCTCAGTGAGTACACACCTCTGCCAATCCTTACATCATATCCCCAAGCAGAAGTCCAGCTATCAAAGTTGAAAACAAAAATTACAACAGTAGCTCTGACACACACTATTTGTGGGATAAGTGGTGATGGCAGGTGAGAATTAATGGTTCTCAGCAACAGATTTATTTCCTGGAGAATCCCACTCACTGTAGAACAAGCTCTCTTTGGCTTTATCAAATAAAAGACTTTCTCAACCGTGAGCCCCTAGAAACAGCATGGGAGACAAGAGTGCCATCAGAAATCAACAATTGCAGGAGCTCTGTATTAGCCGGGTCTTGTCAAACACCTGGGTTTAGTGGTATCAGTGGGAATAAATCAAAGGCTATTTGTTGCCCACTAAGTTTTTCCTGTTCCCTGCAGAGTAACCAGTGCATATCCCAGTTGTGTTTCAAACACAGTGGCATCCCATCTTCCCTAGTTACAGAGACACTGATTCACTCAAGCACCAGCTCTGTTGTCCACAACAAATCTGCCTTCCTGAGACACATACCTGCCCTCTAAAATTACCACAAAAAGCATATCACTTCTTGGAGATGCCTCCACTTTCAGGACCCTCAGATCACGCCTCACACTAGGAGAATACGGAGAAAACTGCTCAATGGGTGTCAATGTGACCAAAACAGAAAAGCATGATTGACAAATTAAATATGTACTGCACAGAGGTAATGCCTTCTTTTTCTAGCTATAAAGAGGTAGGATTTTTTATGATTAAAAAATAATATATATATATATATATCTCAATATAGCTAGAGAGATTTTGGGATCTAAAAAATATTTACACAGATTGAAATATGAAAGTCTCAGCTTTTTGGGGGTGGTCAGAAGAATTACTAAAACCTGCAGGGCAAACTGTTGAAGAGATTAAGAGAATTCATATACATTTAACCAGGATTTGCCAGAGCAATGTTTAATATAGAAATAATTCACATTTGAAAAATGTACCACCCTGATAGAAGAAACAGAGCATTTCTGCCTCATAGATCTCCCCTTGCTTTACTACTACTGTAACTATGAATAAGACCATAAGCTAGTAGTATTATGTTTTTAGAGGCATAATAAAAACCAAACATTTCATAAAAAATATTTCAAAGCCAGGTTTTTTCCTACTTTTGCACAGAGGTCCAACTCCTCTATGGAAGGAGTCAACATTTTCTGAAGTTAAAAAAGAACACTATGTCACATCTCTGTAAAAAGCAAAGCATTAAATTTATCAGGATTTCCTCACAGAAAAAAAATAGCCTTTCATTTCTCAAATATACATGAAATGAATGCACTCTGATAGACCTTTCAGCAGCACAAACTATCAGTAATTATAATTTTATAAACTATTCTACTAATCCTTCTCAATCATTCTATCCGAGACGGATTTCTGATAAGTGTTGAAATTGTTAGGTTGAACCAAAACATGATAAAATTTTGCATATAATTAGTAAATCAAATGGAACTGCATAAGAGACAGAACAGCCCTAATACAGGAAAGCAGTGATCTACTGATTCAATAAAGTGCATTTGTCATTCTCAATTTGCTTTACCATTTGGATTTTAATTACAATTTAAGTACCTAATCTAAACTGAAACCAGATAGTTCAATTTATGTCAGATAGGTGCTTCTGGAAAATAATCAGTCTAACATTTCAGAAATAGGAGGAAAAAGGGTTTCTTTGAGTTCATACCACTAATTTGTTTAAATATGAGGAAACCACCAAGAAAACAAATACAATCTAAATTAGAAAAGCTGTACAGAGCTGTACATGTAACTAGAGCCTCTTTGTGTAAGAAACATTTGATTTAGAATTTAAGAACTAAACAGTATTGGTATTATTGATTTTTTCATTCTTCCTGACAGCTAACCAATTACTTGGAGAACACATGCTACAGGCAAACAATCTTACCATAATATTATGTGCAGTAAAGATTAGTAATTAAAAATAAAAACCCACCATTTTGTGAAGCAGTTCAGGATGAATAAATTCTTGCCGTGAAAGAATATCAGGATGCAGCAATTATTTTCTGTTTTCTCAGATACTCAGTCTATTGATATCTCAAGGAAAGATCAATTCATTACCCAAGCAGTCCAAGGGTATTAATTTGACTAACCCTAAACCAGATGCTCTGTCAAATAAGGTAATTTCTAAAACTCTGCCTCGTTATATCTGGTTCTGTCATGCCTTCCCCACAGCGTGTGCTTCTTTACTTATTGTTGCTCTAAGACACTGACTCTTGCCATGATATTTTAAGAAATATGACTGGTGTCACCAAGTATCAAAGAGTCAGAGCGAGATCAGAAATCTTGCTGCAGGACAAAGTTCATTCTCACTACATATTTCCACTGAAAAAAACCCCAACCAAAAAAGATCATGCAATGGTTCAATAACATCTGCGTGGAAGTGCTGGCTTTAGTATCATAACAGTTACTTCTGGTGAATTAAAAGAGCTGGATCTCCTATAATGTTGCTTAGAGCTATATCTCTTATATTGGATTGCTCTTGATCTTCCACCTAAGAAGTTCTACCATAACTCAAAGTCATATTTCAACCCAGTGGTGTTATTTCGTTCTTGATGTCATACTGACTGCCTTCAGTCCTGCCTTGTTTTATTTTGCCTGTGGGCCAACTCCATATCACATATTAAAGAAAATATGTTTTGACCTAATCAGTCCAATTTGTACCTCCTGGGACAGCTAGGTTGCCTCATCTCCTTCACCATGCTTTCTGAGTTACATTTTCAAATCAGAAAGAAAACAAAAACCTGTCTATGTCTTGTTTTTACAAAATGTTTTAGAAAACTAGACACGTGCACAAATGCATATATGATATAATATCAAGAAAGATAGTGTAATAATTACATGACCTAATCTGTGCAAACTTTTCCTAGACTCAATTTGCCAAATCAAGAAATGAACTTACTTTATCATAAGGCAGCACAACTCAATTTTTACTGTGTCCAAACCTAACAAGGGCTATGCATTGGGAAGCAGTATACCCACTGGAGCAGAGGGCATCCTCATGCAATTCTCTGAAGCTAAAATCCCAACAGACTTACAGGAAAGCAGTAAACTTCTCTGAGGCATGGGAACAAATTGCAGTGTATTATCTGAATGGTTGTATTATAACCAATTGAACTTAACAAGGATATGTATTACTTTTTGGCTTTGCTTACTTAAAGAAACCAAAAATCCCAAACTGATAAAATCTGCACTTTTATTTTCTCAGTCACTAACATAAACCAATCAGTTGTATGGACATCGGGCACCTTTAACTCAAGCACCTGGCTGGAATACCTTGATCTTGAAAATATATAATATTTTAAAACTAGTTTACACTTGATTACTTTTCCAGCATTGAATGTCACAATAGCTGCTTTTAGTCAGAAGTTTTGCAAGCTGCATAAAGGAAACACACAGCAGTTGTCATCAATAATTTGTCTAAAGTACATACTGCTATTTCTCCATGTTGGACTTCATAGAAAATGGGGAAGATCTTCATGATTACGATGAGAAATGCACCAATCTCATGGGTATAATTTTTTTTCTGATAATGACATCTAGTTCATAGAGATGACAAATAGCTTTTACAGATTGATAAAGATCCAACAACCTAATATTATAACCTTGTTGTAACACTGATGTCTTGGATAAACAGATCTCAAAAATATCCATCATACATCAAAGACTACATGAGCACTTTGTTCTCTTTATACTTCATATTCAACTCAATTGACCATTAGACAAATTATAAACATTTATACCCTGAGTTTTTAACACTGGTCTGATATAGGCCTGTTTTCTTTTACCACAGAGTAAGTTTAAAAAACTCTTGAGCAAGGACACATAAAATAAATTCCATTAAGTGTTAATAATCATAGACTGTTCTGGTTCTATGTTGTCTATGTTGTTCTGGTTCTGTTCTGTGCATTCTTGCAAAAAAACTGAAGGAAAAATACTGAAAACCTCATGTTCTTGATTACTTCTCCATACTTATATAGTGCTATTCAGGCACAATGTGAATTTCTAGAACATCACAGAACTCAGCTTTGTAAGTAAACTCAGGACAGAATTCATCTCTGATTCAAGGGATTCCTCACCCCTTCTTCATGACCATCTTATTTCAGATGCCTGTGTATCTGAAAAGTAATACTAGGAAATTGGCTTGCAAATACTATTTGTAATGATTACAGATCTGGTTTACAGAACGAGTGGCTTCTAGCCATGAAGACCAGGGGCAGTGAAGTGTAAAAAAGAAAGAAAATAGATCATTTCTACAGTAAGGGCTTCAGTGCTCAGTGACAGTGAAATTGCTGCTTGTACTCTTACGTGACTGGATGTTCAATATGTCTTTGTAGCCTCTAACTCAAAGTAACCCTCAAGGAGGTAAAATTGAGCCCCCCAGACTCACTTGTTTAAGATCTAAGTTTTCCTGGTGAGAGACAATGATCTGCACTGAATTCTTCATACAAACCATGTTGCAGCAAACCAAGAAATGCTTTGTTAAAATATCTATCTAGTCCTATTTCAGAATGTTCTCTGGTCAACACACTCATATCACAGAGGAGGTCCTGAAACATGACAAATCGTTTCTGCTTTGGCAGTCAAATCAGCTGCTGAAAGCCTAACAGAAATAAAGTTGTTGTTAAGCTGCTTGATGCCATCTATGTGCACAGGCCTGGTCTTTCTATTCCCTACCAGCAGCAGGAGGAGAATGGATGTGAAATAGCATTCCACTGCTTTAGCATGAGTGAATTAGAGACATCTTATTAAGCAGACCGGGTGTAAGAAAACACTTGTAAAGTACTTCAACAGCAATCTCAAGTAGTTCCCATTAAGTTAGAATAATTTTTAGTTTTTCTCAAGTAGAAATAAATAAACTCACTGACTCTGTGAACAAAAGAGGGCACTGGGACAATACAGTCCAACCTGCTGTGTAACACATCTAGGAACATCTCATAGTACTCTGCAGTACCTTTGATCAAGCCCCATTTGTGAATCAAATGCAGCACGCTGCTTGTAGCTTTGTTTCATTCCTAGAGGAACCCAAGAGATCATAGTGAATTTAATGAGCACATTTCAAGTATGTTTGAGCATCTAATTCCCTAAATTGCTTCAGCGATCCTAGCCTTAATTCCAAAAGAAATATTTTAAGTTACAAGAATCTACAACATTGCTTGGTAAATTGTTCCAATGTGTATTTACTTCTGTTTGAAAATATGCACTTTGCTTCTATTTCTAGGTTTAACTTCCAAGTATTTTTTGCCATCACTTGCGAGTCTTAGAAGCTCAGCATTTTGTTGCCTTCCACAACAAGAAAATAGTATTTTGATTTCCACGCTGAACCAAACTGGCCATTATTTTTAGTTTCATTTGAACCAGTCTTGTGCCTCCTCCTGAATTCTCTCCTGTTTTCAACAACTTTTTCAAATGTGAACATGACAATGAAGTATGCCAAGATGTAGCTGTGATTTGAATAGAAAGGTGACCCTCTGCTATTTCTAAGCCTGAGCAGTGCACTAACCTGCTACCTGCAAATCGGGGTACAGCTGGTAAAGTACCACATTCTCAAAAACCTTTTCAGAATTTTGATTTATGGTATCACGTACCCATTTTTTACTCCTTTATTCTTGCACTGCCTAAATTCTTATCCACAATATTTGTCTACATTTATATCAATATAGGACATGCAGAATTATTTTTTTACGTACAAACTTACCCAAAATATTTAAGCGACTCAGCCACATTGTTATCTATCACTTCAGCAACTTTTGAACTATTTTGACTTTACTCATGGTTACTTTAGATTTTCTTCCACTTCTTGAAATCATACAGTTTACTAGGAGTTGAGAGATCTGAATTTTAGTTGTTGAAAGAACTTCCTTGCCAGCTCATAAAATCTAGGTGCAAATTATTTAATTCTGCTGATTCTGTAACACTGAAATGTTTTTCTCATTTTAAAATTAAAAATAGCAAGATGAGTATTTGTAGGAAATTTTGACCCCAATTAAAATTCATCAAAATTCTAAGATAAAATCATACTTTATTGGCAAAGACCATTTAAAAAGCTTCAAAAATAACACATGATTATACATTTTGTTGGTGAATGATAGTTATACTGTTTTTTTCTTTTCATCTTGAGAACTTAATCACTGCATCCAGCTATGACTGTGGTCTCTCCTGAGCATTCAAATCCTTAATATAAGAATTTTTTTACCATGTCTCTAATGTGACCCACTACTATCTTGCCTCTTCCACAGCTTTTTTAACTGTGACTGTAGCATGGAAGAAGAAGGTAAAAGAGGTGGCAGGAAAGGGCAACAACACAAATGATGAGTTGAAACTATACAGTAGAAATAAGCCAAATTTCAAAAAGGGTTTAAGATAACAAGCAAATGGCACGAGAGTTTGATATAAAATAAGGTTTTCAGAAGAATGGAAGTCTGTATTGCTCAATCAGTTGGAAGAGGTTACTAATGTACTTTGGGCAGGCTTTCACTATGCAGTGAGGACAAATTTATCTTTTCATTTTGCACATTGCAGGTTCTATGCCTGTAAAACTAAACTAAAACAGTTATCTGAATCAGATTTTCTATGGTGTTATCACTTTAATTGTTGAAATCACATAAAATCTAAAGACAGACCGTATAATGACAGATTTTGCTTGCTATACTCTTTCCAGTGTGAGGATACATGTGGTGCCCCTGATTCCATGAAGCCATCAGGAGGTGGTGTGATATTTATCATGTCTGCTTATAATGTGCAATGCAAACCTAAGAAAGACATCTCTCCCTGCATCAGCAGGCTAAAAGGAGTGCCAGTTCCACAGATCAGTTTGCTTCAAAGGTAGGAGAGTTAGTTCAGTTATATAATTTTATGCCGTGGGAGTAAATAGGATTTCCCACTGTGCTCAATCAGAAATATTTTACTGGAAGAGAATGATGGGCATACAAGAAATGTCCCCTTTCTCAGAGTTAATGATTTAACTACTTTTGACCCACCCTGCAAGCTTCTTAGAGGCATCCGCTTTTAATGGTATGCACTTACAAAAAGAGCCACACTTGATGAATTCAAAGGGTGATCAAGCCACTGTCATAAAGAACAGTGAAATTAAATGCCTGAGTACAGAAAAATATTGAAAAGTTGAATCATTATGGTATTTCCTGAAATAATCTACTCTAAGGCTTGAGAGACCTTAAAAGAGGGTTTCCCATCTCTAATACGATGTCCCACTTGGCTTCAGGACAGGCATGCACTGGTGAGCAGGTCTAGTTTGGCTGTGGCTTTCACTGTAAGAAATTTATGTCATGAGGAAAAGCATTTTAATTTTAAGGGGCTGTTTAGCATTACACAGAATTAATATGAAATAGGAAGAACAGGTGTAATAAAGAACAAAGGACTAGATACTTAAATATTTAGCCTTACCTGTCTTCTACAGCCTCATATTACCTGGATTTCTAGCTTGTCACTCTATGCAAAAATGCATTTGGCTCCTTACATCAGGTCTCTCTTGTTGCCTGTCTACTATTCATTAAAAAGGTAACTCTGTATTTTGTCATGATGTTTGGTTTTCCCATAAGTAAAGAAGGGAGTGGAATATATAAAACATACTTCAATTTATTTTTTTCTGTTTTATCTAACACAAAATGCATCTGTCCCTGATTTGCAGGCTTTGAATGTCCTAGCAAGTGATGACCACTCAACCTATAATAAAAAAATCTTGTGTAAATTTTTCTTTAAAATCCCCAAGCAAGTAATGATCAGTTTTCAGATAGCACCTGAAAGCTTATTTTTCTTTATATTTGATCACACTCTCTTTGCCTCATGTAAGCTTTTATGCTTTCTTAGTGTACTTTACCTGAGGCAATAGCTCTAATTTTTCTCATTACAGCTGTTACCTTCATACCAGCTTTAATAGTAAAATAATTTATACTTCCTCTTGTAGTGCATCAAAGATCATCATATCTTTTGACTTGTATTTTGTTCAATATATCTTGTGCCCTTTTTCCCTAAGGAAAAATATATTTTAAGACCTTGAGACTGCTGCATAATTAGATCATACAAAGCATCTGCTATCCTATCTCCCAATAAGAGAGAAAGACATTAAGATTGACATTTCTTGCATACATTCTCCCTGTAAATGATAAATCATATGCCTTTTGTTTGGTCTCACTGAAGTTCAGTTTCTTCTGTGTCCCTAATACACTCCATGTATTCTCTCCTCATTCAATTTTTAAAGCTTAGTCATCTTCCTGCCAACAAACATGTCTTGAATTAATGGCACATTTAAGTTCTATCTGCATCACCTCCTTCCCCAAAACCAGTAAAAAAAGTCTCTATTCTGCCCTCCAAGTGGTGGTGCCTTTGCTTCTTGTGAGTAGGCATGCATCCATATATACCTACAAAAACCCTATCCAAAATCTTATATAGCCTGTCCAAAACTGGGTGAATTGACTGAATATGTGGACTGCAAAAAACATCATAAGAAGGATCAAATTTGATAATATAACTAAATCACAACTTCTCAACCATTGAAAGAAGAAACAACCAACACCCAGGTGAACCTCAAGAAAAAAAAAAAAAAAAAAAAAAAGGTACATGAAATTGCTGTTGGAAAGTATCTGTCATGATGGCTGTGAAAAGAAAACATGTATTTTAGAATTTCCTAATTTTTACAGAGATGACTGCACAGCCTTAATAATATAGTTGCTGCATCATTCTTAACTTCCTTGACCCTTTGAAATGACACATGACTGCCCAAATCTAGGTGCAAATCTAGCCAGAGTTGAGCACAGCTGTAAGAAACTGAACACTGTGAATGGTGGAGTTGTAATTTTATTCAAACCACAGTAAACTGAGGGGAAAGGTTTTTTGGGTTTTGTGCATGTGTATGAAAATGTAATTGATAAAAACATATGTAAGTGATAAGTAAATGTATTACTTAGTAAATTCCTAAGCTAAAAATCCAAACTTTACTTGTGGAAAACCACATAATTTCAAACATTTTCTCATCATGAAGCTTTAGATTTTATAGAAGGCCAAACTGAGGGAAAGGTAGATGACCTAATCTAAGCAGTTTGCATTGTCAGAAAATGCACACTAGTCCCATGTCCTATTCTCTAAAGAAAATACACCACTTTTTCTAATACATATATATACCCTGGAAATATATATTTATAATGTAAAAGTACCCACATGTATGCTACATATGCTGCATACAGAATCCAATATATATATGTATGTTATATAATACATTGTTATGGGTACTGTTTAATGTCTATGTAAATGTTACAGCAGCATTGGTATGTTTGCCTCTTATAGTAAGTTTACTAAAATACACATCAACCCTTACTGCTGGATAATTAGATAACACTCTAATTGTAAGAAGTAACTTTTTTTTTAAGTGGTGTGTCCACTGAAATTTTTTACATAAAGGGAAAACAATGAGTAAAGATCATTCTGGAGTGATACAAAGAAAATCCCAGAACTGTAATGATGTCATTCAGCATCTTGAACTTAGGTTCCACTCAGAGAATTTGGTAAGTGGAGGTACAGGATCATACCTAGCTAATCCTGATATAACCAGAAAAAATGATATAATTAATTAATATGTTAATTTAACATTATAATTAAATTGCTTGTTACAGAACTGTAAGCAGTTGAATGTACCATAGATCTAAGAGTTACTTTGAAAATTGTGTCAAATCATAAGATGCATGACCACGATTTAAAAAAAAAAAAACCATTAAAAAATACTCTCACTGTTCCAAGTGCATGTATAAGTCTGTTGTGGTAACAAAAGAAACAGGATATGGAACTGTTGATTTTAATTTGTTTCAATAGGATTAGCTTTGTGAAATACCCACAGTTCACTATAGGTAGACATTTTACCACTATTGAATTTGTGTTCAAGGGGCTAGAGTTGCTAGAGGTTGGTTTATCTCCAGTATGTCTACCAGGTCAGTAAAGTCCCAGGTTTTTGCAGCTCTTAGTGTAAAAAAAGAACAAACAACTTCCCACTCCCCAAAACTGTGGAAAAGGTATTTCTTTCCTTACCAGAGCTTCTCTAGGCCGTTTCAGTGTTGATTCCAAGATGCTGCAACCACTCCCCCATGCTGTCTTCTCTACCTCATTTTTAGCTCTGATCTCTATCTTTCCTTCTACTCCTCCAGGCCAAATCACTCCTTTCCTCTCAGACTCTCTACATTTGCTCCATAGCTACAGCACTAGCTAACATTTTTTATATGCTTCATTTTTAAAGTTCATGTCAGACTCATGAAAATCGTTCACCATGATGTTCAAAGACACTTGATATTAACACTGTCTGCAGGCTGCAGAGCTAGAGAAGTACAAAGATGGGTTATATTTGTAATTTTCTAAGACAAAATAGCAAGCTATCAAGCTACCTTTGTTTTCATTAAAACAGTTCGGAATTTGCAATCATTTAGTTCCCTGCTTTTTAAAAGCAAATCTGAAAAAAAATTAGTAAAATCAATGCAGAGATAAATCAAGAATAATAGTCAGAGAGTAAGAAGAAAGGACTCACCTCCTTTAGTCAGTTTTCCATTTTAGTTTGTTTCATCAGTTAAAGAGGGAAGAGATATTTTGGCCAGTCTTCAATTCAGATGCCAGTTCCACTATTTGATGCTTGACTTTTCTGAAACACAATCAAAGTGTAGAAGTTAAAAATTGTGAGCCTGAAACAAGATAAAATTATTAACATGACAAGCAGTTGAATACTTATTAAAAATCACAGCAGAGCAATATATGAGTGGTCTGCAGCAAAATTTTCACATGGTAATACATTCTCCTCCTTGCAAGGGAAAAAGCACAAAACAAAAACCATTTAGATTTCAGCATTCTGCATTTGTGGTGCCATCTCATGCATTTTGCTCTCTCTGCACAAATTAAGGAGAGCTTGTAAGTTTTTTTTACTGAAAGCTAAAGACTAGTTCCAAGTGACTGTCCCTGTAATATGCATTTATGAGCTCTTCAAGCTCACCTCTCCCCCAGTCTCATCCTACTACAGCCTTTTCTTACAGTACATAAACACCATGGAGTCCTGCTGCCTCTATTTGGAACAGCAGAGGAGAATGGTGAGAAGACTTGACCAAGAACCCAGAGGAATACACAGTGCTTTCACACCAGCATCCAATCGGTGGTGGTCAAAGCTGCAACACTAAATTACTGCACATTTAAATAATTTTTATGAATTTTTAAAAGTATATAAACTGAAATACTTCTTTCCCAGCCATTTTCTTTCTCTAGTAAGGAAAATTATATAGATACTTTTCACTTCTTGGTTTTCCAGTACTACTTACTGAGATTGACATAAATAAATGTCTTTTCTCTGAGCTCTATATTTGAGCTCTGTGAGTCATCTCACTATTTCAATTTTTTTTTTCCCATTTCTTAAAGGTCTAGCCTATTTTACGCTGGGCTTTTTTGGGTATTTTTTGTTTTTGTTTTTTGTTTTGTTTTTTTACATGAAGAATTCATAGACAACATACAAGCCAGAATAAGTACAAACATTTTTCCTTGTAAATACAGTTAACAGTCCCAATCATTTACTGAAAAACATATTAAAAGAGAGAAAAAATATACAGCTAAGTGTGCCTCAGACTGTACTGAAGTACCATCAGCACAACAACTTGTTTGATGTGTTGAAAACTTATAAGCTATTTTACTGTCTTGATGCCCATTTCAAGAAACACCTTTAAACAAATCACAGCTAACTATGGAGTACTACTGGTCAGAAAAAGCAAGTAAAATTTTGCAGAGTAAAATTAACAGCAAATATTACAAACATATGTGTGGACAGCTAGAAAAGACCAGCCTGATTAGAGTGTTCGACTTTCCACTTCCTGCAGGATAGAAAATTTGGAAATGGGGGCATCAAGCTGTGGACTGTGGATTTCAAATATCCACTAGTACCAGGAACAGCTTCTATGCACAAGTTTATTTCTGGGAATAGCTTATCCTCAAAAGCAGTCAAACTGATGAAGGCTTCAGCCTGCCTTATGTTACAGTCTTTTTATTTACTAGGATGAAGTTTGAATTTGACACTTGGTTCAGAGTCTCTGAAATTAATGTCAGAATAGGAACACATCCCACTACTACTCCAGTGACAACACTTTGTGCATAGCTGGCTTTGAGGGCCCACCTCTCTCATGTGGTACATAACCATCTGTAATGTATTTCACCTTAAGTCTAAACAAGCTTTCCAGTTCTTTCTGCACAGTCTTTAAATATTTTTTCTTTCTTGGTTATGCTGGTTTTTATGTCACAAAGGTAAGAAAAATCTGTTTTAAGCACGAAAAAGTGCTGGTAAAACTATCAGACTGACAGAGGGCTCAAAGGGGAAGTACAGAACAAGAAATTTCTTTTAAATAATTTCAGAAATGCATAGATTTCCAGAGACAGGATCTCTTTTGAGAGAGGCTTTAATTTGACTACATATTGACTACATCATAACAAGTTCAGATTTTTTTCCTGACACTGTAAAATTGACAGAGTATATTTGATTGCAACAAGTGAACTCAATTGATTTTCCCATATAAGATCTCCTTAGGGAGCTTTCAGAGATAAATCTCTAAAGGATCAAACTGGGAAGGTCTTTATGCAGAGCCTGCAGTTGTAAAGACTTCTCTGAAACCACTGAAACTCCCATGTTTGAAGATGTGTGTTTGAGAACCATTGCTGAAGCTGGGATCAAATGGGTTTCTCTAAGCAGGCAGCATCTGCTTGGATATGAGAAATTTTAAGTTCTCTGATATATTTAGTGATGACAAAGACACTGAGGTCAGACAACTAAATGGTGTTACACGCATCACATTGCCCAAACAATCAGTAAGACACTGCCTAGAATGTAAAAAAGAAGACAAAATTTGAAAACAACTTTCTGCAAACATACAGTGTAAGTATATATCATACAGTTTTGAGAGATGGACACAGATTACTAAGGTCTCTACTATTTCTTCTTCTGTAAATCAGAGGGCTACAACCAGAAAAGGTTCACAGAAGAGCAAGATGGTGGTGGAAAGTACAGAATGACTTATGTTTAAAGGACAAATTGAATCAGGTAAGACTCTGGTCTATGAAAGCAAGAACTGAACCACGGAAGATGGTAGAAATATAACTGGCATGGAGAGGATTGGTAAAGCTATTTTTTTCACTGTCTCATTCTGCTCAGTGAAAGAACCAAAGTGCATCAAATGAAGCTGGTTAAGAATTTCATTCATAAAAAGGACAAAAGCAGAAGAAAATATGAAAGGGAGGTGGCTGTTTCTGCAATGTACAGTTGTGCTGTGGAATTTGCTGCCATAGAAGGTCATAAATATAAACCATGCCTTCAAAAGAAGTCTGGACTGATGTGGGAAAATGAAATTCACTTAATTTAGTTAATTATAAATGTTCAGAAATATCCAGCTTTGAAAGACCCAGTGTTCAAGATGGCAGGGAGCTATGAGCACGTTTGCCATGTTCTTATATT
The DNA here is from genome assembly GCF_036169615.1 of Heliangelus exortis. NCBI lineage: Eukaryota > Metazoa > Chordata > Aves > Apodiformes > Trochilidae > Heliangelus > Heliangelus exortis. The sequence goes on along the minus strand of NC_092423.1, from coordinate 101,726,719 downwards.
CTTTTTTTCATCTCTGATGCATGGAATGGGACATGTAACAAAAAGGAATTTTGACCTTGACATCAAAGCCATTAAAATGGATTTTTTTTATGGTACAACCAACACATTGTACTCATTGACACCCACACCTGGAATACAGGAAAAAAAGAGGGAAATTAAACAAAAGCTGGACAGAATTCAAAGGTTGCTTTTTTACACTTGTATGTTCCCACTTTGAATGATGTTTAACTGAAGTTACCAACTGTATGGTATCTGATCCCTTTTGATTAGTTTCAGACTATTGCTTCTTCATTAAGTAAGAGGACATTATGAACTGACTTTTCACTCAACTGACTGACTTGAAACTGCTCCACAGCCTGCACCATAGCAGGAATCAGACCTAAATTAACCCCCTCATTTTCTGGTTCAGTTTCAGTACACAACAGGGACTCAGATTACTCAGGTATTGTTCGTCAGGCCATTTACAAAAAGCAGTCTCGAAAATCAGCTTTTAGGTGGCAAATAGTAACTTCACCACCACTATGTGGTTCTAGCTAGATTTGACCAGAGACACATCTGGAAAAAAGTGGAGTAAAAGAACAAGAACAAAGAATAACCTGGTACAGGTACTCAGGGAGGTCGTGGCATCTCCACCCTGTGAGATATTGAGCACCCAACTGAACAAGACACTCAGGAACTTGATGTAATTTTGATACTAGTCCTGATTGAGCAGGAGATTCAACTAGATGACCACCTAGAATTCCTTTCTATGTACATTATTGTGCAAATCTGTAATTCTAAGGAATAGGCTCTAATCAGGTCTGTACCCCTTCTGTGCAGAACACCAATTCACTGTGTCACTGTTACCAGTAAATTAAATTGCAATGCAAAAATGAAGAGGAGAGCTTCAAGTGCTTTATGACATAGCAAGCCACTTATCTTCTCTTCTACATGATGCATCTTTACATTCCTGGGGTTTTGTTGCCATGACCCATTTTTAATTAACACAGGTATAATGTAAAGGAGATTTATCAGATTTTACTGTTTTTCCTTCTTTTTTTCTTTCCTATGTGTTTTCCCTCACTTCTCTATTTTTACTAAGTAAAAGTAATCCATATTTAAAGTGCATGATTATCCATTTTTCTATAAGGAATATCAGGATACCGACCTACTTTAATACTCAAAATCTTTTAGATTATAAATTATAATTATTGGCCCCCTAAGAGGGGATTTCTATATAGGGCACCCTTTCAACGAGGGTAAGTAGGGTGTCAGATGGCAGATAACCTCAAATGTTCAGAAGAGTCCTCTTTCAGAATGCAGTACAGTTCATATTAAGCTACTATCATTAGCATTTTTTTTTTTTTTTTTTTTGGCATTTCAAGTACTAGGCAGGAACCTCACATATTTGCTTCAAAAATTATATAAAAATAGTAATAATTACAGAAATGAGGATTGCCTAGTAACTACTGGCAAATGAACTTCTAAAAATTTAATTAGAGCCATGCTAGTGTAGTAGTAATGGGAATACCATAAAGCTTAGCAAGGAGCACAAAACTCAGCCTTCTTCCTATAAAGCCAAGACTGCATTATTACACAAACTTATTCCACCTCATTTGTAAAACTAACACTCTCCTTCAGACAATTAAGAATCATACTGAGTAGTGAGCCACAGTAAATTGCAAATATAATTAAGTAAATAATAAGAAAGCCCAAGTCCCTACTTAAATATGCTGCCAATTCAGCTAATCCAAGCACAGCAAATATTAATGCAATACTTCACTGTCTACAGCTCAGCTCCTGATCTACAGTAATAAAAACACATTAAGATTTTGTCCATAGTCAGAGCAAACTCCTTGTTTTCCCCAAGATGACTGGAGCAGCAAGTTACCAATAATAAGCTGCACATATCATATCTTCCATCATTGTGCTGGGGAAGGTAGGCAGAGAAGATGAGCACTTTTAGCCTAATTGCATTTGCCACCAATTATACAGACACAGAGTTCTTGCCTGTACTTTACTCTGAACTGAAAAGAAGCCAACCTGAAGCTATTTAACAATAAAAGAATTATAATCAATGCTGATTAAAGGGCTCTGCAAAGTGTGATTTTTTAATTATGCTACTTTAGGAAGTCACTAGACAATCACTACTGACATACCCTTGTTTCTGCATCCAAAGCAAAAACAATTTATACCTTGAGAAAACCTGATTTCAGCAGCTAGCATGCCAATGAGAAAAAGTTAAAAATCCTAGATAAGAGATAACTTGAGATAAATACCAGGCAAGGAATGAAATGCATCTAAAATTATGCTGACAGCACATGTCACTTGCCAACAATGTATGCAAGTGCTGATATGTGCTGGTATCTGTTTACAAGCTTAGAAAGGATTAAATACAATATAATTAATTCAAAATTAAATATGTATTTATACCACTATATTACAGCGTATGAATGGCAGATATTTCACTGTCTCACAGCAGCTCATCTTCATAAATATTAATTGCTTTTGAAACTGAGTTATAAGTCTGCACATGGCATAAAGGAGAAATCCCAAGCCCAAATTTTCCCTCAACATCAGTCCACAGGAAGAATAAAATATTCTCTATGAAATGTTCCTGCACCAGCACCAGAGGGAAGTTCTGCAATCTCTTCTAGCTGGAGGTAAATGGTTCTAATTTTCTTTTTATTGTAAGTGAAAGAATCAGTTATATAAAGCCTTAATATTTCCAAACCTGTTTTGCAGTATGAAAGGGCTTCCACAGCTCCTCATCCAAGACTGACCCACTGTGAAATTTTTCAGGGTATGTGCATGAAGGACTTGTCTCAAAAAGCAGGCAGAAAACCAAAACCAAAGCAAATTAAAAAAAAAAAAAAAAAAAAAAAGGGGGTCATAAACCCACAATCTTTTGTATCCACCATCACCCTGGAGAAGTCTATATACTCTAAAGAGGAACAGTTACAAAACAAAAAACTTAAAACTGTCCTAAAAGGGTGAAAGCAGAAAATCAGAGTGCAACAACAGAGAGTAAGAAAGGCCACAGATAATACCTATAGTCATGCTCTTCCTAACAGCTGCTGAATAACTTCTCACCTTGTTGTCTCTTTCATGTCTGGGAGACACAAGTACTTCAAGAAGAGTGAAGCTCTTGCATCACACTGACTCTGAAGACCCAAGCAGCATTGCAGCTGCCATGCAGAAAGGTCAACCGGGTATGAGAGGCATCCAGACCAGCAACAGGGTATCTGGAATGGGTGCAGTATCAGCCCAGTTTCAACTGTGCCAATGGCATGAGCAATGAAAGAAAATGTGTAAAAGCATCATGAAATTTGTAGACCACACTAACAAGGTCAGTCAGCCTATCTCTTCCTCCTAAGGAAGGAAACAAGAAATAAAAGGTTTTGGCCATGATTATTTTATATAAAATAATGCCAGCGTGAAACACTATATAGACACTGGCCAGTCCATCTTCCCTTTGTGTTTGAGATAGATATATATATATATGCATATATATATATATATATATGTATGTACAGTGGTAAATTTGAGATATATATATATATATATGTATGTACAGTGCTAAATCTATTCACACCATGTATGTGGTGGAAGTCTCTACATCTTACCTGCAGGCTGAATTGAAATCTTATAAAAAAGAACTAGATTTTTTTCTTTTACACACTGCTGTGCATCTTAGGCACTTTCAGCCTAAAATATCTGTACATTGCCCAAGTGGTTCCAACACAACTCTGTCAATTGCTAAAAAACTGCCACCCTCGAATGACATTTCTACAAATGGGTAAGGCTCCTTCCCAAATTATACTGGTCTCCATGCTCCTCACAAAGCCTTTATCTTGTATCCATTCATCCTCACTTCTGTGAAGATGTACAGAAGCAAATACGCCTGTAGGACCACAAGAATTATTGTTTATAAACATCTATGTTTATTGGTTTTCACAGTACACAGTGAAAAATAGACAGCTTCAAAGAACATCTTCCAGAATCTTCATGTGAATTTTAAACATGTCTAGCTCATATTTGTGTTGCATGAATTTCTCCTGCAGTCACTGAAATTCCCTTTCCTTTGAAATGCCAAAAATCTGTTTTCAGCCTAACTGGCAATCCTGAGGCATTTGAGCCATTTTTGATACTGTTAAAAAACTGCATCCAGGTGCTGCAGGGAGAAATCCTCAGTCACACAGCTCATTGAAAATATCCTCTGTAGTAAAGAACTCTACTTGCATGACACAATTAGGAGTCTGCAGAGGCACACTTTGATAATCTATTCACTGCTTTCATAAAGGTTGTAAGTCTTGTAACATGAATCAGTTGACCTAAGAGACCATCTTTCAAAATATTTAAGAGCATATTTGTTTCTCTTTACCATTTCCTAGTGAGAAAATGTCCTATTTCTTTTCTTTCATCTGGTCCACATCATTTCACACTTGCTTTGGAACTGGAGCAAAACATCACTGTGGATATATGACAGAGACTATCCCTGCAAATTGTCATGGTTAAAGCATCTGGCTAGGTAATGTTTTTCCCCATATGATGTGCAATTTTTCCTGCTCAGTGATCATCCATCAGCTGTACTTCTACTCAGGCCTTCCAAATTGCCAAACAGGGCTCTGGATACTGCACTAGACATAGAAAAAAAGCTGTCAAGAGAAAAATCATTATCTTTCCATCATGCTACACTGGTTAGTAAAATGAAGAAAGTTTACACCTGCATGAACTCCTGCCAAACTGAACTTAGTAAAGGCACAGCACAGATACTGTGTTATGTCCTGCACAATTAAACATTTTTTTTTCTTTTAAATCAGGGTAAGACATGTATTTTTCCACCTCAGCTAGGTGAGAACAAAAGGCCTAAGCAAGTTCAAACTAACTTGTCAATAGAGCTGATGAATAAGTCTACAAAATAACCTCTTGCATCCCTGGCATAAATCATGACAAGTGTTCTTGTGCACATGTAAGCAAATAAAAAAGTACACCATACCAGGTTTATCACCATTAGCTGTAAAAGAGTTAATTTTATTGCCAAAAAAACCCAAACCAAAATACAAAATAATAGATCATACTGCCAGATTGACCCTAACAAAGGTTCTTCTCCCTTTTTTTGTGCTAATAAGCAAGAAACATCACTGCAATCTTACACAGTCAATAATGTGGTACCACAGTCACAGACAATTGGTGCTGGCCTCTCTCTGTTTACACTGGCTGCCAACATTGCTGTTGATTTGAAGGAGAACACAGGTTGAATGAAAAAGCTTTTTAGAAATCCCAGGTGTAATCAGGTTTATTATATCTAGCAACACAAGCACTGATTTTCAGTTGTGTTTTAGTGTGAGGAAAATTGAAGAAATCACCTAATTAGGAGACCTTTTTATATGTATTTTTCATTACAGACTTCACAGTATGCAAGGGAATTGTACAAAGACAAAGAAAGAATACAACTCTTGTAACTGCATGTTGCCTTTGCTTAATTATTTTATTAACTGCTTGATTAGCTGGTTTGTGCAGTACTTAGGAAATGTAAAGCCCTGATAAGTGCTAATTAATCATTTTATTTATGTAACATTCAGCTGCAAATTGCAGACATGTAACAAAAAAAAAAAAAAAAAAGGAACTTCATGATAGTGAAAAAACAAGCCTCCATTGCTGGTGAACTTCCTTGATCAGGAAAAACAGAACTGGAAAGCAGTAGCAGGCAGCAAACAGTAGGCTGGAGCTGTAGAAAGTCTGCTTCATGGAGAATGACAGAAGCAAGAGATGAAGTGAATGAATGATACTGAAAGTGCGGCCCAACTGCTTGTATTAAGGAGAACATATGGTGGGAAAAAAAGCAGAACTCCAAGGAAAAAAAATGACAGTTTCATTGAATTGCAAATGAGAGGTAATAATTTCAACATCCTCTGTCACAGAAGACTTCTATGTTTTATTATAATCTCTGGTAGATGCTGTCTTCGACCAATTCACGAATTGGGTCATTTGATGCCACAGCATTTAGTGCAGTGAGGCTGGAGGTGAAAAGCTGCCCCTGCTAGCACTTTCTGATGACCTAATGAATCTGCTCTAACAGGAACAGCAGTTTCTGCTGTCAAAATTACTTAAGAGCTGAGTGATAAAGGGGAGACAGCATTTATCACTTTTTCCAAGCCCAAAATCATGCATAAATGGATGAAGCAAATGGAACAGAGTACCTAGTGATGGTAAAAGAAGCAAAAGAAAGGGGCTGGTGCTATGAAACATGCAGAAGAGATATAGATCTGCTGCTCTAAGAATAAAGTCAGTTTCTGCTCTACGGAAACACCCACAAAGGATGAGGAGAAAAAGAAACTTCACATTATTTATGCTTCACCTTATGAAGGAAAGGAAGGGAAAAAAGGAGGGAAAGGAAGGAAAGGAAGTGAAAATAAAACCTTTTCAAAATACTTTTTCCATGATTTTTAATAGTAAAGTTGCACATTGAATAATAATGATAATTCAAACATACTGCTAGACATTCAAAGATAAATTAATGGAACAAAAAATGAAAAATCAAATTAACAAATTCATCATCATTCATAAGAGCATTCATGGTTTTTAAGTACTATTATTTTGATGGTAATAAACATTTTCCATATGAGTAAAGTTTTAATACAAGTTTAGGAAAAAGTAGATTTGTGTTCCTTATTTTTTTGGTGGCATATTTTCTTCAGCATGCCAGGATATGTAAAACAGTCCGCAGAGACAAATACTTATGATTTGGTAGCACAGGATACAAAGTTTTTTTACAAAGTTATATTGTTTTAAATATAAAAGATGTTTAAAAATCTGATGGATTCATACAGTAAGAGATAATGAAGCCAAAACCATTTTGCAATATCATTGTTAAACTTGTTTAATAGTGCACAAGAAGTCCTTGCACGAGAGTTCCTTGGTGATTTTCAGTTAATTTGCTCTGACATATTATTAACTGTTTTTATATTTTATTTTAGTGTTCTTGTCTTCCCGAGTCTTCCTTTTATTAGTTTGGGGAACTAGCATTGTTTCTATTATGTATTATTTATGAAATGTTCTTTAAGATCTAGTGGTAAGGCAAACAAGGGTGAACCTTGCTAGGTACTCTATTTTATATTGTTTACAACAATAAGGGACATGCACTCAGGAATCAGAGTTTTATTATTCTGTAAGGTACTATGTGTACCCTCTTGCTCTGGAGAATCTTAAAGTGAAATGTTTTAACTTAATGATCGTGAAATGTAGGAAAAATGAGTTAATAAGCTGAAACCCCTCAGTGGAAATGCCAGGTCCTCAGAACCAACTGCTTCAGTGCCCTGATCCCCTCCTCTTGTGCTGTGATACACAGATGCTGCCATATGCACTTTTTGTAGTGGCACTTTTTTACTGACAAAAGCTACATTCTCCCCAAGCGATGACAACTGAGTCATATTTAGTAAGCCAAAACCATGCAAATCTCCGAGTAAATTTTGTCATTTATCAAGCTACACTGGAGGAATGAAGACCTACTTTTGACTCAGGTTGCTAATCAGGGACAGGGAGTTCATTAGTACTCATGGCTATTCCTTCCTTCCCTCTCAGATGCTTCCTCCAGACACCACACTACAACGTGTTTTATGCTCAGATGACAAGTTTCTGACAAAGCAATGAGTCACAAAGCCATTTTCCTTCAAGAAAGCTGAAGTTATGACTCCAGGAGACATTCTTCTTCTGTTCTAAAAGCTTTGAGGATTTTTGTGTTGAGAATCACTTCTAAAAGCTTTCAGGTTTTTTGTGTTTGTTTCACAGTCCTCCCACAAGATATGCAGCAAAATGCCCATCTTCAGTTTCTTCACACTTTAGAGGTCCATTTTACTCAATCTGGCACCCTTTTGCAGTAATTGCAAGTTTTGCAAATAGGTTGCAATCGTGTAGGTCTTAGTTGAAAAGAAAACAATATTTTTTTGCTGCCATCTGGAGAAAGTTCTTGCGCTTTGTTAGCTAAACACAGTCACGTTCAGGTACAAAACTTGACTATTTGGAGCATGAACTGATCACTGTATGCACAAAGTGACATACAAATTGCTGAGCTATGAACCTGGTGCCTTTAGGCACCCCTTCACAAAGAATGAAATGAGTCGGGACAGCTTTTTCCACCAAGTCTGCAGAGGAAAAGCTGATTTTCAGTGTCTCTGGACTAAAGAATATCATAGAAGTCCCTAAAAATTAAGAAAACACTCCCAATAAATGAACTTCTATGATATGTGACAGAAATTAATTTTATTGTTTAAGCTTGTAATGACATACTGGATATTACATGGTGCATGACCCACGGTCCTAATGAAGCCTTTATAATAGAACTGACAGTATGCTAAGCATATCCATCTTAGTTCATTTGGTAAATTCTGCACTAATGGCAAATGACAAACCTAGGAATGAAAACCATCCTCAAAATATTTATCAGGAATGCCAACTGTTTCTTCAGATGGCTCTTGCCTTTTCCCAGATTTAAATAGTTAAACAGTTATTGTGACAAAGAAAAAAAATCTTGACATGAGAAAATTCCTTTCAACAATTTTTTTGAACGAGTACAGGGTCTTTTCCATTTTTATTTTCCCAACCCATGTAAAGACACTCCCTAAAATACTAGAATTTTTTTTCTTCTGTTTGGATCTTTTTTGCTATGACTTTTCAGGTTCTTCTCTTGTTAACCACAGTTCTCTAAAATCCTGTTACTTAGTATGTAGTAATATTTATACAATGACATATTCAGAGATGGATCATTCAGAGATTTTTTTTTTTTTAACATAAGCCTTTGAGGAAGTGATTAATAGATGCACTGGGAAAATATGCAATAAATGCCTCTGGCACAGTCTACATGTAATGTTGGCTGAATGTTTGAATATGTTCACTTTGTTCTTTTGCAGTCTGAACTGTTGATTTGTAACATTGGCTTCTGTCTGCTAGATTACAGAAAATGATGTTTGATGTTTGATTCTTTCATTCCAGGTTAGTGAACACAAGTTACCAGAACAATACAATGCTTAAGTGCTCCAGCACTTGAATAACTTTCTGTAGAGGCAGCCACTCGTGATACAAATATTAAATGTGCATATTTGCTTGCTTTTGGTAAATACACTTTGTGTTCTGGACTTCCTTGACAAACCATGACTGTTTAGGTATTTAGCAGCTGACTAGCATGCAGAATCTGTCACTGAATGATAGCTTCCACTCAAATACACTGGTACTGAAAACTTCTCACACTATGGCATATTACAGACATGGCCTGAGTGGTAAGATTTGCCACCCATAAAACCTAACTTGTGATTTGCATAGAAACCTTCAGACTGGAGTAACCATCATTTAAACTGACATAGACATAACCTTCTCCAATGACAAGGTGGAAAATGTTTTCAGACAAAGTAAGTTAAGTTACAAGATACTGAAGAAATTATCAATGTAGCAACTAAAACATCAGTATATACCCTTTAAAATAAAAAAAAGCATCTATTATGCAAAATAGCATTTGCATCAGTTTTTCTAAAGCACAAAAATGTAAGCTGTTTGTCTTTTTTTAACCACCCATTTAAACATTGGTTCTCTGAAATCTGATGTCAATCACAGTGCCCTCATGTCCTCTATATCCTACAGAGCATCTGCACGATCTGTATTTCTCAAAGTCACAGCTATTTCAGTTCTATAAAGTATTCCTTTTCACTCTATTTAACTGTCTTCCTAGTATTTTAAGTTAGTTACATGTATGTACATAAACTTACAATGCCTTTGAACTTAAAATTTAGATGTCTGGAAACACTAAGTTGTTGCTTTGCCTGTGCAAGGCTGTATAAATACTTGTGATGCTGTGGCAGAGACTCCTGCAATAGGAACAGTCCTGGTTTTCTGTTTCTTTAGTCTCAGGTTAGCAAGCTCAAGCGTGCATCCCAACATCAGCTCAGGGAACAAAGTTCTGCAGTAAAGGATGAATAATTTTCCTGCTTTTCCCTTTCCTGACTTCCTTGTGTTTTCACCATTTGCAAATAAGTCACACAGCTTAATTTGAGAATGACTCAGTTCCTCTGAGTACCAGACAGTCACAGCCACACGAGGGGTTCAGAAATTCTCATCTTACTGGCTACAAAGCAATTACTGATCCACTTCACCATCCTTCAACCATCCAAAGAGCTTTACAGAAAGGGCCAGCGTGTCTATCAGCTCATAAAATATGTGCTTATTTTTGGCATATGAGCTAGATAGGTGCTGGGCTTAGGGATGGGGGAATGAATTGCAGTTTTTTAAGTAAATAGTGTGTTTCTTTAACAATTCTCCAGGCTGGGACTGTCTTTTTTTATACACTGCCTAAAAGAATAAGTCTTTGATTACTGCTTGAACTTCCCACAATACTGCAGTGACCTCTGCATTAAATAGCAGCACCGTAAGAGTATTAGGAGTCTGTTTTGATAGCAATGCAGTAATGGAACAAAACCCCAATTCACCGTATAGGCTCATGAGAAAAGAAAGGCAGCTAAAGCAGGGGAAAAGGCTACTGAAGCAGGAAATGCTTGAATACCAGACGCAGCTGAGCTCCCTCAACAGAGCTCACTTTGACTGCAAGAGGAAGCATGCATAAGAAATAGATTTCAGTCAGGGCTGAATCAGATTGGTAGGAATATCTGCCAGATACTTCAGTATAATTTTGTTTTTCATGACCAAAGGATTGTCCTTGGGGTACTGCATAGGGCTTTGCATAGATAATAGTGTATGTGTGTTTATGATTAAAATAAATTTCACTCAGAAATATCGAGAAAAATTGTATCATCACATCAAATGAATACTTAAGAGTGTATTTTTTCAGTATACACAGAACACTACTTAGGTAGTTCTAAGAAAGCATATCCCCCTTTGACTTTCAGCTCTGTGGAATGCAATAAATGGTGAGCATGAAGGAGAAGAAGCCCTTTGCCACTGAGAAGATGGAGTGGAAATTCATAACGTTAACTTTACTTGCAGGATAGGTCCTGGTTTAAGGGAAGAGATTTGTTTCTAGTGACTCTTCTTCATCACAGCACAAAAGACTCTCAAAAACCTGGAAAGGGAGATGCAAGACTAGATATTCAGAGGCACCAAAGAGAGATGAAGTGTTTATATTCCACTTGATTTCGAATCAGATCACTCCTAGACAGCTGCTGTATTTGAATACCTAAAAACCCCAGTATCTTATGTCTCCTCCCCACTTCCTTGGTAGCTTAAAAAACCCTACCAGATGATACGCCTCATTGTAAGTTACCCCTCTGTGAACAAATGCAAATTCTTTTTCTTTCCCTAGGGAAAGTGGTGGAATCTTTCTTAATCTTGAAACCTATCCACCTTTCTGAATAGTTTGCAAAGAAGTTGTCATTCAGATGATCTAAATTTTGAACAAAGATAAATGCCTAACTACCATCTCATTCCTAGCTGTACTTATTCTGGGGGAAAAAAGAATTTGTGCTGATGTGGAAAATCATGAGTGCCTTTTTCTTTTGTCCTCTTTTACAGTGCAGTATCACACATTTTAAGCACTTTATTCTGACTGTCACTCACCTTGAGTAATATTGCAATCAATAGTTCAAATGCCACATTTCTAAGTGCCATCTCCCCTACTCTATCTTTTCAACTGAAAAGTAACTGTATTTTGCCTTTTAAAACCATTTACTTATTGACAGAGAAACTTTCCCACACTGCTATCTGACAGAGGCTGGATGAACAGGTTTTACAGTTTTTAAAGGAATATATAACCAAAAAGAGTCATGAAATGCATACACATGTGGAACAGTATTACCCAAAGCAAGGTTGTGAGATAGTTTGTGTACTGCAACTGCCCATGCATGTTATTTGCTCTCATATACAAATATTTCCTTGTCGCACAAATAAACCCCCACAACCTGAATCCATTTCATAGAATATTCTCCCTGCATTGTGTGCTTTGCCAGTTTGTACACTCTACAATATGTCAATATTGGTGCAGAGAACAATATATAACTTAGGCCTTAAGGCAGAAATACTTGTGCTATGCTGCTGACCTTTTTTAGGGTTTGAAAGAGTAGCAATGATGAGGTATGAAACAGCAATAAAAAAATAACTGGCTTAAAATAGGGCTCTTGGATAAAAGGTGGAAGGGAAAGTAGTAAGCATGGAATGTGCTTTGCCAGGAATTCAATCAACCAATCAAAGAAAACGTGTTTCAACTCAGGAGATAAGAGCATTCAACAGAATATAACCTCATTTTAGGGTAAGCTAGTATTTTCAGAACAGTTTAAGCGTGAAACTTCCAAAACTTGAGAAACTTGCTACTAGTTTTATCTAGATTGCAATCAGTGCTATGGACTGCAGCACAGCCAAGATATTTTTTGAGCTATTTTGGATACAATAAGCAGCTTGGTCATGGTAACAGAAGATACAGGAAGACATGCTGTGCTCTGAGCTGCATGTTGATAAAATTTATTTATGTTAGTACTCAGCAAGTGAGCATATGCTTGCAGTTGGAGCAATTATGATACTGATGTTGGACCAGTTGGGTCATTTTTAGTGGAAGAAGCTCTGTAAAACACTAAGCACTTCAAAATTCCCAATAATAACAGAAAAAAGCCTGCTCAGAATACCCCAGCAGGACAGCATAAAATGCTTTGCTTTATCTTCTGGACTAACACATGTTGTGATGTGAGCAGCAGGGGAAGGAATGTGTGAATTTTTTCCAAGTTGTGCATTGTTTGGGACATACCACATACACCATACAGCATCCTACAAGGACTCTCCTCTGTGTACTTTTACACTTTACTCATCAACAGTATCTAAAGATGACCAAATCTTAATTTCCTCAGAAACAATACCACCAGTAGATATGCCTAAATAAGTCATGAGGCTAAGTAAGGCATGAGGAAAGAAAAACTGATATGTCTGCATCAGCCACATACTAGAAAATGTATTTCCAAGAAAGCCTTGGAGAGTAGGAAGCTGCCTATGGTAGGAACTGCTCACTCAGATTCACCTGTTTGCAGTCCTTCCTACAAACTCAGAACAATAAAAACCAGATCTCTCTCTTCCCCCCATCCTCCAGCAAAGAAATGAGTTAGAGGAATGCTAAGATAAAGAGTTTACTTTGAAGTTTTTCCATCCTCACCCTTTAACAGATGACTTCCCAGGACAATTAGACATCCTATTCCAGCAGGAGCAATGTGGCTGAGGAGCTTTCCCACCCCTAGCTGCTTCTCAGCTGCTTTTGAGTCTCTTTCTGTTACACTGCAAGCTCAAGGGCACCTACAGCCACTCCCTAATCCTACTCCACCAAGTGCAGTTTAGCTTGAACTCCTTTCTCTTTACCATTTCTTCATTGTTGAGTTTCTTTTTGTTGTATCTTTATTTTGATTCTGTAACAGGTCTTTTTGAGAGAATAAGGTTCATGAACAGCCAGGCTTCATAAGCATATTTGACTTGATTTTATCAAGCATCATCTGAACTACATACACTTCCATGTGACAAAGAAAAGATGCTGTATCAGAAAAGAGATTAGCTACTTGTAAGATAAAACAAGAAGCAATTAGAGATAATATGATCTCTCATCTAAGCTCTTGTTTTAGACACAGAATCTCAAATTTCAGGGCCCCTTACAGTCTTTTGAAGAGCTCCTTTGAAATACTATTCTATTCTTTCATTCTATTGAACAGGTGAAATATTTTGTAAAGACTGAATAAACTTTCAGTCTTGTGTAAGGTAAAAATAGGCAGTTTATAATTTATGAAGGGGATGAATCACAGTCCTTTTTTTAACACTCAAATTCTCTTGCATTTTGATTTGAAACCAATGTGCTTAAGTCAATTCAAATTATCTTTCCAAAACAGAGTAAATAAAAGTTTTAATTAATGCTTTTAATTAAATTAATTAATTAATGCATTAATGCTTTTCATGTATTTGAGCCCAGTGACCCTTTTTAAACAAAATTATGTATATATTAATGTTTAAAAAATATTTTAATATTGACGTTGAAATTTTGAATATTTAAATTATAAATTAATATTTTTATGTACTGCTCATGTTGAAACAATATATCTAAAACAAGCCATAAAAGAGTGGAGATATAAGTACATAATGATTTCATAAACAGAGCTTCTGGTGATGTTTCATTATAAACATGTTCTCCGAACATCTATTTCATAAAGAATCCCCAAAAGTTTTCAGAAATTTAGTTTTTCTAACATTATCATTCAATTGCCAGTTTACAAAATAATAAGCTGACACAATCATCAGGGAAAACACAGCCATTCTTGAAGTCCATTTTTAAATGAACCAATTAAACCAAATGGTTATTCACCCCTCGCATTGGCCATTTTAGGGCAGTACTTATAATTTCCTAAAACTTAAAGGGGAGGAGGCTTTACCTTGATTAAGTCTGAGGTTATGTCTGAGTTTTGAACCCTAAGACTGCAACTTTGTTAGCATGAATCAAAAAAAGCCAAGGTTCCCACATTCCAACATGGATGCTGAGGGTGCAGAGATAGAAAGACCTCTGCAACAGATGATCAGAGCTGATACATTTACTCAGTTTTGACACACAGCCTCCTCCTTTTGCCACTTTTAAAGAGGTTTGTCCTTGGAAGGACAAACTCCAGGGTTCTGGTAGGAACAAAGAGTACTGTAAATCCAGGTAAGGGAGCATATCTTTTCACAGGTTGCCTCCTTTGTGGAGAAAAGGAGAAAAATTGTGCATCATAAATATTGCAAGCTCCAATCTGTCCTATTTTAAAGCTTTATAAATGCAGCAATTCAAGGGATTGTTGCTTATAGCAACAAATATAGGATAGTACAGATGGCGATGGAAAAAACATTACTGCAAGCCGGTCATTGTGCTTAGGAAACTGACACATCTGAGAGCATGTTGAGGTTTGATAAAGGGAGAAAAGGGTAGGCATTAATGTTGTGGTAATGAGGAATACACTTGTCAGTGTTCAAAGACCTTAAGTCACCCTTAGGAGGCCTTCTGTAATTTAAACACAGGCACTTATCTTTAAAAAGTGTGTCTCAAGACCATGAACTGATAAGGCATATTTTATTTAAATGGACAACAAATAAACTTGCTATCAAATAATTAGCTCACCAGGTTTCCTTTTAGTTAGAGATAAATATTTTCAAGAAAACGTAGCAAATATTACCAAGGAAAATAAGCATATTCTAACAAAAGATCAACCCTTCAGTAAAATCACTGTAGGTGTGCCCGTGGTTGTGCCAAAGCATGCTTGGTTGACAGAAAATAATAGAATATATAATAACAGCATAGTTATTACCTGAGAAAATATGAATTTTCTTCAGTAATGGCACAAATATGTTTCCTTTTGATGGTAGATAAGATTTTGCTAGCTATAGAAATGACCTGACATAGACTCATAGAATTTGTTTGCCATAACTGCAACTTCAAAGGACCATAATGATCCAATTCTCCATCTACTGATGGAATACACTGAAATGACAGTGAACTGAAAATACACTCCCATTGAAGCAAGAACTAATTTTGCTGCTATGACTAGGAAAGTATTTTTTGTTTTGGAAAATTCTCATGAAGAGCTGAGTTCTTACTACGTGTGTTATCAGTGCCATTGGTACATCTCTGCTCTGTGCAGTCATAAAGGCACAGCAGTGCTCAGTGTTTATTCTATTGCAATGAAGCTCAAGAAAGAGAGCTGCTTGTGACCACAGGTCATGCAAACTGGATGAACACTTTAATGAGCTGGCAGGCTTCTTCTGTCCTTCCTATCAACATCAACTTTGCACATGCCAACCAGCCACATGCCAAGTGAGTTGGCTTAAGCGTGATCTGTAAGAACTCAGTCAACACAAGAGAAGGTGCACATGAAGGAATTTAACATAGAATCATATAGAATCATAGAATCATTGGGGTTGGAAGGGACCTCAGAGATCATCAAGTCCAACCCTTGATCCACTACCGCTGCAGTTACCAGACCATGGCACTGAGTGCCACATCCAGTCTCTTTTTAAATATCTCCAGGGATGGAGAATCCACCACTTCCCTGGGCAGCCCATTCCAATGCTTGATCACCCTCTCAGTAAAGAAATTCTTTCTAAAATCCAACCTAAACCTCCCCTGGCACAACTTGAGACCATGCCCTCTTGTCTTGCCAATTAGCAGGGCTGCCTCAGACATGCCAGTGAGAATAAAAACCCAAATTTTTCACACAAACTCAGAGATACACCAACCTGCTTTGTAAATACCTCTGGTTTTACATAATTACAAAGTAGAAGCCATCGTTGACAAGTTTTAACAGTGAAATCAGTGTGATGTGTCATACTGGAAACCCGGTGAAAACACGTAGCTTGCAGAGTGGCATGGACTATTATGCTAGAGATTGTGAAAGGCAATTTTTTACATGATTTAAGGAATGCAGATGACTACTCTGGAAGCATTACAAATACAAAAAATTACTGCTTTCATCCTGAAATAGTTTGAGAGTTTTAGGAGTAAGGAAATATAAAGCAAGGGGCATGGCCTCAGTCCCTTGCCTGGTATATGGTGCATATACATCGACTTTTAAAGGTTCCATGAAAACTCTACAGACCTGTAAGATGAGAAGAGGTGGATCTAAAGATAAAATATAAAGGATTTGGGAACAGCCAGCACAGCATTTGCAAAGGGAAGTCACGCTTCAGAATGCAGCATGTGTTCTTTGAATAGTTTATGACCCTGTGCATAAGGACAATTCATCTGCTCTACTGAATTTCTATTTCAATTTCTAAAATGGTTCAGAATATGTTCTTCACAAAAGAATAAATCAAGTAAGACAAAAAGAGAAGATACTTGTCCAGATAAAATATTGATTAGAAAACAGAAAAATAAGAGTTCTCACACTGAAAATAAACCACACATAAAATCGAAGATCTTTTTGGGGAAAAATGTTCTTATGCGTTTTCATAAGAAAAAGAGGTTTGTAATGAACTCACCTAATGTTTGCTGATGGCACTATGTTCTTGGTTAATAAATGAGGACAAAATGCAAAAAAAAAACCCAAGAAAAAACAACCCCCCAAAAAACCCCACAGAAAGCTCTTACTAGACTGAGAAGTAACATCACTGTGGAAATTCAGTGCATACACATAGAAAGTGACACAAGTAAAAAGAAAATCCCTAACTTTTTTTACATGTAAAATGATGGTCTTTTAGCTAACAATTACCACTTAGTAGCTAGGTCCTACAGCTATTGTCTTTCCAGAAAAATGATAACTGATTGAACAATAAAGTTAGGAATTATCAGGAATGGTATAAAGAGCAAGACAGAACTTTCTTAGGTCACTGATTGAATAAATGGCCCACCTGCATCTGGTACAATGCATGCAGCTTTGTTCCACCATCTCAAAGTGATTCAGTAGAACTAGAAAAGGGAAATGAGGGTGATGAGTGTTATGGAAATGTTTCTAAAGTAGAAAAACCTAGTTAAATAGTTGGGCATTTGTCAAGCTGGAAAAGTGACTTCTGAAATCATGCCACAGAGTGCGAAAAGGGACCAGGTGAAGATCAGGTTTCAAATAAAGGCAGTTCTTCATGTACCATCTCATTAATCTGTGGGCAAACTTGCGATTTTGTGGACGTGAACAGTTTACTTCAAACAGAAAACAGAGTATGTCCACAGGTGAAAATTAGCCCTTGAATTTAAAGGCACCACTTCTGTCAAATGCAGTCCTTATCCAGGAATCCAGTCTAAAGCAAATGCATTGAAACTGAGTGCATATCATGGAAAGTTTCATTGTGAGCTTTCACAATTTTTACATATTTCCCTGTATTCCTAGGTTTGGCCATTGCTGGAAGGAAGACACTGATGTAAGTATAGTTGGTCTGAGTAATTTTCAAGTGTAGCAAACTAATTATTTGATGCAAGCCTGAATCTGATCAACATCATCAATGTTTGTAGCTACCTACCATTTCTGAACTTAAATAAAATAAATTATTATTAATATTCCAGTACTTGCTGCATTCTTTAGTAGAACATTTTCAAGAACTTTGGTCAGTCTTCTAGAGGGTGCTGGAGCATCCAGAAGGTTATACATTCTATCCCTAAGGTATCCAAAATGAACATCTGACCTAACTGTGTTTTTATCCTCCTTTATGTCTTTTAGAAATTCAGAGAGGAAGATCTTCACAATTTGTTGAATGCATCCAGTTTATCAAATAATCTTCTCTTCTTATGACATTAACAATGAAAATTCTGCTTGATTTTTCCAAAGCTTTGCAATTTTTCTGCAATTTCCTCTCAAACTGAGTCTGGAACTATCACAGTCACGAACTAATAAACTAACACAGTGCTGTCCCTACACATGCCAGAAAATCTACCCAAGAATTACTTTAGACTTGTGCAAAGAGAAATCAGTGAACAAAAGTCTAAGTATTCCAAGACCAATAGAACACTGTAGGGTTCTATAAACATTCATCATTTCACTGAAGACTGTATTTAAATAGGAGGGCCACATACCTTCCTAGACAAAGTGCAGATACTTTTATTAGGGACAATGTTACTCAAAATCCTTTGAAATGAGTGTCGGGACCTGGGACCTGAATACCAAGAAAACCTCCTGTTCCAAATTCCATGGACTAACTAAGTTAGCTGTAAATATTTTCCTGCAACTTCATGGTTCTAATTAGATTTTTTAATTCTGAATCACTGAATTTTGGTGCAGAGCTTAGGAAGTTAGGCTTTACAGGCTGCCTTTCCTGTCAGCAGAGAAGGGCTGGCATGTGGTTCAGGTCTAGAGCACAACCTTGGTATGTGAAAAGTCCTCCAGATTCTCTAGGGGAAATTAAAATAAACCCCAAACTTTCGTTTGGAATAGTGGCTTGCTTTCTGTAGGAAGAAGAAGCAGAAGAAGAAACAGATTTAATTTACTTAGAATCAACAGATTCTAAGTCATTTTCACTGGTGTGAGGCAGCATTTTGTTGGATGATTGAACTCACAGTTGGAAAACAAAATTCTGTGTGAATTTTCTATAGAGGATCCTTCTAATTTGTGCACCTCAGCAGTATTCTATCTTATTTTGGAGCTTAGCAACTTCAAAATAGTTTTTTTCTGGCCATTCATTTTGAATTTTGGACAGCACTCTTATTGTGACAGAATGTGGGGTTTTCACTATGAAAAGAGTATTTTGTTAATGTTTATAGCCAATAACTCAGAAGCAAAACTCTTTCATAAGTAATATAAAAAAATCTTCACCATTTGAAAGACCAAGCAATCTAAAATTAGTCTTTTTACTGCATCTCAGAATTTTAGTTACCCTTGAAAGGCTAATAGCAGTTTGAGATAAAAAGACTTTTTTCTAATCCTTGGTTTTTTTCCATCTTTAAATGTTCTAATGTATGCCACATCTGTCCAAGTTTCCCCTTTGATAAATGTAGTCTTGCCAAATCCATTTATGATCCAAAGCTCTTATGGCTCATGTACACATCAAAATGTTCTATTAATCTGTTTCACCAATAAATTACTGAAATGGCTCTTTTTTTAGGCTTCAGTCACAGGAGAAATGGATAAAAGACCACAGAAAAAAAGATTGCTATATATTTATTTTCCCCTATGTCTATGAGATGATCTCATCCAGTTTGCTCAGGCCAATTTTGGTTCTCTCATTACCCTTCAGTGTGTCAGAGGCCAAAGTCTAGGTAAAACATCTGAACAAATGACCAAACTTTCCGTAATACTCAAAAGTGACAAATATCACAGTGAAGTCACATCATAAAACAGGCTTGACAAGAGCACTGCACTTGCTGTGACATAAAATTTGCTGGTGAGGGCAAATACAGCTTTTTGCTGTGTGCTTAATGAAACACTTCCCAGACTCCTCTGTTAAGAACAATGACCTTTTTCCTGAGATCAATGACACAGTTTTAATACAGAACATTTTATTGAGTGAAGCATTTTCTGGTTTTCTTACTCTAGACAATAAAACCTACGACAGCAGTGATTCAAATATAAGCAATTTCTAGACATAAAATATTACTGTAAGTATAATTCAAGCGAATTATAATTAAAAAAAAATATGTGCCAAGAATCACAAGGAGAGTTCTTAGTAAAAAGAACATACCAGTCTAAATTCACTGGGACAGTGAGATCTTAAAGTGATGAAGAAGTGAGAGAAAGGACATTAATAACAATCAGGTCACAAAGTAAACTCGGAAAACTCTGCATCAATACCGGTGTGACTTCGGTTTAGTTACCTCTTTTTTTTTTCTTACAATCAGGAAAGAGGAAATGATTGTTTACAAAAGGTTTAGGGGTGATTGTAGGGAAGAGACTACAGACTCTGTAGCCCTGTTTCATCCAGAAATATAGGTAAAAGAGATGTTAAGGACAAAAAGCACTGAACATGGGACTGAGGCTGGAAATAAGAGTAGATAAGTAGAAATATTCAGACTTGCAAAAGATTTACAAAGGATCATTGCTTTTCTATCGTCAGCATTCTCTCTCTTACAATAGTTTTGTTTTCCACTGGTCTTGAAATTTTTATAGTCTTAATGACCATTAAGTGTCACAGTAGCAACATACTAATAGATGACAAAGTATTTCAGCTGAACTGTCACCATAAATGCCATCCTAAACCTCTTTGCAAGATGGCTGTCTGCAATGTATCGGTTGCACAAGACATTTAAAACAGCTCTAGAGGATTTACAAAAGTCTGAGAAAGCTTATTTTCTGTACTATTAATAGCATTAACATGAAACTTCTTCAGTACAGCCACCTGGCAGCTGAACAACCATACTCAAACCTATGCTATTAAGTATTTTTCTTTATATTTAATTGCTTGCCATTATATCTTCCTTCTCCATTCCTTTCTTCTGCCAACCAAAGCAGAGTGACTCAGATGCTTCACTTTAAAAAAAAAAAAATGTTCCTGCTGTACGTGTTGTCCTCTGATGATAAATATTTCTATTTAATACAAAGCTTCTTAAAATAGGATGTTTGTGACTGGACTAATCTCTTGCTCTCACTTTACAGGAAGCTACACAGTGTTTCTTATATTCTCCCCTCTTTCTATCCCCAAAGTTTTTGACTTTCAAATTCCATGGAGGATTTCCCTCTGGTTGCTAACGAGGCTGATCACAGGCCAGGATCTTATTCTTTGCATGCTGGAATTAGTTCAGTCTGACTATGCAAGCAAACACTGGTCAAGACTTTCACTTAATTTCCTGTGACGTGAATGAAGGAACACACTGAATTAGCTGTGTGGAACGACTGAATCACTACAGTCAAATAATCAAATGCCAGCATGGAGCTGCCATAGAAGCTCAGGCCACTAATGAGACTTTTCTGCTTTACTAAATCAGTTAGTTTGGGTTTCAGGTTGTTGGGTTTTTTGTTTGGTTTGGGTTTGGTTTTTTGTTTTTTTTCATTTTCCTTCAGCAGTATTCAGAAGCAGGAATTGAGTTCACTTGAAGAAAGAAGAAAATGCACTATTTCCAATTGATGCCTTTGAAATAAAATTCAATACTTTTACAACAGATACCAAGAGTTCATTTTTTCAACGTAATTCAGACTTTAAAACTGCATCAGAAAACTGGATCATTTGCTTTTAATCTACTGGGGTAGCTGCTTGTAAAGCCGTTCTTTAATTTCATGTTGCCACAGAATAAACAGAACAAGCTGTTGCTAAATGTTAGCACAGAATGTAAGTACTTAAAAGTGCTTCTAGAGAAAGAAATTAGGATGCTAAAATAAGCATCATTTAATTCCAAATGCTAGTTCTGCATCAGGGTATAATACTACAGAAATGAACAGCTAAAAATTTTAAAATGAAGAACGAATGCATGCTAAAATGTTGAGAATCCAGCCTAGAGTCTCTTGATAAAACATTTGATAGTGAAGCCATTTTCTGAAGTTGGCTATGCAAAAACTGAAGCAACCCACAGGAGCATTAATCCATTTTTAAAATCATGACCAACTTTATATTTACAATCACCATGGAGATGTGGCCTAAAGGATCTAATTCCATTTGACTTAGCAATATCTGGAAGACAAATTGCCTACTTTACCTTCTCCAAATGATCATAAATGCATTCACAAGTTCTTCAGTGCATTACTTCAAGTTGATATGCTTGCTCAGTATATAAATCTCTCCCTTATGAAATTTCTTCTGAATATTAGTTTAAGGAAAAAGAGAGTGTTTCTCATTTGGGAACCTCAGATATCAGAACAAATTATTATGAGATAAATGCCCCTGATGTGGAAAGAAGATTTTAATGTCATCCTTAAGGACATATCTGTGACTTTTTACAGAAGATGCAGTACCTGGCAAAACTTATGCTTTAGAACATCAGAATTTTAAATGATTCAGTAAACCTCTTTCACTGTTAGATAGACCAGCAGTTTAGTGGCACTGCACTAAACCGTAAATACATAGTGAAATTCAGTTCAATTTGAAACAGGAAAAGTATTATATACTACATGGGAGCCTGCATGGAACTCTGGAGGTCTTTAAATGCAAGTGTGATACTAGGTGTGCACATGCATCTGACTGGGACCAGGCTGGTTCAAGGAGAGCAGGCTGAAGGCATATTTATACTATCAGATCCCAGCTTCTGTTGCAAATGGGCATGACAATCCCTATCTACTTTACCACTGATTGAGAGCTCCTTAGTGTAGCAATACTCATGAACTCTGCTAAATTTAATTTCTATTACCATTTGAAAACAGGCAGGAAAGAACCTTGTCAGTCAGCTTTTAATAGCCATTACCTTCCACACTGCAAAAGTAATTATAGTTTTTCATTTCTTTTTCCAAGGCTATTTTAGGAAATTTTCAAAATGGAATACATTAAACTAAGAGAATAAACAGCAAATGACACATGCAGGTCATGTGTCAACATAACCAACATGCAGGTTTAGTATGGTAACAAAAGGGAACTGCTGCCAACAAAGGTGTCAGCATGGCCCATATTTTGGGGAGAAAAAAATTAGGAAGCAAAGCTTTAGCACAACTGAATCCAAAACTTGCCCCACTTTGTTTCTGGTTACATTTGCTATCATAAGGAGTGGTGGTTCCTATCTGGCCTGGTAACTTAGGAGGTTTCCTTCCCATGGAAAGCAGGACATGGTAAGAAAGAGGCACTCCTTGGTGTCTCAGGATTCTGGGACACAGTTAGAATGCCTTCCTGTAACTGGGGAAATGAAGGAGCATTTCTGCCATGAGTTATGGCTTCTCACCTTGAAGCCACCACAGCCACCTTAACTGCACAACATTTCAGTATTTGTTCCTCATTACAAATGGCTTTTGCTCATACTTTGCTCAGGCAATCTGCTGTGACTGAGCACAAGACCTGGCATGGTAGACAGGAAATCTAATCACAGCTTGCCAGAAGAGAGGTTTTCAAAATTTGATACGACTTCCTTATTCAACCTTAATGTTGTATTCACTGTAAGTCTTTGATATTTTTATTACCTACTGGAGTTAACAGCATAAATCTGGACAGCTTTGTAGTAAGAAATACCACTCTGTTCCAGTGACATTGCTGTTGTAGTGGTATGAGAGCCTAGTGAAATATATGGTCAAAATAACTGCATACTGTGCCATAAAATTTAACTGTCTCAGTGCTTTCCCTCACAATCACTGCTTACTTCTAATGAAGCTGTATACAATTGGAGCCTAGCACAAAATTATTCCTTGCTTATCTCTGAAACACTATTAAGTATACTAGGTTATGCAAAAAAGAACATAAGAATACAATAGTAGTGTCTGCCAAAGAGACAAAAAAATAGCAAACGGAAGTTTAGGATTTTATCAGAACTAGTGTTTAAAATTATTTATTAAAAATCAAAACTATACAAGTTCAGCACCTTTTAAAAGAAGAGATGTATTTAATTGTTAAAGTAGAAAAATGAAAATGACATAGTCTCTAAGTTAATAATGTATTTTCCTGAAGATCTTATTTTATATGACTATGCCAACTACTTCTCATTTCTCTGCTCCACTTTTGCCTTCTGTAAAATGACAACCTCTTGTTGGAAAAACAGATGTATTAAGCCATAGATATATTAAGACATATTGATTCTTTCATGATCCAAAAGTACACACAGACCTAGGGTCAGAAAGATTCTTTTACAGCATTTTTAAAGCACTTTCTTGTTGAACTGCGATGTATGAATACTTTCCTAAACTATAATCTTGAGATATAATCTTATGAGAAAAAACATTGCTAAGCCCATATTTAATCTTTTAAAATATCTAATCATCCTTTTGAGATCTTATAATGCCAAACAAACCAGCAGCTTCTCCACATAAACTTATTTATGTAAAAGAATCAAATCTTCACTGCACAGACTCCTCATTTTGTTGAATTTGTGGACTGCACAGTACAAATTGATAGTGCATACTGAAAATAAAATGTAGCCACAGGTGAAGAACTCAGACTGCTTATATAGGCAATGTGAGTTACCTGTATGCTTATTCATTGTAAGAGCAACAGTAACATAGGAATGCCTGTAAAATTAATAGTAATTACAATAGTTGTGGTTGGAAAGGATCTCTGAGATCACCAAGTCCAACCATACACACACACAGCTTATCATGTAATTTAGCCCTCGTAGCTGTCTTTGCTGAAAAGCATATTTACACACAGTTACATGCAATATTGTGTACCTTCCTTATTCTTCCCATTTTGGAGTTTTATGCACTTGAAAAAAGGTGCAACCTAATTCCATTCCTACACCTACTTTTTAATTTGTAATACTGTCCAGAGCTATGGATTGGAAACTACAACAGTAATATAGATGTCATATACTTGGAAACTCTCAGTTTTACTATGTAAGTGTAAGCAACTACTCTTGAACCCTTACAAATACATTAACCTATTTCCCCAATAGGAAGAAACACCAGGAGACCCACCTCTGAAATCTACCATAACCTAGATAAAGGCAACCATCATAGAATTACAGAATGGTTTGGGTTGGAAGGGACTGTAAAGACCATCTAGTTCCAAATGCTCTGCCAGGGGCAGGGACACCTTCCACTAGATTAGGTTGCTCAAAGCCCCATCCAACCTGGCCTTGGACACTTCAAATGATGGAGCAGCCACAACTTCCCTAAACAACCTGTTCCAGTGTCTCACCATTCTCACACTAAAGAATTTCTTCTGAATGTCTAAGCTAAATCTCCTCCCTTCAAGTTTCAAACCATTATTCCATATCCTATCATTACATGTCCTTGTAAAAAGTCCCTCCTCAGCTTTCCTGTTGGCCCTTTCAGGTACTGGAAGGATGCTATAATGTCTACTCGTAGCCTTCTCTTCTCCAGACTGAACGATGTAAATCCAAGCTCAGCCTTTCAAGCAGACTGACTGGTAATTCTTAAGTTTTTAACTGACTTTTAGCATTTTATTCTTTACTACTCTACCATAAAAAGGACCTGGAGTAAACTTACATGAATTTCCACATTGGTCATCACACATGTTCATAGTTTCCTTAGACTCATGTCTCTTAACAGTGACCAGGAACAGACAGAATCAGAGAATCATTTAGTTTGGAAAAGACCCTTCAGATCATCATGTCAACTGTTAACATAGCACTGCCAAGTCCAACACTATGGTATCCTTAAGCACCACATGTACATGTCTTTACCTCCAGGGGTGGAGACTCCACCACTTTGCTGGACAGCCTGTTCCATGTCTCACAACACTTTCGGTAGGAATTGTTCCTAATATCCAATTTAAACCTGCCCTGGCACAACTTGGGGCCCTTTCCTTTTGTCCTATTGATTGCTACTTGGGACATGAGGCCAACACCTTCCTCCCTACAACCTCCTTTCAGGTAGCTGTAGAGCGCAACAAAGTCTCCCCTCGGCCTTCTTTGCTCCAAACTAAACTATCCCGGTTCTCTCAGATATTCTTCTGAATAGCAAATAGACTTCTGCTCTGGACCCTTCACCAGCTTCATTGCCCTTCTCTGGACTCACTCCAGCATCTCAGTGTCTTTTTTGTAGTGAGGGGCCTCAAACTGAACACAGTATTTGAGGTGTGGCCTCACCAGTGCCTTGGACCACTGAAGCCATGTATTTTATTTTCACTTTTTAAAAGGATTTTTAAACCACTAAAACAGAGAATTTCCCTTGATCATCTTCCCCTTCTCTCTTATTGAGACTCCAAGGCTAAATTCACCTAATGTTTGTTCTGAAAGAGACTGGCTCAGGACTCAGTCCTGCAGACTGTCAAAAGGGAGATACATTAAAAGATTCATTTGGTCATCTCAAGGGATCCTTAAAACTGTGGTAGAACTACTGAAATCCTCTAGAGGAATGAGGCTGAATTTTAATTTGTAATATTACCAATTCTTGCAAGTATATTTAGAGATTATGCTGTAATAGCAGCATTTTCATACATCTTTATGACTTGTATCCAGAGAACTCTTAGTTTAACTCAAATCTATTATCCAAACTTATCTCCTTGTGCCTGGAAACACATGTTCTGTTTGGCTACACAGGATGAGAGTTAGGTAAAAATACCACTTCATTTTGTGGCCAGGGATATGGGTGGAGTTCTGCACAGAAAAAAAAAAAAAAGAGAATGAATACTGTGATAACATTACAGAGCATCTCAGACTCTTAGAAATGTTCCATTCATTTCAGCAATCCTCTATTCCATATAAACTACATAGAAATATACTATAGATCCATACAGATCTGTTCTGTCAAGCTCTAAGAACAAAGAATCAAGAACTGTGCAAGAGAATTGGTAAACAATTTAATGCAAAATATGGTGGAATATAATCTCTGCAGTTTTATTCACTTTGCATTTCACACAGCAGTGTGCTTGCAACTCCCAAAGATGGCAGACAATGGAAACCTTTATTCTGAAGACAAAAACTGCAATAGGATACCAAAAAATTTTAAGAACTCAGATCTGATTTTTTAATATTTAAAACAGGTCTCCTACCAATTTATAACATATAACACTAACCTTTTTATATGTGAATATTTTGCATACAATGATGAATGTTCTTCAAGTAGTATGGAGAAGAGTGCAGGAAGAAAATGAGGAGGAGAATCTGAACACAGGTAGAGAGGAGATAAGAGGGAGAACAAGAGCATGAAAATAGCTGACAGAAGTGCAAGCCAGAGTGGGCTTAAAGGTTTGGAGAAGACTAAGAATCAAACAGAAAGTAGATGCAAGAAATGGAGAAGCAGAGCAGCAGAGAGGGAGATCAAAATTTGCCTACTGGGCTATACTAACAAGAGGAGCCAGCAGGTTAAAGAAAGTGGTTCTTCCTCTTTATTTGGCACTGTGAGACCACATTGTGAGAACCACATCTAGTTTTGGGCTTCCCAGAAATATATTAACACACTGATTTACATCCAGCAGAGAGCTTGACATAGTCAATATGAATAGAGGCCCAGAGCATATGACGTACAAGGAGACTCTGAAGGAACTGGATGCCTCAGCCTTAAGATGAGAAGGCTAAGTATGGGTATTTCAGCTTACCAGTGGGAAGGTGTAGAGAAGACAGAGAAAGCCTCTCCTCAATGGTGCTCAGTGAAAGGTTGCAAGGCAACAGATAGGAGCATGACACGAGATATTCCGAATAAATTTCAGGAAAACTATGTTATCTGTGTACATTGGTAGTCAAATCCCAGATCAAGTTTGCCCAGAAAGGCTGTGGAATCTCCATTCTTGAAGATTCTTAAACCTCTCTGTACAAAACCCTGAACACCTTCTCTAGCTTTTTCTTTGAAGCCAGCCACACTTTGAGGGCCCAAGTATTTGGACCAGATGACCTCCAGAGGTCCTTTCCTACTTAACCTGTTCTATGGTTAGACAAATTTGAAATGAAGATTTGACCCCATGGATACAAATTTATAAAAGTGTGGATGAGTAGCTATAAGACCATGCCCTACAAAACCTAAAGATGGAGAAAATTTGCTTGAATCAGGAAACTTCGTGATAAAACGTGTGTCTCACCCCCCTCTAGTGGCTAATACACATAGGACAAGTCTGCTTCGTAAACCCTAGTGGCAAGTACTTAGGTAGGGGAACGAAACACTTTTGCCATACATCTGGATATTAATACATTCTGATATCATAGAAGTAGTGGGGTTCGTGGTAGTTTGGGGTTTCCCATATTTTTTTTTTTCTGGTTTTGAACTTTTTTTTTCTTCCATTTTCAAATGCTTTTTGCATATTCTATATTTATGCATATATGCATATGCATATATATGTATGATTACCTTTCTGTGTGTTTGCATAATTTTTGTGGTTGCATACATATTTATATTTACATGCATATTTTCTTAGTGGACTGAGTAGATAAAGTATTTCTGACATTCTTTTTTTTTCATACAAGGCCACCTAAACTCATCTTTTGCATCTGTGAATGAAAAGAAATATATAAGCTTCAAATACCTTTGTGCAATTACCAGTTAGGTCAAACAAGGTCATGTATTCAGACCAATAAATGTACAATAAATGTTATTTAAAAAATTAGGTTTATGTGCTTTGCGCAAGAAATTTAAGAAATGTGGTTATAATCTTCTACAATTTAAAAAGAAAATATAAAGAAAAGTGGGAATACTATGCTAATATTTTCTTATAGATATACCATTCATTGGTCTTTTTTAACATATGTGAAATAGTAAAGGAAATACACGAACACTATTGATGCTAATTATGCAAAAATTGTGCAGCCAGGACAAACAAAGCTGAAATGAGACATTAAAAATATTATTTACCAAAAAATTATGTCTAGCTACTGGGCAAAGGGCTGTGAATTTTCACACAGATGATATAATGTGTCCCAAGAATTCTAACAACTGCAACCAAAATTCAATCCTTACAGTTCACAGAAAATAATATTACTGAAGAAAAGGTCTAAGAGGTGATGACTTTTACCATAGTTTCAGCTACAGTAAGATACAACCAACATTCTCAGGTTGCTTGGTCTCTGGTGTACTGAAAACATCTTTCTTTGCATCTGAATAGCAACAGTAAGCCAGCAGCTACCATACAGCAAATTAAAACCCAGTTCTTCACTCAGTAAGCTAGACATGCCTTCATGCAGCACTTTTGAACAGGGAAGTGACATATAGCCCACAGCTACCATAAATAAATAGTACATGCAGAAGTTTAACAAGCTTTTTTGCAAGGGTCTCCTAACCACAGTCTTATGTTTTCACAAATGGGCAGTTTTAATTTAGGCACCAGTTTGTCAGAGGGCTCTACATGAAACATTGGTTCTAAGCATCCAAAGACTTCACAGTTTCCATGGGGCAAATCACCCACTTTAAGGCAACGTGTGCCAACCACGTGCAGAGTGGGTCCATGGATGCTTCTTTTGCCAGCAGAGAGAGACCACCTGTTATAACCAAGGGGGCAGAAAGCACTTGTTTCCATAGCACAGATTGAAAAATCATCTGACCACCTGCCAGTGCTGACAGCCCTATTTTCATACCTCCAACAGCTGCTATTAATATTTCACAGTACCAAAAACTGTAAAAAGCATTACAGAGTAATGCAGTTAAAAGCACAGCTGGAGTTCAGAAGTTTAAGCAATCCAAGCTACACCTCTCACTACAGATGATGGCATTAAACAATAAGGTGAAAAAAAGGTGCAGGAGGATACAATTTACAAGTGTAGACTTACAGGGCAATGTCTATAGCAAGTTGCTTTTGAAACTGCATCTATTAATCAATTGCTCTAAATGTATCTGGGTTACTTCCTCTACAGAACCAACAAAATATTCTACTCCTGGTCAGGCAGAGATATTCAGGCACATATTCCAAAATTCAGTCTTGCATATCCAAAAGAAACATGGGAATACAGTTTACATTGGTATCACTAACCTTGGAAGTCATCATTCAGTCTAAACTGGACTCCCTTAATAGAAAATTGAGAGAAACAGGCATCTCTATATCCTCTAAATTATGGAAGCATGTTAAAGTGGGAAGAATCATATTTTGTGATTGATTGTCCTCTTACCACTGCCTACAGAGACACTTCAAGGATTTAGCTTTGATCAGACACTTAGCTATTAGCTCAAGTTAAATAAAATCTCCACTTTTATTTTCAGATTTCAGATTTAGATATGAATCTTGGATTAATCAAGATACAACTGGTTTAGCACCAGCTATATTAAAAAAAAAAAAAAATAAAAAAAGGATAAATAGGCTATACTAGGAGCCTTTCTACAATTATGTGAAAAGTCCCAAAGAAAAATATATGAATCAATCCTGATTAAGCATCCATAACAGCATGCCAGAATTCCAGTTACAAAAACTGAAAGAAATTTAATAATGCCAATGCAATGCTGGTGATTGCCAAGGAACGAGACACCTTTTTCATACTCCTACAGACTCCAGGAAAAGAGATGGATTGGAAAAAAAGGAACAAAAATCCTGCTCAACAATTACTGTTTTAACTAGCACAAAACCACTAAGCAGTGTGGTATCTGAATATTGGCAAGAAGCTCAGAAGATACAATGCATGAAAGTAAACAGCATCCTCAAGGCAAAAAGTTTACATAATTGGTCACAAACTGAGGAGAAACACATCCACAGAGAAACACATCCGCTAAGATTTGTCCTTGAGCTTTTCTCTGAAAATTGCAGAAATTTCCTGAAGTTTTACAGTTCCAGGATACAAAATAAAACAAACAGATTCAGATGATAATTGGCTGAGTCACAGACTGTTAAATATTTGAGGATATGAAAATGGTTCTTTTCCATAAAGGATGACGGCCAATTTAAATACCATTTTTTTTTAGGTTCTGAAATACAGCTTCATTAACAATCATTTATTGAAAAAATGACAACCTGTACTATTCCATGGATTGATCTTGACATTTTTATAATATATAGTTCAGGATCTGCTCAGCCATTGTTGGGCTAAGATGTATTTATTAAAACAACCCTTGTAGCTGGAACCTCTCCAACTCTCAGCGATTAGGCTAATTAGGACTGCACTGGACAGTATTTATCAAGCCTTTCAGTAAAATGAGCTTGCCTGACCAAATGATAAAACACAAAAAGCTGTGTGCATGGCACATCACTACATGACTTTCCTCTGAGGCACTGTTCTAGGAAATACAAGTGAAAAAGCAAATCTACTTGTGAACTCACTTTATAAGTTATGGAGGTTTTAAGAACACAGCATTAATATGTCTTCCTAAATTACTTCCTGCTGAGCTTTGTCACTTTAGTGGCCCAATGTGGGATTTAAAAAATGCCGTGTAATTATCAGCCTAATAATATCCTATAAATAAGTTCAATTAAAATGTGATGTTATATGTAGTATAAATGCCTAAGTGGCAAAGGGCACAGACTGGAAACAATTAGTCAGTTCCAGGTATGACTTAGTGAATAAAAATACATTAAAAAATCTTTTTTAAACAGTAAAATTTAAGATAATGCTTAAAGAGAGAAAAAAAAAAAAAAAGAGAAAAAAAAAAAAAAACAGGTTTTCATTTCATGCTATTCTACATCGATGACTAGTGCTCTGAGTTTCCCTTGTGGAAAAATGATACAATTTTAACAAAAGTATTCATAGCACTAAACCATTTTCCCTAGCAAACACCATGTAGATTAACAGGACTTCTAGAGGAGAATGTTTCTTTGGAAGATTTATTGTTGTGCGATTACAGTAAAAAGGACCTGGCTGGTTTGGTGTATGAAATCTTGTCATCCTGGCAGAAGTACTTTGCTCTTCAAAGAGACAGACATATACTTGGAAGCAAGCAATAGAGCTCAAATGCTGAAGCTGCAGAGAGAGAGCCTCAAGAGACTTATGTTGATTTAGTAATAGGCAGTAAGGTAGCAATGTGTGAACCATGAACCCCACACATGCTCATTCTGGCATGAGCAGTGGGAGAAGTCCACTTGTTGAATTGAAGAAGGCACTGTAATAGCAATACCAAAGCACGTGTATGGAGAGGTAAGGGAAGGAAGAAAAGAATGCATACTGCATAATTTTAGTGTGGCTGTTAAAGGTTCATTTACCAAAATAGCTTTTCCTATGACCAGTGTCAATAAACCAGAAAATAATCAAAGGAAAAGCAATCTTGCCAAGCAAATGGCACATACAGTGTGAAGCACAAACCTTAAACACAAGGCTTTTGCCGATCAGATTCTCAAACTACCCCATGAAAATATTTTCTATCTAGCCCCTTGAAACAGATGGATTAAAAAATAACAACATAAGCTATAGTCTAAATAGTATCTGTCAGATCTGAAGAGATAGTATAATTTACTATATGAACAGTTATGTACACTGGTTCAGTTTAAGTTCTATCATCAATAAAAAAAAAAACCCAAATTATCAGAAACCCCAGTGGGTGATAAATGTTCTTACATGACACATGATGCAAACAAGATGACCTAATGACTTCAGCATTCAGCCCTCCTCCAAGTCACTGGGTGACAGTGGGTGAAAGGAAATCCAGCCTCCAGCAGGAGCACCAGCCAACATCACAGTCACCAGCTCCTGCCTTGTTTTCCCCCAAAAGGCTCTGTGTACAAAGGAGGCCCATCATCTGACTGTAGGCACATCAGGCAACATGAGGAAGGGAGGAGCACAGTGCTGAGGAACAGCTTGCAAGAACCATCTTTCTACCAAAGCCCTTTTGACAGCAGGGTCACCACACAAGCAATGCAGCCTCACTCCAGCCCAGGAGCCTGCATGGCACACCCCAAACCAGGCTGGGGTCCTCATGCTGGGCTGTGTCCTCATGCTAGCACACAAAATCTCCGAGCCAGAGACTAGCTATGGCTGCAGAGAAGCCACACATACTGGAAGCACAGCTTAGTCCATCTTCCAAGCCTCCAACTTCTTGCCAATAAGGGATGCTGAGGTGAAGGAACCATGCTAGGAGTTGTACAGGTGGTAAAAGGAGAGCTCAGAGACAGAGGCAGCTCTGGAGCACTGGCAGCCTGGTATGAGTACAGCTTGTACATTAGTAATGAGAAGCAGGGTAGGCAATACAGAGTGAGAGCAGCTGGAAGGTGGGAGGACATGGGTTTGGTTAAGAAGCAGAAATATGGAACGAGGGAGTGAGACTTATGGCAGGAATAGCGGAAGATCCTATTTTGGAGAGATACAGGGAATCCATCAGGAAGCTGTTGCTCTTGAACACATTGCATCATGGCTTCAATATCCAGAACGTCTGCCAATCCTTACTCTACCCTTTCTACTATGAGGTTATTCTTTTCTCTCAATGCCATTTATTCCTGCATTAAACTGTTCTTCCCCTACCATGCTTACATCCCACACATCCTCAAGTCATATAATTGTTTTGGTTGAAAAAGATTTTTAAGATCATCAAGTCCGACTGTCAACCTAGCACTGCCAAGTTCACCCCTAAACCATGTTCCTCAGCAGCACACCTACATGTCCCCTAAATGCCTCCAGAGATGATGAGTCCACCACTTCCCTGGACAGCCTGCTACAGTGTCTGACAATCCTTTCAGTAAATACAGTTTTCCTAATATCCAATCTAAACCTCCCCTGACATGTCCTCCCAACTAAACTTAAAATATTTTTTGTACAGATGCTAGGGGATACAGTCCTTAGTGGCTTACATACTATATCTTTCTGTAACACTAAATAAAATGCAGAACACAGCATGCAAATTCCCACTGTGAAGCTGTGAAGCTGAAGGAAACAGGCTCTATAGGTGTCCCCAAGACCCTGTGCACTCACCATTAAGCAGAACCATAAGCTTGGTTGACTTCACTCACTGCTGTGCACGGGTACCACATACACACAAATTCTACAGACAGTCCTATCATACAATCTAATTAATTTAAATGGGATTAAAATTAATATTATTCATTAGTCTGTCTCCTCCACAAAACCAGGTGTACCATGTGGTAAGAGCAAAGCCCCAAATGCCAGTCTGTTTAAATGACCAGTGCTGTCTTTATTGCTGTTAATATTAGTGCAGCATCATAGTGGTAATCTTCCAGTACAGTTAAGAGAAACACAGGCTAAACTCCCAGTGCTCAGGCTTACTTTCTCTATCTGAAGGGAGAAATGATTAAAACCCTTTTGAAGATCACCATCAAAGCCTATTTTGCTGTTGATTTATACTGAATGTTAATAATTAAACAGCTGGCATATTTCTCAGCTTCCTCTCATTGAGACCCAATAAAAGGTAATCTATTTATATTCCTCTCAAGATCTCTAGTGGTTCTTTACTACCTCAGTATCCAGTAAATACTCACTAAGCTTATTGTGGAGCAGGACTAATATTTCACTTGAATTGGTAGGAAAATGGCTTCTTTAGCTCCCAACAATAGCTACTGCTGAATCTGTAAATGTTACACAGACTCCTTGCCGATGTGAAGAAGCTACTCAATCCCTTGAACAGCTTCCTTTAAACAGGAGTTGGACCTGATTCATGAAAAAAAATGTGTATGTTCAGTGGGTGGTAACTTTGATGTAGTTCTTTTATGTATATAAGGGTTAGCCAGAGTGTCTGAATAAAAACAGGAGCCAATCTGCTTTTATTCAGACATAGCACCATGTGGGCTGAATGTGAAAACCAGAAATGGTATATTAAATGTGATTTAGAGAAGAGACTTGGTTTTTTGTTAGTACAAATTATGGGAATAGGAGTCCAGCTGAAATGTATAACACAATGATATGAGTCAGTGATGACTGTAAATGCAGGTCTCAGAACAAAATTTGTTTTTCCTTTAGCCAAGGAATCTGGTGACATACTTGTTTCTACCATTCTCAGCAAAAGAGCTGGAGACACCTGTGAAAAAAGTGACTGATTCCCAATATGTTCCAGCCCTTCCCACATTCCTGCTTCCTAATGCTGGCACAGTGCATGTAAGCTTGTCCTTAAAATCTCATCATTCTAGGCTCTGCAATAATTGTGACATTAAAATCAAACCATGTTTGATATCAAAGGTGCATTATTCCCTCAGCCTGTATGTTCTTGCTCATCCACATTCTGGGGCAGAATGCCAGGTGAATAATTGCAACAGAATATCTGTGTACATGTTACATTTGTAACTGACTACATAGCTCATAAAATGAATAGCTGTTTAAAATTGAAAATTGAACCACCAGTTCCTGCTAGATTAAAAAGAGAGTAGAGAAAAGCAGCAATTTAAGCCACATTTAAAGTTCACAGGGGTTACTGCATTTTATTAAAACAGGTCCAATATGAAACACTTTTGTCATTAAAAATCCATTGCTGCAAAGGAAAGAAAAGAATCCTTTAACAGGAATAACATTTTAAAACAGCTCCCTGATAATTTTGCAATGGTATTTTCTAGAAAATCACCACAGGAAAGGATCAAAAAAACCCTTGCATTTCCATACAATTTTTTTTATTTTATTTTTTTATTCCCATTAAAAAAGTGGAAATGAAGAAGACCATATCAAAGAAGTCTTCATAAACGGATCAGCCCAGTACCACCTAAAAGACTGAATTGTCTTGCAGAGTTTTTATTGCTCAAGCCCCTTTAACAAATCTTTTCCTGTACCATTTTTCATCCTGGAACAAGAATGATCTGGGGAGACCTTATAGCAGCCTTCTAAGGGGCTTAGAGAAAAGCTGTGGAGGGACTATTAATAAGGACAAATACAGATAAAATGGGGTAATGGCTTTAAACTGGAGAAGGATAGTTAGGTTAGACATTAGGAAAAAATTCTTTAGTTTGACGGTGGTGAGACACTATAAGAGGTTGTCCAGGAAGGTTGTGGCTGCCCCCTCCCTGGAAGTGTTCAAGGCCAGGTTGGATGGGGCTTTGGGCAACCTGGTCTGGTGGGAGGTGTCCCTGCCCATGCAGGGGGCTTGGAACTAGATGATCTTTAAGTTCCCTTCCAAGCTGAACCATTTTATGATTCTACGATGATTTTTAACCGAGCAGCCTATATGACACAAGCATATGAAAAAGAACTAGACAGTAAATACTTTTACTGGACAGTAAATAATTGTACTGCAGGTGAAAGAGAGCAAAATATTTGAAGGCAGCAGATCAACAGTTTAGGGCTGTACAAGTAGACTGCCAGTATCACAAGCATGATTTAGACTGTGGCTGTTAAATGAATGACTGATGGATTAGATGGATTAGCAAATTACAGTTTGTGGTCTATCCTGAACACAAAATTGCAATCCAGTACTACCATTCTCTTTCAAAAAGTGGCTTTCTGATCATCTTACTGGATCCAGAGTTTAACACACAAAGTCACATACTACTTGTGGGGTCCTGTGTGCCATATATAAAAGCATACTCAGGGTAATAATAGTCCAAGTGTGAAATTCTGCATATGCAATGTCATCTAGCCACTATATGACAAGACTATCACCAGTTTTTCAGGGGCTAAAAAAGACACCCAGGCAGTGGCTCAGACTAGATGTCCACTTTTCAGACAGCTAAAATATCAAAATCAAATGGGGACATGAATCTTGTCTAAAGTTACTACGAGCACTGCATTCATGCTCTCCCACAAGCTTTTCAAGACCACTCACAATTCTGAGTATTTACTGCAGCTCAGGAGCATTCAGGGAACATAATGATGGTCAAAGCTGACACTTTACCTAACTGGATTAATGTCATCTTGCACCTGTATACATCTCCAGCCATTCCATGTTTGACAGAAGCATAACTGTGCCTTTCAGGAGAGCTGTTGGATAGGTAAAACAGTGAAAACAATTTACCTGCCCTTAGGTAAAATTTCCTTTCTGAGGAAATCTGAATTTGTTAGCTTGGCTCTATTTATCCTCTATTTGCATTAAAATATGAAGGTTCTAGCTCATAAACGTTTCAAACTAAACTAAAGCCAAAGTACTAGTGAGCTAGAGGGTCCCTATTGGAATGAAAGTATTTCAGCTTCTTGGGTTTACTACTTTGCATCAATTTTGCCTATGGCCATTAAGCTTGTCTTCTGGCCCATAACAGACTGATTTACTATGTCAAACAGGGATCTTTATGATATTAATAACTACTGCCAATATCTGGAACTCTAGCAAGCAGAAATATAAGGGATAAATAATAATTATAACATGAAATCTGAGACCTATAAAGCGATATACAGAATTATACTTCCATGTCATATTCCTTGACTGCATTTTGACAGGCTGAAAACTACACTGCTGAAATATACTGACACGGGCTTTTCCATGAAAAAACACAGCAATGCTTCACTTCACTAATACCCCTAATATTTCCTGTAAAAGAATCCTATTGGCGAATGGTATTTTTGGGAAATGGGGAGGCAACTTCTCATCTGAACCCCATAACTCCCTCACTTTCCAAAGACAACTATGACTACTTACATGGAAAGCCAACTCTTAGGTTTAGTCTGCTGGTTTCTACGGCAGCACAGCTCCTGTAAAACACAGTTCTCCACTGGCTACCCTGCGTATTCCCAGCCATTCCCCTAGCAGGGAATTTCTCCTTAAAACATGACAGGCCATGTAAATGAGTGCTGACCCCATCATCAGCAGGGAGAATCACAAGGTGCTGGGGAATGCTCTCAGTTTGAACAGCCAGTAGCTAGTGCTGCTGCCTCCTGGCCTCCCTCCTGCCTCCTAACAGCATCCTCACAGGGACCACTGAGGGCTTGCCAAGTGAGCAGCAGGAAGGGAAAACCATGTCAAAGAGAACTTTCTTTTTAAGGCCTCCTGTCTTCTCCTCCTCCTCTGAGTGAACTGAAAAATCCACCACCCAGAAAATTAGGATGGAAAAGACTGAACTCACTGCCGCCTTCACTGCTGCTAAGATTATGCAATAGAAACATTTCCTAGGTAATGGGATTTGTCAGCATCATCTG
This sequence comes from Heliangelus exortis, assembly GCF_036169615.1. Lineage (NCBI taxonomy): Eukaryota > Metazoa > Chordata > Aves > Apodiformes > Trochilidae > Heliangelus > Heliangelus exortis. Next base: position 101,688,978 of record NC_092423.1, on the reverse strand, counting down.
AAAAAATGCCTATGTGTTAATATTAAGAAACTATTCCCTATTAATAGGAAGTGGATGATATTATTTTTCAGATAATTCAATGCCTGAAGCAAAGCCATATATTATTATTGACTGTATAGTTAACTGGAGTTCTTATGCAGAGTTTACTTAAATTTTACATTGCAAGTAAGGTGCATCTGCTTTACACAGACACCTGTTGAATCCTCTCAATGCTATCGTAGCCCATTCCAAGGAAGAATGATAAGATTTGCATACTGCAATTGGACCAGCTAATTGCAGCTAATTAAAAAAAAATATACTCTTTAGGGTATCCAAATGTATCCTGTATGTTAAGTAAAAACCAAATGTATAAATGTGAAAAAATACACCAGTTAAAAGTCCAACGCAAAGAGTATTTTTATCGACTGAAGAAAAAAAATCTGCTTGGCACAAGAATACTCCTTGACAAAAAAATTTAAAACTTCATTATGCAAGTTAAGTATCACTTCATTAGGTGACAGTTTTCCTGTCTGACTTCTGATGCTGAGAGAGACTTAGATTGGCAGGAGACTTGGAAGTTTTGATTAACAACCCACTGGAGCTCTTGGCAACATGCCTGGGTGCTTGAGATTACTGCTGCTATAGAAACTCCCCTGGGTGACTGCACTGCTTTTCTTTTTCTCACATTTTGTGATATTCAGTTTTGGGTTGGGTTTTTTTTTGGTTTTGTTTTTTGGTCCTTTTGCAGTTTGCTCCACTTAGCAGCGACTGCTGCACTACTCTTCTATCCTCACTCAGTGAATACCACAGCTATGCAAACAGCTATCATTGTAGATAACAGGCATCATAAAAGAGTTAGCCATGTGCCTTGTCAGCTGGCCAAACTGATGACATGATCCTTTTAGAGCAGTCTGGCTAGTTCATAGGAGGCATATACATTTCAGGAAGCTGGCAATTCATCAGCATTTCTCTGTGTGTAATACTAGTTAACACGCTTTTAAGGACTGATTATATATGAGCTTAATATTAACATAATTTAAAATTACTACTTAAAATTGTAATTCCAACTTATCCAAGTGACAATGATTTACTGGCTACAAAATCACATAAAAAAATTCATTTTTGCATGACATTTCCATCTCTCAGTCCACTTTTTCAATTCTCTTTCCTTCTTCCCTCTCAGGATAATCCAAAGAACACTGATACAGTGAATGGCCTCTCTCTTTTTCTAGCACCACTGATGGACTCCAGTGGGATCATGAGCACTTTCTATTGCTACTTAGGTGAAAACAGGACAAAATAGTGAAGCAGCATAGACTGCAGTGCCTGATTGCTGCCCTGAGCATCTGAATGGGCTGCATCCCATGGTTCATACCAGATACACTGAAAGCTGATCCAGGCTAGTGTCAACAAAGCGACTGCATCTTCTGCACACACCAATCCTCCCATTCACACAGCCACAGTCATGGTACCAAGAAGCCCAGGGTTTATCAGGTGTAGACACAGACACTGCACCAAGTTCAGTCTGTGGGCATTGGGTTCATGCACTTGCCCCCATGAGAGGAGGGCAGCCACTGCTCAGCTGAAACCTGCTCTTCATTCCTGGTGCCCTGCCTGCTGGAGACCACTTGCAAAGGGAACAGGCTGCCATTGGGATAAGCTGATTTAGCAGTGATGGTGTATTTCTAGGGTATTTTCCCTGTGCACACATGGAAAAGTCTGATCTGATGGGGCATAGCAGGGCCATCCAGCTCCTGTGTCAGTGGATCAGCTGTCTCCATCAGAACAGGTCAGGCAGCTCACACCTGGCTCTGAGGGCTCCCAGAAAAAATTCATACTGGGACACTGCTGAAGGAGGAATGAACAGTCCTTAACTAGCTCAGGAGAGATGCTGAGTGCCCTTCCTGAAACAAGAGGTTCAAACATGGTGCAAAACCTCTATGTGCAATAGAGAAAGAAGTCACATTGGTGAGTGAAAATACTTTCTTAGGAGATTTTTTTTTAGCTAGACAGCTGCTCAGTCTGTATAGGCTCAAAGCAGGGCAACTGGGGAGCAACTTTAGCTCTCCAGGTCTATGAAAGCAGCTTACAGATGGGTAAATAATATCTCACAAATGGGTTCAAAGCAAATGAGTTATTTAAAATAAAGCTACGCTTTTTAATTTAATTTTTTCTACACCCAGGATTACATTGGGTCTCACCTGTTTGGAAACTGGTAGTTTTTTATCTTGTTCACCAGAATATCTGCTGGACCTTGCTGAGAGCCTGAAGCAGAAATCAAGACACAGATAAGTGTAATCATCTCTACTGTTTACAGAAAGTATCCAAGTTAAGCTCAAACCAGAACAATTCAGAAATTGATTTTATTATCTACTTCACTGATCAAAGCTTACAAAAAAGAAAAAAAAAAATTGGGACACTGGATTGTTAAGGTCCTTATCAGTTGCTAGAGTTATTAGTAGAAAGATTTGCTGCTATAATTGCAACTCTGACAAACATATGAATAATCAAAACTTATTTTCAAATGAGAAACCAGAGAGTTGTCCTCTAGGCCAAAGAAAGAGCCAGATGTGTTCCAGCAAAAGAAACCAACCCACAAACATTTGAACAAATCTAAATAAGGAGATGCCTCCTATGCTACATAGCTCTGCTGGAAATCCAGTTTATCTCCCTCTTGTCCTATTGTAGTATACAAAAGTCATGTAAATTGACATCAATCTCCAGACTATGTCTGTTCCAAGCCACCCAGTCCAAAGCAAGTTTTGAGTACCTCCAAAGATGAACATCCCACAGCCTCTCAGGACATCTGCTCCAGTTCTCCCCTGAGCCCCAAACTTGGAATATCTTCCCCCCCAACACACCTCAAGTTGGAATATCCTGTGTATTATTTTATCTGTGGATTCTTCTCCTTTCATTACACACCTCTGAGAAGTGCCTGACCCTGTTTTCTCTGTATGCCCCAGGCACCTGAAGACAGCAATAAGACCTCTCACCAGGCAACTCTTTTCAATGCTGAACAAACCTGGCTCTCTGATACACCCTGCATTAACCCAGATGTACTTAAGCCCCGTGACCTCTCTGCTAGGCTTGACCCAGCAGTGACTTTATTGTACTGGGGGACCCCAAACTGCTAATGGTTGATATGGTCTCACAAAAGATAGTCAGAAAGGAAGAACCTGCTGGTTATGCTTGCTAACATTGCCTGGGATTGCCTATTTTTACTGCAAGAGCACAATTCACTCACACATAGCTTGTCTGTGAATACCTCCAGAACCTACAAAAGCTGCTTTCTAGCAGGCTGGTCTCCCAGTCTGTGCTGTTCCTGGGGTTATCCCAGCCCTGATACAGGATTTTGTATTTGCTTCTGCAGTAAAACAAGAGGCAATGCTTGTAGTCTTTGAGCAGAGACTGGGTTATTTCAGCCCTCCCCAGACCACATAGCTTTGAAGAAATGTAATTATATGTTGCCTTCTATTTTTTTTTACAGCACTGGGGAGAAAAATGACCAGAAGGAACTAGGAACTTTTACCAAGAGAAAAGGTCCAAGCTCCAAACATATAGTATAAAATAAAACGATAAAATAATGTAAAGAAATATTATGCATTACTGCTAAAATATCCCACTGTGTTTTATTTATAATACAAACTTTAAAAAAGGCAGTCTGTGTAATACCTAGCAGCAGTACTTTGCAAGGAAAATATATTGAATTTTTAAAACATTTGGGGAGAAAACATTTACATTTATTTTCATGAGGAAAAAAAGTAATAGACATCCAGAAGGCATTCAGAGCACTTTTACAGTCTCATATTTTCTACTTCTCATTTTTCTAGTCCCAAATAATGTCTTATCAAAGCTCACTTCTGAAGCAGAAAAAGATGGGAGATTCCATCTCAGGACTCAGTCCTTCCATTGCAGATGAGGTGTATATCATTTACATGAATACGAAGAAAACCTACAATATCAGCATATCAGGAACTAAACATGTCATCATCCCTCAGCATCTACAACAAATAATATGATGATCAGGGAAAGAGGAATGAAAAGTAAGGATCTGCAGCTGTACCACCACCTTTGATCATGTTGAATCTATCCTTCCCGATGCTTGAATCATCAAGATTAGATTAGAACTATTTGTGTGAGACCAGGAGTTACCAAAGAGACAGTCAGAGAGAAACTTATAGAGAAAAGAAAGAAAGAAAGAAAAAAAAAAAAACCAACAAAAAAAAAAAGACTAGAAACAGTAATATTCTGATATTAAAAATATATTTAAGGAAAGTTATGATACAACTGACCACAAGATATTAACATTTCCAGAAGTGAACTAGAGGATGTATGCTCCCCTTTATCTCCCATAATTCTCATTAGGCTTTTCAAACGCTGTGGCACAGCAGTTCTGTGTCTGCTACCCATTTGCAGAGTCACCATACACCAGTGAAACCCTTATTACCACATACCCCTGAATAAGATGTTGCCTCACTGCTTCTCCTTGCAAGGGAACTGTGGCTGCAGAGTAATGATTTGTGTCTCCATTTTACTCTCCCCTTTTCCTTCTTTTTCCTTCCAGCCTCCAATCTGGTTATTTTTGCACTGCCAGTTGGGATTATTGCTCTTTTTCCCTGTTACAATGCAAACAAACAACATTTATACTTCGGATTCTGGGCTTCAGCATGAGATCTGTCTCCAACATTAAACAGTCACATTTTCTTGCCTGAGGTGCAATGCTATCTCATATGACACTGACTAAAGCAAGCCTTGCAACTAAAGGCAAAGTTCTGCTTCTGGATACGCATGTGCAGTTTTCTGACTTCTACAGTAACTATGTATCCACAATCCTGAATTATACCCTGAGAATTCAGCACTGACTGACATTTACCCAATCTTACAGAATGAAAAATTAGCCTTTCCCAGCTGGACTACAATGATGATTTAGAATACACACAACTATATTAGAATATTTATAACCTAAAGCACTCTTTCTGCTTGATATATCTTCCATATTTCAGAATACCTTTTATTACTTTTTGCTTTTACCCCAGCACCTTGAAGATTATTATTTCAAGATGGCACATTTGTAAGAAATTTAGCATCTACAAAATAATGTACAATGTAATAGTGTCCATTCCTCACCTGCTACACAGGTTCCCCCCACCCTGATCTCATAATGTCACACATGAAATCCCAGCTGAAATCAGACTCAAGGCTTTTAATGTGTGATTTTTAGAGCACCGGGTCAGGCTGCCTAGAGACGCAGTCTTCTTCTTTGGAGACAGTCAAAACTTGCATGGACACGATCCTCTGCAACATGTTCTAGGTGGACCTGCTTTAAGAGATTGGATAAGATGATCTCCAGAGGCCCCTTCTGACTTCTACCAATCTGTGATTCTCTTTAAATCATACATTCCCCAAATTAAACCAGAACATCACCAAGTTTCATTCAAATGCTCAATTCTCCCCCACCTTTTTTTTTTTTCCCCTTACATTAAAGTACTTCCAACTATAAGAAGAGTTTTGCAGGACCAGAAAAAACAAACCAAAATGTTTTATTTTGTAGAATTTAATATGGCAAGCAGCTGACAGGAATTGAAAGGAGAAGAGACTAAGCATTTCAGTGAAAATAATTGTTTTCCCACTCTGGACAGGAAGGCAATGCATGTATATCACAGTTTTCCTGCTTTTCCATATGCTGATTACAAAGGGATGCAGTTGGAGGAGTTTTGAGTTGTCCAAGATACAGACTGAGCTGGTTTCTCTTTAAGAAACTATATGGACTACTATCTGAAAAAAAATTCTATTTACAGGGTAGTAGGCAAAATGAAACCACCATGCAATAGATTTTCAACAAGGGAATTGAGCCATCCAGGGAATTAAGGGAAAGAGACCTGCTTCAGAAGAAGGTGGAAAAGGCAAACATCCTAGGATGACAACATCCTGGGACACCAACAGAAAAGCTGAAAAACTTCATGAAGTACAGGAATGACCCCCTCACCTTTCTGAAAGGGGTTCTGCTAATGAAGCATCTAACTCAGCAACTTAGAAAAGACATCCTTTCAGAAGGAGTCCAAAAATGATGTATAAAAAGTATCCAGTCTCAACAGGGTGTCCTTCACATTCCAGGAATGAGGACTTTCTCATAGAACATAATAACAGAGCAAGCAGCCAAATGCAGAAAATTTTAAACTGCCAGCTGCTAGCCTGAAAAATATCTACAATATCATTGGAAACAATTCTTTAACTACCATTGTTATCTAATGTAAAAGAATAGCAGGATATGACCTATACTCTGAGTTATTTTTTGACTCAGTTATCCTGGAAAATAACAGAGCCTATGTACAGAGCAGTTTGTAAGCACTCAGTAAGCAGATTGATTAGGGAGAAATTTTCACTACTGCTATGACTTTGCATAGCAGATTTAATGCAGTCAGCCTCAGGATTACATGTAATCCCTTTTCACAGGTGCTTTCCTTTCAACTGAACCCCTGCTTTCAGACAAGTAAATTGGTATTTATAACTAGAGGTGTGCTTATATTAGCCAGCAGGGCAGTTACCTGTAACCTGAGCCACAAATCCACACGGGACAGCTCAGTGCCATGTACGTGCAATGGATGAAGTCTCTGGAAGCAACACAGCTGTCTTGGTAGGACTTGTTAGCTCAGACATCAAAGTGCACAAAAGAAGTCACATTTCACCACTTCTGTCTCCAGTCATGGCAGCATCAGCATCTGCTCAGCCCGAATTTGCAGCTCTAGCCAGGTGGGGTTTGGTCTCTTTTCCCAGGCAACCCTCAGCAAGACAAGAGGGCACGGTCTCAAGTTGTGCCGGGGGAGGTTTAGGTTGGACATTAGAAAGAATTTCTTTACTGAGAGGGTGATCAGACATTGGAATGGGCTGCCCCAGGAAGTAGTGGATTCTCCATCCCTGGAGATATTTAAAAAGAGACTGGATGTGGCACTCAGTGCCATGGTCTGGTAACTGCAGCGGGAGTGGATCAAGGGTTGGACTTGATGATCTCTGAGGTCCCTTCCAACCCAGCCAATTCTATGATTCTATGATTCTAAGCTAAGTCTCTCCTTTCCCTCCTTCTTAGAGCTAATCAAAAGAGAGAATTGTTTTATCTTCAGATACTACGGTATTTTTAGTAGAAATGAGCAAGACAAATATCTCTGAACCATTGTCAACTAATTCCTCAAGCAGGCACTTCTTAACACACAAGTGAACTGGCAATATTGTCAAGAACAAAAAAGCCATGCATATATCCATCACTGCTATACTGTAACAAAGTGCCCAAATTTAAAGGTTCAGAAATAAATCAAAAGCTAACATGGAGCTTACTGAGACTAAGAAATTATTATAACTCCCCAGAATAGCTTCAGACAGGTTAGTAAATCAGGTCTAAAAAGGTACAGGATACCATACTGTTGCTTCTGTAAGCTTACTATGCCCTCTGTTGATCATTCCAACTACATGATGACATGTTTTCCCAATGATCCTTTCTTATCCAGGATATTCTGTGGCTGCCTAGGATGCAATGAAACATAACTGCACAGGCAAGGACCACGATGTCTGCAGCAGCCTTGCTTTCTTTTATACTGATCTTGAAAAAATTCAGACTGAACAGGGCAAGAGATTACAGAAAAAGAAGGACTGCCAAATACTCCCTGCCCCAAACTCACATTATTTCTAAGTTCAGAATTCCCTGGTGATATCAAATTAGAGCAAATAAAATCAACCAGACTATCCATAGGTGATCAATACCTTAGTATTTCTTATCTCAAGAGTGCCTTAAACAAGGCTTTTAGTATAATTTGTCAATATGCTCAGGACACCATGGAAGTACCAGCAGCACCGCTTTGACTATGCAATGCTGAATGATTTGGAATATAATGGATCTACAAATCATTTACATATGCACTCTTCAGTATTGCTAAAGACATAGGGTAGAGCTACAATATAATTCTCATACCTCAGATCCAGAAGTTCATTCATCTGCACTGAAATGGCCATATGTGATGCTACAATTTTTTTTGTTTGTTTTTTGTTTGTTTGTTTTTTGTTGTTGCTTTTTAGTTTTGTAAAAGTACTTTGAAAGGAAAAGAAGGATCTGAACAGCTTTCCACAGAGTATTCTAACACTGGTTGAGTTTCCCTGAGGAAGTAAAGCAGGTGACAATTTTACTTCGTTGTCCTACACCATTAAGCACATGATTTTCTCCTTGGTGTGCTGGAAAATAATGAAGATTGAAGCATGCCGCTTTCTAACAGTATTTATAGAATTTTAGATGTTACCTAATGGCTTCTACCAGATACAGCTCAAGGTATCAACACTGAGCTTTGCTTTGGTTTCTTTCATGTTCCGTTGTGTATCCCAATCTGTCCATGTTTAACAAGTACCATAAACGCAAGAGTCCTTACTCACCTTCCCATCAGAAACTCTGCTGTTTGTTGTCCAGCCACAGTGTGGCCACCAATACTGTATGAGGGTCCACTGACACAATTTATAAAACTGCCTGAAAATCTCCATTGCTCTTCTCAAATATGCATCCAGAGGAAGAGTAGATCAGACCACTAGCCCTACCCTACTGACATTTTGAATTTCATAATCTTTCAGAAGTTACTTGCATACAAAGACATGTATGCTGTTAAAAATGTATTTCTTTGCTGCCATTCAGTGCTAACATTCCCTTTTGGATCTGTCTCCAGTGCAAAACATCTTTCCACGGATGTCTTTCACGTGTCTTACCTCTTGCTCTGGAAGTTTATGGACCTCCCGCTTAATGTTTTTCTTCATCTTCCACAGTTTCCAGTTTGTGAACTTCTTATTTACCCTACAGGGTGTATGTGCTCTGTGTTTTCATGAATATCTCTCTGGAACTGTCTTTTGTCTTATGCTGTCAACTTGCAGGCATTTATTTGCAGTTATGTGAATCCTCAGCTTTGCTACAGTATCTGCTGAGCTTAAATAACTCTGTGCTGATGATAAACTGGTGCTTCTTTTGCCAATGCCTGTCTCCTTGTTTTTAACAGTCATATGTCAGTTCTTATCTTTTCTCAATACCACAGAATCTTCCTTTTCCCCCTGTAATTCTGGACCTTTCAGATATGCTGCTCCTTTTTCCTTGTGAGCACATGTTGAAGTGTTTTTCTCACTTTGCTGAGCAGACATTTTTCCCGCTGTAGTTAATGAGCTTCTTTCTCTAGAAATTCCCATTTAGACTTTCCCATGAGTACAAAACCAGAAACCCTGTTGTCACTTGAAAGCAAGAGCATACAAGATGATGGAGACACCTACACTATCTCAAATGCTTTGTACACTGCTACTGTACAAGCAAGGATAACAACATTCGTTGATGGGCTGTCAGTTTTGGAAAAGACTTAATCTTACTCAAAATGGCTCCTCAAGCAAAAGCTTATTGAACTAGACCTTTCGAAAAAGATTTACATGACAATAATACACACATCAACTACATCCCCCAAGTACTATAATTGTGTATATATCAAAAAAGACTGAAATCTGGCAGTAAAGATATGAACACATAAAATGTTTCAGAAAAAAAGCAGACAACTAAAACACCTGCTTTTAGAATTATTATTTAGGGTTAGTTTAAATACAAAGTTATATATGATTTGGAAAATATGTTATACTATGATGGAGGCAAACCCACAATTCTTCCTTCTCCATCTGACCACCATCAAAATGAAATGATGTTACGAAGAAAATTTCTGATTAAATGTATTTAGTTCAACTAAGGGTTTCTAAGAACTAATAACTAGCTTAAAACTTTTAAGGATACCTATTTACATTTAAAATTTAAATAGGAATTTGCACACAGACAATGGCTACATTACCACTGCAGTTTGTATAGCCGTGTGCAGTTTCCAAAAGATCAGAAGTTATTTGTTCAATCTCCTCCCAGTACCAAGAGGTTTAGGCAAAAATTGATCCTCATCCCATCTAAATAATGGTAAACATATACCAAAAAATGCTAATGTGGAAATTTGAAGAGCTTAAAAAATCATGAGTACAACCTTCAAAGTGAAAATTAATGTATTATTCCAAAAAGTCTGCAGCTGATAGTTAAGTTTTAAGAAGTGTATAACAGTGTCTTCTGTAAAATCATTTCTGCATTGGGTTGGCAGTTTGATCAATATGTATTCCAAACTACATTATGTTGCTTTAACCTAAGGAGAAATCCCAGCCCTTTGGACACAGAATCTAAGCACACTGCTGTCCTAATACTGTGATTAATGCTGTGAGCTACACCCTGCCTAGCCTTTCTAATCTCTGGGCTTTCTAATTCATAGCAGAGATGGATAGGCTATCAGTGAGGAATTATGAGGATTACTAACTGTTTATCTCTCCTTTGCAGAGACACTTTGCTGCTTATGGAATTACCATAAACCCTCCAGCTACAGTGCCACTTCTATACTTATCCAGAAGTCTAGCTATGTATGGGGTGCAAAATGTTTTGGTAGCCAAAATATTAGGAAACGTTGGAGTCAATGGATGTATTTTTTTTTTTTCTGTAAATGATTTGAACATACTGTCAAGACTTGTCATGTTACTTCAGTGGTAATTTGTCTGCAGGTTATCTTGCAGTCCCTTGAAATCCAGTGCTGTGATCCTGTCTACACTAATTAGAGTTCGGCAATAAGACTTGGAGGTTGCCCTCAAGCATCTCCACAGGTGAAACCATTAAACATGTATGCCAAACCACTTCTGCACTTGCAGCAAGTTATGCAACAATTTCAAAATGTTTCATTTTTATGGCCACCAAAAATGTTAGTTACTTTCCTTCTGTCTGAAAGTAAAGGGTTTTGGCAATGCTTCTACAGAAAATCCTTATGCGATGGAGGCACAAGTTTCATTCAACTATCAAAATAATCAGAGTTTGAGTGGAAACAGGTATGTTATTTGCTTTAGATTCCTGAGGAGGGAAGGAAAAAGGACACAATCCGATGACACTTATTATTCTAGCAACTTAAAAAAAATTGTGTCTGTACAGAACAACAGTGCATGTTCCAACAGAAATTTAAGAGTAAAAAACATCACTAAGATAAATACTAGTACTTTTAGAGCATATTTTGCTCTAAAACAATAGACAAGTGTCCACACCTTTTAAATATGGACTGCATTTAGCCAGGGTATTTAAAGTCAGGGTATCTCTGTAACCACGAATTAATTATGGGACCACCTGAGCACTAACATTCAGCTAATTTGTACATATTTCATACTGCTTAGATACAAATTTTAGTCTACTTATATATGCAAGTTCTTACTCAACTCCTCATCATTTGCCATTGAGCTAAAATCTGTCTTTACTACTCTAAAAATTCCTGCTAAATAGGAGACATTAAGAACAGTTAATTTGCAAGTTCTGAGTCTCTAACTCTTTGCATCATAATAGGTGCATACATATTTATAAACATAATAAAAAATGTACAAAGATAACTCCACACTCAAAGTCACAAGATACTGTCTTTGACACTGTACACTCATTTGTGTTTGTCTATGCTTACTTTAAATTCAAAGACTAACATTTTTTTAAAAACATAATAGCTAGTTAAAATAAGAACTCCGATTCTCTACACATTATCTTCATTCACTTGTTTCTTATACTTGCACATCTTTTTTTTTCTTGTTTTCTATACTTGCACACATCTTTTTAAATACTCGATTTTTAAAAGATTTTTAAAAAAACAAACCCCTTCATGCCTGAATTCTTTTCAGAACACTATAAAATGTCTCAACACATCAAGCACACAGATGTAGTGATCCAGGTTCTTCCTTCAAGGTATCACACCTTGTAATAAAAAATGAAAATGCAATTACCAAAGGGGAGAAGCTTCACCTAGGAAACAGATAGTCAGCCCAGCCTGGTCTCAGCTCTCATTTGTGCAAACCTGCCATGCCAACTGCTGTGGTTTTATCTCATCATCTAATCTGGTCAGCTCCTCACTAAGTATAAGCCAGCAGAGACTCGTCACATTCCTGAGCTAAGTTTCAATCCTATTTTCTTGGTTTTGTAGTACTTCAGACATTTTTTGCAGCACAGGACCTCAATTGCCTGCTAGGACTATATAGGCTTCTCTCACATAATTACTTCCTTAACATCAGTGGCTTTGCACACTGAAGATACTTTGATCTTCTCTCTTTGAACCCCAAGTTTAGTTTCTAAGGGAAAGAATTTTTTTTCATCAATAATTTGGCTGAAGAGAAAGGTATCTACATGAAATTTAACAACATACAGAGACAGGAGATTATACTAATTACCTAATTACACACCCTATGCAAGCCTGCTAACAAATGGGGTACCATGAGTGAGCTTCTCCCTCAGTTTCAGTGAGCCATGCTAAGGCCATGCTTGGTGTGCTGTCATATCTTATTAGCAGGATGAAATCACATTATTTTCTTCTGTCCTGGGTTTGTTTGCTTCTCTGGCAAAGCATGCTGAAAACATACCAGGTTGTGTGGATTCATCAAGGCAGATCTGGCTAGATACAGAAAGGCAGAATTGGGAAGCTTTCCAACAGGTTTTTGAAATCTAACAGCACATTTACATAAGATGTGAGGCTTTTACTTTAAAAATGGCTCATCTAAATAAGTATGTGTCAATAGATGAAACACGGGTAAGTCATGTTATCAATACAACTCACATATTTCTCAAGTGTCCATCACCGTGGTCCCTGTAAAACTGTTCTTGACAGTACTGATGTACATACGGTGATGTACACTTTTCATAGTGCCCAGCTCACTGCTCTATACCAGATTATATTCTAGAGGCACTGCCTATATTAGCAAGGGACAACAGCACTGCTTCAGCACTTAGAAATAAGCCACAACTCCTTTGTGCTCAAGGATAGAAATTTGCTCCTGGCAGCTGCAGCAAAACAACCTCCATCCTCACTATCTGTGCTGTGCTGGTGAGTACACAGGCAAGAATGAAGCTGTTCACCTCCCTTCCTCTCTGCTGGGGAGGAAAAGATGAGCACTGCACCCTCAGTGTACAAGGATCTAATGAGCAGAGTGTAAATGAGTCAGGTGTAAAGCAGGCTACTATGGTTGGTTAGTCCACATTTTTTCATTGGTTTTGCTTTTACTAGCTTTACCGTATATATTCTTTCAGTTGCAAATTATGGGGATTTCTTAGCAGAAACACACACATTCTTAAATGAAACAATGTGTTACATCACACAAATACTTACTAAATACAGATATTTCAACGACACACCCTATGCAGTGTATTTCATTTAGAGAAAACAGTAGGTATGCTTACTGTCACTGCACTGCTCTGGGAGGCAGGATGAATTTTACCCCAGTACTAATTGCCTATTTTATTCACACGTGGAACAGTAATCATGTAAACAGTGTATCATGTGTGTACTGCTGTTGGATTTGCCAATATTCTTTGCATTTTATGTAGCTTCCTTTTTATCTGTCAAAACTTGGTAATCTAAATTCTTGCCAGGATATGTTTGTGAGGAATAAATTCTAGTCACAGACAGACAAATGATCAGGAGGAGGCCTATGAATTACATTATTTCGTGCCTTCAGATCATTCTGTATTTAGGACAAGAGAATTAAGCTCTGCTACCAACCTGTGTTTTGGCCAATACAAAGTTTCTTTGGTTTAGCTTGTTTTATAGGATTCTTCAAAGCAAAATGCACTGAGGAGATGAACTCACTTGCACTCCCTATCAGCAAGAACAATTCCTGCTTGCATGCACAACACAAATACACAATCTCTGACATTGTTAAGAAGGCTTGTGCGGTCTAAAGAGGTGTAACACACCACTAACCTGCCACAGTGGCACTGCCTTTAAATCAGAACAGTTTAAAACCTACTGTAAATAAGAAGACAGACTGCTATGTTTTCAAAAGGGCAAATTATTTCCCTGACTCTTTATGAAGTGCTAGAAATTACTTACTTTGCTGCCTTGGAGAATTAAAGTGTACTAGAAAATATTTGATTTTTACACTTTTCTATCTGATAATTTTTACTAGTTTTGCTATTGCTCTTAATACAGGCAGATTAGTTCATACTCTTCATCCAAACTGAAATTTTTTGCTTAGCAGTTAAGAACTAGAATCCATCTTCACTGCAATCAACTAGTCATTGCAAAGTAATTCACCCTCTGTTTTCAAAAACCTGTAAAAGAAAACCAAACATCCTTGGAAAAGAAAAACAAAGCGAGATGTGATGGGGTACCAAAGCAGGGACCCTCTCCAGGCAGGACTACATGCATATATACATGCTCTAGAACACTTCCAAGCTTAATTCTATTATGAAAAATGACTGCCATTTCTAATTTTTTCTCACTATTTTCATGAGACTGGAAATGAGGCACTGTCACTATGAAAGGAATTCAAAGAGACACCTTCTTATTATCCTACTAGCCTATGTCACAACACTGTCTATCTTGTTTATTACCTCACTGTGCCGGGCTTCCCAAAACAAGCAGGATGATAGAATTACCACCAAGCAGTTGCTAAAATGATGGAAAGTATTATTGCAAATTACTGCTTCTCATAAAACAGAGACATAAAGCAGATTTCCTTTGACATCAGTGCAAAAAATCACTTCTTGACTCAGATGCTAGCCACAGCTTGAAGAACATCATCTGGCTCTGAAGATAAAGTTCATGCACTTATCCTTCCCAACTAAGGCCCTCATGTAGCTATCCTTACCTTTGGATTATAAACAAATGTTGGCAGCGGCTATATCTTTTTAGAAATATCTGTACCCTACTAAAATATACTGTCACACCTTACTCATTACTTGCTTCCTTCAACTCCTTCTCCTTCCCTCTTCCAAAATCCACAATCACTCCTCCTCCCCTAACTTCTTTAGTTAAAAGCTTCTAGACAGAAAACAAAAAGTAAAGTTCTATATATAAAATGAAAGATCCACTGATGTACAGGTACAGATTTATGATAGGAAGGAGGGGAGATACATTTCCCCTTCACAGATCTTCAGGCCTTACAGATGAAAGTCAAAGATTGAAAATGCAAATCCAAAAGACAGTTTGGTTTAGCAAAGAGTAACATGACTAAGGAAAAAACTATAGTAAAAAAATAAGTGTTTGCTTGCTGGAAGATATTGAGGACAGTCAGGTTAAATGAGGTACAAACTGTAATCCAAATCACAACCATCAAGCTGGAAAGACTGGCAAAGGAAACGAAGACAGGAGTGCTTTTTTTGGGTGAGAATAATGCACACTGAATACAGCAGCAGTGAGAAGACTAAAACCTATCAAATGTAGATTATATAACACTGTATAGTCAATCATAAAAGATGGCTTTCTTAAACTTTGAAGCATTAATGTTCTGGGATGCACTCAGCTCAAGCGGAAGAGCAAGCTCATTGCTCCTCACAGGAGCTGCTTTGTGGAATCTGCAGTGGTAGGAGCTTCAGGTGACATTTTGGAAACTGAGATGACTAAGAGACTTAGCAGGAAATGTAAAAAGTACCTACAAGAGTAAGCCTAGAAAGCTGTTATTTTATTTGAACTCAGCTATGCTTGATATCCCTCACCAAGGTAATAATGGTGGAAAAAATAAACAACCACATTCTTCCAAATTACTGTGTAGCTTTATCCTCATGTTAAATTATTTTTTTTCTACCATAACAAGCTGATTCATTTGCAGTAGAATTTTATCTCAGAACTGGTTTTAGCAATTAAAAAATAATCAATGGACTAAACTAGAAATTATCAGACTTTTACTTGTGATACCTGCAATCAAGTATGAATGGCACCTTGCAAGAATATCAGCTACTGATGAAGCTCATGTTGACTTCACACTCAGCACTCAGAGGTCATTCACCATGAAGTCAACTTTCTTTTATTTACATCAACAATTTCATAAAATATGATAAATAACTGTCAATTTTTTTTCTTTTTGTGGAAACCTGTTCAAATTTAAATTTTTTACAGAATCACAGAATGTTTTAGGTTAGAAGAGACCTTCAAGACCATCCAGTCCAATCTTTGACCAGCACCACAATCTAACTAGTAAACCATGTCCCTAAGGACCAGGTCCAAGTGCCTTTGAAATACCTCCAGGGATGGTGACTCCACCACTTCCCTGGGCAGGCCATTCCAATGCCTCACCACCCCCTCAGTCAAAAAATATTTCCTAACATCTCACCTAAACCTCCCCTGGCCCAGCTTCCATCCATTTCCTCTGGTCCTATCACAATTCACTAAGGAGCAGAGGCTGTTTCCCTCCTCTCTCCAACCTCCCTTGAGGCAGCTGAAGAGAGCCATGAGGTCTCCTCTCAGCCTCCTCTTCTCCAGACTGAACACCCCCAGCTCCCTCAGCCTCTCCTCACAGGACTTGTGCTCCAGGCCCTTCAGGAGCTTCCTTGCCCTTCTCTGGACACACTCCAGCACTTCTCTGTCCCTCTTACAGTGAGGGGCCCAGAACTGAACACAGGACTCAAGATGGGACCTCACCAGAGCTGAATAGAGGGATGATCACCTCCCTATTCCTGCTGGCCACTGAGTTCCCAAGCCACAAGCCAGGATGCCATTGGCCTTCTTGGCCACCTGTGCACACTGCTGACTCATATGAAGTCGACTGTCAGCCAATACCCCCAGGTCCCTTTCCAACTTACAGCTCTCTAAACACACTTCCAAGTCTGTAGCTTACTATGGGGTTGTTCTGACCCAGGTGCAAGACCTGGCATTTGAAAGAAAGGCTGAGGAATTTGGGGCTGTTCAGAGTAGAGAAGAGCAGGCTCCAAGGTGACCTTTTAGCAACCTTCCTGTATCTGAAGGGGCGTACAAGAAAGCTGGGGTAGGGATTTCTAAGTGTGTGTATAGTGAGAGGAAAACAGAAAATGCTTTAAAACTTGATGGGAGGAGATTTATGTTAGACATTTGGCAAAAATTCTTTCCTGTGAGGGTGGTGAGACACTGGCACAGGTTGCCCAAGGAAGTTGTGGCTGCCCCGTCCCTGGAAGTGTTCAAGGCCAGGTTGGATGGGGCCTTGGGCAACCTGGGCTAGTGGAAGGTGTCCCTGCCATGCAGGGGGGTTGGAACTAGATGATCTTTAAGGTCCTTTCAAACCCTTGCCATTCTATGATTCTATGAAAATAAATCAGTTGTTACTCAAGCCTAACACTGTTTACTGTTAAAAACAGGCTGAATGAAGTATATGCATCTGCATAAAGTCTGTAAATACTGTAATTTTGCTAGATGATATGGAAGAACTTCCCATAATAACTCTGAAGGACAGACTTGTGCTTTTGTGATAAATCTGGTTATTTTATACTAACTTTCTACGTTTCTTTGTTCCAGTTTCTTTTCCTATTTGTTCCAGTTTCTTTTACACCCACAGAAGAACTTAGAGCAGTTAAACTGAGTACAAGCAGATGAGTCTCATGTGGTCAGCGAGTGCTTCAGAAGCCTTGAGGATCAATTTTAGGAAACATTAGAACTGAAAAAGAAGCGTATTTCATGTTCATGTTTAGATCCGGGAGTCCAGATTTTCAGCATCCTTTCCTGTCCAGACTAATATAACCTCCTTTTTTTCTTTTCTTTTTTTTTTTCCCTTAACTGTAGTCACACTTGGAACTACAGATATACATATAAGACTATTAAAATGTCTAATATAAATCACCACACTGCAAATTATATGGTTGAATGAGTCATATATCTCCTCAGTAGAAAAGAAAATGCTTATTTCTGACACATATCCTTTATATATATAAAGATGCTGAAGAAAAGTCAATAATTAAATAATTTCATTATATATTTAGTTTAATTAAGATTTTGTTTTCCTTTCTCATAAAACAAACACCATAAAAAATAATTCTGAAGTAATGAAAAAAACCATTGGTTTCTGAAGTATATATATAAAAAAGTTAAAGCTACCATTCTATACAAGTTCTTTATAATGTTTAAATTTAAGCACATTGTTCTTATAATTGCTTTAAACACATGCTAATATGTTAGCAAAAATGCTTTTGTTGAAATCAGACCCTAAGCAATACCACTGCACAATTCATTTGAGTAGAAAATTGCTTAGTTTAAATTCTTAAGAAAGAATTTAAGAAATTTAAGAAATTTATATGGCACATACTAATCCCTTGGAAATCATATATGTTCACTATACATTTTGCAGTTTATATTTAACTTATGTTTTAATGAACTACCAGAAAATGTGGTTCATAGAATATAATTTTCAACTACCTCATGGACTCAATAATAAAATATTCAGCCTGAATTTTGCATAGTTCAAGGCATCCACAGTGTATAATTTCATGACCATATTACTATCTGATGTGAAAAGATGCTAATAGCCACTTTTGTTGTTCATATTTCCTCTAACGTGCAGAATACCTAGTAATCAGGAAAAAAAGAGGTAAATTATTGTCCATTATCATGCAATACACAAAAAATTGAATTATTTATAAGGATTACAATTCCTATTTTTATATGGCACAAAGAACACCTTTTTTCTCATAATTCTATTGCATTCTTGGGAACTGTCCTCCTTCCCTCCTCACACTCCCTTTGCATCTATCTCCCCTTTGCAACACTGCATAGAGATGATAAAAACAAGGAGTAGAAAAGAATCCTAAGAATGAGCAGGTGATCAACAGCTTTACTGAACAGCGCTCTCAGACAAAAAGTGAGAACTTGGTCCCTCCCACTTTATGGTGCTACAGAACAACAGAAGTTTAGTTATAAAAGTCATTAGAAGCCAAAATCAGACAAATAGAAGACATATTTCAAATAGAAAAGAGATATTTTAACAGTATGAACAGCTTACCAAGTATTGTCCATGGTTGATCTATTCATGGATATGTTAAAATACAGGATGCAAACTTTTAAAGACATGCTCATTTAAACTTAAGATGTCACATACTGTAAACGATCCAGGTTTTTATTTATACTCAGGTTTATTTATACTCAGCTTTTTATTTGTAAACTGTCCAAATATTTTAGAATTTATTTTGATTTGTAACTATATTATTGTTATGTTGCCTTATAAGAATTTTTAATAACATGCCACAATTGTAAATGAACAGCAGCTCTGACTTAGGCACCTTCATGTCTAAAATATATGTAACTCCTCATAACATACGTAAAACTATTGCACCCATCTATCTAGAGACAGACATAAATTAAAAGAAAAGGTGTGTTAACAAAATTTAGATACTTAGACTCAAAAATATTGCTGCAGAGAACACTTCAACTACTCAATATTTTCTGCTAAAAAGGCATTTAACTACAAAAAAATTTTTCATTGAGTGACATGTCAGTATAAGCTTCAATGTATTTCAAAAAAGAGGCAAATCTGACTTTCTTTTGGCCTATCTGTCCACAAGAGTTTCTGTGTGGTTGATGGAAATTAAACCATCAAATTCCACTTTGCCTTCCAGACTGTTTTCTCGTACCCCAAAGTTTTTGGTACAGTTAGCCACGTCTTTCTCCAAAAACCATCTTGGAGATGGTCAAATGTCTCAAAAACATTGGCTCTATATTCTCAAAGTACAGTCAGGGTTGAAATTCATTTCACTGCCTGTGAAGGGAGCTTATGCAATTAAAGGAGTTCTGATGACACTTGTATGTTCAACAAGGCAAATCTCCCATGAGAGGTCAGTCTCAGAAGTGAGGTTTCTTGGAATAAATGAATAAAAAAGGAAAAACATCTACTTAAAACTCCTGAACATAACACAGAGCTATTAATCTCCTTTCAATTACTATTAGATCATGACATTCCATTCAGTTTCAATACTCAAATACCTAGACACATTATGTTTCATTAATATAGGTGACTGAGAAAGCTGGTGACTTCATTTAGGAATTACAGAAAAGGTGTTGAATGTCAAAACAGTAAATGTGTAAAATAAACCTGAGATAGGTTAAGTAATGCTAAAAAAGACAAGCTCATAGTAACATTATATTATTATTTTAGCTTACTAGCTATATAGTAGGACCTTTATATACACACTTTTTAATTCTACCTCTGATATGAGCCTTACACATTCTCCTGTGCTGTTAGTGGCTATGAGGGGGAGGAAAAATGGACATATTTCATTATCTTTATTTCAATCTTTTTGAAATCTGCTTGACTTTCAAGACTAGTTTCCAAAGTAGAACCACTCACTTAAAAGATAAGTAGCCCCTATGTTTTAGAAAAAAATTATTTGATATCTCCCTACTGGAAAAAAAAAACCTCAAACAAAATAACAACAAAAACACATCAAAAAAAAAAGTCATAGCTAATAAAAAAAGTAAAAAATGAAAAAAAAAAAATTCCTAATTATGATAATTCAAAATCAACTTTGTAAGAGACAGTATATATACTGAACATGAAATAAGAGGAAGGAAAGCCCCACTTCTCTTTAACTTCTGCAGTATTTTTTGTTAGGAGAACCATGATGATGTCCAGACATATTGTCTTCCTACCACCTTCTTCTGGAAGAACCACCCAAGCAAGCTTACCCTATAGCATTACAACCATAATAGGATGTAAATCCTAACTGCTGTTACTCTGAGATGTAATTCTGTAGCATATTTGGATTGTAAAGAAATTACTAATTTTTAATTATTATTTTTAAAAAAAAGAAAGTAAAACACTAGCTGTTGACCACTGCCCTCTTTAGTAAGTCATACACTGCAGTCTTTGGGACTGAAGTTCTGAAAGCTCATAAAAAGCACAACAAAGGAAAAAAAAACACCTGCATAATTTCCTACTCATGTACTGCAAAATGGACTATCAACCTCTTTATTTTAGAACATTAGGAATTATTAGGTTCTTTGACTTTTTTTAGCAGTTAACCATTGCACTAAAACTGCCTAGAAAGGAGGTTTTTTTATTCTGAATGAATGAAGTTAATGAAGCAGATAATATTACATAAGTATGGTAAAATCACTAAATAATTTAATTAAAGCTTTCTAAACTCCATTAGCATATTGTAACTTCCAACTACACCAATCTTATTTGGTATCAACCCATTTATTGCATAATGCTGCGAAATCTCTTGCACCTCTCACACATACACTCCCATGTATAGCTTAACTTTTCCTGATTCTTTTCGTGATGTGGTATTTTTTGTAGTCTAAATGTTACTTCAAGCTTTAAACTAGGAGTTACTACAGTTTTGACATTCCAATACTTATGCTACTTTTTTCAGTTTCATTGTGTCATACACAGATTGCTGATTTGAAGGTATTATTAATTCCAGAGGTGATTTATTACATTATAAATGTAAATTTTTCACATATAACAAGAATAAATGTCAACACTTTACTGTCTTTCAAGGCATCACCAGTCCTAAAGACAAAATGATTTACCAACAGTGCTGACCTATTTTTCTTCAAAAAGTTTAGAACTGTCACAAATATTTAATGACTTGATTTCAAGTGCTGAAATGGAAGCATGCCAAAAGCATGTTAAAACGCAACTTTTTTCCCCAAGAATTAACACCTGTCAGATTAATAGGTTTTGAAGTGGAAGATCTCATGTCCATTTCAACTTGCAAGTTTGCAAGTAAACACTGAAAAAGAAATGTGTCATTTCTAAAGAAGCAAGAAAGCACCGCATCCTCTTCTAAGGGTAAGATTTGCCTGCACTGAGGCTTCACTATGCAACCTCCATACCCTTTTTACTTCAAAAGCTTACCATATGCAAGCCATCTGCTTTGGAAATTACTGGCCATAATTTAAAGAGGCAAAAGATAATTCTGGGACTGATTTAACTATTACAGAACAAAAAAAAACCTCCCAGAAGTTTTGCCACACCGTTTCCAACTAAGAGGCCAAATGCTAACAAGGCACTTTCCCAGTTACATCATATGAAAATAGCTTTTCTGCAGCTAAGGTACATAACACACCTTCAGCATCAGCACGATGGAATAAATCACAGTTCAAATGCTGTATCCAAGATACTTCATCTGATAAAATTTGATGAAAGTACTTACAAAATTATTATTGCTTTGTTACAAAGATCAAACGTCATGAGCAGGAATTAAAAATGCACACTTAAAATACCACTCTCACTAGGATGATATCTTCTCTAGGCAGCATAGTCACAGCTGACCAGTGTTGGCTGATTTTGGAACAAAACCACACCAACACACAGAAAAAATAAAGAATAAATAAAGAAAAAATTTTCAAAGAACCACTGCTTTCTTTTTTAAACATAAAAATCTCTACTTTAGGTTATTTTCTATGAAGAGATGCCATATTGAATTAAAAGGTAACATGTTTGTAAATATCTGAGAAATGTCAGCAATGTTTCTGTTGAAGAACATTTCAAGCAAATGTCAAAATGCATTAGAGGAAAGAAAATCAAACAGTAGGTGAAAGATGCAGTAGAGGAACAAATGAAAAGAAAACATGCGTATGTTTACATATTACAGATGTGTATTTATACATAAACAAAACCTCCAGCTAGAACTAATGATTTTGTATAATTAAACACTTTAAAAAATTAGGAATAATTAAATGTATCATGCCAAATCACTAGACAAAATGAAAATGTCAATAAAGAATTCTTCCATTTATTAAACTATTGAAAAAAATTGAATTAAGCTACAGAGAACTACAGAAACTATAGAAAATTGTTCAACATGAGAACAGCTAGACATTGGAATAATCTTTCAAGGGAAGTAGTGGATTCTCCTACACTGGAGAATTTGAAGACTCAGCTTGGCATGGTGCTGGGCCATCTCATTTTAAACTATATTATTATCTAGAAAGGATGGATCAGATGATCCTTGAGGTCCTTTCCAACCTGGTTTTCTATGAATCTATGATTCTATGATAAACTATTTATAAGTGCTTTTGTCTTCTGCATGCATACATTCTCCAGAAGCAATGTAAGGTACAATAATTTATGCACACTTATGCTACTGACAACATATTTTATCAGTTAAAGTTTCAATCTCAACAAACTTCAGAGGAGACAGCTTCAGAGTAACAGAACTAAAAAAAAATTCTTACTTGAGAGCATGGGAGTTGGACATTAAAACTGAAAAATGAAATATCTTTTTTTAAAGTTTTAGTGATTATCAGTTTTACTCTACTTGCTTTGCTTAGTGCTAAACAGAGAAATCTTGAACCACACTAACTAGCAGTGTTGCTGTAATGAAAGATTTATTCACTATAATGGCTTCCTTCTCATAAACTAGCATAATACAGTGTTACAATAGTTAAAATACAGTAAACAGTGTGAAAAAGCATGAAAATATTTTTTAGACATGGCCAATGATACTAAGTAAATCAATCTGACATTCATACCAACTGACCTGTATTTTCTTCAACATGCGATTAACGATATTTAAGTTCTTGCAGACCTCTTATGTGCATTAAAATAAAACATGGAGAAGTTCTTTAAGTAATTATCTGATACCTGCCCTGATCACACTCCGCCAGAATTATATTTTTTTTCTAAATTGTAGAAAAACAACTGTGGCATTACAAGCATGATCTGAGTTGCCTGAGGCTGTTGTTGAAGGAAGGCAAGCTCTAGCGTTCTACCTAATCTTCCAGCACATATCAGGCTCTTTTGGGAAAGAAAGAGGTCACCAGCTCAGCAGTACGTGGCCTCTGGTCAGATGGAGGGACAAAAATTCTAACACTGACAGACATCTTTCTACTGAAGCATGCAACTGGCTTACACTAAACAACAAAGCAAGATCACGGTTCCTGCATTCCAGAGCCTGCTCCGACACTGCTCTTCCAATTCATACAGAATACATCAAATTCACTGTTGATTTTATTATTGTTCTGTGATAAGGAAACTATACTACTGTACATATAATCAATTTTTTTCCTTGAAAAACAAAATTTTTATCTGAAACATGAATAAAATGCAGGTTCCATTTTGCATACTTTTGAAAAATCATTTCTTTTTGCTTACAAGTCAAGAAAATTTGTTGTCTACTTTCCTTTTCATTTTTACCGTCTGTTTCATAATAGTAGCGAAGGCAAAAAGTCATTCAGTAGCTTCTTGCATAATCTAACTCAAATCCTATGCAAATATGTCATAATTCAAACTTAAGTACTCATTTTTGCCTAGACATAACTAGCAATATATGCCAGGTTATCTATATTACGTATCTTGTCATGAAAGAAATAAATTATGGCTTTAATAAGGAATGTTAAAAGAGCTATTTCAATATTTTCTTATATAGGCAAGTTTTTACTCCACTGAGATGGGGAAAGAAGAGAAAAAATATTCTAGAATGACTTAATTTCTTTTTCCTGGGCTTTCCCATTCTTGAGGAAATGATAGATTTCTTGTCATAACTCAAACTGTTATGTTTTCTCTTTCTCTTTTCTGTGTGATTACTTTGTTTCACATATAAGGCCATAGGATATTTATACAAAAATATTCCCAGCTTTTCACAGGAAAAAAAGAAAAAAAAGCATAGTAATAAAACCAAACCAAAACAAATCCTAAATCCTTCTGCTGTTTTTTTCCCTTTTCTTTTTCTTGTGCCTTCACAATTTTTAACATGAACTT
Organism: Heliangelus exortis; assembly: GCF_036169615.1. Classification (NCBI taxonomy): domain Eukaryota; kingdom Metazoa; phylum Chordata; class Aves; order Apodiformes; family Trochilidae; genus Heliangelus; species Heliangelus exortis. Next base: position 101,664,519 of record NC_092423.1, on the reverse strand, counting down.
TAATAGAAAGATTTTACAAATCATTCTAATTCCCAGCCTGTATTTTATGTTGTACAACAACAGGGTTAAATAAATTGATTCTGTGGACACATTTTTTCTGTTCAGAAAGGGAAAGCTGATGTCCTTGTACCCTCCGAGGCCTCAAGAAGGCCTAGGGAGACCCCATTATGATTTTCTAGTACTTAAAGGGGAGCTGAAAGAATATGGAGACTCTCTTTAAAAGGAGTCACATGGACAAGACGAGGGGCAATGGGCACAAGTTGCTCCTGGCAACACTCCAATTGAATCCAAGGGGAAAATTTTTCACTATGAGAACAATCAGGCATTGGAATGGACACCCAGGGGAAGTGGTGGATTCCCTCACTTTGAGAAGCTTTAAGTTTCAGCTCGACAGGGTGCTGAGACATCTCATATAAACAATAACGTTAGAAGGGTTGGACCAGAGGATCCTTGAGTCCCTTCCAACCTGACATTCTATGATATAATTCAATCTATGGCTAAAGGCATTTTTAAGTCATGTCATTGAATTCCTAGATGACCTCCTAGATTATCTTACATGTTTCTTGTGAAAAATTTGGCTGTGTTCATTAGTCCTATACCTAGGCCAATGGAAAGGTAATGCATTATCCTTCTATGTGTACAAGAAGGCCATTGCAGGAGACCAAACCCATCATCTTCCTATGACAAAAGCTGTTTGTCCTGAGCACCTGCACAAATTAATACTAAATGTGTAAAGAATACAATAAGCATTACTGTGGGAGCAGCTCTTTATTTGATTAAGTCTTAATTTCATAAACAAAGCCATTTTACTTTCTGATTTTTTGCAAACTGCATGTTTATAGCAAACTGTCACTTGTACTCAGATATAGAGCCAAGAAACTACATTGATGGTTGCTTGGAAATGCTAAAAATAGATTAAATGGATTGACTGATTGCATATTCCTTTGAATTATTGTGAAAGCACCACATCTATCTAAATCATGCCATGAAGAAAGTAGAGTTAGAAGTTATGTAACTCCAAGTTGCTATAAAAAGCTTCTTGTTGAAAGCTATATAAACCAATTTTGAATCTGTCATGTTCCACCTCTTCTGCTTTAAAAAAATTAAAAAAATAAGTTAAAATGTCCAAGAAAAATATGATTCAGGCTTATGTTGTTAGATTGGAGCAAAAGCTATGCCAACCTGAAGGCCAGATACTCTTTCAAAATTAAATACAAGAACTTGATCAATTTTTATGCCAAAAATTTGTTTATTACAATAAGGCATTTTATTAGGTTAGCTGATCCAATGTGGTTAATTCAGCAACACCACCAGCTCAGACATACTTCTCTCATGGACACACTATCTTCACTGTTACTTTAAACCAAGTTTGTCTCTTGAATACAAATTGTATTTAACTTGTTTCTGATGCTGATATTCCCACGTGCCCTCAGAACAAGCTATCTGGCAAAGCAGCCAGCAAAACACAGTTTCTACTTCTCCTCCCACAGAAGCACACGAGATGACTGCACAGATGCAGCATCCCAGAGAATATGTTCTACAACATCTGATCTGACCTCCGATCTCTGCAAGAAAACAGTTCCAAATCTCAGACCAGTTTGACCTACTACAAAACAAGAAGAATGGAGAATAAATGGTAAGAGAGCCTGAAGGAGCCAGAAACCACTTCATTTGTAGAGATGGGAACTGAAAAAATGAGCAGAGTACACAGCAGAAGATAATGAAAAGTTTAAAGCTGTGGGGCAGCACCTGGAGTCAACTCTTGCTAATCCCGAGATTAACAACCATAGCCAAGAAAAACTGTGGATGTCAGGTCCTTCTTTCTATCTTGCAATATTTATTTAAATTTACAAAGGAACTCCTTTTCCCTTTTTTGGCTCTTTACACACATACACATATTTGATAACTGCTATTCTGATTTTTTTGCTGTCAGTAACATTATAAAGACCTCTAAAACAGATTCACTGGGACCAGAGAATGAAACTACTACCAAACAAGGTTTTGAAAAAGAACAGCTGGAGAAAGCACTCATTGTTTTCAGGACAAAGTATCCCCCCGTGGAAAAACCTTCTTGCTTACTAACAGAGGAGCCTTCCTCATTAAAACACATAGGCTGGCAAAGAAAAATAACAGAGGGGTCATGGTAAAATTGCATTTCATATGTTGAAAGTCTGCATCACCCAGCACTGAGTACCACTCTATGATTATATCCCATTTTGTACTTTGAAAAGCAAAATCCTACTACAGCAACAAAGACAATTATAAGACAGCTACCATTTATCCTAGAAAAACTCTCTGCTACTTAGAAAAATAGTAGAAATGAAAAACTACTCCTTGCTAGCACAATTAGCTGAAATTAGCTCCTCTGATGATCTGTTTTTAAATTGGGAAAGAAGAAGGGATTTTTTTTTTTTTTTTTTTTTTTTTTTTTTTTTTTTTTTTTGTTCAGCAAGATTTATTTTTAGACTGGCAAAGAGACAATGGTAAACAGAACTGGAGCTCTGTGGGTACCTTCTAAGGTTAAATTACCTTTCATGCCATTTGCACAGAAGACTGTTCTCAAGCAGCTTGAGCAGATGGTCGGGACACCATTGTCCATTTACTTGTATCCACCAAGATAAATGATGGTTCTTTGAAATTCTGAACAATATGACCCTTGCGATGCTTTAGGATGCCAAGGGAAAAAAAATAATAATATACAAATAAATATAAATTTAACTGAAGAGGAGAAAAGAGTTTTGATTTAGGAAATTCATTTTAAACTACTAAAATCCCCGCTTAAAAAAAATATATATGTATATATATGTAATCTAGAATTCTTTCACTAAAACAAACTAATCTGTTCCAGAATACATAGCAAAGTGGGAGATGCACTCAAAAACAAATCACAGAATCATACAGAATCACAAAATGTTAGGGGTTGGAAGGGACCTCTGGAGATGGTTTAGTCCTGCCAAGGCAGGCTTCACAGGATGGCATCCAGGAATGTTTTAAATGTGTCTAGAGACAGAGACTACCAATTCTCTGAGCACCCTTATCCAGTGCTCTGCCACCCTCAAAGTAAAGAAATTCCTCCTCGTGTTAACATGGAATTTCCCAAGTTCAAGTTTGTGCCCACTGCCTCTTGTCTTGTCACTGGGCACGCCTGAAAAAAGACTGACCCCAAATCCCTTGATAACCACCCCTTTAGTGTGAGTAATGATAAAATTCCCCCTTCGTCAAGTCCTCCAGCCTTTCCTCATAATCATACACAGTAACTAACTGAAATAAATATCTTTCTTTACACAACTTCTCCTGCATAAAGCCTTTACTGGAGCATCCAGCCAAATAATGACCAGCTCTGCTTACTGGGCCATAGATAAGGTCAGAGACATCCAGGGCCAGGCCAGAGCAGACACCTGCCAGGACACAGCAATCCACCCACCATCCAAGTAGAGAAGGCAATGAAAGTGGGAGAACATGATAGAGATGCTTCTTAGTTGTTTTAGGAACTTCTTCCAGAGCAGCCCTGGTCAAACATCCCTGATGTTGCCAACATGCAACTTCCTAAAGCAGCACTTTTATTGAAAGAAGTTACTAATTGCAAGGATTAATTTAGAGGATTGCAGACAGCACGCACAGCTATGAAGAAAACACTGAACTCTTAAGAACAATCTGTGGGATTTAAATGTGAAGCGAGCAGATTATTAGTCTTTGGACTTAAAACTAATAGTTGCATAATGTTTTACACTTAAAACTTCAGAAAGAGAAGGAAAAGCAAGGCTACTAAACATGGAAAGTATCACATGGAATCAGCGAAGGGCCTAGACACCAAGTTCAATACACACAGGAAAATAAGACAGAATTAGGTGTAGAAAATAACAGGGAAATTAGATAACTGTGACTCAGCAGCTACACAAAGTTCTAAAGCCAGTAGGTACCACAAAGAATTTAATTAACTGAAGTTGCGTATAAAGATGGATAGTTTTTTCTGCAATTACTTCTTGCTTAAAGAATGACACAACAAATAAATTCCATGTCCTCTATCTAATACCACACACTCCATAGCAACACCGGGTAAACAGTGGATACATTTCCCCATCTCTCATTTCAATGAACAATTGACTTTTTTTTAATTTCTTTTTGCTGCACTGTTGGTATATTCAATATCCCTTAGAATAAACATGCAACTTAGACATTTAATATTCTTTTCAGATTTTTAGAAATTGTTAACACTCACTGTAGTAATGAAAGAAAGGAAAAGACAAGTTGAGATAAATGTCAAGCAGTGGTCTCCAGCAACAAAAAGTAATATGCTCGATAACGGAGGTGCAATTATAGCTCATACAAGAGGAAAAAAGTGTGAAATAAAGTAAAAATGAATAGGAATTTAATAAAAAATATAATGTGAAAAATTAGGACATATAACTATTTATGTCTATATAGCAATAGGAGAGGAAGCCTAGATGAGAACATTTTTCCTAATTCTCTGCCTCAGAAAATGGGGAAACATGAAAGTATTTTTGTTCTAAGTATCAGTGTCTTAAGCTGCCAGCTTTCAGACTAACGTCATTTCCAGAACAAAAATTCAAGGCCCATCTTTCCCCAAGGAAGCACTCCCTCTGTTTTACTTCCCCTACTTTTTTTCATGCACAATAAAAAAGCCCAACAATGAAGGTCCAGTCCCTTAGGTGCTTGTCTCCACTAACATCCCCAGCTACATTTGTCTATTTGTAAACACAACATAATGAAAGTCATTAATACACTCACAAGCATGTTTAATGTGAACCCACTGTCTGAGAGAATAAGAAGTTGGACGATACAATCACACATCTCTCAACAAACCACCACGATGTCTTCTAATATCAGTGGACTTTGCTTAGAAGCACCTCCATTACTTTTAACTGCATGCTATTTTCTTCCTCATAAATAGACTGATAAATTGCAAAAAATACACACTACATTTGAAATATTTTTTTTAAGTGATAAAGAGGTGTGTGATGAACATGATATGAATGTTCCTGACCTCAAAAATAAAACCTTTTCACCGGCAAAACCAAAGAATACAAAGAATATATTTTGGTTGCCCAAAGAAAACAAAGAGATGCCAAATAATAAATTGTGATCAGATAACCTGTTTCAATGAGAACAATTATAAAGAATCTTACAAGACTCTCTATAGAAAATATGGCAAGTCAGCATTGTTTACAAATATGATATTTGAAAAGTGTTCTAAACTTCCATATTGAGTGAACTGAAGCATCCATGAATGATTTAGCTCCCTATTTACCTCTCTCTAGACATGAAATTGCCCATAAGCATATCTACAAAATGATTTTGAAACTGTTGCAAATAAAAATTCGGTAAATCAAATGGAATTTCACTTTGTTATTTTCTATCACCAGGAGCTAAGAAGCTCCATGAAGGTTAGACTGATAAGAGAAATACACACACAGAGGCAAGTGAGCATATGTATAGAGAGACAAACTAATTTTCAGGGAAGTGAAGATGAAAACTCAAATGCAGAAATTTTGGTAGTCAGAACAACCATTTATCCTTCCTTGTAAAGCACTCACCAGTGAGATTCCCTCTCCACATCACCTATTTTCTAGATCTTGTAAGGTGAGCCTCAATTAGCATGGAATGATTTGTGAGCTGAGGACTGGACTGCGTAAAGCTGCTGCAACAACCAAGGCAGAGATTTAGGTTGTCTTTCCTGTCGTACAACTTGCCATTAATACATCTTCTGATGAGCAAAGATAGTTTCCTTTCTGCAGGTTTAGAAGTACAAAAGGCCCCAGTGGGAAGGTCAGGAAGTTGTTACCATCTTTGCATTATGCAGCAATTTAAATAAATTGTTATTTATGGAGAGGCAATATGCTTCACTCTCAGGAATTACACTCTAAAGACAAGAAGTTGAACAACTTTAGTTTTAGAAGTGAGGCTGTAAGGCAGCTGATTCCAGAAGGTATTGCTCAGTACTTACCTCCTTTCAGAGTGCACCTCATTTCTGAGTGTAAATATAGCAGAAGAATACAGTGATATTGCTGAAATTTCAAGCATCTCCCAAGGAGCTGAAGATACAGCTCATACTGTACCATAATCACAGAAGGGAAGTAATACAAAATGGAAAAGCTGTCCAGTAATATGAGTGATTGGCCTGGAACATGTAGGCAGCTCTTCTGAATGAGGTATATTAGAAGTAAAAGAGTTTAGAAGAAAAATGCTGATCGGGAAATCTGAAAAGCAGCAATTTGTGCTAAAATTAGTAAAACTTTTAAATCTTGCAGGAAGTGGCTTATGAAGTTTCCAGTTAAGATAAATCTACAGATTCAACCTTAGTTAAACAAATCTGTGCACTAGAAAGGACTACTTGAAAATGCATATTCCAGAACCACAGCAATTTCTTACTTCACAAGTCTTTGTTTCACTATATGTAACACTACCCAAGATGTTGTCTCCACTAAAACACCAGAGAAAGAATGGATATGCACACATTAATCACATAAGTCAATAGCAGAAATGAGAACCTCCATGATAACATGGACTGATCACAGAGCATTCCATTAAGACCAAGCAGAACAATTCTGAGCAACCAGTGCCAAGGTTGTAAATAACATATTTCGTCCTGACTCGCAAAAACTAATAGGCCATGAATTTATGGACTGTTTGGCACACAATTGTAGAGTGCAAAATGAAATGGAAGCTCTCAAATATAGTAGATATCTATTATGTACATACAACTTAATTACTAAGGACAGCAATAGTCGGGATTTTAAATAAAAATTAATAACATGACCCATTTGAAGCAATTTTTCCCTTGAACATAAAAATGTTTCAGGTACTTATCCGACACATAAACATTGATGCAAGGTTAGAATTTCAGTAATAAATCCTCCATGTATAAATAAGCAGACAGAGGAAACTAAGGTAATATCTAACCCTATACAAATTTTTAGCAAGTTCTTAAAGATTTTATGAATGAAATTTTGCAATGTTGTGTAAGAAATATAAAACACAATTACCTATTATTTACTACAGACACATACACTTGTGCAGAATGTATGCTAAAAGCACAACAAAATCAAAATAACTATATTTCACAACACTTTCTGCAGATATAAGGAATTATCTAAGATACCAGTAAATGGTGAAACTTCATGTCTTTCAAGAGCTATCAGAAATGTAGTGTAATCTGCAATTCCATAAACTGTGATAAATACTGACAAGTATCAGGGTGTATTTTCTAAATGTACACCTCTGAAATCTTTATTGCACTTCTAAGACATCTAAGCTTCTGAGAATTTGTTTCAGGTTTTCTATTATTTCTGCCTGTCCCTATTCTATCTTAACTATTATTAGAATAAAGACCTGCTTTCAGTACACACACACTCATCCCTTCCATTCTGGTAAGTGAAGACAAAGACCCACTGATGACAGGGCTCCATTAAACACAAGATTTACCTGGCTCAGTTAATGTTCTGGATATCTGAAAATCTCTAGAGAGATAAATTATGACTACTTGGACTCCTAAAAACTTCAGTGGTGGTCCTGTTAACTTGGAGATCACTGAAGCTTTAGCACTTACACATTTCTTCACTGGCAGCCAGGAGGCAGTATCAAAAATTGTTTATTTTGGGAAATAAATCTCCCTTTTACTTGCAACATTTACAGAGCAACTAACAATACCTCCCTCTTCCACCATGAAAGTGGCCAAATCCAGAAGCAAGCTACTCTAAGAAGTTGTGAAGCTCTTACTTTTGGAGAAATCCAAATCTCAATGGGAGAAGCCCTTGAGCTGTCTGATCTAGCTGTGAGGTTGACCTTGAGGTCCAGAAGCCCCTTTTAACCCAAATGATTGCTTGAATCTATGCAGATCCATCTTGTATTCAGGTTAAACACAACAATATCCAGAAGACAAAGTGGGAATTTGATTTTACTCTACTTCAGGCACTTTTCCAAAAAGAAGTGAAGCTGAGCCAGAGAGTTCCAAATCATCTGAATTGCTTAGCAGTGGCCATAGCAGAATAGCACGTAAGCTTTATGAAACATGAAGACAATAGCAGCTCCAATGCTATAACATCCTTAATTCCCAGCTCATGCTGCAGTAGCGATTCCAGAGAAGGATCATTAGCAGACAAAAATCACCAGTATGGGCACCTGCCACATTTGGGTTTTCCTTTGAGGTCTCCCACCTCACTAATGATGGGCTTTGAAGAGGAGATTGAACAAAGGAAACCGTCTGCAGTGATACTGAAGTGGAAAACAGAACAAATTAAACTGGTTGTCCTATTTTATAACCAACTGCAATTACCGTTCTGGGGAGATGCCATCCAAACAAAACACTGAACCACACAAACTGGAACCATTTCATTAGCAGCCACAGAGCGAACCTTTCCCCAGGTGTAATTTAAGGAGCCCTTAAAATATGCAATTCTATCTACTAGTTTGAGTCCTCAATTGCTTCCTACAGTAATTCTGGTTTCCCTCTACATGAAATCCTGCAGTTAAATCTACTTTCAGGATGACTGCCTTGATTAATAACTCTATAATGTCTGTACTCTCTGTTGGATAAAGCATTTCTTTGTTCAAAAGTAATCCTTTTCCTCTGAATGCTGGCAATTTCAGTGCTAAGGGAATGAATCACCACCGCTTGGTGCTGCCATTCATACTGCTAGGATGTGAAGTCTATTCTGAGCCATAATTTCTTGTCCTCCTCAGTCAGCTGTGGATTATGGCAGCGGAAGGACAATATGGAGGCAAGTAACTCACAGGTCATCTGACATGTCCATCAAAAGACCAGACACTGGATGAATTCTGAATATCTCAGGTTTTTAATTTTGAATGCTAGCTGGAGAAGAATAATAGTTGCTGGAATAAACAAGCCTACCAAGAGCACAAAATACCGTAATACAAGATACAGTTCCTAGAAATATATGGAAGGGAAATGCTTTGTTCTTTGTTAAGTTCCATTTTAGTCTTCTGAAAAACAAATCTACTTGACAAAGCGGTCAGTATTTTGATTTTCACTCCACTACTGGCATTACAAAGAAAGTGAATATCTTGAGTTTTCACACATCCCTGAAAAAGGTTCTCTCTACAGTGGAGAGCAAATGTTCAGTGGCTTGCCTTGGGACTCATGCATTACAAAGGATCATTAAGTTCAGTGCAAAGATTTGAACATGAGGCAATGATACCTCCAGGTATGAACCCTAGGGATAGGCAATTAACTCTTATGGGTGTCAATGCCTTTTGTTCATGTGGATGTAGAAGAGGATGATTTCAGAACACATATTTCCACAGAACAGGATAACATTTACCTGCCTGCTTCTATCTGGAAAAAAAGTACCTTTAAATAAAGGATTTAAAAATTAGTAAACAAGTTCATTAAACACATTTTACAATGATTCTATGCAACAACCTATTAATAAATCTAATCTTGATGACTAAGGGGCAGAATTATATAGAAAAATCCACTGAGGAAGAAAGGCCGAAACATGCATTATCTTATCAGCTTAGTGGGGCTCATTTTACCTGAATTTAAATGACTTGAGTAAGATTATGCAGTGAGTCAGCTCAGAGCCCAGAATAGAACTAGGGAATTGTGGCTCGTTGTCCCTGTCTTTAACTGTTTATTCACACTCCTGCACTGCGAAAACCTGGTATTACTCTTTTATTAAGCACCCCCCTCCGTATATCTAAATCATAACAATACACTGAGCCATATTAGAGAAAAAGCATGAGCTGAGATATAATCCTGATATGCAGTGTGAAACTTGGGTCACGATACAACTACGTAGGAAAAAAGGTAATAATTGTGGTAAACTGATGGACCAAACTTTATTATTCAGTGCCCCTGCTCTGATTGTTTTGGGTTCCTTTATAACTCAAGTATGTCAATCTCACTTTCAAAACAAAGTAAAAAAAAATTTCAGAGGTCTGCAACCATAAAGAAGCTCTTTAGGTAACAAATTATCTATGTATTTGCTGTGGTCAAGGTTCGTTCTCTCACAAATAGGCTTCTTAAACTTTGTTATGATCTCCTTCAAGATCACATGAGTGTATACTACTGTTTTATGAAGTGGTTCGGTAGATAGAGTACTTGATAGCTGTCTCCTAATAACAAATCTATCATTTCAGCCTAAGAACATTAGTAGATGGATGCCCTGAAAGCTACATTTATATGGTGCTTTACAGCACATTTTAAAGAATCTTTCCAATATTGAAAAAAAAGGAATGTACATTCTGATAAAAATATTTAGCTTCAGTTAGCACACAGTAAGAAAATGGATCAACTGTTTATTGCTAACAGAACTCTCTCCTTTTATTAAATACAGATTATACACGTCTTTGACACATTATGTTTTTCTTTCACTCATTCTCAGATGAGAGAAATGAGTGCAAATGTCCTGCAAATGTGAGACACCTGTTGTGGGGTCTCTCAGGATAGTTACAAGTCTCCATGTGTTGCACTGCCAACTTAGCATGGTCTGTGTCTGCTCTGTTCTGAAACCAGTATCAGCTTGTTCCACACATCTTCTGATGCTGCACACTCCCAAGCATGTTTTTCATCTCAAATAACTGAATGCATCTGAAACTACCAGTAGTCACTAAGATTGGATAAACAATTTCAACACAGCCTGTTCCAGTTAAGAGGAAACCCACAACTTCTCTAAGAGACACAAGATCAAGAACTTTACATTTGCATCAGTTCTTCCCCTCGTGCCTACTCTGGTAAACTGGGGTGAGCTGGTTGTGTTTCACTCCTTCTTCAACACGGCACAGAACTCACCCTGTGCTCTCAGTCACTCATCCTCACAGCAGACGGTGGGGAGCAGCCAATATGTTTTCACTCCTGCTCCCTCCAGTTGCTCACAGCAGATAACAGCAGGTAAATAGTCATCTTTCTCTTCCCCACAGCGAAGAGTCAGGAGCTGATCACTGCTGAGTTAAGGAAGAGGAATGACTTTCCCCAGTCAGCCAAGAGGTAGGTGAGATGCTATTCAACACTGAGTTTTACAACCTGAAAATCAACAGCTTTTTACAGGGCAGACCATTTAAAAATTTTTTAGCTTATGCTTAAATAGCTTGTGAAATGTAACTTTAATTGAGGGCTATGTAATATATATAAATTTGTTCCCTCATCATCTTCCTAAGCACTTTAGTAGACACACCTTTGAGGTCTGTGGATCACAGGGTTGAGAAACCATCAATTAAATCTGTTACAATACATGAAGTAAGGAAAAAAACACAAGAGGGAGCTGAGAAAGCAACAGGGAGTTCTCATTAGACAGAGCATGCAGGATTTGCATATTGTCAACTTGCAGACTCCAGTTGAAATTTTCCTGCAAGATGCAAGTAGACAAAAATTAGAAGTAATTTCAGCAAATTATGGCCATCTGACATAACTGAGGCAGATTTCTAAGCTAGATATCTCTCTCCTGATTGTAAGAGAAGAGTGTTACATGGGGTGTCATATAGCCTTGCAGGGCATTCCCAAAGAGCGGTTTAATTGCTTCACATATTGTTTTCTTGGAAGTCATCTTTGTTACAGCATTGGCAGACACCTTAGAGTGAACTAAAAGATTATTTTGATATACTATGTTTTCACTGCATGTAATAAACCACTGCTGTTTGAAAGTTGGTAACACCAAGGCAGGCAATGCGTGAGTTAAGAAGCATTGGGACATAAAAATAAAATAGTTTGTCTGAGGTAAAACATCATATCACCAACAAAGTTGAGAATATGTTTGAGATTCTAAGAACTTTCTTTGGAACAATCTTCTGAAATATGTTTTCTCTACAATATCAGGGTATTTTTAAAAATATGTAAATTATTAGGATATTCTGTTCTCTGCACATGCATACAGGAAGCAGTTTGTAAACTTGTAGTCTTCAGAAGATTATAAACTATTTTTGCATGGCCCTTAGAGTTCCACTACCACTGGGAATTGATGAAAGTTGACCAAAGAGCCATTGTCTTACTCTATAACTAAAAAATTGGTGCTGTCTTATGAAATTATCAGCCAGAAGTTTTTTTGTTTGTTTTAGATTTTAAACCAAACCAAACAAAAAGAAAAACAACAACAAAAACAACTAAGGAGAAAAAGTCTTTCACAGAGTGTGCATGTAAACTAAGGAATATATTTTCTTGTGAAATTGAGCAAGTAAAACATATAAAAGAATTAAAAATGACACTGAGAATTTCATGGAGAGTAAGCTGCCAGATCATTACTAAATGCAGAAGTAAGTTCCTTAACCCTGTTTGGTCAGCCCTTATTTCTTGCACTTTTTGGAACCATTCACTTCCGGTCACAGTAAAAGAAAGATGAGCAGGGCCTTTGGTCCAACCCAGCATGGCAGATTTGAAGTTGAGCAGAGCACTTCAGGGGATGGCACCTGTGGTGTAAGAGCATCTTACCTGTCTTCCTGAAAACTCAAATTCATGAAGCAAATATCTAGAAACACCAGTCATGCTTAATTTAGCTTATTCTTTCAGGTCTTTCAAAGTCATTACCTTCTGGTAAACAGTCAAAAAATAATCTTAGCTGTTTATTGCTTTGCCATGTAAAAAGAACAATTTATCTGCAGTTCCTCTGGTTGCCCAAGTAAACCAAACTAAGGTTGCTGAAAATGGTTTTTTAGCTGAGTACTAAGGCAAAGGAAAGAGGGAAAAAGGAAGATGTGAAGAGAAGTTGAGGGCTTTTATCTGTAATGAGCTGCAGTTAGTTTCTTCTATGGCTGTCTTAACATGGGCCACGCATTGATGAAAACATTAAAATGGTCAAGTCAAATTGTCACACTCCCTGTGCTTCTCTCCTCCAGAAAAAAAAAAAAAAGAAAACCAAAAAACCAAGCAAACCCAAATCTCTCAAGAACACCAACTAGAGCTGGCAGGCAAAGCCACCTGAAAGACAAAATCAGCCAAAAGCCCTTTTGAAGTGCAGTGGTCAGAAACTAGTTAAAAGCAATATTCCTGTCCAAATACCCAGAACTACTTGACTTTGAATCCCCTTTGGCTTGCCAGAGCATTTGTTTCTTTGGTGGGAAAAGCTGAGGGTGTTGAAGATCTAGTTTAAAATGAGATGCAAGTTTTGAATTTTAAAACTATTATGATGGTTTGGGGCTAGTTTAATCTCCTGCATCTTGTGAGTGAGAAAGGGACTGCTGGGAGAAGCCCCACTATCTGAGGTAATTCTCAGAAAGATAACTAAAACATAAATTCTTACTACACAGCAAGTTTGATTGCAAAAGGAAGCGTTAGTTACCTTTAACATTTACTGCTGTATCATAGCTATGCACTGAGAATGAAATCCTGAGCCATTTCTTTGTCTTCTAACAATTATCAGAAAATAGGTAAAGACAGTGTGGTGGCCTTAAAGAAGCGGTATGACCTGGACAATGAAGCAGTACTAAAATTCCCACCTCTTTCAGAAAATCTCATTCTTTACCATAGAAAAATATGTTATAAATCCATTTTCACAATAAAGACAAGATGATTATTTGGGCATCATTAAATAATTTGACAGGTTTGACATGAACAAAAGTTCAAATTACAGATGATTTTTAATGTGTATTATAGATTAGTGCCTCCTTCATGCAGGTCTCTGTTTTCCTCCATACTTTTAAACTCTTCCAGATATGATTTTGGTAATGTAATCAGCTGCTTGAATAAACATAACCTAATTGAAGTAGTGTTCCAAAGAGCACTATTTCTATTATTATAACTTCCCTGGTGTGCAGCTGTAAAACAGACAGATGAATGAGAGCAAATGACCTAGATAAATATGTCCCAATAGCTGTCACTCCTTAGTCTTGACCTTCTGACACTGTCCCAGCTGTGCAACAACTTGTCCCAGCATTAATGGGGAGACAAGCTCAGGCTCATTCTATTCTGGGCAAGCAACCAGTATTTCTCTACAAAGACACACAATCTCATACAGTTTGTAGAATAAAATACACTTCTAATATAAGACCAAAAGCAATGTTGAATCCTTCTCCAGTTTCTCATCTCTTACTACAAAAAAACAGTTAATAAGTACTAAATAAAATGTTATGCATATTTTACTGGTTGTAGGATGGGTTTGAACTCATTTTGAGCTTTGTAATTCAGAAAGTACAAGTCTCAAACTATTTCTAAGAAACCCTGTTTCCAGTGCCTTTTGGTACATAGAAGAAAGGAACATAAATGACAGAAAGTAGTTCTGACTTAGTGCATTAAGAGCTGTAATCTCCATTCTGTAATTCAGCAGTAATAGGGTGAGCAACTAAGACCGCTGCAAAATCCCAGTGTGACCAGTAACTCAAAGAGCAATGTATACATTATAAAATATGTGCTACATTATACAAACAGAGTATCCATGTCTTTTACCTTAGAATCAGTTTTAGGATGCTAGGGGATGCCTACATGCAAGCATTATCTTGCCAGCACAGTCAAGAGGCTTGATACAAAACAACATGATTAATGTACAGAAAGAGACTGAATTTAAGTATTCCCCTATGTAGGCCCAAATACCTCAAGATCTTAAAGCAAAACCAATCTCCACAATTAAGCAGCAGAAAATTTTACAAGCAAATAAACCATATGTGTTGGAAATATCACTAGTTCCCTGCCTATTGTAAAGCACTAAGATTCATGCTTTGGTAGCATTTCTAGCTTCTACATTTGACAAGACCATAATAGGTATTATTTGCACTTGGTAAATTAAAACCTTCACTGACATAAATATTCCAGCTAAGATGGAGGAATACTGTGATATAGACTGTATGAAAGTAAATTTTCATCAGCAAGATCATGTATTCCCAAAGAATGAGAGAATAATGAAGACACTGGCTTCAATTTTAGAGAAGAAGACATCAGATATAACTATGTAAATTCACCTACCCAGCATCACACAGAAACTCTAGGACAGAACCTACTCTTTGTTCTAAAGATCTCTGCCTGACCACAAGGGCTTTTGCTAAATCACAGCTCTGTGTTTCAAGACCATTCATCAAAGAAACAGACAAACATTGTAGACAAACATTATTTTGCACCAACTCTTTTAATCAAAGTACTCAAATGTATAAAAATTGTAACATTTTCAATTTGGTGCATGTTTAGAACAAATATATTCATTCTGTCTGTGGCTACCAGCTGGCAGATATCATACCTTTAATGTGAAATATATTGGCAGATGTCACCACTCGATGTTAAAAAAAAAAAAAAAAAAAAAAAAAAAATTAAAAAATTGATTCTGACAGAATAGGAGTATCACAGGTTACTTTCTGGGCTACTAGACATACAGTCTACATAGTTTGAGTGGAATAACTCTTGTGAGAGTAAATGGAACAGAAAAATACACAATATTCTCCAGCAACATTTCCTACCTGAATATACAAAAGTAAAAGAATAATAAATAAAGAGTAAAAGTAATATACAAAGTAAAAGAAACTTCTGCTTCTGAAGGAAAACCACTGCAGCACAACTTCTAGCATCATGAGGGAAGGAAAAGAGGCTCCACTTCCTCCCCAGAGGCTCCTGATAGAAGATCTTACAGACGAAAAGATGAGACCATATTCCAAAACCACAAGGTCTCAAGCCTTACAAACAAATAAGGCTTGCAACTGACCATCTGGGTGAGAAAGAACAGAAGATAGAAATTATATTATAGACTTTTTTCCTATGTGAAATTTATAAGAAGGAGAAGAAAACTTGCTCCAATTAAGAAAGTATCAATGCCTCAAGATAGCGTAACTTTGATCTTATTCTTTGCCAGAGAAAAGAAATTGCATCTCTTCAAAGCTTCAGCCAAGTAGAACCAACTTATTAAGGAACAAGAAAACTTAAATAAGAACCCCTTAGAGAGAGCAAGGGCAAACTGACAGGTATAATATTTTAATTGATTGCCTACATCAGAGAAATTGAACTGATAATGATAAATCTCTATTGGTGTAACATTAGTAAAAATATTCCTCTGAGAACTGAGTGGCATAAAATATGCAGAATATCTCACACTAGCTTATTTCTTTTCATTTTTACTTTAACTCTTAGATTTGAAGAGTCTATTTTTAAAATTTTTAAACAGTATCATTTACCACCACTGAACAGTTACAATATTATAAGAGCATTTGAAAAAGTACTTCCTTAAATTGCATAACTGACTTTTGAAAGTGTACTTAATATTAATTTACAACATTGGACCGACAGCTGCAGAAGCTCAGACCACATATTGGTCCTCAAAACAAGTTTCTACCATGCAAGAATCAGTGGCAGCTTTTTCAGACCAGCTGGGAAACACATCTCATCCCTAACCCAGCAGCAGCTTCCCATTGCCATACTGCTTAGTACTGACCTCTCCTAAAAGTGCTAGCAAGGGGTGGCACAGATGCCTCCTAGAAGTGTGGGGCAAGTGCTCCCTTGAGCCCATTGCCATGGTCCCAAAGCACCTCACAAGGCAGAATTAAGGGCAGTGAAGTGACAAATTTTCAATCACTGCTGTTGACCAAGAACTAGGCAGCAGTACTCGCATGCCCTGAACAACTGCAAACTTATTCTGTCTTTCAAAAGAGATAAAAATCTTTCAGTGAGCAAGAAGAAAACATTCAAAAACTCAGAGGAAAATGATATGGCTGCGGCAAGCATTGGGTTAAAATAACAGGAAGATTTAACCTTTATGAGCTAGGTATAAGTAGTTATCATGGTTTAACACTGGGCAGGCAATTAAATGAATGTCAGATGCTCTCTATTAGTCCCACTCCCATCTCAGACAGGGAAAGGAGAGAGAATAAGGGAGAGACACTTAGAGGCTGGAAACTAAATTACACAGCTTTAATGTATTTATAAAAAAAGAAAAAATTATTTTAAAAAGAAAAATATATACCCAAAATATTAAATATATACAAATATACACAAAAGTGGTATCACATTCCTCTCCCCCTACCTCAAATAACACTCACATCACCATCAAGGCTGCAGGGCAACCCTGGAAAGTCCGAGGCTGGGCTGCTGGAGTCAGCAACAATTGGGAGCTGGAGGCAGGAACACACAGATTCAGGAGGGCACAGATCAGGATCAAAGGCAAACAGTCGTATGGAATCCTCCCAGGATGCCAGCCATGGGCAAAGAAAGATTTGGCCTTCAAATTTATACCAAGTATAATGTGCATGGGATGAAATACTCCATTTGCTCAATTTTGATCACTTGTCTGGCTCACTCCTCCCTAAAAAGGAGGGTTGCAGGTGTGACCCCTTTATTCTCTTTTTCTTTCTGGAGCATAAGATGGATTTCAGAATTAAGCAGTGGCCTTGATACTGCATACCAGTCTCTAGCTGTAAGTATAAACATGGAGCATTATCAGTCCTAGAAGCAGTCACTGACTGAGAAACTTGCTGTCAGTTTCAGCAAGCCCAGGTACTTAGAAGAAACTTAGCTGAAAGTAAAATTACAAGAAAGAAAATTGGTTCTAACCTTGGCCCAAACCATGACAATAGCCAAGTCATGTCATAAACTGAGTTTTGCCACCTGACTGACCATTAAGATCAGGTCACCAAATCAAGCAGCAGTTTATAATTCTCAGTTCATAGCTGTCTTCTCCAAGCAATTCAAACAACAAGGCCCAAGGCCTGTAGAAAAGCCTAACAGGAAAAGAATTTGGTTCAAAAAAGATCCAGCGCCAACTATAATTATGGGTATCTGTATCTTAATGGACTAGATTTAAGATGAGGAACTTCACTAATGTGCTCATGTCTGAACTCACAGAGACAGATTTTGGCTCTAGATTCTTGGGTTACTAGTGCATATTTGCATAGTCTTCTGTAACACCTTTAATGTACACAACCTGGAGTCAATGTAATGTTAATAAATCCAAAGAAATCTCCAAGGTAAACAGGTTCAGAGTCAGAACTTGAAGTTTCTTCATTACAACTGTTTGTCTCAAGGTTGGGCAACCCATCATCCTCAGCTACTTCTTCAGATGCCACTGCCCTCTCTGTTGGTATTAAAGATTTGCATTTATTTTTATTTACTATCTTGGTTTCTGCACTGGTATTTTACTGGATGGAAATAACTACTGACTTGGGTTACTGTTAGGTTTACATCACAGTGAATATTATACAATTAAAGGGTCTTTCTTTTGCCCTTTTAAATGGTTGTTCTTAATTTCTTTGGAAAAAAATTTGGTAGGGCAATGGGATAAATAAAAGAGGAAGACATAGATCATTCACAGAGTCAGATTATTGAAAATACCTGTTGCAGACACCTAGCAAAACATGCATTATTTCTTGCTTTGCCAAATCACCGGTCTTGACTTCTATATTATAAAATACTTCTTGTAGACAAACTAGCACTTAATGGACTTAGTCATTCCATAAGCTAATCAGTACCTAAAATCTTCTCCATCTGACTTTGAATGATATTTTAACAACTTAATATCAGCTCATACTGAAAACCTGATTAGCAGAGACAGATGACAATAGCAATGAATTCTAGTATG
This sequence comes from Heliangelus exortis, assembly GCF_036169615.1. Classification (NCBI taxonomy): domain Eukaryota; kingdom Metazoa; phylum Chordata; class Aves; order Apodiformes; family Trochilidae; genus Heliangelus; species Heliangelus exortis. The sequence goes on along the minus strand of NC_092423.1, from coordinate 101,646,067 downwards.
TGTGGGACCAATATTATGCTATTAAAACATAAAAGGAAAATATTACCTCCTACAGTTTTTGCTTTTGAATTTGAGGAAAAGCCCATACAAATATATTTTATATGGAATCCAGTTCAATCTCCCTTCCCTCATCTATAATCTGTAAGTGGATTGTATGAATGAAAATTTCTTGCTTCCCCAGTGTATGTTCCAAATCAGTATTCCATTACCATTTAAATTAATATATTCTGAATCTTAAATAAGGACAAACAGTACTCTGAACAGGAAGATCCAGTAAGTACAGTAGTTCATATAACCTCCAAGCTATATGAAAAAAAGCCAAACCCAAACCCAAAAATTGCCACTAAAGGATGCCTCAATTTGATTATTAATTTTAAACAGTTCCATTCATTTTAAAAAAATAATACATGCATTGTAGGATACATTCTGGACTTTGAGGAAAGTCCTCCAGGTGTACTGAAAAGAGATGTCATAGAATTTACACCGATACTACTCTGTAGACTATAAAATAGTAATGTAGAATTTTTTGTGCAACAGAGGGAACGGATTATAAGCAGTTACAAACTGAAGTGCCTCAGGTTCTTCTTACTTCAAATATTAATTTCAAACAGCTCTTGATGGTATTAGTATTAACAAAACTCAGTGAGAGACCCCTCAATGGCCTCTACTTTTAGTACTTAGTATCACACTGCCATACTGACTGGAAAAATAGTGCCACGTTTTTTCATGGCTGGTGAAAGCAATGCACAGACCCATTGTGTGAGATGTCCAGGAACACAGCTTACAATGTACTAAGGAATTGTCCTGACTTAAAAGTAGGTGTCTTTGCATTTTGATGCTATGTCTTCTAGATTATGCTAGCTATATGCTTTCTATTACACAGATACTTCAATTAAAGTATAATTATATTTTTAATTGCTATTCCCTCTATATGCATGCTATGCCTCAAGTAATTATCACACTCATTAAAACACAGCAGTATGGTATCCCATGTCAGCATTTAAATGAAGTATGAGGATATATAACGATACAATTAACAGAAGCATTTCCAATGAATGGGCCCTGAAAAACAAAGAGAAGCCTTGATGGGAATGATTCTGCACTTGAGGCCAATCACTATGCAGCAATCACTGGGGCTTTTCATCTTCCTTTTTCAAAGAGAATTGACAAGGCTGATGGAAAGACAGAGAATCTACAATTTTGAAGCCTCATTTTTATTCAAGACATAGTACAAGGACATCCAGAGGTAGCCTAGGAAACATACAGTCAGAAATGAAGCATGATTTAGCAGCTGAATCCATTTATTCTTTCTGAGGTTCTGCACAGCACCTCAACACGAGGGCCTCCCTTCCAACTCACATCATTCAGAACTCTACAAATAAAAATAAACTGTCCCTCTGAACAAGAGGCAGCCCCAAAAGGCAAAACAAACAGTAAGTTTGTATCTTATATTAAAACTTGTGTAATTTCTGCTCATACAGCAAATACCTTTGTGTACTTATTTACCTTGGACAAGATAAAAGGTCACTCATTATGTGCATAATAAGCTCATCTCAATTGTAATTACACTGCAGAAAAAAATCCTCTTCTTTTGAAGGTTAACTAGATTCAAAATAACCTAGTTCTCATCAGGGTGTTGCATTTATTTCAATTAAGTCAATCAACTTAACAAGGATTTAATTAAAAGCAAGTTAGCAAGTCAGAAGAAGTATTTGAAAGGTAATTAATAAATATTTCAAATAAGCAAGATGCAGCTAAATCAAATATACGATCATAAGTGCACCAGCCTATTATTTCTTTGCAGATACTTGCTCCTGGTCAACAGCAAAGAGCACTCCACCCCAGAAAGATTGGCCCTGCTCTCTGCAAAAACAAATGAACACAACACGAGAGGTGTAAAACTGAGCTTTTAAAGAATTACATAGAGAGATGAGTACTTATTTCCATTTGTTTTACCATAGGGACAACCCACTGGAGAAGCCAGCACTTTCTTTGCTTTATTTCACCCATTGCTGTTGGTACAAAAGAGCTGTTCAAGGTGGTTCAAGACGAACATGAAGTGCCTGAACTGACATGGTAAGTTGTGCAGTTTCCCCAGCAAGCTGGTGGAGTGGAGAGCAAAGCACTAATGAGCAAAACCAAACAACCATCAACATGAAGAAGTTACTATTCACGATGGCCATACAATGTCCCAGTAAGCATCAGTAATTTAAATCACCTGCATTCCCATTCTGTGCTTTCCCATTGTTTTTTGGACAATTGTGCATCTTATCCCTGTCTTTGGAGCTTAATGCTTAGACCTATGCCACCCACAGAGTCCTTCAGTGTTTCCCAGGGATTTCTCTCCTGTGTAATATTATTACATTAATACCTTTTCTTCTGACATTCATGGAGTGGGGACAAAAAAAGAAAACACCTCTTCACCCTAAAAACATCCAGCAACTCACAAGAGAGATTCCTGTTCAGTTTAAGTTCTGCTCTCACCAGTGAAAACAAATTTAATTTTAATATAGCATGTTACAAGTAAACACACTTTTAAGTTGAGGGCATAGATATACTCAAATGAAAGATTTTTTTCCACCTCCATTATTTACAACTGACTGAGCACATTTTCTTTCATGTAGCTGACACATTGAGAATAGAAGCACAAAGATTAAGACAAGAATGATCAAAAGTGTCAGCTCCTTTTGAGCAACTAAATTTGAGAAGCCTATGCCTGATCTTTCAGATTAATTCACTTTTTATTGCCCTTTTCACCTTCAGAGCACAGTTCCTTACTAAACTGGCTGCAGCTACAGCTGTAAGTGCTCCAAATTTAAGTAAATAAACTCATTGTTCCTGTTGTGAACCCCTCAGAAAATAGGCAAGACAGAATACCGAGTTATCCTGGAGATTTTTTATAATTGATTTGATTTTCCCAGCACCATAGAGGAATTCTAGGGTAGGGGCAAAGCTGAAATCCAATTAGCCATGTTGAAACACAGTCCACTTGAAATCCTCTGCCTTACTTACTATGAATTGCCCCCTCTATATACCATCCTGAAGCAAAAATACCTCAACACACTGAGCTAGAAAGCATTCTGTGGAAAGTAGGGGGGAGAGCCTCTTAAAGCATGTAATTAACCTGATGCATCATAATGTGTATGCACAGAGGTGCTAAATTAATCCTATATGGTTCAACTAACTTGCAAGAACATGATCTATAGGTTCACAGCCTCTTGTCAGAAAGGGTTATTAACTGGAATAAAGGGTACAAATTTTACCTTTTTTTTTTTTTTTTTTTTCTTCCCACATTCTATCCATCTCCCAAACTTGTGCACCCGTGCCCTGCCTGCAACTCTACCCAGTTCTGTCAATTTTTTTCATCAGCTTCTCTCAAAGTTTAATTTCTTTAGAAAATGTTGAATGGGAAGTGTGCTTTGAGAGCTCTAAATTTTCAGATTACTTCAAGAAAGTGATCTGGATGTATACCAATATACTAATATTGCACCATGCAGGTGACAACCTGTGGAGAGCAAAACCTCTCTAAAACTAATATCACCAAACTGTTTCTTATCCCTTTTCACCCATATTATTTTGGAACCAAGCTGTCATAAACTGGCAACCATAAAAGCCTTCCTATTTCATCTTTACTTCAGATACTCTGTTGGAAATATTTTGAAAAAGACTATGCTGAACTGCAACATATTCATGAATGTATTAAAAGAAAACTCAAGTTATATATGGTGATCATCTAGATTGAAAAATAGAAAAAGTGATGCGAGTCTTAGTATCAGTTTGAACCAAAACCATTATATTGTGCAGTGAACTTTTCAGGGACGTAAGCAAACATTTCCAGAAAAGCTCATCTTAATAGCTCAGGATAATGGTGGCTCTTTTAAGATTTTTTTTTTCCAGTTTTGTCAACTGGATATATTTTGTCTGGTCTATCCATATAGCTACCTTCCCAGGAAATTTGAGATATTATCAGAGACAAAGGAGGAAAGAAATTTTTCATGTTCCTTGTCAAAAATACTGCCAAAAAAATATTACTTTCTTTCTCATTCCCCTGGCTACCTTGGCTCCTCTATTCTCCCTTTTGCCCCATGCCAACAGAATGAAACAAAATGAATAGATGATCCAACGTTATTGTGCTGCACAGAGGGAATCCTGCTATTTCTGGGAAGAAAAAACAGGACATCAAACATCATCTGTTTCCTCCCCAAACTTAAGTGTCTGGATAGAGTTGGTATTTTTGTTTGATTTCTTCCATTCCTTGAGGCAAAAGGAAACCCTGAATTGCTCTGAATAAGATGGACACAAAGCAATCAAAGATGTTTGGATTCAGTACAGAATGTGATTATTTTTCATTTTACCTCTTTGACTCAATTTATTGCTGCTCACCTTATTTTGCTTTACAAAGCAAGACTGAAGAAAAAAGCAAAAAGCCAAAAAAACCCAAAAAACCCAGCCTCATTCTGTAGAAGAGATAGGATGCCTGTTTGTGAGCCAGTTTCTCTCTCATCTCAGATAATATTCAAAACCACAATGCAATACAGAGTAGTTCTAATACAAACATTTACAAAGTGAAAGATGAAGTATTTGAGTCATGTATGAAAAGCACCAAATTTCTGCAGGAATATTATCAGAAATTTAAGATGGCTTTTTTGTGTCTTCTCTCAGACTCCATGCAGATGCCATCCCTTCTTCTATTTTGAAGCAATTTAGCAAAGAAATGGTTACCTTGTCAAATAGAACCTTTTTTCTTTTAGTGCTCCCCTTAATCCCAAGCATCAAATATAGTTAAAACATATGTTATAAAACAAAGCTTTACCTTTGGAGGTAGTCAAGATATCCCTAGTACCATGCTACTGAAAGTCCTCAACATCCACTTTCCCAGCATCCATGGAAAATCTCTGAAGTGCAATGTATTTTTAGCTGCACTAATATTCTGCTTGTTCTGCTCAAGAAAAATAGCAGCACTTGTTTTAAAGTTTTTCCTCTAAGTCTTTCCACTAAAGCTGTAGCTTATTGGCCTCGGTGCAAAAAGGCATAAATATGAAGTAAAACTGCTTCAGTAAAATGCTATCAGGCAACAGAGAGAATTTTAGTATGTGGTTAAGGTATTTGCAGTTCTTAGGAGCTGCTAGAAACAAAAAATAGAGTCCCAGCAAAAGTATAGAAAAGGGATTTTTCTGCAAAAGAATGAGAAAAAAACCACAGAAGGGGGTGTTAAGACATCTGGCTGACTCTTCTGCTGCATAGAAGAATATGTTCATAGATGATCTCTGAAAATGCTTTTTTCTAGTCTGATATTTAAACTCTTCAGTGAGGAAGATTCCAAAGACAGCCTGCTCTATTTCTAGCAAAGCCATGACAGATATTGACTGAACTCCCTGATTAAATATTGTTTTTAAAAAATGAATTTAAAATAAAACATTTCACCATAAACATATTTCTAGATGTCTAACAAATGATCCTGTGATCCAAAAGACTTTCTTAAGCCACTGCTCGAAGTTCAGTGTCCCCAGCAAGACACAGCAGTATGGCTGAGACCTGAGTGACATTCAGTTACCCAAGTAGACCAATTACCTCCCCACATTGCACAGAAAAGTAACAATAACCTTTTTTGTAACTGCATCACATTGCCAGATTTTGTTCAGCTTGTGATCCAAACAAATGGACCCTGATATACTGCTTGCATAGATAGCCATTCCCTGTGATGCTCTGGTGAAACTCATGTTTTCTGAGAGCAAGACTTCACACCTGCATTAAAATTGGGTCAAGTTTTATCTTGTTGCCATTATGATACATATATCAACTCCTTCACCAAGAAACATACTTTATCTCACAACTACCCCGTGGACAAGCTGTGCTGTGTGGGAGAGGATCTGCCCTCCCTGTTTCACACTAACATCTATAGAGGGCTAAAGTCTCTGCACTTGATGGAGTGCAGAAATATTCCTTTTAAAGTACCATGTCAAATAAACCACCCTAACTGAGCAAGAGCAGTAGTGGTTCTGTATCTAGCTGTAGATATTTAAGCTGACTAACCATGAAGGAAAGTATTACAGCATTTCAGGGGAAATGGTGAGAGATGCACACTGTCCGAGAGCACTGTATCTTCTGAGCAAAATTTCCACTCTATTCCCAGTAGCAGGAACAGTCAAAAAGGGAGGTATATGCACTGAATGTTTGGACCCTGAGCATCACTAGACACAAAGGCTAACACAAAAATTTACAAATACATTCAGTTTCAAGTGAAAATGTGAATAAAAAAATTAAACAGCTCAGTCATTTAAAATAAAGCTGCTACCCAACAGGAAAGAAAAATGTATTCATCAACCATTTCCTCACTACTTTGTATTTTTGTGTAGACTACAAATGAGAGGGACACCACTAGCAATAACACCACAACCATCCATTATATCTGACACTGAGATAATTTACTGTATATTAAAAAGAACTGTTCTGGCACTTGTATACAGTGATGTCAACCTTAATTGCTAAGTTGCACTGAATGGCTCTTCTAAACATACCAACAATTTACATTTTGAAAACAACTCAAAGACACAAACAGGTGGAAGCACTCCATTGTCTGTATGAGACCCTTGTTCCTACAGGTGCAAGCCAAGATGAGTGCACATTCACTATCAGTTTAGGAGTAAAAGGAAAGAAGTACAGTGCTAAACCCTCAGAACCCAGGTAAAAAATATTCTATATATATGTTTCATCCCAAAATAGTGAAACAATGTGTTTTGGAAGGAAAGGATTTTACTGGCTAATTAATAGTGTGGAAAAGCTACAGTTACTACACAATATCCTTGTGGACAAACATGGGGCACATGGTCAGGGGCAAAACACACTAGAATAAGCTTACAGCTATCAATAACAACATCTAATCACTGACAAATGGAAGGATTGCTTGGGTGAAGTTCGCAAGATCTGATGGTCAGTATGGTATTATTTATTACTTTTATCTCTGAGTTAGATGATGGAATGGAGTATGTTTTATTAAATTCAGAGATCACACTAAGATGGGAGGGATTACAATCATTTTGGAGGCCATGATTATAATGTAAAAGGCACTCCAGAAAACAAAGAAATTTGTCTGAAAGATGCAGCTCTCTCACAAATGTGTACAACAGTCTGCAGTAACACAGGAATGCTCATTTGCACTGAATCAGGACCAGAAGGCAGCAAAAATTTGATTGTCAAGAGTTTCCACAAGAGAACCTAACAGCTACAGTGCATTACAAAATGAATATACATCAACTGTGACCATAGTCTTCAATAACAAAAATCCAATCAGTCATCCCCCTCGGATTTATGATCAGTCTTCTATGGATGAGACAAGACTGTGCTGACCTTGGTCAGACAGTAAAGGAAGTTGCATGGAATCTGTCAAACACTTCAGATAATCAAACTTTATTTGTCCATGGATTATGCAAATATTGCAACTCTTGGCAAGATTCCTGTTAAACATAGCTAAATGGTAAAACTGGAGAAAGTGTAAGTGAAAGCATTAACAGATGATCAGTCCACGCATTTAGATTGGATAAGTCACCCTACAGGAATGCTGTGGCTTACACATCCTTGATGTGTAAAAAGTTTGGACTAAAAGAATAAAGAGAAGGGGTTGACCCCCTTTTTTTTTAATAAAGAAAAAAAGGGTGAAAAGAAAGGCTCCAGGGAGATTGATCAATATCACTGTTTTTGCTTTTTTTTCTAAAAGTACCAAAACTCTATAGGGGTTGCAAAGAAGTGTGTCTGGGGAGGAAAGAACAGCAAGAGTGGAAATGAACAGATGGGAGATAAATGGGATGCAGCAGCCTGGCTGACGGAGCAGAGCAGCAGACAGAGTGAGCAAGAACAACTGGCAGAGAAAGAAGCTACTGGGAGCAGTCAGCAACGGTCCTGGCTGGCAGGGAACGGCTGGAGACAAGCAGTGTGAACATCAAGGTCAAAAGCATTGCTCCAGTGAGGTGGTGTCCCAGTGCAACTGGGAACTGGTATTCCACTGGGCTAAACAAGAGTCTAAATACCTTTTTTTCGCAGCAAGATAAAACCTGCCTTTAGATGGACTCTTCTTACTGAGGTTTGTTCAAATTTATCCCACTGACTCTGGTGGCTGTAGTTCAGGTTCAGGGTAATCAGCCATCACACCTCTGCAATCAAGCATTTGGTGCCCGTGCTACACATGGAGCACCAGGCTGGTTTGTGCATGAGTACTGCACCTCAGATGTCCAGAATACTCCATCCAGGAAGGGAACACCTATGCAGAGCAACTGCAGGTGGCATCTCTCATGCAGGGCCCTTGAGGATAGGCACACGCAATGGAGAGGTTTGCCAGGAGGAGAGGAGGTGAGAAAGTGTGCCAGGATACATCAGGCACGATCTGCAACAGGATCTTGATAAAGAGTGACAAAGTGGTAGGTGCCTATGAGAAAGGAAGACTTTGTCAGCAATCTTGTCAACATTTCACAGACAAATGGTTTGGGTTCGAAGGGACCCTAAAATTCATGTAGCTCCAACCCCCCTGCAGGGGCAGGGCCACCTTCCCCTAGCCTAAGTTGCTCAAAGCCCCATCTGACCTGGCCTTGGACACCCCAGGGAGGGGGCAGCCACAACTTCCTTGGCCAAACTCTTCCAGTGTCTCACAAACCTCACATCAAAGAATTTCCTCCTAATGCATAACCTAAATCTACCCTTCACTTGAAACACAAAGTAAAACTTCCTAAAGAAAAGGAAACAAACATCTTCTACAAAAGTTTTTACTCAAGCATGGATAAGGCTTTGTTTGTTTGGAGGAGAATGGGAACAAAAAGAAGGGGAAGAAGGCAGCATTTGTTTACTCTGTATCAAAAAACCCACCACAGTGTACAAGGTATTCAGAAACATTTGATTAGCAGACAGTAAAATTAAGTAAGAAGTCATACTTACAGATGTTACACAGCTAAAACCACCTGGCTGGCATCCCTAAATCTTCTAATCATGATCCAGAGAAATGGGCTAGTGAATGTTGCATTTTCTTATTTTCATAAAGACTTAGAAGTAATTGTCCTTGATGTATTCTTGAAAGCTGTTAGAAGAAATTTCTATGCAGCCTGTATATCAATAGCAGGTTTTTATTTGTTGTTTTAAAAGAATAAAACAGCATGTGACTACCCAGGACTTTAAAGCTGGTTTTATGGAATCAAGAAAAAGGGGATGGTAGATGCGAGACTACTAAAATAATTACTATTTAAAAAAATAAGTAATTAATATCATTTACATCACATTTAAACCTGCATTTAGACTTGAATTGTATTATGAGTTATACATTGCACACAGACCCACATAAGAACAAGAGGAAGTTCTGCCACGCATTTTCACACACAAAGCACTCTAGTGATGGATGACAGAAATATAGAATGGTTTAGGCTGGAAAGGACCTTAAAGTTCATCTAGTTCCCCCTGCATGGGCAGGGACACCTCCCATTAGATGGGGTTACTCAAGGTCCCATCCAACCTGGCCTTGAACACTTCCACAAAGGGGGCAGCCACAACTTCCTTGGGAACTTGTGCCAGTGTCTCACCACCCTCACAGGAAAGAATTTTTTCCTAATGTTTAACCTAAATCTCCCCTCTTCAAATTTTAAACCATTTCCCCTCCTCCTATTCCTACACACCCACTTAAAAATCCCTACCCCAGACTTCTTGTGGGCTCCCTTCAGATATTGGAAAGCCACTGTAAGGTCCCCCTGAAGCCTCCTCTTCTCCAGGCTAACCAGCCCCAACTTCCTCATCCTGCCTTCACAGGGAAGGTGCTCCAGCCCTCTGATAATTTTAGTGGCTCTCCTCTGGACATGTTCAAGGAGCTCTATGTCCTTATATTGGGGACCCCAGAGCTGGACACAGTACTCCAGGTGGGCTCTCATAAGAGCAGAGTAATGATGTACATGCAGATTTTAGCTGATTATCCCTCTTCCAGCACCCAGTTTTGATCCTCACAGATTCTTACAATGATACCTGCATTACATAGCCTATTTTAATTACTTAGAATAAATGATGAATATGACCTATACAAATTAATATGATCAATACAAAATCATAGTCCAGGTTATCTTTATCTATAGAATCACAAATAACCCAGTCACAGAGAAAAACAACTTTTGGCAAATTTTCACATGGAGATCTTTTTGACTTTTTTTTTTAAATAGTAAATGTATAATTGCTGATTCATAGTATCTAAGTACCTGGTAAAGGTACCCTTCCCCAAATCTGAGTGGGTTTTATTGAGGAAAAAACTCCATACCCAAGCCTCCCAACTTGCTACTTTTTCCAAAACAGTCCACTGTTTAGCTTTACTTTTTATAGATAGCTTCTTCTAAGTTTTTCCCCCCACAGAATAAACCCTTAAAAAAATAGAGCCCTTTCTCCAGCAAGCAAGCTTATGTGTATGAGTGGGCAACTCTCAGCACTGATGCCAGCAGGTTTCTCAGAACAGAACCAGTAGAAGTTTCTTGAAATAAGTGAAGGAAAGAACCATATAATTGTTAACTTTAAAGATGCTTAAAGCAAAAGGAGGTCTGAGTTTCTTTTTCTGTAGCTATTTGCAGATACGCCTTCTGTCTTAATGATAGGAAATAATCCTACCTTCAAATGCATGTTTGACACATACATAAGTTATAAACAATTGGAAGAAACAGTATTTTTTCTAAAAAAAAATGCAGTACGAAACTGTGCTAAAACTGCATAGCGATGCTTGAAAATTTTCCAAGTCTTTTTCTGGAACAAAAATCTGGACTCAGACTTAACACGTCCTATGAAAACTAATGGATTTCGTTGAATGTAGATGCAATATCAGTTCTTTTTAGGCAAGGTCAAAATATTTCCTTTCAAAAGCATCAAAGAAAACAATAAAGACTTAGTTGTTTTGACTTAGTATTACTGCAAGGTTGAGTCAAGAACATTTAAACTAAATGCTGCCCCTGTCTGGCTTTACTGGGGATACCAATATCCAGAAGCAATACCAGGCCCACAGGAATGCAGAGAAGGCCTAATTTCCAGTAACCATCAAAACAAAAATATATATCAGCAATTTATTATTTGTGATTCCTATTACAAATGGAGTAATTTTTTTACTTAATCTATTACAAACAGATTATTTTGCAATAAAACATTCCTAGAGAATGCCAAGAGTAACTGCCTTAATTTAAAACTACTACTTGACCTTCCAGAGTATAGAGGATTACATGTATCTCAGGGTCGTTTTCTCCTTCCAAGTAGTTCCTTCTCCAAGTACCTAAACAACAACTACAAAGAAGTTGCATAGAAGCATTCAAGTCAACACTGCAGCTGGAAGTTGTCCCTCAAAATGTGAAAGGTGAAAGCTTCTAACTTGCCTCACTGCAGAGAGAGCAAACTACCAACCCATCACTGATAACTTCCTAAAAGATTATGGTATAAATACTGCACACTTTTTTCCTCAGAGAAGCACATCCACTTACATATTTATCAGCACCTCACTGCCTGCAATCCATTAGAAGAAAAACAAACAAAGAAAAAAACCACCTCAGTTAAGAATGCATTAATAATAAAACAAGAACTAAATCTGCAGCAGCTGTGACAGTTACAGCTTTACTCATCATGAAGCAGGTGCCAGCAAGAAGGTACTGCTCAATGACCAAGCACATCAAATGTCACCATCTTATTCACAGAAACTCCTACTAACATTTCAGGTGGAATCGTCATACGGAATCATAGAATTGGCTGGATTGGAAAGGACCTCCGAGATCATCAAGTCCAACCCTTGATCCACTATCACTGTGGTTACCAGACCATGGCACTGAGCGCCACATTCAGTCTCTTTTTAAAAACCGCCAGAGACGGAGAATCTACCACCTCCCTGGGCAGCCCATTCCAATGCCTGATCGCCCTCTCTGTAAAGAATTTCTTCCTAATATCTAACTTAAACCTCCCTTGGCAGAGCTTAAGTCCATGCCCTCTTGTCTTACTGATGGCTGCCTGGGAGAAGAGACCAAACCCCCCCCCGGCTACCCCCTCCTTTCAGGGAGCTGTAGAATGTGATGAGGTCTCCCCTGAGCCTCCTCTTCTCCAGGCTGAACACCCCCAGCTCCCTCAGCCCTTCCTCACAGGACTTGTGCTGGATCCCTTCACAGCCTCCTTGCTCTTCTCTGGACCTGCTCCAGCACCTCAATCTCCTTCCTGAACTGAGGAGCCCAGAACTGGACACTGGACTCAAGCTGTGGCCTCACCAGCGCTGAGTACAGGGGCAGAATCACTTCCTTGGACCTGTTTGCCACAATGCTCCTGATACAGGCCAGGATGCCATTGGCTGCCTTTGCCATCTTTCAGACAGAAGAAAATTATTCATTCAAATGATGCTTTTTAGAAAAGAATTTGTGATAAATTATTATAGCTGGGAAGAAAACAATTCTGTCTGATTTTAAATTATTTTTGTCTTTTTTTCTCTGGAAATAAATGAAAAACTCTTTATCAACACCAAGCAGAATTTCTCTTTGATGTTGTTGATTCTTTCTTTTTAATTACAGATTCTCAAAAGAAAACTAGATTCCATTCACAGCTGTAATAACACAACATTTGAATTCCTTTTCTTGCTTTTGAGAGTAAAGTGCCTGAAGGGAACAAGGAAGTGATGCCTATCCAAGAATCAATGTCAATGTCCCAGGATTATTAATCAGAAAACAAAATAATATTTTTACAAGATAATCTGCCTTATCTGCACTATGGCAGAGATAAGGTTCCCATGCCTGTGCTATATGCTCACAGCACTCACGTTATTTCATGTATTCACTGTTCTTCTTCCACATTCCAATGCACATCCACAAGAGCTGGCAAGAGATAAGGTTCTGGAATGGGGTATCTCCTGCATATTTGGGCCTCACCTCTGAAGGCAGGCAGGTGATTAAGACGTTTCAAGCACTGAATTACAGAAACACTTAGCAAATGAAGCTGGATCCACAAATTGGTAAAAAAGCTTCTCTTCAGACTCATCTCTGCCGCAGCAGTGACTAAATGGGAAAGGAGAGAAAATTGCATTGCACTTTAATAACATTTTAGGACAATTGAATATGATAATGATTTGGCTGAGGCTGCACTGGCCCTGAGAGTGTAACCATTACAGACTTTCATATGCCATTCACACTTCTCCCATTACCATTTGCGTTGGCATAAACCTTTGGTTAGGAAATTATTCCTTTTAGTTAAGATATGGTTAGTGTCATTTTAGTTAAAGACATAAAACTTTGTAAGATTTCAGATAATTTTCTTTCCTAGCTCAGATTTTATTCAAAGCATGGCATAGTTGGGCTGTTTTGCAAGGGACAGACACAGTTTATAAATAATGCAGACTATGTGGTAGCAAGTCACAAAACCACAAAGAAAAAAATCACACACAAAAAGAAAATAGGTCATAGAAGTGAATGCCAGAGAAAAAAAGAAAGCACCTACATAGCACTGGCAACATGGAGACTTAATTCAAGACACAGAACAGCTATTAAGCCAAACAATGGGAAGCTCATGTTCATCAACAAGACAGAGGGATAAGGTTACACCTGCAGTACAAATGTTTCACCAGATCAGATCTCCAGGACCTTGTCTCCATTTACACAGGGCTTTCCTTGCACATGACCCGAGTCAGCACACTGATGTACTGAAGTTCCTTACTTCCAGAAAGGATTCAGAATGTGTATTAATGCAAATGAGACTCCAGCCCCCGTATAAAAACCTGACTGCTTTACTGTTGGGCCTACCCTGAATAAATTTGAGTTAGCAACACATGAACATGTTTAATTCTGTTATAAAACCATTTACCACTGGGGGTGTGGGAGTGTCTGTGTTATATGTTGCTTTTAATAGTGCTATTCTGAGAACACTGGATAATTATTTTCTGCAGCTGACTCAGAACAGGTATAGCAGCACAGGGACCAGCTGTGCACACTTTCCCACTCTGGCATTTCCAAAATAAAGACATACTAAGAAACATATTGGTTCGACTAAGCTAGGCTACAGATCTCCATAAAAATATCTCCCATCTCATACTCCATAATGGCCAAATTGTGGCAAGAGATACCCAGAGACTTACTTAAAAAGTAGAAGCAACATAAAGGAATTATACAGAAAAGAGTTGCATCAAGAATTATTACGGAAATAAATTTTCTGTAAAAAACAAAGGAAATTAAAATATGCATATAAAGGAAACAATATGTATATACATGCACATATCTACATGTGTATAGATTACATATAGCATAAAGAGATTTACAGAGGTACAAATTTAATTTAAGACAATGTGCAAACAGTGTGCAGATGATTTTGGATTGACATGCACCAAGTATGAATGGTTTTATTGCATTAGAATGGACCCTATGCTCCATTTAGTCCAGTTTCTGTTACCTTGTAAAATAGTCTCTGCACAACCACCTAGTGAAACTACTCCTCTTAAAAGATGTACTACTATATTGCAATATATACTACTATAGTGCAATCTAATTTAGGCACAGGTACATAAGTGAAAATGAAAAATGAAAGCACAGAGAAATTATGCAACAAGTTCAAGGCTACACAGCAGAGACTAGGGAAGAATTTAAATGAGACTACAAGATCTGAACTCCCACATACAGTATATTGTGTTTTCTTTCAGACCACAATGGGAAAAATCACCTACACCCACAGTTCAGTATATAAAAAAAAAATGTATCTGCTCAACAAATTTGTAGAACCAGTCTCTTCATTCTCCACAGCCAAAGAATCTGTTCTACTTTAAAAGAGAATTCATAAATAAATAATGGTGAATTATTATTGTGGCTTGGTTTTTTTTGAAGAACTTGCATTTTTTTTAAGTGACATCCAAAATTTTTTGTCTTGAAGGGGTGCACACAGCATTTGAAAATACAATGGAAATAATAGTCTAATGAAGTTCAGCTTTTGAAAAATATTTTTACAGATTATTTTATACAGTTGATTTTAACAGTACAAGAAACCTCTACATGAGGCTTTGATGCTAGCATATTTATAATGATGCTTTATTCATGTATTTCTTTTGTAGCACTGTCACTAAGATTTCAGTCTCCTACATACAACTCAGTTCTCCCACTGGTAGTTGAGCAATGAGATTATTGGTTTTTGATTGCAATAAACCAAAATGAAAATTTATGGCTACTTTTCAACAGAGATGTCATGCATATGGAGAAGTTTGTTATATGTATAACAAAGGTTTCTGGTTTTCTCAGAACCCCATGTACATCTGTTGATCCAGGCTGATAAAGTAAATTGTCCTGCTATGCTCTTTACTGAGTTAAAGCAGATAATTCTGTGATAACTGTAGTTAAAGGAAAAGAGCATAGACTGAAAATTTCCATCCTAAGCACTGAAAATTTTAATTGCTTTATTTTTTTTAGTTAACATCAACAACAATATCATAAATAATCCCTATCTGTGTTCACTCTTTCTGCTGTCATCTAACAATTATTTTAGGGAGGTATATGAGGGGAAAACAGTATTTTTTTTTAACCAAATGAAATGAAGAATCATAAATTTAATTTCTCCTCAGATTAAAGGAAGATTGCAATGGAAAGGTTTTTAAACTTTCTGGCAAACAAGACACCTTGTCAATCGTTGTGGATGATCACAACCCAGTGTGAAATGGAAGGGCACATCTTCCATGAAATGGAAGAGCACAGTATTGGATTCTTTATAATTGGGCATGCAAGGTCTTAACTTATCCCCAAAGAAAATGCCAGGTCACCTTTGCTCTGGAAAAAAGGAAAGAAATCACCAGCCAGGAAAGCAATACAGTGTTCATACTGTTTCATTTCATTACCAGGAACATGAAAAAAAACGTGACACTCTTGCCACCTTAACTAGCAGACAAATTCCCAAACTTCATGTCCTTTAATTGCAGCCTCCACATAAAAATGGCATTTCCCTTACATCAATATTCAAAGCTAAAAAAAATAAATAAATTCATAGAATGTGCAAATTATAGATTTCCAAGGACCTAGAGTCTTAGTTCTTATGTGGAAACAGGAACAGGAAAAAACCCAAAACATCAGAAGATTAATTTTCTGAATTACACTGGATGCATCAGGTTGATGCCTAATCTAATAGCATTAATGTATTTTACATGTTTGTCCCCAGTTTCAAAGGAGCCTGGCATAGTTAAAAAAACAACCAGCAAGAGTGGTTTTTTATTAGATGCACTGAATACAAAATCTGTGGCTTTGGAGCACAAAGTCCTTAATTCACTGTTAAGTGTAACAGGAATTTAAGATCCCTTAAGAAGCAGCAGAAATTGCCATTGTAGATCATGCAGATGCTGCCCTGGTGCTGTTGTGTGATGCAAGAGGAGGAATTCTCCTGGTGGCTAAAAGCAATTGTGAAAATGTTGGTACTACTGTATATGCAAAATGACAACCACAAAAGCGTCCCAGATGTAGACAGAGTAGGCAATAGAAAACAGTGAAATAATAGAGGAACACCTGCAATACAAGCATAGAAAAAAGCTCAGTGTGCATCTTGGCACTGAAGAGGATTTTGAGAATAAAGAGACTGCTCCCTTTATTGTTCCTATTCTTTTTATTATTTAGGAAAATATAATTTCATGAATATTCACTTTCCTAACAAATAAAGATGCATTAAATAGTATAGCAAATTCTCTCATCACATTTTCTTCCCAACAGAACAGCTTTTCAAGACTTTGCATACTGACTAACCATTTAGTTTCACAGAGAGCATGTGATACTCCCTTTTGGATACAGCTGTACTACTTCTACTACTTGAAGATGACACCAATTCAACTATGGTTCTGATATTCCAGAGATCTGAAGAAATCATAACCCTTAAGCCCCTTACCAGCACCCAAACTAATATTTGAAAAAACTAGCTACAGCTCTGTCAAACTGCTCATGTAAAATGCCACTGCTTTGCCATTGGAGGCACCACAAAAAGGATGAAAGCTCCTTTGAAAGCACTGCTGAGGAAGAACCGAGCAGCTCACCTTCTTGACCATTTGTCTGTGGGTTTACTGTGGATTCTGCTCATGCCATAAGCTTTTGGCAGCTGGCTACATGCATGGTGTAAAATGCCATTCAACTTCACGGTCTCACTGTGCTCCACAGAGCAGAAAATGAAATTTGACAGATTTGAAGGAGGTTCCAGTAATTTATAATTAACTTATATAAATTATTATTTTATATATATATATACCTTTAAAAATCTCATCTGTAACTTCCAACATATTATGAGAGGCAGTTTGGCTGTTTAATTTCATAATAGAAAAAGAAAATAAATAAAAAATTTAGATCAAATACTCATTTTCATTCCAGTGGACAGAAACATTATCCAACATTTCTATCTCTAAACACTCTAATTTTCAGAGAAACGTAATTTCTATATCATCCATCCTTAATTAAAATGACTAGTAGTCTTTTCTTCTATATTGTAACTGGGAAAGAATTTTCTGCTAGAATTGCCTTTTATTGGAAATAGCCGATTTTTAGGTGAAATTTTAATATTAAATATCAGTCAGGTTTCATGAAACTTCTATCAAATTTAAGCAGCAGTCTACTGTATTCTGCCTGGTACATGCTGCTTTTTGGATGTCACATCCGCTCTGCTGGGGACAGGTAACTCAGATGCCAAGCCTCTACAACACCAAGGAGATGAAAACTGTTGCAAATCTGGAGAATCCAGGATTTTCCGCCACGGAAAGCACTGCTCTTCCAGGGTTCCCAGGTATGCTGTAGAGCTCCCTACCTGAGGAAGCCTTCTTCGAATTGCTGTCTTCAACACACATGACAATTCCTATATATGTTGTGAAATTATTTTCCTTTCTACATCCCTGCACAGCCCTTGGCCCCTCAGTGTCCACACTGCATACATATTAGTTTGTACACATAGTCCTGCAATCCAAGAGCAATCCAAGCAGTTCCTTTGGTGAGAGAACCTGAGCACAGAATTTAAAAATGCTCCGAGATTTGTACAGCACAGGCACAGGCCAGTTCACATCAGGCACTGCAAGTCTTGCTTCTTTACTCCATAGTAAAAAGCCTACCATGAGGAACACATCTCCATCTTCAGCTACGCTTTCTGAAGTGTAAAAAGTGTAGTTACTTTATAACTCCAAAATTTTCCATCAGCCAGAGAACACCCATTGTAACACCCAGAGAACCTCAATTCATACGTAACAAAAAAGTCAGGGTTGGATGCAAGGCCTGTGATAATGCTGGAATACTGAAAGTGCCTCAGAGAATCGATCCCCCTTTCATGCCCCCCTTATACTCCTGCTACTGAGACCACCACTTTAAGAGGAGCTATGAGAGGCTTTGATGGAGCATGCTACAGACTCCTCTAAGCCTCAATAAAGACACCAATTATGTCTTACATTTTGGTATACCATCCTTATTTTTTTCTTATTTTTATGAGAGAACACAAAAAATGCTAACTTGTTAAATAATTTCTGCCATTGTTTGTCTTGGGTTTGAAATATCTGGGTGCTACCAGATACATTTGATCCTTTAAGAAAATGTCTGTGATGAGATACTCAATCCATACACCAAGAGTACATTTAGCTCTCTAGCAAGTTATTTGAAGATGAAGAGAAGAAAATAAAGCCTCATTTTATTTCATGGACCTTGATAATTTTCTGGTACTGAATAAAAATGTGTCAAGCCTAGAGGTCATACCTTGGTTTTAGTATAATATTGACTAAAAGTAAACACAGACAGCAAAGTTTTGGCAAATATCACAAAATCAGAATACACAGCTCCCGCAATTATTTTTCCCTCGCAAACTAAACTCCCCAAACGTCTTCATTCAACTGCTAATGGTGTCATGTTACTGGCAGGACATTTTTTTAGCTTCTCTGCAACTATTTTGACTTAGCAGCTTCTGAAATTGAAGACTGATTTAATGTCTTCCTTCGTTTATCTATTAATTCAGTTTATTGACCAACACCCATTTATCAACCCTAAGAAATTTCATTATGGAGCAGAATTTAATTCTGGCAGCTACACCAGGAATTCTCTGAGAAGCCTAAAACGTTAACTAAATGCAGGCTTAAATTATTAATTGAAGCAAGACCTACTTACTACAGTTCCACAAGTACTCAGTATCTCAAGCCACTGGCATGAAGACTTCAGCCAGCACGGACAGCAGGAATTGCAACTGCTGAGCTACGGGTTGCAGGCTACTGCCATTTATTCCATTAGCAGCTCCATGGGGAATGGGAGAAGGCAAACTGCAAGGGTATCAGTGAGACTTTTCAAGTGGGAATTGACTTCAGGTCAGGAAATAAGAGCTGTGAACATTCTTCCTCACTTGTGAGATTTCAGTATTAACCATGACCAGTTGTCAGCTTCAGGCATCCAGCTCGGCCCGAGTGACCTCCTGATGCTCCCATGGTACACCCTACCTCCCCATATAAAAAAATATATATATAGGACACAGCCATGTCCCACTCATTTCATGGCAATGCATTGGCTGATTTTTGAGCAAAGTATAAAAAAAAAAGATAAGAAAATATTTACTGAAATAGCTGCCCAATCTGCATTTTCTCGTTTGTTTTTTTACACCTGCAGGCAGGCTGTACACAGTTTTGATTAGCCCTGCTGTGTAATTCTCAGGGTGCTGTAATTGGTTCAGAGGCAAATCAGAGAGCCACTTCTGAGGTGCACCTAAAGTCAGTAAGTATTCCCTTAGACATTTCAGACATTTTGAACTGTAAAAAAAAAAAACCAACCCAAAACAAGCAAGCAAAAACAACAAAAACCCAAAGCAAAAACAAACAAAAAAACCCCACAACACAACACCAGCAACAAATGAGCAGCATCACCCAGTGCTTTGGGACTTCATAATAGTTTTTCCAAAAAAAAAGATAAACCTCAGAAGCTGCTGATGAAATGACAGCCAGTAAGCATCCTCCCTATCCTTCCCTCCAAGTGTGTTAATTTCAGATGAACATAAAAAAAAAACCAAGAGAGACCTCATATAGTGATGGAAAAACAAGGAAGGACTACTATTCCATAGTAGTACTTTGTCTCTTTCTTTAAACATTGGCCTCTAATGTCTCAGATTTCAGAAAAGGAAAAAGGTCTTCTGGCTGCATAGAAACACAAGGCAAGGAAAACTTTTGCCTGTCTTCTTACTTTGCAATAAATAATGGGAACAGATGACAGCATCTGTCACTCTAATAAGTATTTAAATGTCTCCATTTGACTAGAACCTGACACTTGATTTTCAGCTCCTCGAGTCAGTTATCAAAGTTCCTCTTCCAAAGCAAACCACACCAAAGTCCTCAACAGCCAAGAGCTGCCCACTTGTTTAGGCTGTGATGGGTAGGACTATGTAACCAAGGAAAAAAGCAAAACCAGACCATGTCTTATTCACACAGATGCTACACACACATAGTTCAGACACTACCAGGTGTTTCACAGCCTGTTTTACCATAGCAATGCAGATCAGGTGGCTGAGGCTTGCTGGGGAACCACAGACAAAGGACCACAGCAGCTGAAGTCTCTGAGAATCCACCTCCCAACCCCCATGTAGGGAAGCAGGTAGCAAAACAACTTCAGGCAATTAGCAGACCCATTTTACAATCTGACTCCAAATTTGTTTTCAAAGTTCCCCACCAGTGCTGGTATGAAATTGGCTCAGAGAAATTAAAAAAAAAAAAATTAAAAAAATTTACAACTGACAAGTTAAAGTTTACATTTATATATAAGTATAAATACTTAGTATTGATGCTTACAGCTGCTTAGGTACCTCTGACTGAGTCAAATGTTTCAGTCCATGTATTTAATGCTTGTGCTGGGCTAGAGGAAGAAGTAATTCTCTGCTGAGCTACCAGAGAACCACACATGCAGACAGGTTACTATCAGGAATTCAATATATTTTTTCGTATCAGCTTATTACATATACTTATTTATATCACACTCGTACATTTTGTGACTCAGATTTTATTCTCCCATCCTCCAGTGTGCCTGAGCTGACTTGTCTCATGCTTTTCTTTGAAAATAGACCACAGAAGATAAATGGAGAAAAAGCGACAGAAGAAAATAAGAACATTACACAATATTATGCAGAAGAGCTGGTTAAGTTAAGAAAATGTTAAACAAAAACAGCATTACAAGTACTAACAACTAAGTATATAGAAACCTAACTAGATTTTCCTGTGGACAACCATGACCTGGAAATTTTAAGTTCTGTATTTTATAAAATTACAATCTCTTACCACCACCTCCACTATTCCTACACACATACACACAGAATTATCAAAAAACATCCAGAACCCCTTTATGGAGAAGTGCTTGTCTAGAATTGTTAGCTATGCTTCTTCTCCCTGTGGCAGAGTCAGTACCTACTTTCCTATCTTGTCATGAGTCTGTTCCTTCTGTTCATCATTAATTTATAAATTCCTCCCTCAGAAATTCTTATTACTAGTTTTGGTCTGCAAATGGTTTTTGGTATCTAAAACAGCAAATATAATCTGAACATTTCTCTTCAGTCCTGCAGCAGAGTTTTGTACATATTTCAACCTGAAAGATAAGTGTCCATTTGTCTGTCTTACAGATTCAAAAATTGCTTTTCTGAGCTGATATTTATTGCCTTGCAATCTTTTATACACAGTAAGTTTAAAAAGATCTTCCTTTTATCACTCCAATATCTCAGTCTGGGATCCTGTAATCATTGCTGGGCCTCATCTTGCTTTTCATCACTTGGCAATTTAGGTTGTGCAAGCTATACAAGTGCTCACAGATTTTCATAGCAATAGCATCTACAAGATGGAACAATACAGTTACATCAAATCCACCAGTTAAAGTAGACTGCCAAGGTATTTTTAAACAGGTATTATGCACACAAATATCCCTTTGTTAAAATGTGAAGATGGCGAAGTCACTCATAAAAATGTTGGGAAATCTCAAAATTAATTACTGCTGCATGCACCCTTATGTTTCCAAGTAGCTGAGAGTACTTAGCACTTCTGTAAATTGCAACACATTCTCCTAAAAATTCACTTAGGTGTTATAAGATACCATCACCTTGGAAAAGGCAGAGGCTGTCGCACACCCAACCTCTTCACAGCAATCTCTATTTCTTCACCTAATGCCCTGCTAAACTTTGGGACTTTAATGGTCCCAGAACTGGCTAATCTGCGCACATAAAAAAACCAAAAACCAACAACAAAAAACCACAACAACAACAACAACAAAAACACCAACAAAACCCAAGTGTCATTCAAACAGAAAAACAAAAGTTACTAATCATCTGGTATTATCACCACACAGCACGTGTGCACATATGACTAAGACATGAGGGAGGAGAACCATATGTACCTAACTATTTGCAATATAGACCTAACAAGCTTTTCCAAATTAGGTCACAGATGACAAGAGTATCTGTGCAATATCTACATACACAGAGATGCAGGTGCACTATTTTAGCAGTCCTAATGGAGATGAGCTTGATGAGGATCTCTAGGGTCCAGTGCTTGCCATGTGCTTTTTTTACAAGTCTGAGGCAACACTGGCAATATTGTGGAAGAAAAAGAGAAAAGAAAAAAAAAAAAACAAACAAAAAAACCTGCTGCTGGATGACCAGGTGCCAGTAAAGGATTAGTAACATTTATCTCCAACTTTGTATGGCTGACATGTTGCCAGCTTTTTTTCTAGAAATAGACATTACAGAGGCTAGCTGTCTCTTCTTATCTTCTACTTGGATCCCTGCAATCTGCTCCAAGCTTAGGAAATATTTGAAAAATTCAGCTAACATAGAAGTAGGCAATATTTTAGAGTCAAACCATTTGGAAACAGCCATCTGTGCTTGATAATGGTTGGAAATTTTAGGAAAATGCTACTTTTCTCTCTTCTCACTTTTTTTTTTTATTCAAAAAATGTATTGAAGTTGTTTTCACTAGTTCCACTCATTTTACCATTTCTTTAGTGGATTTCTTTTCATTACTAGTTGTGGGGAAAAAAGAAAGAACCTTGCAGACAAATTTTGACACAACACAACACTACTTCATTTGTGTTCCATCATGTTCTTTTTTTATTAGTTATCCCCTTTCTTCCAATTTCTCCACTCCAGTATCTCCCTTTTACTTTTCTCACTGCTTTTCTCTGCTGCTTAGACCACCCCAGCAGTCAAGAAGCCAGTATCTTGGTTTAGGTGGGATGCAACTGCCAGCAAGAGCACCTTCACCAAAAATCTACTTCAATATAATAAGCTATTATTTCCTTATTCTGATAGAACTTGAATTTGCTGACTGTTTGAAAAATTGCAAGATTTATTGCAGGTTTCTGAAGGAGAAATCATTTAGGATTAGGTGATCAATGTTAATTTTAAATTAAAAAGTCAGGTAGGATACTAGCAATGCTTTCTTTATTAAGCACTAGACTATTTCTTTTCCTCACACATGTATCAAATTATAGATGCCTTTCTATGATTTCTATAAGCTAAAAAGGTATTCTCTATGGAGCAGATCACTGATTTCAATTAAAGAGAAGTGAGGACTCACCATTTCTAAAATGCTTAAGAATTTATCAGGACTGTAGACTTTATGTAGTTACAGACATAATCTGACTAGTCAAAAAAAGACACATTTACTTTTCCAGCACATGTTCCAGTGTGATTTTCTTACAAAAATCAGTTACCTCCATAAGTACTTCTCATGATATGTCCTAGTTTCAAAGGAGAATGAAAATTGTCCATGGTTATACTGACCTCAGTGCCTGGGACATCACCAGCAACTTCCAGCTAGGGGGTAGCAGCACCCATGGGAGGTGGGGTTTTAGCTGGGCCTATGGGAAGGAGATGGGTCAGGTGACCCAAATGGACCAATCACAGTGTTCGTTCACATGGCGATTGGTATGAACCACTCCTAAGAGAGGCCTCTTTTGGCCCCTGGATTGGTGTGCTGGTTAGTTGGTTGGTTGATTGATTGATTGATTGATTGACTGATTGATTGGCTGACTGACTGACTGACTGGTTGGTTGGTTGGTTGATTGACTGGTTGGTTGGTTGATTGATTGATTGATTGATTGACTGATTGATTGGCTGACTGACTGACTGACTGTTTGGTTGGTTGATTGACTGGTTGGTTGGTTGGTTGACTGACCGATTGACTGACTGACTGGTTGGTTGGTTGGTTGGTTGGTTGGTTGGTTGACTGACTGGTTGGTTGGTTGGTTGGTTGACTGGTTGGTTTGTCTGTTTCTCTGTCTGTCTGTCTGTGATTGGTCCTGCTGAATCTCATTTCCTCACCAGAGAAGAGCACAGGTCACCTTCCCAAGTAGGACTGGCTTGGCTGCTTCAAGGCTGTTGCAGACTGTCACGGGAACCCTGGCCTCAGGCACTCCCCATCTGGTGCTGAGGACAGTTTGGGACTTTTTTGGTGGGGAAGTAATTGCCAGCTGAGGAGTGTGGGTTCCATATTTACATATTTGTATATATTTGTAATTCACCATCATTATTATTACTTCATTATGCCTATCCTAGGTTTTTTCCAACCTTAAAGTATCCCCCTTTTCATCTTCCCCTGGGAGGGTAGTGGGGGAATAACAGAACATCTGTAACCTAGTTATTGGCTTAAACCATGAGAAGGAAAACCTGAAAGGTTTCTTGCATTTATAATTAAAGACATTTAATTATGATTTAATATGTATTTTTGACTCACAGAAGTAAACAAGAATCTGAAGACTAAAAGCAGTTACATGTTTCATAGTCATTTCTTGTTACTGGAAGCCTCTCTTTTCATGTTCCTATTAGGAGCTTCCTTCTACAGATTATTTCAGTAGCAAATAGTACAAAACATTCATAGTAAATACCCATTTTGGTCCTAAAAGATAAAATCACTTGTGTACTATACCATCTATAATACTTCACTTGAGAACACACATATTGAATATTTTACTGCTCTTCTTCCACTCCCTTACTCCAAAATATTTAAACAACATTAGCAAATCCTGTCTGTAGTCTCAACTAAAGCTGAGAATGCTATTAGTTCAATGTAAATACATTCCGTTCAGTGATCTAAATTATAAGAGACTAATTTCAAAACCACCAACTGAAAACTAATCTTAAACACTGAGCAAGTATAACAGATCCTGCTACTATACCTCCAGAAGAAATGCAGTGGAAAACCAACAAAAACAAAACAAATAAAAACACCCCACAAAAACTGCCATAAAATAAATACAGAAAATAAGGTGTCACATTAAGTCAAATCTGGGTTTCTTTTTTTTGCAGGCCAGTAGCCTGAGGAAGGTTCTCTCTCTGATTTACTGTGTTGCTGAAACACAAAACCAGTAAACTCAGAGCTTTCTGGCACATGGCAACATGGCAGTGGGTCAGTTCTCCTAGGAAATGGGTGCTGTGGTTCAGCTACCAGCATGGTATCAAAAGAAATTGTTCTGCCCTTTGTCTGACACTGACACACTTTGGCTAAAAAAAAAAAAAAAAATACCTGTCCCACCTAAAGCCAGGGGTCCTTCCCTGAATGCCTGAATTTCCAGCTGCACCCCACTACTTTCCGATACCAAAAAGCAGCCAGTTGACCACAGAGCATTCCACTCTTTCTGGACACTAGACAACAGCCAGCCATCCTCCTTGAACCCCAAAGCTTGGTGAGACACAGACTGCTTAGGCTACATGTTCAAATTGTAAGACAGTACAAAAGTAAACATTCGTGTTTACTGATCCCAGGTATGGATGCAACAGAGAAGCTGTAAAAACCTTTTCCAGTTGCTGGAAGAGTCTGGTATTTTTGACAAAAATGTTGTCTTATCCCTTTATAGACATGACCTGTTAGCATGTGTAACTTTAACACCACTGACCTACCTGAGAGCAGGATGGTAGAAGCAGGTGTGACCTCTTTCTTAATCTGGACAAAGTCAATGCTGTCCAAGTACCTCCAGGGAGCCAGCCTTGCTGGCTACAGAAATCTATCACCTGCTATCTCTGGGCTCCTTCTAACCCTTTCTTTGATAGAGGCATTTGCACTAGTTAATTGAGTCCTTCATCCTGTTGTCATTCATCTTCTGGACTTTAAGTGCTTTACCTAACTGAGTGGAAAGGCATGTACTTTTCCACAGTGAGCATTCCCAAAGTACTTCAGATATGCACAATATGGCAAGTCTGTATCCTCAGGTAAAAATCAGCAAGTCATCCTGCCTCTGGCTCTGATGATGTTCCTTGTCTTAAGCCAAACTCAAGACTGCAACAACTACACACAGCTAATGCCTGGCTCTGATCCTGCACAAAAGTAGCACAACCTTGGGAGGGTCAGTGAAGACAGAGGGAGAAAGGGTAATTTTCTCACAGCGTGGCCATACACACACACATCACGTATCAATCCTGCTCTTCTGCTGCCCAATATTCTCTGCAAATCAACGTGGTACCCATTTGCCCAAATCCCTTTGCTGAGAAATGTGGTTACCTTCCATCATTTTATCTGCAGTGTTATCAGCACCTCAAAGAAAAAGAATGATGGATTGAGTACGCACATTTTGCACTAGTTCTGCTGTCTTTTAGTCCCATGACATTTACCCTCATTACATCAATGCCAATTAAAATAATAATAAAAAAAGAGTTAAATTTTCTACAAAAGCTGTCGTTCTCCCTTTTGAGCATGGTTCTGTTTGTTCCTGCCTGACAGAAGAGAGAGCATCAAAGAAAAGTAATGATATATTTTGGCAGGCACAGCTAATAAAGAAAGCATCTACCTACCTTAAGACTTGAAGACAGCAAACTAAGATTAAGTTCATTGTGTCCTAGCCAAGAAACCCTGCAGAGAATAATGCTTACAGTGAAAGCAAAGCTGGAAGCTTAGTTTTTGCACAAATTTGAGTTACCAATAAAGCTAAAATAGTAAGGAAAGGAAAAGAGATTTTTGAATAGGTTGTGGAACTGTTTAAAAGCACATTAGGAATAGCCACTCAGTCACTCCTGATCTGTGTCACAGGTATCAGGTACTCACATGGATGTCTGTCTGAAAACTCAACAAATTTAGAGAAGCTTTACAGTCTGCTGCAATCACACAGGATCAGCCTATGTTGACTGTTTTAGTCTGAGAGCCCTCATCAAAGCATTCACAAAAAGAATGTATTTTCTCCCTCATATGTGACTTGTGTGAATACAAAACATAAAGGGAGAGGGGATTGTCTCAATTTGTCTCAAGGAAATCTCTGCTTTGATTGACACAGCAGAATCATTACAGCACAGAAATAATCTCAGATATGGCAACTCAGGTTGCTTCTATGAACTTGCAAGTGCTCTACATCAAAGCAAAACAGAAGCCAGTGGGATGCCCCACATGATATGGCTTCTATCTGGGCTCCAATATATTTCAGCATTAAAAATGAATCTTTCTGTAGTGTTGATGCATGTGGTCTAGACCTGGGGCTGAAGTACTTCAAAGCTCTTCTCGTTAAAGCCATGTGCCAAACTAATTTGTAGTTCAATAACTAATGAAAACATGCACATATTAATCTGTTAGGAACATCCCCAACAGCTCAGAAGCAATCTCAGACTGGAAGATTTTGCTCTCTGTGGATGGTCATTTGCACCTTTCAAATAAGTACCCAAAATCATTGGGCTTACCTTATAGCCAGAACTGATTCACTTCATTTCTCAATTTTTTGCTGCTATTTTTATAGTAGCACAAGTTGAAAATCAAGCAATTCCTTTTAAAAGCATATCATATTTTAAACTAGATGAGACCTATATAGTCTGCTTTAACTGCAAAAAGCCAAGGTCATCAAACAACTCTCCTGATCAACCTGCTGTGTAAAAAAAAAAAAAATTCAACACACACACTGCAGTTATTTTAAACACTGCATGTGGGCACAAGCAATAACCAGCTGTGAAAGTACTGATGCTCCTACACGACATTTCAAAATACATTTTCTCAGTATTGCTAGTAGGTATTTTTGGCACATGCTCTTGTTGGGTAAAACTGTTCTCCTCTACTACCTCCACCATTATCTTGATCTAGCATTTTTTTCTTCTGCTTTAAAAACCTACTTTGAATACAGACAGAACCAAAACCCAGTATCTTCCTGTAAATCAAAAAGGCACATTATGACTGTAGCTATAGTTATGCAAATCAAGGGTAATTTGGTGTGGAGCTCCTTTGGATTTGCCCCATATAGGAGATAAGTATTTGATTAAGTCTGAGCCAAAGAAGGGACCATGCTGAAAGTAAGCTCATATGCCCCTTTGTTGATTCTTTCTATATTGAGGGAGGAAAACAGCATTAACAATCTATTCCAAACCACAGTAAAGTTAATTAGAATATTCCCCTAGAAAATCCATCCCTGTAACTGTATGTGAGGACTTAGCCACATGTTTGTTTTCTGAGGCTGAGTTCAGAGCAAGGCATCAGAAGGTACTGTAAAAATACCATCTCAATTAGCATGAAGTGTCCTTCAAAGCAAAAAAAAAAAAAAAGGGCTGACATCCCTTGCCAGACTATGCACAATCACCCAACCACAACTGATTCATCTCTTGTTGGTGTAAGAGGTCCACCAAGACTTTTTTGGATAAGAAATACCATTACATTAGGGGCACAAAGATGATCCAGGGGATGGAGAACCTGAAGAAGAGAAATCCCCAGGCTACCTTGTAGCTGACTTCCAACACCTTAAGGAACCTACAGGAAGGCTGGAGAGAGACTTCATAAGAATGTCCAGAAGGGGAAATGTATTTAAACTGAAGGAGAATAGGTTTAGACTGGATATTAGGAAGAAGTTCTTTAGTACGAGAGTGGTCAGACTCAAACAGATTGCTCAGAGAATCTGTGGATTCCCCCTCCTTGGAAGTGTTCAAGGCCAGGCTGGATGGGGCCTTCAGCAACCTGGTACAGTGGGAGGTATCCCTGCCCATGGGAAACCCTCCCTCCATGGCAAGGAGGTTGGAGTAGATGATCTCTAAAGTCCCTTCTAACCTAAGCCATTCTATAATTCTAGGATATATCTTGCCCCTGTAGAACACAAGGGGATGCAACTTTCTTTCCAGAGCATGCACCTGGCAATAGGGTCGTGCTCTCTTACAAACCAGGCAGGTTCACATCCACTAAAAAATTTCAAAATATACTTCACTGTACACATGAAGATTTGTGAAATTAAAATTATCTCATTTGATAACAAATAGACTCACTAGAAGGAGGAGTCCAAATAAAATAAGATACATTTAGCAATTTGCATTAAGTTTCCAACTTAATCATGATCAGTTTCACTCAGGAAAAAAAATGATCCTTGAAAGAATTTTCTTTACTAACAATATTCTTAAAAAAGAAATCAATTTTACAAAATGTGCTTTGCAAGACTTAAATATATTTAAAAAAAAATCAGGCTATTTGCCTTCATGTAAGATTTCATCAGATAGCACGTAATAGAGGTGACAAAGCCCTTTGAAGTTTCCTCTGAGACTTGAATTTCAGCTAATTTTCTTATGCAAATGGAGGCTAACTAGTTACTTTTTCAGTTCCAGATCTTTTGACCACTAAACCTCTAAATAGATTATTTGTACCTCTCGTGTTTAAGAAGTTTTGAGTGCATTCTCATCTTCTTGCACAGACAGCTATGCATAAGCCTCTCACTAAGGATAAAGCCCCTTGCATCGAAATGAGAATATACCCTTAGGGGTTTCTGAATTAAATTCATGTTCTGTTATTCATCCGAATTATTTTACATTTTCATAGCACATTAACACAGTCTCTATAATGTCATGGTGAAGGCAGACAGACTACTCAGAAGCTGCACTAGAATAGGGAGACAAATAAGACTGTGGAGCGTTAGCACATCTGTGGCAAGGTGGTGAGCTGGAAGATTCATTTGGTAAAACCGTTTTCCTACATGTCAGGACTTTAATCAGTGCTCAAGGATTGTCTGCTATTTTTCATGCCTTTGCTGTTATTTTGAACACAGCTTAAGGGAAGTTTCAACAGACACAGGATGGGATTCAGGAAGTCCCATCTGCCATAATCATTGGAATATTTGGTAAAAAAACAGGTTAAAGGGGGTACAGCTCTTATTAATCCAGCTCTTATTAATCCAAAACTTGACTGTGTTTTGCTGAAGAGTCTAACACACCGCAGAAACACCTCATCTTATATCTAGATCCTGATTTTGTCTGTTGACCTTTTTTATCTGAATTATCAGTGTAACCAATTTGTCATGTATGTTCCATTTCTCCTCTATCCTTACCCACAAGGGGAGGATACTTATCTGCCAACCTTCAGCTATAAACTTTAACCAAACAGCTTAAGGTAAAAAATTCTCACATTGTCCTCTACTTGTTTGCAACTCAATCAGAAACCAATTAATTCACCAGCAGATCAAAACATGCTTGAAAAAAAAATCTTATGCAATTCTTTGTACTCTAACTTTTATAATGGATAAATAAAAATTAAATGGCAATGACATGCAGATGTGAAAAGGAGAAATTATTTTTTTGTTTAATTTTGTAAACCCACATGAATCTAAAAAGACAGTGAATAATAAGTATTTCCAATATTTGACTCAGCTATTTTTTTTCAACACATTGTATTGCTATGGTAAGTGTTATGGAGAAATTAGCAGAAAAACTTTTCCAAATGTTTCCGAGCAACCTACTTCTTCAAAACTTCCTCAGAAAAAAAGTGTTTTTTTAAAAAATTACTTTAACATTTCCTTATGTTGTGATTAATACATTTAAAAACAATTAAACAAGCAAACAAAAAAAAAAAAAATCTGTGAAATCAGCAGACAGAATCATTTGACCTTTGATTTAAAACAAATATGCAAATAATTGATTAAACTCATGCATCAATGCATTAGCATAGACTCATTTGTGTTATGAAGGTCTCAGATCTGGTTGAGTTGGTCCACATTCATTTGGGATGTAACACAGTGCTAAGCATCTCATGGCAGGTCCTGAAAATTCTCAGTTCTCATTTACACCAGTAGGAAATAGAAGCACAAAATCTACAGAACAGTCCTCCCAGTAAGATGATTCTTCATACATAACAGAGCAGTCTCTTTCCTAAGACAATCTGGACTCGAATTTGTCTTTATGTTTTGTCATGTATTTTGGCTTTAAAAACCTACACAAACAACAGAGTAGTAGAATTTCACAATGAAATAATAACAAATCATTATGAATAAAATACTTCAATTAAGTCACTTCTCAATTTAAATGCTAGATGCTCCAGGAATTACTGATATAATTACTATAGCCAAAACTCAAGCTAACTGGGAGAAAGTATTACTGAGGATAGTATTCAGATACCAGTCTGGTTTAAAATCCATTATCTTCTGTAAGATTAACATTTTTATTTTCAACTCCATAAAAATAAAATGCATATTTATAAAGCAGGAAAATAGAATTTATACTATATTAAAATACTTTTCATGCTTTAAATTGTAGTAATTTGGACACTTCAGATTTGATCAAACTGATAATAATCAATGTAAGCCTTTTTGCTGTGCACCTTCCTCTTAAATTTTTATACAAACTTTAATAAAATACCAAACATACAAAACTAATGCTTTGTATACCAGCAATGCCTTACTGCTTTTATCAGCCTACATGTAGTTCACAGTCATTACAAAAGAGAAACACCAAAGTGATACTGGCTTTACTTAAGAACAATTTTTTTTTCCTTGAGAGACAGTTTTTAAAGTCATATAAGGGATCTGATATCTAGTTTCTATTAATTTTAATGGACAACATAGAAAAATCTCAAAGTATTTAGTGTTTATCATAAATAACTCAGCAGCCCACAGTCTCTTCCTCCTGATCTCAATATATATTTTTCATACAAAATGACTGCTGCCCTTAGAGATTTTCACTTAGAATTATTGCAGATGCTTTCAGGATACAGAGAGTGTATCATTTATCAAATTTGCACTCTCAGTTGGAAATGGGATTCCAGAACAGAATGAGTTAAAAGCACTTAGCTGCTCTCCAGAAACATTCAGCAGGCAGGATAAGAGGATGAGAAACACTTTTGCTTCACATCAGCAATAGTGTTGTGCACTGGACTAACATGAGTCAGAAGGATGCATCACACACCAAAACCTTTTAGAGTTTATATTCTGTCAGGACAGTTATTTCGCTGCACTGGCTCACAGTCTCCCAGCTGCATAAAAGTGCTCCTTTCCAATAGAAAATGTTCTGCCTTTGGTCTCAGCTCAGTGATTCCCCCCCTCCCCCTTTTTTTTTTTAATCTGATTCCCTCCAGCTGCTTTTAAGCAGAAAACTATTTTAAGCAGAAAATTAAAACATACACTGCAAAGTATCTCCCAGATTTAATGAGCTGGCTTCCTATATTGCATATTATCCAAAAGGCTTATTCTTACTGACTTCTGCTGCTCACTGAGGTGTCACAAATGAGCAAATAAGAACCCTGAGGCAGAAAGGGAGCTCACAGCAGTAGTATCAGAGTGTCAGTGTCTTTGCTTGGTCAATGGGCAACAGTAACTTTGGTTAAAATGGAAGGGTACAGTACTGACTACCACATTTACAGGTAATTATAAGAAAGTCAAGCAATTAAGCACCTCAGTGGTAGTGCTTAAAATTTGTGTGGTAAATAAAACAGATGTGAAAATGAGAAGAGAAAGAACATTATTTTAACCCCAAAAGCGCAGTTTACCCTGAAATCCCAGGGGCTGAGAGAAATGTTCAGTAGAGCATAAAAACCTCAAGCAAAAGGAGTTCCAATATATTTTTATACTCAAGCCCACAGGATATAAGTGAGGTCTATAACTTTGCTGCCTGGGGATCAACAAAAGTATCCATAAATCACACTTCATGCTTGCCAAACACATGCTGTGTGGGCCAGATTCTTCTGGAACAAGGAAGAGTCATTAAAATATAAACCCCTGAATGCTGCTGTAACAAAAGAAAGTTAGGAATACACATCATCAAGAGAAATTGAAACTGTTAAGATTCCACAGGAAGATTAACCTAGTTACATAATCTGATGTAATTAACATTATTCGTGATTGCTTTTTAAAAATCCTAACAGTATTGTTAAGTTACTTCTGTCTATCTCCTAAACTTCAAAGCATAGAAACTACTGAAGGGTTTTATCTTGTGTTCATAGGATACTCATACACTTTATATGTTTATATACAGATAAAATCCCTGAAGGAATACATACACACAACAAAAGGAACTCCGGATATGAACTTTTTAAGTGAGAGACTATTAATATCTGTCATTCCCAGCCCAAACCCCGTGCCATCAAAAATATTAGAATCATAGCATCATTTTGTTGGAGAAAACCTTAAAAACCATCAAGTCCGACTGTTAACCTAGCACACTGCCAAGTCCACCCTAAGAAATATGTGAAAAGAGTGAATGTGTCAGCCTCTTGGGGACTCATACTGGTTTCTCAGAAGAGTCTTTGAGTTTGACACCGTAAGGTGAGCCGAATACACAAGGTACAACATGCCTCTCATCACTGTAGCCAGACATGGATCTCTGTACGTGACAGAAATGACTAAATATTTCCTGTATTTCTTTGATGCCAAAAAAAGTCAATTATTAAATTACGAGTAGGAAACTGACATCATAAATATTACTAACATATATAAGATATGAATCCATATAAATACTGCTGTTCCCCCCCAAACTATGCTTCATTGGAATACAATTTGAATCTCAGAAGCATCTATGATTTGGTTTGATATATTTATTGTACCAGTTTCAAAAGTATGTTCTTATCTCCACAGTGTCTTGAATGTGCCCAAAGCTAATGGCTCCCAAGGGAACTGCCATTTTATTTGTATAGTACAGTAAGTTGCTGAAACTAGTATTGTCATGAAGGAAATACATAGTTAATGCTCTAAAGGTTTGAAGAGAAAGGTAAAAAGAGGATTGCTTCTAAAATATTTATGGTTGTTTGGGGTTTTTTTGTTCCATTGCATTTGACTACCTCAAATCTTTTTCTTTTAAAAAAGCTGGGGCTTAGTCAGTGGACTGAACTTCATTCCATACAGAAGTAGATTAGAGCCCCTAATATGTATCCTTCTATTTATCTGTCATGGTCTAATGCTGGGCCGGCAATTAACTGAATGACAGATGCTCCCTACTAACCCCCCCCTTCCCTTCCCCTATAGGAAAATGAAAGAGAAGGGACAGAGACTTATGGGTTGGAAACTAAGCTACACAGCTTTAATGAAACAGTAGTGATGAGAAGGAAAATTATTAAAGACCTACAAATAGATACAAAAGCAGTACCAAGTTCCTACCCCCCTACCCCCAATAATGCTCACATCACCACCGAGGCTGCAGGGAAGACCTGGGAAAGTCCCAGGCTGGAGTCAGTGGCAGATGGGAGGTAAATGTGGGAACACACGGATTCAGAAGTGCAGGGATCAGGAGGGGATCAAAGGCAGAAGAACAGACAGAATTCTCCCAAAGAAAGGCTGACCCTTGTAGTCCCTCAGATTTATATCAAGTATGACACTCATGGGATGGAATACTTTGGTCAATTCTGGTCACCTGTGTGCTACACTCCTCCCTATAGGAGGGCTGCAGGTGTGACTCCTTTACTCCCTTTTAATTTCCAGAGCATAAGATGGTTTTCAGAATTAAGCACTGGCCTCAGTTCTGCATGCCATTCTCTAGCTGTAAGTATAAACATGGAGCATTATCAGTCCTAGAAGCAGTCTCTGACAAACACACCATTAATTTCAGCAAGTGTGGCTACTTAGAAGAGACTTAGCTGAAAGTAAAATTATAAGAACATTGGTTCTGTCCTGGCTCAGACCAGGACATGATCAAGGAAGTGTTGCTGACAATTGCAATGGCTAGTGATTTGAAGGATAAAAAAGCAATTTCTCCCCTGAGGATCAACGTCATAGAGGCAAGACACTTGCTGCAGGCTTTAAGGAAAGAGCAGAGTTTCAATGCACAGGGGAACATGGGGCACAGAGGATGGAGAGGCATCCATCCTTTTCCATCCTTTAACCTTGAAGTAACAAGCAGCACCTTGGTTCAAATGAGGCAAGTGGTAATGATGATAGAAGTTACCCTCTTTCAAAAGGAGACAGAAAGCAAGCTCACAGTAACAGATTTACATTGGGTTTTCAGTTTCACAGACAAAGCAACCAAGATTTTTCAGGTGACTGAACCACATAGCCAGATGCCATCTTAAATCGTGCATGCTTCTTAAAAACCTGCACAGACCATTTTTCTTTCTTATTTAAAAAAGGAACTGAAAAAAAAAAAACCCCAACCAAAAACCAAACAGCAGTAATGCTTTTCTGTGATAACTTTCCTCTGGATTATACCCTTGGAAGGGTATAGGGCTGAGTTGGTCATCTTCAGGTGCATGACAGAACTAAGGTATTCTTGCTAATATCTCTTCAAAACAAGAAGCATTATCTACCATCAAGATGCATTTACATGTATGGCTCAGAAAATCTATCTGTAACTAGAGGTGCAATTATAGAAGGCCAAACTGCAGCTCCTAAGCAAGAGAGATTCTATCAAGATGCAATACAGCCTGGAGAGGTTTTAAAATCTTGCTTTTTAAGTACCATTGTTGTTGTTATTATTATTATTATTACTCAAAGAAGAACTATTTCCTGCCTCTGGAAAACTAGATGGGCCAAAGGATATATGCATGAATTATTCTTTATGGACTTTTAGGACTAAATTTCTGTTAGGTATTTTTAGGGCCACAGACATTAACAGATTTGAAACAACCTTAAAGAACAATTCACAATCAAAATTATTATGTAAAGAAAATCTTTAGATCTCATGATGCCTTTCTCCCAGACATTGTCCTGAGCTAGGAAGCTTGAAGGGATATTTTGCAAAAAGTATCACTATAAACTTCACCTGTTTTTATATGGTGCCATAGGCCTGCTATACGAGCCACCATACTGGACTAAGTGAAACTTATTCATACACTGCACTGTTAAATTCAAACTCAGTTACAGTAAAGTAAATAACACATAGCAAGGAATATTCATAATGAAAAATATTTTGATAAACAGCACAGTGGTCTGGAAAAGGAACAAAATTCAGACTGTCAAGAGGCAGCTCTTTAATGGAACACAAAAATAGCTGTTAAAGCTTGATGAAGGTGTAGATTAATTGGCTTTTAAATGAAAATCCCATGACATTCATCCAACCAAAACTCTCAGTGAAATGAAGAAGGATTTTCCCTAAAGACTATAACATTTGGCCCTTCAGAATAGAAAG
The DNA here is from genome assembly GCF_036169615.1 of Heliangelus exortis. Lineage (NCBI taxonomy): Eukaryota > Metazoa > Chordata > Aves > Apodiformes > Trochilidae > Heliangelus > Heliangelus exortis. Next base: position 101,609,866 of record NC_092423.1, on the reverse strand, counting down.
CATTGAATAATAAACAGTTTGGATTCAATAAATTCAATAGTAATTTAATCTACACAAATGCCAAAGAGAAAAATACTCTTTTGATTAACTAATTAAATTTAATTTACTCCTAGTAGTCTACTATGTTTATACATTTACTTATAAATAATACATTTACTGTACGAATATCATACTTTAATACTTGCAAACCCAGATCAAGCTTGTAATAGCTATTGGTTCAACCTAGTTAACTTGTTGGTATTTCACTACAGACCCTGCAGTTTCCATTCTGTAACTTGGTACCCAGAGAAAAAATGTTGTGTAAGGTATTTTTGAGTCAGATATTGGAATGGTCTCCCAGGGAAAGTGGTCCATTCCCCCACTTTGGAATATTTTAAGTCTCAACTTGATGGGGTTCTGAGACATCTCATATAAACAACAATATTAGAAGGGTTGGACCAGATGGTCCTTGAGGTCCCTACCAACCTAACATTCTATGATTCCTTCAAACTGAAGATATCTCCAAAACATTGCCTCATCCTACACTTTATGCCAGTGTCAAATGAAACACTAAAATAGAACAGAAGAATCTGAATACTTATAGAACAGAATAGAATCTGAAGATTTATCTTTGAAGAATGAAGATCTGCTCATAGCTAATACTGATCCTTTTACCATAGTCAGTAGTCTGTCCTTTGCCCAATACTTTGTCTATCTCACTGGTCCTCACAGCTCATGTTTCAATTAATAATTCCTCATGTGGAACCACAAAAAGTGCTTTATTGAAGTTCATATTGACTGTATCAGCCATGTTTTCTTGCATTAAATATTTGCTGATTCCTTTTTAAAGGCAGAGTTTGTTTGACAACATCTGCCTCTGTCAAGCCCATATGAAATTAAATGAAACTTTTTATTTACCTCCATATTTCTATTTGTTCTCTCCAGCAACACTTTTATCTAAGTATTTCCATATTGTAAAGTCAAAAAACAAAGCTCTTGTTGTTGCTTGTATTATTTAAAGGAAAATTATCATCAGATACCCTGTAACTCCTGTAAGACATCACTCCAACTGATAGACATTGACCTGCATCTTGTAAGCAGTAACACTTTTGCCCCTGCTATGCCTTTCCTTTGCTCTTACAGTCAGCTGTACCATCATTACTCATAAAAGACATGCTAATACTCATAAAAGAATGTTAATATACTTTTCAATCTGCACCTGAATCTCTACTATGAAATTTCTATTTAGTCTTCCCTCAGTATTTCTGATTCCTTGATTGCTTCTTGCCTGAAGAGCTGTTTGTAAAACCATCCCCTGAAAACCTAACTAATACTTGCTTTTAGAAGTTTCCATTCTATCCTTTTCTTTGATGGTTAGTTAGAAAGTAATGTAACAGATTCCCTAATTTCAAATGATTTCTGGGGAATGATCGCTTTACTCAGTTACATCAGGAAACACCTCTTGCAGGCTTTTTCTTGTGCCACTCATTTCAGATAAATTTTTCCCTTATAGAAAAATAATGTGCTCCTTTCCCAGATAACAAATCCTTAACTCTGTCCAGCACCTTCCCTATGTGCTTTTCCCAGTTCTTCTAAATTTTCTATTTTGAAACGGAAGACCTGAAGTGCATTACTAATGCACCTTCATTTATGCTTGTATTTCAGTCAAAACTAATCAGCTTGTGAACACTCAATTCAAGGTGGTTCTTACAACTTTTTTTTTTTTTCAAATAAAATTAATTTCTGTAGTAATCACAGCTTGCCAACTATAGAGCAAATCACTAAAGGCTGTCACATTGATAAGAGTATTTTTTACCCAATCTCTTCCTCTGGATTTCTGTGAGAGAGTTTTATCTTTGCTCATAACACAACAGGAATTTCTATCCACACTGAATCCTGTCTCTGGAGTATCCAGGTAAGTCTCTTTTCACCAACCAATGCGATTTCTTTTATCATATTTCCCCAAAGGATTTTGATCTAAGAGCATCTTTGTACCTAAGCTACTCCTTCTTGAAAGTCTACGGCATGATTAATTAATCATTTTCTCTTTAAGGAGCTGTCAGAAGGTTTAATGAAGATATTGCGTATTATTGCCATGAGCAAATAGAAAATTCAGCTGTATAAAAGACTATATATGTAACACCTAGCAGAATTTGTGTTATTAGCAGGTTCTATGGCTCATACAATTAAAAACAGTTATTGACATAATCAATGCTATAATAATAATGAAAAAAAAAATAAAATAGAAAGGCACTCCAGCATCTCACAAAATGTGTTGGGTTTTTTTGGCCTTAAATAAAGCAGGCATCCATGGCCTTCCATCTTCATTTATCCAGTTTCCAGGTTTTTTACAATAACATTATCAATTTGGTACTTTCAAAATAAACACAGATCCAAGAATCCATAGCAGTTTTATGATGCTACAGTATATCCACAAACTATTTATATATTTAAGGGCATGTGATCAGAGTGCTAATAATTACCAACCCGTATATTACATGTAAGAAAAACATCTTAATTGGAATTAACCATAGGAACAAAGAGAAGACCAGACACTTTATAAATTGGAATATCATTCGTTCCTCATCCATGAAAGAAACGGTAATTAAAGCAGCTTTTCAAAGCTGCACAGTTTCCTTTACAAAGAATATACTTTAAGAATATCTATTGCTACTTCTCAAAGCACTCTCCATGAAAATATTAAGAAAAGATAGGGAATATATGATCACAATCATAGAATCATAGAATGGTTTGGGTTGGAAGGGACACTAAAGATCATCTAGCTCCAACCCCCTGCCATGAGCAGGTACACCTTCCACTAGACTAGGTTGCTTAAAGCCTGACTAGACAAGGCTTAAAGCCTAACCCTGACCTTAAACACTTCCAGGGAGGGAACATCCATAACTTCCCTAGGAAACCTCTTCCACTGTCTCACCAACCTCACATCAAAGAATCTCTTCCTATGTATAACCTAAAGCTACACTCTTCCAGTTTAAAGCCATTACACCTCGTTCTATCACTACACGCCCTTGTAAAAATCCCACTCAAACCTTTTTAAGTTCCTTTTAGGTACTGAACGGCAGCTATAAGGTCTCCCTCAAGCATTTTCTACTCCAGGCTAAAAAACCCCAACTTCTACAGAAGAGGTGCTTCAGCCCTCTGATTATCTTTGTAGTCCTCCTCTGCACTTGCTCCAGCTTCATGTTCTTCCTGTGCTGCAGGCTCCAGAACAGGATGCTGGTGGAGTCTCATCAGAGCAGAGGGGGAGAATCACCTCCCTTGACCTGCTGGCCACGCTTCTTTTGATGCAGCCCAAGATATGGTTGGCTTCCTGGTAAAGCAAGCACATGAACCAAAACAAATCCCAAACACAAATCCTGTATTTTCCTCCTCTTCACATGGATAAGACAAGGGGCAATGGGCACAAGTTGCTCCTGGCAAGATTCCAATAGAACACCAGAGGAAAATTTTTCACTATGAGGAGAGTCAGACATTGGAATGGTCTCCCAAGGGAAATGGTGGATTCCCCTTCTTTGGAAAGTTGTAAGTCTCAGCTTGACATGGTGCTGAGACATGTCATAAACAATAGTATTAGAAGGGTTGAACCAGATGATCCTTGAGGCCCCTACCAACCTAACATTCTATGATTCCTCAAAGACAGTCATTATCTTAAAATATAAACATGACATTGGTTAATATTTTGAAATTGTTCAGAAAAAAATTAGCTAAAAGAGGTTGACCAATAAAAGCAAGCAGGAAAGGGGAAGCAGGAAATAAAATTTAAGACCATATATTGCAGTAGGATATGTTTTAGAAACTGTCCCTAAGCATTTTTCTTTTATTTTTCTTTTAAGATACATTGGTAAGCAGAGATAAAGCAAAAATATCACTGTGGCTATTAAAATTGTATGTTTCTTACTTTCTCTCCTTTTCCTTACCTATACATTCAATAGGTAGTTACTAAATCAGTTCTTTATTTCTTAAATAAGCCCTTGCAGATCTGCATGATCAAAGCCTCCAGTGAAGCTTGTATGGTCAGTCACAAACTACTTAGTATACCTGGAGTATAAAACATTATAGCACAAAATATGGTGGACTTGGCAGTGTTACGTTTACGGTTGGACTCAATGATCTTAAGTGTTTTTTCAAAACTATATGATTTGCACTTAAAAAAAAAACAAACCAAAACTAGTATACTCATGTAACTACTTCCCTCTTCAAAACACATATTTGCTGATATAAAAACAATTCCCCCAAAAAAACCCTATGACACTACTGCTAAGTAGCTGCCTCTGCCAACTGTAGCCACCAGGTATTGATGTTATAAAATATTAAGCCGGGAGCTCCATTTTAATAGATACTATTTTTCCCTTATAGTAATAACTAGAAATATTACCAGGAAAGTAAAATTCTAGTAAAGGCATGGCTTAGGAATTCACGTGACAATTCACTTCTGCTCTTTTAGACTACCTCAGAGGTCAACAATATTGAAATTAAGAACAATGTTAACTGATGGGATCAGATTTGCATCTTGTTTAGTTTATCAGAAGACAGTAATAGGTCTCCCTGAGCCCATGCTGTGTCCAGTCTGATCATACTTTAATATATATTCAAGTCTATGTTCCTAGGTGGTTCACTAAGATATAAAGAGTTCAGTAACAAATGTCAGGAAAAAAGTACCAGCTGGCAGTAAGAGTCTTTCAGATAGTTCTACCATAGATTCAAATACCTGTCCCCAAACTCAGAATCTACCTGTCAGCAATATACAGTTTTCAGAGAGTCAGGTCTTGGATATAGTTTATGAAAATTTTTATTTGTAATGCCCAGATGCAAAGCCTGATCTGCAAAAAATTAAGCTTTTGACACTAGTGGTGGTGAAATTTATATTCACTCTCTTGCCTTTATGTTTTATTAAGCAAGATAGTTTACTTTTGCTTTAAGTAAATATTGAAGTGGATTATTCTTATGTCAACATAAAGCTCTCAGGTCAATACAATTTGATACGTGTCTTTCCTAATTCATGAAGTTGTAAGTGATTATTAACCAAAAGGGAGTGGAGATTTCTGATTTTTAGAATAAGCCAATAAAATAAGCCAAGAAGACAAGGGAATTAAGTTTGACAATAAAAATTCAAACAAGTTCATTGCTTATTAAACATCTGATTATGTATAACACCATCCTGTCTTTAGTCCAAGCATGTAAATGCATATCAATCACATAACTTGTTTGATTTTGCTTTTTTTACTCAATTATAAATTTACAGGGTAATGCTAATAAAGGGCAAGAGGAATAAATGGTGTCCTACAAGAAGACACCATTATCAGTGTTCAGAGGTGGCACTGCAATGACACAAATGTTAACTGAAAATAGATAAAGTTAACAAAAAAGCAGAATTTTTCCTCCTTTTCTTTCACTTATAAAGTGAAGATGGACCTAATAGCTATGTCATCCCTGAGTGCCACCACCAAAATCATACAGAGTTTCACAGATACTCGATGTAGTTTTATGATCCAACATAATCCCAAAATACCCAGACACAGGTCTGTAGAGATTGAAACAGTATGGGTCACTCTGCATGCAGATTTTGTAACTTTCATCTCTGTAAACACACGCCAATTTGCAACATAAACTGAAGTTACTATGCCTCACATGGCAGAAACATGGAGTTCCCATGCTTCATATTGTTCATTACAAAATTCCAGCTAGCCTAATAAGGAGTGAATTTAGAGGGTCACTAAAACCAGAGAAAAAGTGCTGAGTTCCCTATTGCATGTGAACTTTGAGTCACGTGCCAATGTGCATATTTTTGGTATCATTGCCTATTTGTAGATGAGGAGGGATTCTGAGCCCAGGCCTCCTTCACCAAATGTGCAGTGTATCTGAGGCTAGCTCCCAGTCTGACACTTCATCCACTAAGTCACAAGATAAACTGATCTCCTCTTGCTAACTCTGAGGAGAAAACCTTTCGGGACTATGGCTCAGTAGTGTAAGAAATTCAAATCTTCACACTCAGAGCGAAAGAACTGATGAACTTCTGGCTACCAGATACAATGTTCCCAATGCCACATCCTTTGGCCACAATGATCTGCAGTGACAGCAGTATCATTCTGCTGTGCTTTAATCTAGCTCACAGCCAACAACACAAATCTACATTACCCAGTCTAAAAAGTCATCAGATCCAAATCTCAGCAACAACACAAAAATTAATTCCAAATGTCAAATGCTTTATATAAGAAACAGTACTGGCATGTGATTGATAACACACATTTGTAGAAAAAAACCCACAACTTTATTTTCTTGGTGGGATTCTGCTCGCAGTAAATACACACCCCAGGCCGTTATTCTTGAAGCATACTGTAAAAAGGTCTACAAAAACAAATGCAAGATACCTCATCCCTGATACCACCATTGAGGCCTCATTCCTGGACAGATGAAAAGTGAGGCTTGATGAGGCTCTGAGCAACCTGATCTAGCTGAGGGTGTCCCTGCTTACTGTGGGGGGTTGGACTAGATGACCTTTAGAGGTCCCTTCCAACCCAAATTACTCTCTAATTCTGTGATTCTATGATACAATCACTTCAGATGACAGCAAGGTTGGGATCCACTGGATTTCAGCAGTCTAGAATTTTCATATACCAATTTTACCACAAGCCTTATCATTCTACAGCTAGTGTAATTATTAACTGCAATAAACAATTTTCCTACTAGTTCCAAGTGTATTTTTTCCCATCTTACCATTATTCTAAAAAGAAACTGAAAATAGGTCATAGTTTCAATGCAGTTGTTTAATATGCAGGAATTTCCACCCAATATTTTTGCAGAAGTCTGCCATAACTATGTAAGAGACACAGGAGGATTAAATATTCAAAATTTATTTTGATATAAAATGATCACTCTTAAGTTACTTATGGTCCTTAACAAGATGTGATTATGAAAGAACAATAGTTTCAATCAAAATGATCACAGAGGTGCTTGATTTGGGTCTGTTTGAAACCTGTACTAGAGTCTGTCAAATTACATTAATTCACTATTAATTGCTGAAGCATAAAATCCATTTATTCTCAGCAAGAGTGCAGCTTAATCCCCTATAAAATCTGTTCATAGACCAATAATACTGTTAAAACTCCAGCTTATTAATGCAACATTTTTAACATCACAGAAAACAAAGGTGACTGATTTCTCTCTTTTGCAATCATGAACTAGTGCCACACAGTTAATAAAAATTGACAAATTAAGAGGCAACCTCTGAGCTCTGCAGAAAACAAGAAGCTGCAGGAAGACACATAAATAAATTACATATTTAAAAGCTGTAATTAACTGGACAGGAACTGGTTCTTCTTTGGAACAACTCTTTCAATCATCTCAGGTGCATTTACTGGGTTGTCTGCCACAGGAGCAAAATACATGTATCCTTTCTTGCACCACAGATAATAGAAATGCAAGTAAAGCCTAAACAAAAAGACCTAATTTAATTTTCTCTGAGGGACAGCAGTACCTCCTGAACTGTCAGCTGAGCAGGAGCATTCTTTCTGAAGCTATTTCATCTAAGATGTTGTACTAACCAAGAATAAAGATATGCCTTTAAAAACATCCATATGCATAAATAGTTTCCCCTCATGCAGTATATGAGGTTCCAGAGCTATATTCATCTGAGAACATGGGAAATATTATCTTACAGATAGCACTAGTATTATCTCAGACACTAAAACACAAAGACTGCTTGGTGTCACAACTCTGATGGCATTTTAATTGTGAACATGATTTGAGGAATACGGTGATACTGAAGATTAGTAACATTTTTATAGTGCAGATGGGAAGGGAAAAGGAGTTTATAATTAGCCACAGAAAAAAATGTTCTTTCTATCAAGAGGCCTCTCAAACATGAGCAACATGCATCATTTTTGTACAATTTTGTCTAGTGGAAAAATAGCAGCTAAAAAATAAATTTCATGCTCTTTGGGTGAAACCAATCTCTCTATCATTACTCACCTCAACAGAAGTTGATGTTATGTTATGTTTGATTGCACTGCAATAAGGAGCAAAGGAGCAAATGAAGTTAATAAAAAATTCTGTTCAACTGCTAATGATGATTAAGGAAAAAGGAGAAATTTAAATGATTTAGAATCATTTCAAGCAGATTACAAGTGCATATTTATTAGGGCACAAATACTGACAAATGGCTTAATATTACAAAAGCAGGTTTCAACTGGAAGAATGAGGAAATATATCAGGAGATGAAACTAGGGCTACAACCTCAAGGCAGCAGCACTGTATTATGAGCACTACAGTTTTAGCAGGAAGGCAGGAATTAAAACTATAATCCTTCTGCATCAAAATTTAGAAACTGGAAGCTACAGTATTACCCCATGATTAAAGTATTCACCATATTCAAGTGCATCTCTTCAGCTCTGGCTACAGACAGAGACAGCCTAGATCTTGGATCTGATTTAATCATTCAGTTAATTTTGTTCAAATGAAAAATGTGAAATAACCTGAGTTACAAACATACTGTGAAAATTGTTCAGAGTTCTTAAACTTTTTTAGAAAAGCAGCTGAGATACTTCTGAGTATATGACTTTAAAAAAATTGTTTGCTTAAGTTAAATTCTTTAAAGAGTCTCACTGAAAATCTACCACTCCCATTCTTAAAATACTGGGCAGCAGGGTTAATATGGCTTGAAAGCAATGAAAATGATCAAAACGTGTCTCTAAAAAAATAACATTTCATCTCACCCAACAGGAGTAGATTAGAACATGTAAGAAAACTCCTCTTTGTACCCCAGTCCTACAGAAGATGCTCCCCCAGCATCAGCCACAAAACATACCTTTGCCTGCAGGTGGATAAAAGTCTTTCTGGCATTGCTTATTTCTTTTCAGTGGGACAAAATGGCATGAATGCTAAAAATGAGATTTAAAAGATACTCTCTTTCTAATACCTTCTATCCTCCATCCATGCTTTACAAGAAGCATAAAGAGAAGGCAGAAGTAGCATTCACCGTAATGCACAAAAGGGGCAGAAAGAAGCAAAGTGCTCGGAGAAGGAACATGAGTCAAGATGAGGAGACAAAGCAGTCAGGCTGGGGGAGATGGATGAGACAGGGGAAGGGGGATATGCAGTCACTGAAGTATATTTCGTTCCAGAACTTGGAGGGGAGCCCAGAAAACTGAAGTCTCAAAGCCCTCCTCTGCTGTCAGCCAGTATTTACAAAAGCTAATTGCAAAACTCTTCTCTCAGATTTGCAGCCGGACACAGAAAAGGTAACAGTCCTCCACAGCTCCTTGTCTCTTTGCTATTCCAAAAGGCAGACAGCTTTGCCTTATAGTCCTTAATGTTTTAGGATGCCTGTATAATACCATTTCACTGAAAACGACTCTTTCATTTAGTTTAAAAGTACAACACTTACTGATGTAAAAATGTTGCTAAGTTAGGAGTTTAAAGAAAAAAAAAAATTAGTGAAGCATTAACTGAAGATGAAATTGTTTCTGTACACAGTGTAGCACACACACACAGCTTGCACATCATCTTTTTTACTTTGAAGCAGTGGGTAATTAACACATGGCCCACATAAACATGAACACCAGCGCCAATTAGCTTTCCTTCAACTCTGAAACAAAACCTGCAGCACTGGTTTCAGCCATATGTAAAGGTTGCAATACAAAGAAAAATGGCTCTTTTGGAAGGAAGGAAGGAAAGAAGGAAGGAAGGAAGGAAGGAAGGAAGGAAGGAAGGAAGGAAGGAAGGAAGGAAGGAAGGAAGGAAGGAAGGAAGGAAGGAAGGAAGGAAGGAAGGAAGGAAGGAAGGAAGGAAGGAAGGAAGGAAGGAAGGAAGGAAGGAAGGAAGGAAGGAAGGAAGGAAGGAAGGAAGGAAGGAAGGAAGGAAGGAAGGAAGGAAGGAAGGAAGGAAGGAAGGAAGGAAGGAAGGAAGGAAGGAAGGAAGGAAGGAAGGAAGGAAGGAAGGAAGGAAGGAAGGAAGGAAGGAAGGAAGGAAGGAAGGAAGGAAGGAAGGAAGGAAGGAAGGAAGGAAGGAAGGAAGGAAGGGAGGAAGGGAGGAAGGGAGGAAGGGAGGAAGGGAGGAAGGGAGGAAGGGAGGAAGGGAGGAAGGGAGGGAGGGAGGGAGGGAGGGAGGGAGGGAGGGAGGGAGGGAGGGAGGGAGGGAGGGAGGGAGGGAGGGAGGGAGGGAGGGAGGGAGGGAGGGAGGGAGGAGACAAAGAAAGAAAGAAAGAAGCAAAGAAAAAACCAACCAAACAAAAAAAATTCCAACAACAAAAACAATAAAAAAGCAAACAAAAAAAATATGTATCCAGGAAGACCCTGTCTGCTTCTCCAGAATTCTTCCATGGTGTTTGTCACATACAATCCTTACAACTTTTCTCCCCTCCTTGCCATGCCTTAAGTAGCAGAAAGGCTGTTGAGATCCCACTTGCATAGTATTTCCTGAATAGTAAAGTTACTCCTGGCAAGTGCAATCTGTTGAATGCCAAAAATGGAGAGCCCTAACAAAATATAAACAAAGAAACTGACCCACAAAGCAGACATGTAGCACCATTTACCAGACTGTGGGTAGAAACCAAAGCTGACAAAGTTATAACAACATAAAAATACACCTGTGATCTTATTCTGTATGTGGCTAAAAGTGACAACCCATCCGTGTACAATTATCAGATATTGCTAATAGAATACTAACCAGACATTCTTTACTCTAGTTAGAAAAACTTGCCTTGAGAGACATCCTGACTTTTCACCCCTGGAACTGCAATTGACACACAAGTGAATTTGACAGCCTTGACTACTATAAATACTTAGTGAGAGAAAAAGTGTCTTAATCTTCCAGTATTTAGCTTAAGAGTGAGTTCCCACTCTCTGGGTACAATTCAAGTCACCTTACATGGTCTCATGCACTACTTAACTGCTCTTAAGTCCTAACCATATATCTAACATGAGCCAAAGGTAATGCATAACCCATGTGAAGGTGTGCTGAATGGGTAATAACTTATTCTTTGAAAGAAACCTGGTATATCTGTCTAGATTGTACAAAATAAAGCCTGAAGTGGGATTTCAGTTATCTGTGGGCATGCACACGTTTTTGAACCTGTATAGCTTCTTTTTGATCCTTCACAAGTGTAATTTTTTTGCACCTACAGTGTCCAGAAACCCACAAACATTAACCAAATATGAAGAAGACCAAAAACTCTGCCTTTCAAACAATTACTGGGAAAAAGAAAAGCATTTAGGAGATAATATTTTGAAGTGCAAATAACCCAGCAGGTCTCACATAAAATAAAGGAAAACAAACAAAAGAAAAGAGATGTGATCTTTGTGCTTATGTACTGGCACAAAATCCAGTGCCTGCTTAAGGCAATGATAGGCATCACAGTCACAGTATGAGCCACAGATTTCAATGAGTATCAGATGAGGCTCCTATGGATTACCCTAACTATGCTAAACCATAAGACATTTTTTAAGCAAGAAAATTGTATGTGTACGTATTAGAGTCTCCACCAGGCTATGCTGGCTTATGGACATGCTTCTTTATACACATCTTTCTGAAAATTTGAAATCTGGACCCATGCAAGTCACTTCTGCTACTTATTTCAGTGGATGTTCTGATTTTGCCCTGTGTAAAATCACAGAATCATAGATTATCTCTCAAAGGGAAGGAATTCATAAGGATCATCAAGTCCAACTGCCTGCTCCTCTCAGAACTACCTGAAACTTAATCATGTTACTAACAGCATTGCCCAGATGCTCCTTGAACTCTAACAAGCACAAAAGATACCACTCTACCATTCAAAAAGTTGTAACACTCTTTGACTTTAGAGGATACTTGGTAAAGTTAATAGAAATAAATGAAAATTCAGATTGTTGTCAAAATATAATGGAGAATTAATTATAATTTAGAACTAGGAACATATTTTAATCTGTCTTGACAGCATCTATCAGATAATTATTTAGGGAATATGAAGAGTGTTACGATTTGTTTAGCACCGTAGCTTTTTTACATTACCATTTGAAATTACTGTTATTTTCACTTATATTGTCAGACATGGTCTGAAAGTTTAGGAGAGATCTATTTATAACCTCTGAGAGAAAAAAATCATTTGGAACTGATATAATAAATAAAACTTTAGATATTACAAACTCTAAAAGCGTAACTTAAAATTCTTTAATCTTTTTCCTTGGTTATACATCTTAATTGTTTTATAGAAGTAATATCACTTGTAACTAAACTGGCAAAAAATCCCAGAAATTACCTGACTATTTTAGTTTGATGTGATTTTTCATTGCTCAAATAAAAGGGCTTCGCATGAACTCTTTTCTTCTTGGTAAACACAGACTTATTTCAAATTCATTAATTTGAAATCAACATCCTACTAAATAAATAGTGACCATATTTTATTCACAAGAATGGCAGTATTGTATTAGTCACTGAGGAGGAGACAATTAACACATTACTATGGCCAAAACTACACAAATTATTTGCCAGTTCTGATTTGTCTCATTCCATAAGACATTTCTCCCACCCATTCTGATCTTGCTCTACCCACAGAGTACTCTAAGGCTTAACATCATATGCCCTAGCCCTTATGGTCCTAAAATTCAAATTAATTTCTTAATTAACTATGGAAAGTGTTATAACTGTTGACCTTCATTTTTTGTTGGTTTGGATTTTTAGAGCTTCTTCCCCTCCAGTTGTTGTATATTCCACTATCCAAAAGATAAACTTTTACTCCTCTCTAAAAACAAAACAAAACAAAACCAAACCAAAACAAAACAAAAAAACCACCAAAAAAACAAAAAATAAAAACCAGGGTGAGGCAAATTTTAAAATTTTTAAAGCACTAAATACTAGAAGCTGAAAAAATTTAATTACGTAACAAAAACAGGTTTTCATTTGGCTTTATGTACTTACATTTATACCGTCTTGAATTTAGCATGGAGTCAAATCCATTCCCACTTTCATCCAACTTATCTCCCTGTAAACACATTGGTCACAAGCCCCATCTTCCCGTCTTCTGGAGCAGGTCCAAAGGAGGCAACCCAGCTGGTGAAGGGACCCGAGCACAGGCCCTATGAGGAGAGGCTGAGGGAGCTGGGGCTGTTCAGCCTGGAGAAGAGGAGGCTCAGAGGAGACCTCATCACTCTCTACAACTCCCTGAAAGGAGGGGGTAGCCAGGGGGAGGTTGGTCTCTTTTCCCAGGCAACCCTCAACAAGACAAGAGGGCACGGTCTCAAGTTGTGCCAGGGGAGGTTTAGGTTGGACATTAGAAAGAATTTCTTTACTGAGAGGGTGATCAGGCATTGGAATGGGCTGCCCAGGGAAGTGGTGGATTCTCCATCCCTGGAGATATTAAAAAAGAGACTGGATGTGGCACTCAGTGCCATGGTCTGGTAACTGCAGTGGTAGTGGATCAAGGGTTGGACTTGATGATCTCAGAGGTCCCTTCCAACCCGGCTAATTCTGTGATTCTATGATTCTATGATTTTGCTCCTAGTGAGCTTCTACCGAAAATACATTTCTGCTTCCTGTTAATGCTATCCAGTTGGTTTGCAGATGGAAACAAGATCTAGCCTATTTTGATAAAAAATGGTTGTATTTTTTGTATTTTCTTCAGTATATATTTGGTTTAATTTCACATTTATTTATTAGCCAGAAGAAGAGTTAGTTAAAGGTAGTTATTAGATTAAGCATGACTAATTTCATCCTACTTTCAAAAAGTATTTGACCTAGCAATAAATACCTCAAAATTAATCCTGTTTCTTAAAATATCTCCATGTAAACTTTAAAAAAATGCTTAACAAAATAACCATTAATAGTACATTTGCCACACTTAATTTTCTAGCACATACATAAATTTAGCTCAAGAGACTGCACTGAATTAATTTACTTACTTTAGCTGTTATATTGTAAAGATAATAATGGAATCTACTAAGGAAGGTCTAAATGATGAGGTTCCATAAAATTGTGGGCAACAATCCATGACTAATCTGCAAATTCAAAGGGGGAAGCAAAATGAATTTTTTAATTTATTTATCCAGTTTAAGCAGATAAGATGTGTAGTGCACATACTGATCAATTGGTTTTGAACATTTTCTTTCTAATACTGTGGTTTAACTTTCTTTTCTACAAAACACACAGCAGGCAGCTTGATTCAGTAAAACAAAAAATGTATTGCAGATGATGAACTGAAAAATACTTGAGCATTTATGTTGCACAAAAGTTTCAGCAGCTTATGTCAGCAGGGCCCAGTTTGGGTCCAGGACAATTTGCCATTAAAATTGAATTGGACCAAGAACTGTTCTCTTGATTACTGAAATTAAAAGTTAGCTGATGATTATTTAAAAAGTATGTGCTGAAAGATTTAGTTTTTCCCTCCAAATACATATAAATAAATAAATACATCTTATTCTGTAAAATTTCAGGTATCTCAAAATCATATAAATTATGCATTCAACTTTGAATAATAATTTACTACACAAGCGTAAAGCAATTTGTATGTAGCCACTAAAATAGAATGAATCAAATCCATGATACCAAATTGTAGTAATAAATTACTGAGCTCTGCTAGTAGTGGAACAAGCTTTATCATACTAGATTTTGTGGTAGAGCTCTATTATAGTCATCTTTTATTTTTTCATTCAGTCATACATTTTGTTAAACCAAGAAACATATTGGCTATTTACAATTCACGGAAGGCACACATCTGCCTAGATCAAACAATTTAAGAATACTATTTCCTTTACCATGGGTAAGGGGTGTTTACTGTAATAAAAAATATGAATTAATATGAGTGAATACTGTGCTGCTGGTATGCAAAAATTCTGGACAGCCACCGTGACTACACAAAAAAATTACTTACCACACCTACTGAGCCAAATATTACTGAGAAGTTGACTTGTGATTAGGTGGGCCTACCACATTCATGCACCTAAACGAGTGCTTGCTGTGTGCCTGACCTAGGGTTTGTGGATTCTTCTACTTAACTTGAGATAAAAGGGCCATAAATCCATGGTTTCAAGGCCACCTGATGGCAGTAATTAAAATCATAGTTTCAGGCCTGAGTGAGGTGTGCTGTCACTGCCTCTAAGACCTTCCAGAAAAGAATTCCCAGCTTCTCTTCAAGGTCCTTATTGATTCCACCAGAAAGACAAGAAAAACTCATTCCGTGTGCCAGCACAGCTAATCTCAGTATCTCTTTAGCCTCCTCTACAACACCAAAGAGTAGGGAAAGATTAACATCAAGGATAAGGAAGTTTAAAGGGAACTTACTCTCTCATTCCTCTTCTCCCTGTGGTTCAGAAAAAAAAACAACAATCCCCATCTAAAGATCAATCCTGACCTAGATCTAACTTGAAAGCATGTGCAAGCCTAAAGGAAAGCTGGGGAGGGACTTTTTACAAAGACTTATAGTGATAGTTTGAGGGCAAATGGCTTCAAACTGAAAGAGGGTAGATTTAGATTAAATGCTAGGGAGAAATTCCTCACTGTGAGGGTGGTGTGACACTGGCACAGGTTACTCAGGGAAGTTGTGGATGCCCCCTCTGAGGAAGTGTTTAAGGCCAGGCTGGATGGAACTTTGAGCAGCCTCATCTAGTGGGAGGTGTCCCTGCCCAAGACAGGAAGGTTGGAACTACAATACTGGTATCAACATCACGTTAATTTTTTAATGCAAAGCAGCAAAAATAAAACCAAACCAAACCCAAGTGCTCAAAACCAGGACACTGCTTTCTTCAGCAAGTGTTCAAACCAATGCCTAATCAGATGTAAGGACTCTGTATGCCAAAGCCCTGTAAAGTGAGGAAAGACAAAAAGGCATACTCATCAAATAATTAATGATCCCAGTTATGTCTAAAGTAAACAAACAAAGAAGAATTATAGTTGAACCAGTTAAATATCCACATCCAATTCATTAATTGGTATCTCTTAATTTGTACTAAAATAAAATACCAGGCTTTCCTGCAATAGCCTCAGGTTCAAGAGCATTATTTCTTCTGCCAAGGAGATATCTTACATAGATATCACTGAGAGTTAGACACAGAATATTTGTAGGATGCATTCTGAATTACCTACTGTATTAAACATGAACTTCAGCATGATACCATTACAGATTAATAATACTGAAGCTTCTAATAAAGCAGATTTACATTTCTGGGCTTTCCTACATATTAATTTCTCTGTTCTGTTCTTAGACTCTAAATTCTTGGCAAAATGGCCTGATTATTTTTGGTCCTATAGCAGTTCAAGAAGCAAACTACAGATAAGTTGAGTAGCATAAAGCAAGTTATAATTTCTACACATGTGCAAAGTCTGCTAGAAAACTGCTTATTGTACACACAGAACTGAAGTCTCCAATTTCCTTCTCGCTGTATATAAGATTTTTCCTTTTAGGTCCAAAAGAAACTGAAATAAATCAAGATGAACCTTCATCTTTTTCTCACCATGCTCTGGTGCATGTTGCTGTGGAGGCATGAGAAATTTCAAATAAAGAAATGCGATGCCATTCACTTCTCCTAAAAATGCCATGACCCTTGTGTAATCTCTTAGCAAGTATCTCTGTTTTCAGAAAGGCTCTACAGGCATAACACACAAAAGTGTTGCTACTGCATTTCAGCATTTCTTATGAAAAAGCTCTGTAATATGGCCCTGACCTCTTGGTACTCAACACTAAAAACCTGGTCCTGGAGTTCATGTTCAAAATGCCAGTCACAATAAAAGAGCAAAGGATCAGGTCAAAAACTTTGCTATACTCCCATATCTTGTCTTGGGCCTGTCAGTAACATCCTCTGGAAGGTAATTAAATCTAAGAGATTAAATATTTTGCAGCATACAGCACTGATTTTAGAAATACCTTACATAATATCTGCCTCATAAATGTCCGAAGTAGTAGAATAGCGCAGAATTTCAGAATTTCCTTGTGTTGCTTGTGTGTGTGTGTATTTATGATCTCACTAACTGTGCAAGGGGTTTTTTTGGTTCCAGGTATCTGTAAGAATGGGAATGGCCTATTTTCTGTATATCTGGCATCAATAATTACTAACATTTGAGTTTGGAAATGTTTTACTATCTATCTGCCCTGATCCTGATTTTTGAAGAGATCCCTTTTTTTCTGAAGACACTTTATTTGAAGATAAACAGTATGTAAGAACTTAACCATACGTGCAGCATAATAAGTGTCCTTTTTATCTTGTTCATTAGAATATTTGTGATGTACAAGTGGTTTCACAGGCTTCACACTATTAGTTTTGCTCCCTGAGTGAGAAATTATTAGTGTATGACACAAAACAAATGAATCTTTCATTCACAAATACCTTTGTACATACATAATTCTGCTACAACTCCCTTTAAAATACAGCATGAAGATTTCCAGTGGGTAAATTTATCTCATGCATTAACTATACAGATGTAAAGCACCATGGAAGTATTCTGCAAGTCAGGCCACACAGCATCACAGTATGGGAAAAAACACGACACAGATTCACGGGGCTGAAAAAGGGAAAAGTGATAATTTGTACATACAAAAATCAACTCACAGTTCTATCCAAGGTGAAATAAGTGCTCTTCAACTACCATACCACTTCAACTTTGTAAATGACATTAAATGGATATTGTAACAGCTCTACAAAAAATACCATTTTTGAAGTAACTTTTATGGACTAATTAAAAAAAAGAAACAACCCAAAACAACAGACTCATAGCAGAAGAGGTAACCATAGCTTGTGAATCATGTGAATAAGCCTGTAATATCTCAGGATTTAAAAAAATTGAACATGGCTTTCTGATATAACAGGACAGCCAGCTGGTTTGAACACCATTCAGTAGATTCACTGGAGTGCAACCTAAGCAACATTTTAAATTTTATTATTATTATTATTATTATTATTATTATTATTATTATTATTATGCCAATGCTTCATTGGCCCTTTTTATAAGGAAGAGCGAGATCCAAATGTAACAAAAAGGCTCCATCTTCAGTTTAGAATTCCTTTTTAGTTCATTTTATCAAATAGATATTCATATTACATACTTTATGAAATCTATCTTTCTCACTAGAAGTTATAGGGCTTACATTGTATCTTCTCTTCTAAATCCTTTCATTTCATACAGTAACACATATACCATGCTTTACAAAGTAAAACTAATCCAGTAATATTTCACTGTTGGTATTAAATGATATATACCATGAGCATATTTAGTTTGAATTCTATCAACAAATACATCTAGGATGATCACCTACACCTAGGTTCTTGCAGTGATTTTCCTCAGAAAACAATTTTAATAATCTCTAAAAATATTATATTTTAGGGTTGGTAGGTTCTTCCATGAACAGAATTACAGAGACAACATTTATTTTTAGACTAGATTGTTCTGACATCCCAATGGTGGCAATACTTCACTTGTGCAAAATAGTAATAGATTCAAAGGCATCCTACTAAATCTACCTCTTTCATTCCTTGCATTTCCCTTCCCCCGGCCCCCCCAATTCTATTCTGCTTTGCCACTAAAAAACTACATTTGGATATTCATCAATAATATTTACAAAATGGTATATATATTTGACAGTAAGCACCTCTCTGCAAAGAAAAGATCTATTAGACAGAGCAGCCAGGTGGATGATCTCCTTCTTATAAAATGAGATGTGACAACAGTTTATAGTGATGCTCTAAAAGTCACAAAAAAAAACCAACAAACCCAAACCAAAAAAACAGACCCCACAAAATTAGGGAGCTGTTGACAATTTTAAAGGACCAAACCACACCTGAGCATTACACCTGATGAATGGATAGCCAAAAGACACAAACTGAAAAGAATGAGGCATCTCCTTTGATATCCTTCCAAAATGTTTGCACCAATAAAGTTCCAGCACCACAAAACCAGGAGCTGCATTCCCCTACAGTCCACTAAAAGCCAAGGTCACCTTATCTGACTGAGAGACTGCAAGGAGTCTGAAATACTTTCAGTTCAGCTGCAGGACAGAAAGAAGATGGAGATTCTCGTGTACTTTGGACATCTGTGAAACCCCATGTGTCCATCAAGCATGCTGACTCTCAGTTCTTCTGCTGGACAAAGGCAACTGCACACTGCTTGTTGTCTGGCT
Organism: Heliangelus exortis; assembly: GCF_036169615.1. NCBI lineage: Eukaryota > Metazoa > Chordata > Aves > Apodiformes > Trochilidae > Heliangelus > Heliangelus exortis. The sequence continues at coordinate 101,590,794 of NC_092423.1, read as the reverse complement.
ATGCATTAATAGAGACCACTACCAAAATGCAGAAACCTGTATTTAATATCCCTCTCTTTTCTTTTTTTTTTTTTTTTTTTTTTTTTTTTTCCCTGATTGTGGGACAAAACCACAGGACAGTAGTGAGAGACCAACTCTCAGTGTTGATTTCCAATGTCAGATGCACACTGATAAAACTGAAGTCACCATAATGAAGGTAAGTGAGAATGCTAATGATTGCCTCTTACTGACTTCCAGTCAGCCAGATATCTTATCCTGTTCCATCTGCAAAACTAAATAGACTCATGGGAAGAAAGTGCATACAAGCACAGAATTAGCAACAGAAGTCACAGTTTGGAAATTGGCTGGAAAAAAACACTCCCCTTCATTTGAAAAATTAACTCAGCTACCATCCTATCAGCATTCCTCTTGAATTCTCTTCTGTAAGGATTTATGCCCAGAATATAAAATATACTTTGAACCACAAATCCTTTCAAAAAAATATTTTGGAGGACCTTCCTCAAAAGACAGGAAACAAAGGAATCAATGAGTATATCCAAAACAGGCACAACATCAGCACATCTAGGTATTAAGAAGCTGAAACCTGTAGGCTGCTTCAAGTCAACTCAAGCTACTGCAACCTACATTCAAAATTAGCCCACAAAGCTTAAAAAGATCACCTTCTAGATACACCATCCATAGCTACAGAGATCTTTGGTCATGAGTTGATGCCACACTTTTGCCATTTAAACCAGAGAAACTGAGGTTCAAAACTAGGATCTAGATATCTATAGAAGTGTACACTTCCTTCATACAGTTAGAAGCCCATTTCTCAAATCCCTAGTTTCTTTAGTAGAAGAAATCAGAAGATGAAGAATTTCTTCAGTGTAGTTAAAGGTGACTGGAAAATGTTCAAAGGGAGAGAAACAGCTGGGATGAGGGACATTCACTGAAATGCTTCCAATACAGGGAAGGGGCAACATGTGAAAAGAGACCAGGAGTTTCTCATACACAAAACTTAAAGTTTCACAGCAAGCTCTTTAAAAATGCTTCTCACCTAGCAGAGGATACTGAAGATATGCACAAAGTCAAGCTTACTTGGCAAGTCAGATTACAAATGTAATAGCTACTACCACTATGGTTTCTTGAGCAGATTTTCAAATGACACAGGAAATTCTTTCAGAAATATAGAGATACTGAAAGAGAGAAATATACTGCATGATTTCAAAGCACTACAAAGTGTTTCTACAGACAATCTGCCAACAAGGCAAGTTAAGAAGGCCAAAGTCAGCATTAGCATCTGTCTTCCAATTACAGAGTCACAAATGACATATTGCTCAGAGACAAATGATGACTGCTGTCTTGTATTAAGATGGTTGCTCTAGCAGATGTTTTCAAATTATCCCATGCTATGTCACAGGGAAAGGCAAAAGAACTGGAAATATGCCCAGAGAGACCTGGTGCACCAGCAGCCTAAGGGAGTCATTTAAAAAGCCATTTGGTATCTTCTCATGAGATCTTAGCTACAATAATTGAATACAGAAATTAACAGGGGACTAGAAAAATTGTTATATTCCTCAGTGAAAGTTTTAAGTACCTGACTAAAGGAACACTGGGAATAAAAAGAGTTCACTTCATCTTAGCTAGGACAAAGACACAGTGTAGGCACAAGTCTCCTTCAAAGAGAGGAAAAACAAAACAAAACAAAACCCCATCAGTGTTTTATATTACTGCTCAGTGATAATATATTGAGTCAGGCCAAAAGAAGCTTTTTATTCTGAATATCTCCAAGCAGTAATCCTGGTATCACATAACACCTGCAGATTCAATTAATAAATTTAAGCCCTTCTCTCTGCTAAGAAGAGGCAAACTGCTTTGACTACTACAAAATCTCTGGGACAGTATGGTGAAACTCTTTCCAAAAAAAGAACAAAGAAATAACAGAGAAGGAGAGATAGGAGAGGACCACCCTTCCATCTGAAATGGACTAAGCCAAGACAAGTCTTCAAAACAAATCACGGGGGAAATGAGTTATTTCCTGAAATCCCACAGTCAAATCATATGCGTAGAGAAGTCCCGAAGTACGATGCAGCAGAAGGGAGGATGAGTGGCAAGAGACACAGAGCTTGTGCTCATCCAGTGTAGCATCAGTCTCAGAAGCAGCTTTTTGGAAGCACGAGACAACAGTAAAAAAGCACACCCCACTACACTAAATAAGCTCAAAGAGGAAGGTGCCAATGAATGCTGCTATAAGGGATGGGAAGACATCTAGTCTTGACCCATGGTGAGAAAGAAAATCCTCTCTCTTGTTACCATGGAGATCCCCTTTTCAGGTTTCTTTGGATAAGCTTTGTGCACAAGTACAAAATTTGGCATAAGAAGAGAACAAGTATTAATTACGTGCCCCTGACAAAAATAGCCTTCTTAAATCTTGAGAGATAATGCAACAGAGGCTGTAAAAATTAAGTTTGGTTACAGAAATTAAGGCCTGACTAAGCTATCTCATGTTCAAGTGCCTTGAGCTCTATCATCATAAAATGGCAATGCCAGTCTGAGAATATTGCTCATATCTATTACAATTTGAGTGAAAACTTGAGTAACTGGATGGTATGAGACCATTGAAATTTACAACCAATTGAAAATTACAAGCAAAAAAAATTGCATGGAGGCTACTTACTACTGTCCCTTGGTACAAGAATGCCTTCATTTATTGCACTATTGCATTAGTTATTCATGCAATTCTTTTGTATTTGCAGGTGGCAACACCACTAGCCTGAGCTGCACTGAGAAGCACTGCCTTTACAGGAAGGACAACAGTGTAAAGTCTAACACAAACAGATTACATTGACATGCTTGCAAGTGGTAATCCCACATTAGATAGAGTAGATTGATCTTTGAATAAAACAAGTATATTTAACATATACAGTTCTGGAAATGAAAAAAAAAGAGGAAAATTTTAGTTCAAGAAGATATAGATAAAAATATATAATGTAACGCTACCCTTTATTTTGTAACTACTCTAATAAATATATTACTCTCTGATAAAGAGCATATTTTCTCTCATATGTCTTCATTAATTTACACTATCTAATATCAATAGTTCTGAAATACACAGACAAGTAAGCCATCCAGAAGACAACCAGGTACTGTGTTGTTGCCGTTTAAAATTCCTGATTTTCCTGTAATCTCTACTATCAGCACTAAATTTGTCTTTAAATATAGGTCCTTTGCATTTCTGGACCTTTTTGAATCCTTTAGATCGGTGAGCAATGACCAAACTCGCAACATCTTTAAAGGGAAAGACCTTAAGTGTATAGAGAGGACCGTAACTAGCAGAAATTCGTGTTGCCTTTTTAAAGGTGTATTAACATTGAAATACAATTCAACATAACGGGATGAACAGGCACCATGCCTACAGGCACCTTTTATTTGTAGATAAAGGTTAAACAATTACGTTTTTAAAAGTAACTAGCTTCATACACTGTCTTCTACATTTCTCCATTTCTCACCATTTTTGCTTCCGTTGCTATTTTTTTGTTTGTTTGTTTTTGGTTGGTTGGTTTTTTGTTTGTTTTGATTTTTGGTGTTTTTTTGTTTGGTTGGTCTGGTTTTGGTCTTCCTTTCCTTAACAGTGTATTTATACCTGTGACAGGTGCAGAAAACAACATGAATGAAAACGGCTTATCCAAAATCAATAGTGTGTGAAGCCGAAGCGTTCCCTCTTAAATATTAAACACTCAATAAATTTTCCCAGAAGATAAAAAGCGAAACAGCAAACCAAACCATAAAAAAACCAACCCGCAACCTCCTTTGGAAACACGCACGGTGTCACAGCTCCCTTGTCGGCATCCCGAAGCCGGCTTTAGTAACAGCAACAAGAAGGGGGGTGTGAGGGGGGGGAAGCCGTAATTACATAAGGGACCTCGCTGAACGCCCGGTTTCCCCCTCGGAGGGGATGACGGCGGCACAAGGCACCCCTGCTCCAGCCACCCGCACACCCCCACCCGGGAAACGATGCGGGGCAGCACAGCGAAGGGGAGACTCGTACCTCCCGGGGGCTGCTTAAACTTCCCCCGCCCCGGGGACTACCCAGGGGATCACCGCAGCTCTTCGGCGATAAATTCCCGCACCTGTACCTCACCGGGCCACGGGGGAGTCCCTGGGAGGGGCGTTGCGCCTGCCCGGAGCCTGCTGCTCCGCACGGCCTTCCCCTCCCCTCTCCCCCCTTTCCTTTTCCCTCCCCGGCAGCGGGGGAGCTCCGCTTCCCGAGCGGCCCGGCAGCGCAGGCTCCTCGAAGCCTCCTTCCTCCCTTCCCCAGTCGGCCTGCAAAGGCAGCCTCGCCTCTTGGGAATGGAAGTCCGGATCGCGGCTCGGGCCAGCCCCGGCGGGACGCGGCCCGCTCGGTGCGGGACCTCCCTCCGGTGTCACGGGATCCCCGCACCACACTGGGGGCGGGGGGAGGGACGACGACAAAAATTGCCCGTTTGTCTTGTCCTGCCGGAGCAAACGGGACAAACTCGGCCCGAATAGCAGGCGAGAGACAACTCTAGTTGTAGAGCCCTTGGTGGGCAGCGGGACCGGGCTCCGCGCCCCGTCGGTGTGGGGAGCCGGCTGGAGGGGGCTTAGGGCCGGGGGAGGAGGCTGTCCCTGGGGAGGGAGCGTCCCCCGGGGCAGAGAGAAGAGGATCGCCATCCCCGGAGGCTGCTGAAACACCTTTGGAGCCGAGGGGAGGGTTGGGGGTGAGGGGAGTGTGTGATAAAAGCCCCGCCACGCAAGGCCAGATAGAAATTACTCATTTGAATGATGCAGCAAACGATGGGGAGCTGAGGGGAGGGGGCTGGTCCTCCCGTTGCTACTCTCCAGCCCTTATTAATAATGCACAGGTTCCCTGCCGAAGCGCAAAGCTCTCCCTCTTCCGCGCACACACCAATTAATAGCAACCTTCATCCCGCGAAATCTCCGCTAAGCACTCCCACATACTCGCAGCCCGCAGTGACAACTGCTAGGAGGACAATAGCGGGAACCTCTGCCCCATAGACCGAGGAGAAGGTGGGGGTGGGTGGAGAGGGACTGGAGAAGCTAAACCTCTCGTGGCAAAACCCGATCCCCTAGGAAGAGAGTCCCGGGGAGCGGCAGCAGCCGCCGGCGCGGCAGGAGGGCAGGCTGCCTGCCTGGCAGGCGGAGGGCGGACCGCGCAGCACGCTGCCAAAATACCATCGCCCATCAGTATTGTCAGCAAACAGCACACACGATTTTACCTTTTTATGCCCGGCGTCCTTCAGTCAAGCATTTGAGGGAGAGAAGGAGAAAGGAAAGAACAAGAAAGAGACAGAGGAATATAGACAGCGAGAACCGGCTGCTAATCCCCGTGTAGAAAGACTTCCAGCAGCAGCGGCAGCAGCAGCAGCAGCATGCGTGTGTGTGTGTGTGCGTGTGTGCGTGCCCGGAGTGGAAGCACAGCCCTCCTGGCGATGCACCGGCTCTTGCACAGAAGTACTGTCATGTGCGTCTCTCGGTGTGTGTACCCATGCAAAGGGAAAAAGAAAAAAAAAAAGAAAAAAAAAAAAAAAAAAAAAGAGACGGGGGGAGACTATTCAGTCACACGCCCGGCTGTGCACTGCTGGGGGGGGGGGGGGGGGGAAGAAGAGGAGGAGCCCCGCGCTCCTCAACCCAACCACCGAAGGAGTAGCTCGGTACTACGGTGGCCGGGCACCGCAAGCCGCCGGCATGCAGCCTGCAGCCCCTCGGCTCCTGGCCCCCACGGCCGCCCTTCCCCTCCCGCTCCCAAGGACCCGCCTTCGGGAACGAGCCCTCAGGCCTCCTGTCCGCGGGAACCCCGCTGCACCCCGAGCAGCCGGAAAAATAAAACCCCCCACGTTTCTGCCGCCCGGGATGCGCCCCTGGGGATGCGCCCGCGATGCCGAGAGCGGGGGACGGGACTGCGGCTCCTCCCGGGGGTGTGTGTAGGGGTGGGTGTACAGGCCGGGCCGAACCCCCCGAACCGGGCACAGCCGCCCTAGGGAGCAAGGGGGGCGCGGCATGTCTCCGGGGGTACTGCTGCAACTAGGGGCAGGGTCGGGACAGGCCGATCCCCCAAAGCATGGGGGTGACTGGCGGCATGGCTATAGGTCGGGAGGGTGCAGGGGGTGACGGCGCAGGGTGCGGGCTGGGCGTGGGGTGGGCGTCTGTGGGAATTACAGAGATAACTATAAATACAGATGTTGGCTAATGTTCACACTGATACCACGGTGAAAGGCTGTGCTAGTCCAGGTCACTGTGCAGGCACCCTGATCCGTGCGTGTTTCGTCAGGCATACTCAAATTTCATCCACAGTGTATGTCCCACTGAAAGATATTTGAGCAGTGGTAATGTGTTCAAATCAAATATTTGCTATAGTGGATGTTCTAAGCATTCTAAGCATGTTTTGGATATATAGCCACCTGCGTGCATATATATACGAGATTTTGACATACAGCTCAACAAAGAGCTAAAATAGAACGAGCAAATTATTCTTCAAGTCCTAAATTTACTGGTGGGTCGTGCCAGCAAGTTTCAAGATGTGGTTTCTCTAAGCCCTGAACCAGGAAAAGTTTGTGTCAAATGTCCTTGATGTTGTATTCTTTGCACGAAACAGGTAATATGTATGGACTAAAAGTTATTCCCAGTAGTAAAAAAAGATTCATTAAGTGTCAATGATGACACGAGTTTTGGTGGAGATATCACATATATTGTTATACTAATTTTTTGTTTCTTGGTAGTGTACAATGTAGACCTAATGTCTCAGGGGTAAAAGAAGAGTGTGGACATTTAAAATTACAAACATAGGTTGCATCTACAAGCTAGACAGGTGAGGAAATTCTGATGATGGATAATTATGTTAATTAACAAGCAACCAGCCAAATGAATAAAAAACCACCCTCATCTGATCAATGTACTTAAAAATAATCCTTGTGAGGTTTTTTAATTGCAGACATGAGGTGTTGCAGAGACGAAATCACTAAAAAGATTGTCCACTTTATTAGAGTTTAGCTGTTCCAAATAAAATATTTTGAGGCTTTCCAGGAGTCCTGAAATAAAGTCAAACAGGCCAGATTTGTTGTTACTGAAGTTGTATAAATCAAGTCCGTATGACATTAAAAAACAAATTACACCCCAAAGCCATATACTTTGTTTGTGTAAAATGCACATGCCCTTTTAGTTCTTTAACTTTAATTAAAAAAAAAATGCTGAATTTGGGCTAACTCAGGTAAATAAGCTATATAGTACATGGTTCATTGTTTAGTTCCATGTTTACACATACAGCAATATCCCATGCAGTATATTAGTTTATCTCTTCACAAGAGATAAGGCTTGTCGTCATGAACAGTATTTGTAAGCTAGTTTCAAATCCAGCATAATCTGTTGTTTAAAATGACTGTCTGTGAAGACCTCATCGTAGAATTAATGTAATCTTTCCTGCGTAATTATGAGAAGATTTAGCCTGCCCTCCATAGGCCTGTGAAGTTATAAAGCAGATTTAGTCATGTTTTGTGTGATAGTTCTACAAAAATATTTGTACTAAATAGGTTGATTACATGTTAGCAAGACTAAACAGCTATTAAAACAGATTGTATCTTTTTGGGCTTCATACAAACTTCCCAAAAATCAAGTAAATCCAATTCCTTTGAAGAATTGAGGGTAAGTAGGAACATTTTTTTCATAAAATTACCAGACCTAAAAATAAAACCCATCATTTGGATTTTGTTCCTTTTTATTTGTACTCCCTATTGTCAATCTGAACACATTAATCAACATTTTGGATACTCCTTGTTTGCCTGACTCTAGTCTGGCTGGCCAAAAGTTTGGGAGAAGGAAATCTTGTTATAAATTCTCTCATGGTGATCTAGAGAAATGTGCATCTTGGAGGAATAAAAAGTTCAACCTGCTTTACACAATGATGTAGCTGGTCTTTGTGGGCCACAAGTTATTTTAGGCATAATATTTGTCTAGTCCCAGTACACATAGGTGTCTCAGAAGACATGCAACTTTAGAGGAGAGGTTTCCAAGATGGAAACAAAGATTCTTCACCAGGCTGTGTGAGAGATGGCATGCACAAACTGAGAAGCTGTGAAGCAGGGAGTTTCAGTGAGGACAGGAAACAAACACAGCTAAACATAAAAAAAAATTGAAGAAAACAAGTTTTTTAAGAAAAATGTTCTGAAAAAGTTTTCAGATCAGAAAATTGGGAATCAGGAAGGAAAAATTACAAAAGGCTTGGGGAGGTGAGATAGTTCATTATTAATACCTTCAACCATCTGTAGTTTATCAAATAACCCAGAATGCAAATGCCCTTATTATAGACTATATTATACTTTGATCCCTTTCTTCTAAGAGGAAGTTCTATTTGCTTTGAGTAATGGTGAAAGAGGTCATCATATCGACTGTCAATACTACATTATTAAATTATATGTACGCTTACACGAACTTCTTCCACATGCCGGTATTTTGTCACGTTACAAATGAAGTTACAAAGTACTCTTAGTTTTTGTCTCCCACTGCCCTCTACTGGAGAGAAGGTCAGAACCGCTTGGTTAGGTCTGCAAACGAAGCCACTGCAGGTGTTGGTGGTTCTCAGTTTGTTGGTGATTCCCAGTTTGTTGGTGATTCCCAGTTTGTTGGTGGTTCTCAATTTGTTAGTGAATCACGTTTCCACGACGTTGGCTTACATGTCATGGAGAGCCAGTGTCCAAAAGGTGTGTTATTCTTTCTCCCTGTGAATTCAAATAATTGAGCATACACTTTGCTGTCTGCAGTTTGTTGACACAGACAAAATGATGACTAGGCAGTGGCTGAGATTTTAAGAAATATGTTTTCCCTTAAACTGTGGGGGAAAGGCATCTAAATTCATCACAGAGGTGTTGAAAATCTTGAGCAGTTCTTCCTTGACAGCATTTTCCTGTAAGTTTGTAGGTAACCCCACTGCTTTTCACATCAAAAACCTTTGGTTTACTCTCCACTGTGTTGCAAAAAAATTGTTCTCTATCCCTTTTCCTATTCCAGCCTTTAATGTCTCTATACTCACCTTTCACTGTCAATATCAGTACTGCCCTACTACGTCATTTTTATCATATTTAGTTTTCATTTTCCTCACAGATTGGGTATTAGCAGAACAACTGAAACACGAAGAACAAAGAGATGATGGTCTTCCTGTTTCCCTGTTTCTGAATACCTCCACCTACTGCCACAACAATTCAGACACAGGAGAGCAGGCTTTGTGGGACATCACTATGTTTTCTGTCTGAGTGGGTAGACACATCTCCAAGGCATGCCAAGGATGGGAAGGATGAGTCGCGCTCAGAGTGTACAGTAAAGAAAATGCCACTATCCAACTCAAAATATCTCTTCTACACAGCAGAAGCTAGCAATCTCTCAGTTCATTTTTAAGTTTGCCACATCTAGGTCAGATCTACAAAGATTAAGATCACATGTGCTGTCTTCTCATCCCCTTCCAGCATCAGCTATTGCTGTAAGGCAAGAAGGTGCTCTCTGGGTGACTCTATGGGTATCTTCAATATGGACAAATTAACAGCTTTGGTGGCTTCTACCCCTAGTCTGATTAAAGACAGAGAGGTTTAAACTGAAACTCTCTTTCCTCCTCCCCCTCAGTATCCTGAAGCAAACATCTGCCTAGAAAATTTTAATTTAAATATTTTCACTTTCCTAATACCGTAAATATTTTTTATTGAAAAGGGTTTTCTATCTACCACACCCATTGTAGGTCTGTTTGCTGTATTTTTATTGGATTGCACTGAAGGCAGTGGTGTCCTAAGTGAATAAATTGTGTGAGTTGCCTCATTTCATTCTACCTAATTGTTTTCTATAAAAAACACTGTAGCAAATTCCTTTACCTGGCGGGATGGATAACATGGAGAAATGAATAGAGAATGGGGTATAGTGAGTGTTTGCAATGGGTGACTCCTAAATAACATGCACTCCAAGGAAAAGGTAAACGTCCATCAGCTCACCTTGTAGAACCACACTGACTATTGGCAAGTCAGTTAGAGATGAAAAAACTAGGAAAGGAGTAGCAAGTAATCCAAACACAGTGTCAGTTCAGCATAACTACTTAATACAGAGAAAAAACACTTCAAGATTAGTAAAGCAAACTTTGTTAAAGGTATTACTTGTGTGACCTTTAGGCTTTCAAACACATAATTCCACAAAATTATGTGTCACAAAATGTAACTTTCAACATCGGTCAGGAATTAAATCAGATGTTGAGAGGCTTCTTAGAAGGGTCACTAGTTTACAAGATATAAAACAGAAGATTTGAGAATATCTTCCCTCCCACCCCCCAAATCTTTGTTCATTATTAGAAACAAGCAATGATTGCTGTGATTTTCAATTATCAGGATGTATTTTGATGGAATCAACAGCAAAACAGTGTTCTGAATAAGCATAATGAGAGAGGAGGAAACAAACAAATAAATCCATAAAATTCCCTCAATAGAATGAAAATACTTTTTCCAGGGATTGAGATAGAGCAAATCCCTGAAAGAATGGCAAAGTGCAAATCATTTTGTAAATGTCTGCATCAAGGAGGTGCATTCAATTCCTCAATTAAGTGGGGCTATAATAACTTAGGATATCATGTTTTCTAAGTATAAGCAGATCATTCTGAAGTGCAATACAACTAGAAGAGTATTTTTGTTCCTTTTGATAGAAAAATAGGGAAACAGGAAAAGCATTATAAGAACTTCATGTGAATGAGAAGACTAGTAATCATGTAGAAAATTGTCTTTACTAAGGATTTTAAGTCAGGTATTTTTGGATAAAAATTATATTTTAAGTCTGCAATTGCTCAACAGTCAGCACAAATAGCACAAAGCAATCAGAGGTGGCTGAAAACTGCCATGAGTAGTTTTCACAGCAACCACTGCTCTCTACCATGTTAGCTAGCATTACTCTTTCCCTGCAACATATGTGAGTGGAAAATACTACTTCTCTACTCAGACCAACTGCACATGAAAGAGCCTACAACAGCCAGCTGAGATGATGGCATGTTTTTCCTAGTGATGCTATCAATTCACACGTTGAAGGCAAAAGACTTTATTTTTAAATAAATAATTAATAATTTAATCATACATAGCAGAAAGCATGGTGAGAAAAAGTAAACTTATCACTTCAGTTTGGCAGGTGGAAAGCTGAGTAGCAAGAGAATAGGAAACAAGCTGGAACTGACACAAAGCAATGGTGTCCCAGAGAAAAGAGGGCTGAGAACATTCAGCAGGTCTTTCTGATGTGACAACTGAAATCCCTCTTTCTCCTTAAATGACTGGATATAAAAGAGTGATAGCTAGACTTGTCCAGATTTACTGTTGTGCAATAATCTTGTCATGTATACAGAAAAGAGAGTAGGGAGAAAGGCAATTGTCTGCTGCCTTAGTAAGCCTATCCCAGGGTGACAGAAACTGAACATCAACTGTACTTTAAAGCAGAAGGAAGGACATTAAAATCTTTAGAGATGGGTTTGTTCATTCTTCCAAAGTTTGACAGTTTTTGTTTGGTTTTATATTTTTTTTTTATGTTATGAAAAGGAGGTAACAATTTGGTTGGTTAACCATTTTTCATCATTCTTTCATACGATTCCTCATAAATCACACAGTGGTCAAAATGTCTCAATATTCAAGGCTAAAGCCACATTTTGATAACATGCTCAACTTTTTTCCATTTTGTGCCTGGAAGATATGCTGATATCTCACCATTAGGGTGTTTCTGAGGAGAGCTTTTAACAGGAACAAATAACAGAGTTTGAGTCCAGAAAGACCAATAATTAAGACTTACATCAATAGAGGTGTCAGTCAAGTATGGGAAAAGCATTATTTTAAGGCACAATAAGGAGCTGATAACGTCAATGAAAGTAGCATTTGTGGATATTTCAGGCTTATTTTTCCTTCCCTAGAACTCAGATGGAGTTTTACAATGCAGGTAGCAGCAGAGTAGGATCATAAAATATCTCATCATCTAATAGGAAATATTACTTCCTATGTTACCTCTGTGATCTGACATGGCTATACCAGGTCCAGTGTAATAATAATTAAGCATCACCTTTCATGGAGGGTCTGTAGTTAAAGACAAATGAAAGACAACACAGGAAGAAACTATTGAACAAATTTTTTAAAAAATGTTTGAGATGTATTCCAACATACTGTCGTCTCAAGTAGAAAAAAAAAATTCAGGTTGTGGTTCTACAGCTGTTCACAAAACAGGATCCTGGTATAGGAGGCCATGTTAAAAGTTTTGGGTTAGTATTAGCAATTTAAGTGAGGGCTTCTCTGATCTCTTGACGTCACCAGACTTTTGCATTTTATTAGCTGAATTCTACATGTACTATTCCAGAGAACTCTTCTTATTAAAGCATCCATATCTAGTTCCTATTGTTACAGGATTTATGAACTTGTTTCAAAAGTTCTCTATTAATAGATTAACAAAAAAAAAAAAAAAAAAAAAAAGTGTGTATTGAGACCAACTGTCTTCTGCATTCCCTCTGGCAGTTTCTGCCAGTGTTTGTGGAGTTTTTTACCTCTCAAAAGCAGAGAGGAGAATTTATTTAACATGCTTGGCTTATCACCAGGAAGCCAATAGCTGTTGAATTGCTCTGTCCTTGTCCCAGGGAAGCAGCATCCTTTCCCATTCCTAGCAGCCAACTAATGATAGCACGGTCAGTGCACTTCTGCTATCACACACTTATTTCCAAACAGCTGAAACATCCCTCCAAACTCACAAAAAGAACTCTGGCTTTTTTCTGTCAGGGAAGATACAAGGTTTATAACTCCTGTAGGTGTCAATCCTTATAAACTTCTTTCACTTCTGAATTCTAGCTACCAGCTACCTAGAAACTTTTGTTCTAATAATGAGCAAACCCATCTGTAATTAGTCTTCAGTTGAGCTAGCACAGTCCTGGAAATCTGCAAGTGTCTGTAAAGTGCTGGGCATCTCAGCATATTTCATAAAGCTGTTTGGAGGCCGCAATAAAGTATATCTGACAGCATTCTTTTATAAATCATTCCTGCACAACAAAGCCCCAACACCAAAAGCTTTGATCTGACCTGGTAATATTTCATTCCTAGAAGCTTGTAAATAAAAATAAAGAACCCAATTTTCTCCTTTTTTATACCCATTAAATTTTATTTTAACATTAAAATGGCATTCAGTAAAGGACAGCAAACTACTGTGAATAAATCACTATCCACACACAATGCAGCCTCTCCAAAGGCAGGAGCCCTTGGGAAAAGCACATCTAGCAAACTGCAAAGCATTTAACACCATAGTATAAGGGAAAAGAGTTTGACCAATGACAAGCAATCAGATTTCTCCACTTATGCTAAGTGCCACAGTACATCTTAGTCAGCAATTGGGTGATTAGCTGTACCTTGGGGAAGACCTTCTGCTATACAGCTTCTGTGTGCTGCTTCAGGGCTCAGAGGCCACAAAGCTGAATAGCAGACAACTAAAGAGGAAAGCTGAAGGCAAGAGAGAGCACAGTTTTGAACATGTTCATAATTCATGTCCATTACATCCAGTAATTTTTGGTAATTAAATGTACTGCTGTGATCAAGTGGTTCCAAAAGCCGCCAGGATCACTGGAGATCAACAAAGGATACAGAGTATTTTAAAGCACAGGTAAAATGTCAAAAGACATTGCTACCAGTAGCATTGTAGGAGACTGTTAATTTCTTCTCAGTATTTTCCCTATTTTTTATTCAAAGTGTTTAAAACTGCCACCCTTGAAAACTGAAGCTGGGGTGGAAAACCAGGTGTTGTTTTTTCTGCACCACAGAAAGTCTCAGCAGTAGGCCACTGACTTAGTACTTAATAATTTTGCTCTTTAGCCATGTAGAAACCAGCTGTGTCACTAATATATTGCTTCTGCAGGGTTAACAAGAATAAAAAGTGGTAATATATGTTTTGTCTTTAAAAAAGAATAATATTTATGGATTCAAAGAAAGAATTCTTATGTAATAAAGTGCCATTGTATTAATTATACTATATTTAATTTTCTACCATAAATTCTGTGGAAAAAAGGCCCAGGAAAGGAAGGGAGGAAGTTTTACGGAGCAAAAGGGTGAGAAGATATGAATAAAAGTTTCCTTCAAATTACCAATCTGACCTGTTACCTCAGCTGTACAGGATTCCTATTAGTTTTTGGAGCAGACTCCTGGGAGAAACCGAGTCCCATTTCTTCATCTTTAAATACTTTTTTGGAGAGAGCACTTGAGATTATGCTCTTCTTCTGCCAAAGCAGAAAACTAGGCCTACTCAAACATAGATATTTTTTGGTACTGATTTTTACACGTATTTAAATGGGTAGCTTTGCAGCCTTAAAAGAAATTAAGGAGTAAATTGTGGAGACTGCTTAATGCTATTATCGATATCTCTGTGACAGATGAGTGTGGTGTTACTCCTTTCCAATAATTTAGTACTTTGTTGTGTCCCTACAGTCTGATTATTATCCAGTATTCATTAATAGAATGTAACAGACTATGGGAACCAACAAAAGGCCAACCATTTTTAAACTGTTCATCATAGATGAATTGTTCTAAATCCCCTGGGCAATTCTGAACCCCAGACCAGCAATCATATTCTCATCTTCACTGACAGAAGCAAGTGGTGTCTATTTGAAGTGGACATAGTTGCATTCAAAGATGAAATTCACAAAGCTTAAGATCAAAAGACTTGGTAAAGTGGTCTCCCATTTATCACCCTTTTTAAAATTGCTCTATGCAAAGTCTAATAATTTGGTTTGCTTTAAAAAAAAAATCAACCTAGCCTGAAATGTGCTCAGAAAATGAGTGATTCTTCTTTTCCATGAAAACAAACTAGTCTAAGCAGCATCAAATAAACCAGCTTTGAATAGTTACAACCCCATATCAGGCTGGGCTCATAGAGGAGTTAGCCAAAGGCCAATTACAAGCTGATCTAGCTAAAGCCAGTGTATTCTGGACCTAGGACAATCTGGAATTAGTCCAAGACCTAGGATGGAAGGAGCTTTACTGGATGATGAATTATCTCCTGCTGTCAGGACAGGGTAGAAAGACATATATTCTCATCCTCCTGGAATTACACACCATAAGATAACAAGTGCCACTTAAAGGTAGCATGAATCCTGAGAAATATATCCTCAGTGGCACCTACTTTTTTTCTAACATTCCTCTGAACATAATGGGGACTATATATTGTGAATTTCATCCCTCCCCATCCCATTTAATCAAAACAGCTCTCTTTACATGAAGAGTGCACCACAATATACCACTTGGCTTCCAAGAAAGAAGTTTGCCTAATATTCTGATTGTTTCAATGTCTAGGAAACATGCTTAGAATAACCAATTCTCCTGTGTCAAGTGCTTTGTGAGTACAGAACAAAAGAGCATCTCTCAGCTAATAAAGCAGGAACAAGTCTCTAAAACAGAAGATGCACACCAATAAGTGGGAGAATACAAGGAAAGAATGAGGTTGAAACTAGCCAAGGTAAGAAAATCCTGGCTCTGCTGCTAGTTGTACACCAAAGTGGAGACACTGCAGGTTCAAGGGCAATTTATTTATTCAGCTATGGATGAGTCATTTCATATCGGACATATCATTAATATTATAAATAAGAATTTGTTAAACAGGTTCAAGGCAGCGTTCCACTTTATAAGTATAGGTGAAAACATCCAGAATTCACCTAGAAAATGCATTTACAAAATTCATTGTATGGAAATGTGTCAAAACGTTTTGCTTCTCAGAATTTTCTCTAAATGGAACAAGTTTGATCTGGATAAGTGACTGGATAGAAGTTCCACCAGCTGATTGCTCTGAAACTATTGCATCATCCATGTATCTGAAAAGGTCTTGGTGACTGATGTGGAAAGCTACTCTTTATAAAAGTGTTCTAAACACAAGAACAAGGTCAATTAGTTTTAAAAGTTAAGGACACGCTAGCAGTGCAATAAAAGTTAATAGGAATTAATGCTTGCATTTGTTCCTATAGGCATCACATTAATCAAGTGTAAAGCAAACAGAAAGTGCAATATATGGCCAAATTTATCCTTCTCTGGAAAGGTTTTCCCACAGGCACTCATATTTTGGAAGGAACCCTCCACATTTTCAAATATTTCAGTAACATGCAATATATTTGATGGTGAATGTGAAAACTGTACCCAGTGATATGCTGAAGAACATGACTGTAAGGCAGGATGTAGCAGGACAGGGAGAAAAATTGTCCAGTGCTTTAAAAGTAACTTTGTTGCTCTAAGGAAAGGTGCTTTCTTCTTCACTGTTGGAAAAATGACAAAAGCATTTTTCTGTATGTTAAGGGAATGTTTTATGTATACACTGGAGTACATTCAAGTCTCAATCCTAGGCTTATGGAAGCAGAATACAACCCAAAAAGTCATATTATTTCCCTGAGAGTTTGAAGCTTGGAGCACCCAATGCTCAGCATGTTCCAGATGTGGGTTCTCAGTGCAGTGACAGCCAGCAAGGTTACTCACAAGGATAAAATGGAACATGCACATGAACATTTGTAGAATTATGGGTTTTGGCCTCTGTCCTGGTGCATATGCTTTAATTTAACACTTGCAGTTTTAAATATTGCCCTCTGAGAAGCTCCTTGTACCACTGTTCAAAATGCATTTCATCAACTTGCCATTCCCATGCTGGCTTCCTTGATTCTTTGTTAGCTCTATTTTGTCTTAGACCAGAGTGTCTTTGTATCATGAGACTTTGTCAAAAGAAGGGAACAAATGTCCTTTTAAGAGCTAAAAGTTAAAGTTTTAACACCGTTAAAACAGTTTCTGTGGACATTATTGAATTTCATGTGACGAACAAATAGACGAAATAAAATAAAAGTTGAAAGTTATTAAATACATATTCCTTAAGTAATTTTGGACACATGCACGTACTTTAAAAATAGGGTATTCCTTTCACCACGTGTTTAGACAGTGGCTAATACTCCAGGATTCTAGCTCATAACGACAGTTTTTTGGCTAACTAAACATTAACTATCATTCCTCACCTAAGAAACTTAACCATAAGGCTTAATATGTACTTTTGAGCTTCCACAATCTCATTTCTATAGCCAAGAATGGATCCTGCTGCAGTGCAGAACATCTCACTCCAGAAGGACTCAGGAGGTGACTGGAGTGGCCACCTCATCAGCACCAAGGCTCCAATTTGCCCCAACATGAGGCTGTTTGCTCCTGGGGGCTGTCAGAAGATTCTGAATAGGTTGGTGAGGAAGAATTGTTGGTTTGTTCACTGGCAAATAACCAATCCACTGCCATGTCAAGCCTGCAAGTTCTGCTTCTTCGTAACTATGAGCACCACTGAAGCCAAGAAAAGCCTTAAACTGTCCTTTCTAGCAGTAAGCCAGTACTGAAAGGGGAGAAAATTATGGTTTCTGCCTCAAAATCTTGCAAAGTATCTTATACTCCATTCACCTAGACTGTAGGTGGTTTCCTTAACTCTCTATACTACAGTATTAAACCCTACAGTACCAAAGCCCATACTTTCCTCTGGAAGAGGGCACTTTGAAATTCAAACTACTGACCTATTTAGCTGTTTTATAAAGAAAGAACGTGTCCCCAGAAAAGGCAACACAATAACTCATGCGAAATCTTCCAGCAGCCTTCTGCAACTTCATGATGTCCTCCAATCTTTTTCTTTTTTATCTCTCCCAGCTAGCTTTCTCCCAAACCTCAAGTTTCTGTCAAGCCTGAGTCATTCATTCCACTGCATTTGGTGCTATCCTCCAAAGATGGAGGATAGTTATGTACAATTGGGATGCAGAATATAAAGATTATAATTTGTGTACATCGAAAATATTCTGTTCAGGAGAAAAATATACAATTCAAATTAAGAAAGGCAGATACAGAGAAAAAAAGAAACAGTAGAATTAATAGAGTTCCTCAGAGACAGATTTATTTCTTCACTTCTGTGAAAGACATGATTCGTAACACCAGTGACCTTGTACAAATTCTTTTATAACTAACAGGGGCATGAAGAATAAAAGTAGGAGAACTAATAAAAATTATTTAACAAATCACCCTGTGTGATATTTCTGCAATTTTTTTTCTACCGAACAGTGCTAAATCATTATAATGGTCTTTGCAACTTGTGAAAATTAATAGGCAGGAATTGCTCAATAAATCATTTAACTGGTATTCGATAAAAACAAAGGAAGAGCATAAGTTAAACATGTTTTTGTGTTTATGCAGTCAAAGATGTAGCCTTATGATTAGCTTGTGTTTTGGGAAATTCACACTGGTAATGTCAAATAGCTTTTTCCCTGGAACAGTTTTGCCATTCAGCCAATAGTATATACCCTAGAACACCCTGCTTGAAAGTAAATGTAGTAGATCCACACAAATAGAAGCAAGGGCAATCAGGGATAAATTAGAAGAGTCATCAGAGCTCATTTATGTTGTTTATTGGGACCTCTCTATTCAAGGTAGGCAGCTGGCACGTATTTGTCAGGTACAGGAAGCCAATAGGTTGAAGCCGACAATTTAAATCATTCATAAGCTAGTAGTATTCTCTGAGTCTGTAAATAGCTACAAAAAGGCATGCAGTTTCTTCTGTTGGCTTTATTTTTTTTTTTTAAATCAAGCACAGCAAGTAAGTTTTATGACTTTGCAGAAATGCTTCAGCTAATGGTATCTCATGTGGAAGATTCCTCTAACTTTGTTATTTAAACACAAAAAAACCATTACAAAGCATCATAGCATTCTTGCTAGATTTGAAAAACAAAATAATAACAAAATACTACCCAAACAACCCAGGAACAGCAGAGTAAATTAGAACATTGCTTGTCTGCAGGGGAAAGCTGAAATATACGATTGCTTTTGTGCATTGCATTTTCATTACAATCAAATGCAAAGTAACCAATATCAGTTTTATCATTAGGTATTTAGCAGTGACTAGATGGGAAAAATGAACTGTGCACTGAAAGGATATAAAATTTTAACTGCGTGCTATTTACAAAAAGACTATTAAAACCAGAAGTAAAGATAGCTAGCAAAATCCCACCTGGACATGTTCCTTCATGACCTACTTTAGGTGGTACTGCCCTGGCTGGGGAGTTGGACTTGATGTCCCTTCCAACTCCTAAGATTCTGTCATTCTGTGTGAAAGAGCATGGGGAAGCTACAGAATGGATCCCTGGTAATACAACTGCCCAGTCCACTTCAGTTTTTCTGTTAGTATGTTTACATATGTACCTATGTTAGAAGTGCTTTGATTCATATAAATCATGTGAAGGTGTCTTACAAAGTGTTCATTTTGGGAGAATTATAAATAACTCATTTTTTAAAAAATCAAAATTTCCAAGGTACTAAAAATTGAACTGGGAAAGACATATGTAATAGATAGGAACTACTATACTAAATTTTTATTAGCTTGTAAACTTACTAGATCAAAATTTCTTAATGTAGGTTAGGGGTCTTAGCAGTAATAATAATACTAGCAACAATACTGACAACATTAATTTTATTTCCTTAGTTTTTCCAAATTTGAATAAGCATCCCTATAGGGCATCATTTAAAGATGTAAACGTAACAGTGATAGTTTAATACTGAGCTAGCCTTACTCTGGGAGACATTAACACCACCACTGTGTTCTAGGAGAGAACATGGACAGAGAGAGCTCTGAAAATTCTTTTTCTTCCTGGACAGAAAAAGCTCTGATCTTGCTTGAATCTGTGCAAAAAAAAAAGGTATTTGAAGTAGCAAAAATGTGATCATTTATGGAAGAGGAAACATTCTAGTAGCTCCTAGGCAGAATAGCTGTGATATGTCAGCTCTAAAGTCCTTAGGTGGCAGTGGCAGAAGGAGCTGCCTTTGTCTTCTGTGGTGAACATTTATATACTAAGTCTGCTTTGTAGATCTTCTTGGGAGTGAAGTGGCCCAAAATACTTGGGGCAAACCCAAGTGAAATGCTTCAGTGCTATGCAGGTTATGCAAGCTTCAGGGGCAACCTTACACTGGTTATGTTCCTAGTGGATATGTTCCTATGTTCCTAGTTCCTCAGCTTTCTACTGAGTTTCTATCCTTATATTCAGGTACAGGATTAAAGCCAACTTTGACTAAAAATTCTAAGAGCAATGGGAGAAGGATATGTTAGATGATACCCTACATAATGAGTATCATTGTGACCAACAGCATTTTGTGACTGGTCATTATGGGAAGAAAAATAAAATGAAGAAATCTGTCCTTAGCCAACACTGATCTCATGGTTATTAACTTTACATTATTTGCTGAAGGCTGTCTATTTCTTCTCTATTTCATTTGTTTTGCTCAGAGATAATGCATTTCTTTGTTGCTGTTATACAAACTACTTCATATGAGATCTGTTATGGATGAATTAACTTGCAATACTCTCACACAAGTTCAAGTTGTCAGCTCCTTTTTGCTTCAGTAGAATCTAAGACTCATACAACTATAGACTGTAAAACATAATTTCTCTGATTTGCACATTTTGCTTAGCTTCTAGCTGCAGTTTTTTAAAACAAAATTATTTATTCATAGATAATAATTTGTAAACTTTGTTTGAAATTCTTCATCATGCTTCTGTATAGTAGAACTGTAATATTCATTTGACTGCAGTTTCCTGGGATTTTTCAGGAGCTGACCTTTACAATATAAGCCAATTAGGCCAGCCAGAGCATTCTTCTGCTCTTCTGAGAGGTGTAAAATTAGAAAATGTCTTGTTATACCTTTCTGAGAAAGGTGGAAGGATGAAGAACTGGTGTTTGAATTCCTCCCAGTTAACCTCTGTGGACAAGAGATTTCCACACGATTAAGTTACACATGCAATTTTAAAATCTAATCTCAGTTCCTCTCTGACAGGTCAAGTTTTTTCTGTAAGTTCTTTTCTAGGAAGGAGTCCATCACTAACAGGGAAGATGAAGTCCCAGGATGTTTCTGAGCTCAGTAACACTTACTGTAATTAGGTTTCCTTTTTAAATTTTTAGGTTTGCCTTTTTGAACATGGAACTGCTTCTGTGGGCACTTATGTTCTCTTATGTATCAAAGAGATGGATTTTAGATTGTGAACCTTGTCCTATTTGATTACATGATTAACATGGGAACTTCCACTGAGTTCATTTTGGCAATATGGACACAGAACTGATGGGTTAATTTTTACATTCCAGAATTATTCAGGGGAGAAAACTGTTTGACATGGGACTTTTTTATAATATGCGTAAAAAGATTTTTTAAAATAAGTATTTTGTATTGTTTGCAGTTAGCTGAAACAAAATCAAACAACACATGAATGCATACAAGCATGAAACTAAGCATTACAGAATTTCTATTGTAAAGGTCAACTAATTTGCTTCCTTTACTTACCATTTTATAAATGCAGGAGGAATTTAATAAATAGTAAAGGATTAATGGACTTAGAACAGAAGAAATCAACAGTTAAAGTCTGTATGTCTAAAATAGTTTCTGGCATACTGTTTCAGATCTATTCCAAGAAGACTTCCCTTCTAAAATACATCAGTGAAAAAGGCAGCTTGATTGCAAATAAAATTAATCTCAAACAACAGGCTTTCACAAAAACAGCAGTTAAAATAGTCTGACTTTTTCTTCTTAATGATGGATAAATAAGACAGAGAAATCTTATTTCAGACATACAATCTGATTTACTAATTTCATTTAACTTTCAGTAATTAACTTTCACTAAAACCAAGACAAATTCTATCCAAAAGTTATATCTATTTTTCTATCCAAATAGAAAGACATGAAACACTTCTTGGTAAAGTTTTTATCAAAACCACTGATGAATCATTCCTCTGAAGAGTCAAAATGCAACTACTGTGCTATATTTATCAAAAAGGAAATAGAGTTTTTCTTTAAAGAGGCACTTTTTCAATTCACATTTCAGCTCTGTCCTACCTCCCTCTATTTTATTATCTTGTTTCAGTGATCCAGCTCACAAGCAATGAAGATCACAGTTTTCACTGATTTTAAGGCCAGATTTTGTTAGTCTTCTCTTAATTCCTGATTCACAGAAGTTCTATTATTTGTTTTCATTAATACTTGAACCTTCCAGGAAAGCTCTTAGTGTTGATTTTACAAACACTGTTTCTACAGTGTCTATCATAGGCCCCAGTTACGAGTCCCAGTAAATAATTCCTATCCCATTCAAACTGGCCCATTTGTTCAATGTCACCATTGTGGCACACATTTCTGTATCATAAAGTCACTTCCAGATATTTTGTATTATTACTCTTTGTTTTCTAGACAGAATTATCCTTTACCTGATTTGCAGCTCTGACAGATTAATAAAATTACTCCCTAATCTTCTCTTTGATAAATTAGATTGATGATTGAGATCAGTAAATCTCTACTTGAAAGCTACAGGTCCCTACCCTTCACTGTTTCTGGGCTCTTTTCCAGACTCAGTTCAGTTTCTCAAGATCCTTCTTAAAATATGGACTCCCAAATTACAAAACATATTTCAGCAATGTTCTCATCAGTAGCATAATAGTTCCATCCTAAAGGACCACATTATCCTAGGTTTCTCTTTGGAATTGTAATCAACTTTCACCATGATCATAATACCTTATTTAGAGTAATTACTCCCTGGGGTAGAGTCTCATGTGATATCTGATTGTCTGCAACTTGGCTTTAGATGTAAAACCATGCATCCAACATCTGTCCCTATTCAAGCACACAGTGGTTTACTTATCTATAAATCACGTTCACCATATGGCTTTGTATTGGTGGCCCATCCTTATCATGACTTTCCCCCTCTCCACTACTGACCTTTTGTGTTTTCTTTCATCTCATTACCAGAAGCATTTAATAGCATAGTTCAAAAGTTGATTCAGAAAGGTAGTCTCATAAGTGATTCAGAAAATTGGGTTTTTTTCAACTCATTTCTAAATTCTTAGTTGCAAGAAAACTACTTCTGGGAAATAAAAATCTTCCTCACCTTTTATAGTTTCACAGTTACTCAGTTTGACTGTGGACTAGTAAAATTAGACACAAATTGATCCAATGTTTATTGCTTAATTCTCTTTTCCATACATCACTTTAAGATTAATTATATATTTATATATTTATATAATTACATATTTAACTATTAACACTTGCTAAATCTTAGAGATTCTAATTTAAAAGGCAATTATGAATACCATGCCAGTGTTCAAAAGCAGCAGTAATACATAATGTCTATCTATTTTAAATCATCATATTATTGCAAACACACATGTGATTCGATTACTCACTTTTAAAAAATTAATCAAAGCTATTTGTGTATTTAAAGCTAAGGATGTACTTAATTACTCACCAATTCCCCTTTTAAAATATCACATAGTTTGGACTGTTTCTGCTTCTATAAATATACCATAAAAATATTATTGACACACAGCACTGGCTGGTACCTATGAGCCATGCCCAGGTTTTAAAACCCCCTGCAGAAACATTCACAGACCATTTGGATCCTCCTTTCTCAGAATTTCAGATCCTCTTTCACTAACTCCTGCCTTTTCTGGTGCCAGTTGGTGCTGTTGGGTCTGATGAGAGCAGCAGTAGGAGCAGCTGCAGCAACAGGGACAAGCTCTGCTTGTGTTCAAGCTATACCTTGACTTAAATGTGGTTTTTTTTTTCATCCTTAATGTAGGGTAGATATACATTTGGTTTGTATTCCTGATTCTTTTGCATGTGTATTTCCATAAGAGAGCTGTTTCTGAATTCTGGCACCAGGGAAAAATAGTGAAAAGTAGAGGGAACTAATTTAAAATAGTCTAATGGATATGCTTTCCACATAAAAATTAACAAGTTTTCTTATGTAAACCCACATGAATGTAGTTAAAAGCCATGTTTCAGCTAGTGTCTACCTCCTGTGGAATACAGACTTCCCACTCCATTTCTTAAATTGGTTTAACAAAACCAGCATTGATGTAAATCAGTATTACGTCTGGAATGGGACAGGTGAGTTCTGGTGAGGAGCAGTGGTTTTCATGGGCTTCTTGAAGGGATTTCAGAGAATCCCACTGCCAGTGGTCCTTCAAACTCAGTGAAGTTTACCTACCTGTTTTAAGTTTTGTATATAATCAATCTTATTACAGTTTGTGTCCCTAATACTTAAGGTTAGGACTTTTCCAGACAGAAATAGGGCTCTGCCCATTACAATTTTAAGCTCAATTATGAAAACACCACACTACTTGTGATTTTAAACATTTTCATCTGTTCCTGCAGAACTAATTTATTTTATCTGAGCACAATCTTCAAGGATTTCTCCCAGCCTGTGGTACCATGTTTCAAAAGAAATCTGAAATCTAGAGTCACATTTAGGATTTCTTGCAGGAAGCAAAACCTTGGGACATCAGTACTGGTAATCCCATGAGAGTGGATAGAAACAGCACAAATTCTCTGTTATGATCTTAGTTTTGTATTCCTGAGCAGAGACAATCACAAATTCCTTCAGACCACACAAGTAGAGGTGATAGGGTACTTTCCTCTGTTTTGTATGCCAGTCCTGCCAGGTATTACTTAATATTAAATAACACAGGTGACTCAAATTCCTTTCAAGAGCCTTATCCAAATTGCTATGGCTGTTATCTTAAAGTACATCTTCTGAACACTGTAAAATAGCAACCATTGTTTCTTGGGCTACAATTCCTTTTCTGCTTTGAACATTATACTATTGGGAAAATTAGCTATAATTTAATCTTCTGCTCAAAAAGTGAAATTAAAAACTTTATTGGATTATCTGAAAGAAAATCTCTACAGAAAAAAAAAAAAAAAAAGACGTACCTATCAATGTGCATTGTTTTGGGGTTTTTTTCCAGCAAAGGATATGTGCTTAAATTAGTCTTTCACTGTCTTCATATTATCCAAGAGACTTCTGATAAAAGTTAGGGCCAAGAAAAGAATTTGAGTTCACCTGTAAAAGAGCTTTGAGATTGGAATGGCCATCCCTTAATCTCCAAGGTGATCTATTCCTCTTTCTTATTCCTACCAATACTTATCATTTAGAAGCTACATTATTCCTTCTTCTTTTTGAATGTGGTATTCCAGAGTTCTGGCTAAGATTAGATTCTCTAAATGACTAACCAGATTAGTGAAGACTCTCACTGTACAAAACCATGTTTTATTTATTTGAAAAATTAATCTTAGAGGTTAACCTGGTGGTATGAAAACCTTTGAGTTAAAGAGTGATGTATTAAAAGGTTAAAAAAAATAGGCAAAGCAATTATGAAAAATAGAAATCTGAAATATTAAAAATGCACTGTATTAAGCTTAATCAACTAATTACAAAAACAGGCTAAAAGAAAGCAAAAAAAAATTTGTTTGCTGATTTTATATTATTGGTATAAAAACTCAAAACGATGAGCGGCATTAAAGATATGAAATTATGGCCAGCTTTTTAGTACCTTTTAAATTTATTTATTTTTCTTTTAATACAAAAAGAATGTCCTCTCTGTAGAGTCCTAGTAATAGCACCATAAAAGAACAAGAGTATCTTCCCTGGAGTGTAAATCCTGTAGTTATTATTATTTCTAGTGACTCATCCTGTATAATTTCTAAACAGGAAAAAAGCTGGGAAGCTAGAGCAAAGACAGAAGTACTGCCACTATAATGAAGCTCTAATGCTGCCATTAATTTTCATGCAAATTTCTGTTTTCGGATTTTATCTCAGGCACAAACATTTCACTGAAAATCCAGTTTCACAGAAACCTCTCTCTCATTCCAATTCAGGAAAGCCCTGACTAGGTGGTAATGCTGAAAAACTGTTGTGAGCTGGAAGCCACGCAAAGCATGGGTGTAACACATCAGCTGCCAAAATCTTCAAGCCACCTGGTTCTGCTAGATCAGGGCCACTTGTGGCAAAGTTTTGTACAAAGTTGACAGGATGCATCTTCCTGGCACTTTGTAAAAAGAACTTCCGAAGAGAATCCCATAGTAGCAGAGGCTGAAAATGCCAGAAAAGACAAGAGTTTCATGATGGTGCTCACCTAAACAAACAACTGAGGAGAGGTGAGTCTAAGGAAATGGCAGAACAGAGGAACCGTGCATTCTGTGGAGAAGGGAAGGAGTTCCAGTGATATGAAGGAAAGGCACAAAGTAACAGCTGTCAATAATGTCTGTCCTGGTTTGGGCCAGGACAGACATAAATAAATACCACCAAATAAAGGTGATTTTCTGTCTTGTACTTTTGCTTTTAGCTAAGTCTCTTGTAAGTAGTTGCACTTGCTGAAATTAACAGCAAGTTTCTCAGACAGTGTCTGCTTCTGGGACTGATAACACTTGATGTTTATAGTTACAGCTAGAGACTGGTGTGCAGAGCCAAGGACACTGCTCAGCTCTGAGGAACATTTTGCCCTCCAAGAGGAATAAAGAGATCCTACCTTGGGGAGGGACGGACAAGATAGATGCCAGAATTGACCAAACAGAGTATTCCATCCCATATACATCATACTCAGTACAAATTTGAGGGATCACGAGGGCCAAGCCAGATTTCATGCTTCCAGCTTCCGGCTGCCTGCCCTTCCTGCTTCCCTCCCTTCACCCGACATCCTGGGAGGATTCCATCCATTCATCTACCTGTGGTCCTGATCCATGCCAGCCCATATCTGTGTGTTCCTGCCTCCAGTTCCTGACTGCTGCTGACTCCAGGAGTCCAGCCTGGACTTTCCCAGGGCTGCCCTGCAGCCTCGGTGGTGACGTGAGAGCTACTGGGGGAAAAGGGGGGAAGGAACGTGGTATCAATTTTCCTGCATATTTCTATATTTGTATATATTTAGTAATTTTTCCTATTTATCATTACTGTTCCAATAAGGTTGTGTAGTTTAGTTTCCAACCCATAAGTCTCTCTCCCTTATTCTCTCTTCTTTCTTATCAGGGAGGAGAGAGAGATTGATAGAGAGCATCTGTTACTCGGTTTAATTGCCAGGCCAGTGTTAAATTGTGACAATGTCTTGGAATTTAAAGCCATGTGCCCCTGAGCACAGGAATAGGCTCTAAACCTAGAGGAGTAGGTTTAGAAAAGGATCTGTGGATTAAATTAGGCAATCTAAGATGATGGGAAGAATTCAGGATGCAACAAGAGGATGAATGGAGATAGTAGTGATGAAGGTTCAGAGCCAACAGGAGCTTGGGCTAGGAGCAAAAGAGCGAAATTGAAAGCTCAAAAATAAGTATTTTCTCAGTATTATTTTTTCTACTTAAACTATTTTTGAAAGAGGATGCTATGCAGTAGGCAATGAAGCCCTCCAGGTTAAGACTGCCATTATGAAAATGTTTCACACTTTGACCCAACAAACTATGTCACCCAAGTACTTTACATGCCTTTATTTTAAAGCTCATAAGTATTTGGAACAGTCTGGATAACCTGGAGAAAACAAAGGTGGTTTAACTGTAGATGAGATTTTGTAACATGTAGCTGAATACAGGGGATAGGTGCAGATTAGAAATACAAGCCTAGATGATCAGATCTCTTTAGTCCTTGAAAGCCTGAAAACTCACCAACAATAGAGAAATGGGCAATGCATAAAACAGGCAGTAATACTGGCCAATACAAAATATTGACTCAAAATACTGATTGAAAAAAAAAAAGAGAACTTTAGGTGAAAAATAAGAGGAAAAAAAATCCATTTATGTTGTGTTAAGTACATTTGGATAGCTGACAGTAACATTTACAAAGTCTTAAAGACATAAAAATGGAAAGAATAACATTTCATATTTGCAAAATATAATAAAGAATCTCCTCACTAGCCAAGGCAAGGGCAGGAACAGCTTCAATTTGACATGTAGAAGCAAAGGTGTTAACATACTTAATTAGTTCGTTTCAGCAGATTTAATTATGAGCTGTTCTAATTAAGGTGATAAAAAGGGAAGCTCAAGATGTGTTTCTCAAAAAGCTTTGCTACATCAGGAAAACTATTTAAAAAAATATGCATGAGGAAATTTACTTCTTTAGGTTTGGGGTTTTTTTGAGGGGGCATTGTTTGGTTTTTTCTTCGTGTGTGTGAAAAAAACCCTCTTCTTCTTCTTAAGCCAGTCTTGCTATGTATTGTATAGTTTTGTCTAGTTCCATTAAAATTTGGAAAGTGTTTGGGTCCTGGAAGTGTAAAAATTCACCATATAAATGTATTTGCTACCTGAGTTGTAATGAGCAGAGAGCTTCTATTTTAAACAAAATCCTCTAAATTATCCCACATGTAGGAATAGAGCTACCTTTGATGATCATTGATATATCCTATTTTCAGTTCATAGTGAATGACCATGGCAGAATGCTTGTGCTCAATAACATTAAAAAGTTTAACTCAAAAATAAGGCTTAAGGCAGCCTCCATTTTTATGGTGGAAAGCTGCACTGAAAACATTAGAGAACTACAACATGAAAAACTCCAGTATTTGGAAATGAAAAAGGTTGGGGGGATACAATAAACATTCACATTAAAAATTAGCAAATATCTGAGAGTAGATTTTGATACAGATCAAGAACTAGTGCAGTATGACATAAAACATAAAAAAAGCTAAAAAATATAATTGTATAGCTTGCCAGACATCAAAGTGCATTTAGCTTAGGCTCATGTTTATTTGGAACAGTTTTTAACAGCAATCATTTTAGAAAAAGGTACTGCAAATGCCTGAATTCCGGACATGAATATATACTATTAGATACAGAATTATGGCTTCTCTGACTGGGCCAAGCATTATTATTAGTTTTTCCACGCATACTTCTCTTCTGAATTAGTGCTCTTTCTGCTTACTGATGTTAGGAATTGTTGCTGTTGCACTCAGTTTATGAACAGAAGTGACTTAATTTTGTCTCCAGATGTCTTTAATCCTTTTTGTGTGTGTATATGTTCATCTGGTTACTTTAGTCTTAGACAATGGAAGAATGTATTTGATCATTTGGAGAAGTCAACCTTGTCACACAACTTACCTCACTATGACCCAGATCCTTCATAATACTCTTTTCATCAGGATGTGTTATACTTCTTATTACAAGAAACTGGGATCTTCAAGACACTTGATCATATTAAGATGAGAAACCGAAACTAATGGAAAACAAGTTTACTGCAGTCATCTTTGTTAGGAATTATGAATTAAATGTGGCAGCTTTATTCAACCGTTGTAGATAAGGACAAACAAATCTTTGTTGGCTTTTGTATCTTGAGAGACTCTTACTAAAGACTACATACATTTATGTGAGTTATTAAATGGCAGAGAAACACTTCAGTTTTTTTCTTTGTATTGACACCCACTAAATTTCTCACTTTGCTATTCCCTACTCCGAGTCATTAACAGTAATCCTAAAAATTGGAGTATGTTAATTACCTGTAAGTATTTTTCACTTATCAGATGGTTTCTTCTAGAAATGTTAATGAGTAAAGTAGATCCCTAAGGGAATCATAGGTGGAAAAAATATTCTTTCCCCATTTGCTTAGAGGGAATCATGCACTGAAAAAAGATCCTGTGCAGTTACTCTTCAGAAGTCAAAGTCACCAAATATAGTTGAAGTTTTACTTGCATTTCAAAAGTGACAAAAAATTAAAAAAAAAACAAATCAGTGACTGTGAGACAGTGTAGTTTTATCACTTGTGAATGATGGTACAAATGCTCACTCTTCCCTTTTAAACAAGATGTCATAGCCACTAAAAGCATACTTTGGTATTGTTCTTCATAGGGACAACTTCCTGTGCTTAAAACTTTAATTTTAAATTTCACAGAGGCACAAGAGAAGCTTGTCCTGCCTAAAGTGTGAGTTTGACTTACCATAGATGACAGAAATAAAGGTAATGAAATAAATTTCATTGTCTGGTAAGGTGTTAGACTATAAACTTAATTATGAGAGGTGCTAATCCACAGAGATGAGAGAGGTGTCAATTTTTATTGTTTTATTTTTTTAAAGTAGCAGATTGTCAGCCAGTAATCACTGTGGAACCTTTGCAGGGTATTAATCACAAGTAAGCTTTGTCCCTAAGACTGTTACAAGTCTTCACTGCTCTCTCTCCTTAGGTGTAGTGTTGGAGAGATCCTCATCCTCTTCTGCCAATTAATTCTCATCATTCCTGAAAGCAGCCACAAGAATGAAGAAAGCCCTCAGAGGACTCTTTTACACAGGCAGAAAATCTCCAAATTTGGCTGGCAGTCATGATCTATAGGATGTGGTCTGGAAGTGCAGCCTGATGTAGGAATTCTGCATTGCTTCACTCTACAGTTCCAGACTACCCAGGGATTAATTTACAGAGAAATACATTGGGATACATAATTACTTGTATATGTTTGCCCAGAAGGATGGCTGTTCTCATAACAATCCCAGTCCCTCACATTCAATGGTTATTTGATATTTTCTGCTTCTATTTTCTAAGTAATACTTTTCTTGGTGTTCCAATTGTAAAAAACAGCTGGAATGCACATTTATTTGTGGCCCTAAAAACAATCACTTTGAAGAGAAGGATTAGAAACACCATTTATAGTTTCATATTTAGGAGCTTATATTTTCACTGTTGAACACCTGGATGTGGCCAGAACACATCAGAGACCCACGCTGGGCTTCTGGAAGTGTGCAAAGGAAATAATTTTGGTCAGTTGTCTTTCTTCACATAGAAATGCTAATGGATTTACTCCAGTTCATAGGAAGCCTGAAAGGAATGTTCCAGTCATCTTTGTCTGGAAAGACATACTGTTTGATTCTGGTGGATAATATTTCAACTTTAATTATCTTTGCCACTTCTTGGTAGGACAGAGGCCATCAATCCTTAGGAAACTATCTGCACCAATTCGTCAGCATATTTAACCATTCCCACTTTCACCTCAAAAGCAAGACATGCTTTTTCTGCCAAGATTTCTCAAACATTATAGCACAGATATTAAGAGGGGGGGGGGGGGGGAAATCCTCTATTACAGGACTCTTTTTTCCACAGAAGTTCCTTTTTCCCCTGGAAAATGGATGAAAGAGACCATGAGACAGACGTCACGTCTTAGTGCGTAGCTTAATGCCCCAGTGGCAGCTGCTTGGATGATAGGGTGATAACAGTGGCAAAAGAGCCTATATGGAAGAGATTATCCAGGGATTTGGGAGAACGGAAGCCAAGTGGCAATCAAACTGGCTGAAGAAAATACAGAGAGCAGAGAGACGATTGTACAAGAAGCACTTGTCTGTCAAAATACTGTGAGGATATATTTATCTCCCTCTAACTACTTTCCATGAGTCAGAAAGCTCTGGTATCTATGAATTCAAGTACTTTCAGAACCCTTGGATATCATCTTGGCCCTGTGATCCAATAGCAGTAATTAACTGTCATTGCACAAGAGCACCTGAAAGCTGCTTTTGTAGGGCTAGAACACTTTAGGCTATAATAGAAGTATAAAACTGTATCTACTGTTTGAAATTGCTGGGTGAGATTTTTTATGACTACCACTGAGATATAATAGTTCTTCTCTTCTTTCCCCTCACCCCTCTTTCTTCCTCTTTTTTCTGGCAGATAGACGCAAAAATAATCAGAGATCTTGGGTGCAATGTATAGGACTCTGTCTTCCACTATGCACACACACTATACAATAAAAAGAGGATGTTTATTGCCAGCTGTAATACTGTGTAGAATTTTATTTTAATAAGATAACATCAATGAATTACCCTTTGGCTTCTATTTAATTACATGGGAAAGTTAGTACAAAATACTGCATGTTAAGAACCCTGAGTTAGGATTTTCTTGTTTATAGCCTGAGCATTTCACTGGGTATTGTCTGTTATATGAGTCTAAAAAGAATCACAAAAAATAAATAAATGGAGAAGCAAGATGTTAAAAAGAGAGACTAATTTAGAGTACAATAGTATAGGAACATCTGAACCTTGGTCTCAAGTTTAATTAGTTTTACATCAGCTTCCAAGTAATTGCCGGATTATATTTTATTAAAATTTTTCATCCAGTGATCTTTATCCAGGGGATATTTTGGTCTATAGGAGACTAATTGTAATCCAACTACAAGTGTGCCCCGTTGTCTCTTGATACTGAGCATACCTAAAAAGAAGTCACTCTTACTATCCTGTGTTGCAAACTGCAATACGAGACCGCTTTTGCAAAAAGCAGTCAGAAAAGTACGACATGCTATAGCTATTCTAGTTTCAATTTTAAATATTCTAGATCTGTGTATATTCTAGATCTAGATATGTGTAAAATATTATGAAAGAAAAACATTTTTATTAATAATTTAGCACAGAACTCTATTCAATAAAAAAATAAAGAAAAATTTAGATCTCCCATGGAGATGATACTGTTCATAGATTTCTAACGAAATTCAGGTTGGATTTGGTGATCTTACAGACTGTTTCAAACCATGATGCTTCTGTGATTCTTGCTTTGGAAAAACAAAATGAAGAATGCTCAAAGACTTGTAAAAAGAGAAATCAAGAGCCATTATAAAAATATAAAGGTTCTCAAGAGGTCATTTAGTTCATCCTCAGTCCCTGAGAATGGATCAGCCATCCCTAATTCCCTTAGTGCTATTCACAAACCTTCAGTGTTGAAGATCCTATAGGTTTACAGTCAGTCTCTGTCTCACTTAAAAGAAGTGAAAAGTTTTCCTTGCATTTAACATGGATCTTTCTTGATGCTACTTAAACCTTTAAGTGTCTGGTCTCTATCCATTTTGGACATAAATAATAGATTATTCTCTTTTCTTTGCAAAAGCTTTTTCACGCTAAAAACCTGTTGTTACATCCCCCTCAGATTCTTCTTCCTTAAAAAAAATTCATTTTCATATCCTTCTTTAAAAAATTCATTTGGCTTGTGATCCACAGTATTTCCCAGAGTTTTTCCTCAGAACAACCACCTATCCAATTGTTTCACATCTGTTCTCATGAACCTGATTACTCCTACCTCTTTAACTGAGGATTTTTTTTTATGTCAAAGATTATTTTTCAAACCATCTGCAAGTATTGAATTATAAAATGTGCTATAATTTCACAGATTTGGATTGTTGGTAAATTTAATGCTTTTCATTCAATTCTCCACATCATTAGTAAAAACACTGAACAGGAAAGAACTCACCTATGACACATCTGCTGAATTCTACTAGATACTTCCTTCCAGTTTAAGAGTGAACCTACTGTTGTCCTTATTCAATCATTTCTTCACTGCAAATTGTATTTCTTCACATTCCCTGTGAAAATTTCATAGGAGACTTTGTTAAGAGCATTCCTAGAGGTAAGATACATAACAGAACACAGAGAAGGACATCAGATTGGTTTGATGTGACTTGCTAATATGAATTCAGTTGGCTGCTACTCATCATAATGGTTCTGAAAGTGCTCTGAGATCTTAGAGGATGCAGTTCAGTCGACCCAGCTCATATGACAACAGCTACACAATAAACCATATTTTTTCTATGCTGTAGGCTGAGTTTTACATCCCAGGTCTTGTGATAATCATACCTTGGAAGTGGTCCCAGTATACAGCTCAGAAAGTTTTTAAAATCAGATACTGCATCTTCATGGAATAGATTCCTAAGATAACTCCTGTCATTTTTAGAGGTTTAATAGTTGTTGCAAGATTTACCTCCCAAACTATCCTCCCTGGCTGTGCAATGCAGTCTAACATATACAACACAGATACTTGTGCCAAATTGTCCTTTAGCTCTAAACAGTGACCACAGGCCAGTCAGGCTGTAATGCAAGTAAGACAAGCCTGCCAGAAACCCCAGGTACCTATTCTGACTCTTAATTAGAGCTGAAGGTTCTACTGCTACATTTTCTCTGATAATTATTATCCTTGTTAGTTAAACTAAACTTAAAGATATAGTAAATATGCATGTCAATGCTTCAGTAACTCAGCAGATGAGATATTTATGTATATCTGAAAACATCACAGTCGTGTCTCTTAACAAAATCCCAGTAGTGATGAGGGAAGCAGAGCTCAGTAGAGTTTAGCTGCTCTCTGTTGATGGCATTCTATTGGCAGTAGATTGCTAATTCCTGTAATTCCTTCTGTAAGTGTTTACTATGTGAGAAATTACTTTGTGATTTATTCTTTAATCAGAAAGGCTGCATTAAAATTACTCTTTGCATTAATTATCTATCAGACTTTTTGGATAGCTCAGCTGAGATGGTTATTCACATTCATATAGAAGTTTGCTTTACCGACTGCATAACTATGTAAATGCTTAGGGCATGAATTTTACCCACTTTAGTAGTTATTTAGACTAGCAAGATATATAATAATATATGTACTGCTAACATAAAAAATAATTTAAATATATAACTCAAATGGAAAAAAAGCAAGACATGAAAAAAAGAAAATTGGTTTTGAAATGATACAATATATAAATACAGAGAATTACACACTATACATTCATTAAATAAAAAATTAAACATAGAACATGATGGCAATATTTACTATATTCCTTAATATTCCCATAAAGTTCAGTTTCTGAAGAACATTTTTTATCTTGAAACTGTAGAGAAAAGAGTTTGGAAGATAACGGTAGAAGCTCAAGCACTGACACATTTTGCAAGAGTGTTGCAGTCCATTTGCTAAGTCTCGGGTAAGACCCAACATAACATAAAGTGGAGTGAAAAGCTGAAGTCAAAAAAGGAAGCAGGGAGGGAATCACAGAGCTGGAAGCATATCTCAGGTTCAATTTAACATAATTTAAAATAAGTGCTGGAGCATTCAACTAGAATAATGTTTTCAGAAGCCATTAGAGCACTCCAGTGACAGGCAGAGGACAGGCACCCAAGGGATCCATATGAAGCAACACCTTCCCTATTTTCCCTGCAGGGTTTGGTGTGGCCCAGGCCTTCAGAGTCACATCAGGAAAAGGGGCTGGTTTAAGCAGGATTAAGGATAAACATTGTGTGAAATGTATTCCCTGAAAGTACTGCTTCTGTCCTAGGGAGATTAAAGCTGGAACAAACTATTTTTTGTTCTCCAGCTCTACGCTCTCAAAATAATTCATTTCCCCAATGAAAAGAACTCAAAATTGACTAAACTTGGAAAATGGTCCTGGAGTTGTTGTTCTGATTTCTTCATTTGGTATCCATAGTAAAGCAATTTGCTTGATTGCCAAGAGACCTTTTTCATTAGGTTGAATTGGGAGAGGGGTCAGAGAAGAGAAGAAGAAAAGGAGATTTCAGAGAAAATGAAAACCACGCAAGGAAGAAATAATAATTCAGGTCAAGCTGAAGTTTAAAGCTGGAAGATGAGTGTTCAGTTTTCTGTCAAGGTTACTTAACCTTTTTTCTTAACTCCCACTCTTTTTTTGACTACTTGTTTCAAAAAGAAAAGGCTATTTCAACATAAGAAGTTGAACTATTTCATTTTTTAAATGTCAAAATATTTTGGGTTTTCAGATACTAGAACATTTTCACATTTTTGAATACTCTCTTTTAACTTTTTTTTTTTTTTTTTTTGGCTGAAGGTAATAGCCCACACAATCTCTTCAGAACAACATGTAATTGTCAATTTAGTATTTGTGGAGGAAAAAAAGCTACAACCCAAAGCTAGCTGTTATTGAGAAGCACAGGTTGCCTCAGTAATAATTATTTGCTGCATTTGTGTGGCTGTAGGTTTCAGGTCTAGAGATCGTTGGGAACTTCTATTTTTAAACCAAATGCCTTGGGATACATAGAAATCTCTGTAGATCATGAAGATTTAAACTGTTCATATCACTGTGTTGCATGACAAAAAATGTGCAAGAAAATACAGAAGGTTTCAATTAGAGATACCTTTCCAGAATCAAGTATTAGAAAAAAAATCCTCTCCTATCAGGACACAAGCAAAACATTTCAGGGGTCTTTTTTTTGTTAGTTCTAACCTTACAAATAGACTCAGTAGGACACTCGATCTCAGAGCAGTTCAGCGGTTATCCATGTGTGGGATGTGGAAGACAGCCCTGTGTTTCTTCCATATTATTCCTCAGATCTGTTTGGCACAAAAAAGTCTGCACCACTTGTGTCTACAGTTGGTTTCTCCCATACCACGAGGAGAGGGCTCTAATTAGTAGGCTAGAGAGAATTATCCTTTCTCTCCCTGTGTGTGAAATATTAACAGGACTGACAGTTTGTGTTATGCACAGGGTGAAGGTAAATACATGTCTACTGACTACTGAGAAAGCCTGAAAACCCAGTTATATTAGTGGTACTCAGGTGAAGGAAAACTAGAGGGTTAGGGTGTGAAATAGCCCAGTCTGATAGAACAGCAATTCTCTACCAGTCTGGGAGGAAGACTCACTTCAATCTGCTGAAACCTGTTTGTATCAACTGAGCGTGTGATGCAGCTCTGCACACATTAAACTGAATCACAGTTTGCCGTAATTTTCTCAGTAGGTCTTAAAGTAGGTTCATTTTCAATTGAGCCCTAAATTAAGTAGCTCTCTTTTGAAATTAATTAATCCTTGGTCAATGAATTTTAATTTATTTTTTTTCTTACAAGGAAAAGCTGTGCTAGTGTCAGGCTGTTTGTGGCTATCCCAACATGAAACTCTACATCTGGTCCTAACACGATGTCTAAACCTTGGCAAACTGAGGGTTATTACCTTTATGTTAAGAAAAATCAGTCAGCTAGCTTTCTATTGGTACAGGAAATTTATGTGAAGAGAAAAACTTTCCCTACAGAAAGTTTTTTAACAAATGAGCCCAGGTATCCTCCTTGCTTACTGCGTCCTTCAGTGTGTTTACCGTTCTTCTAATAAGGATATACTCTTCTTTGCCTGTCATGTCTTGAGATACCTGCTGAGAAGGTTTGGTTTACTTTTTAATCCTCTTTGTCAATGCTAGTGGCAAGATCACATGTTTGTACAAACAACTCTTCATTGTCCTAATGAGAGACAGGATTTTGTTTGAACTAGTTTTTCCTTTAAACTCTCAGAAAGCCGCACAAAATTTTTTTACAAACCAAGTCATTAGAAACAAAAGTCTTTACCTGCAGCACTGGGCAATATAAAACACTTCTGTAAAAAGTGCTTCCCTCTTTGTCCTAAGGATCCATTGCTGATGGCCTGGCATGGGTGAAGAGTATGATGGCAGTGAGAGCCAAAACACTGGACTAGACTGTGCCACTAAACTCATTTCTTGCATGACAAGCAGGAGCAGCAAAACATTGCTCTATTATATTGTTAAGATATCCTCATCTTGCCTCTCTCAAATGCATCCATTCTTGTAGTAGCAAAATAGCTATAATCAGTGCTCAAAGCACTGGAGAATAATGATTAGAAATAGGACAGACCACAGCAGGGGAAATTTCTTTATTTCACTGCAATCCTATCACAGCTTATCAAAGGCATCCAAACAGTAATGCGCCTGCATTTTCAGTCAGGTTTAATTTTATCTCCTAGGTTTTCCAGCTGCCAGAGAGGAAAAAATGTTGATTTGGACAGTTCATTTATACATTCATCCAGGATAAAACTGCTCTGATAAATAGAAGAAAAAACATCTTTAGTATACTAGTAAACTAACTACAAGCTTCAAAGACTAACATGAGATTATGACAAACTTTAGTGACATTATCTGGAAGAAATTTTAATTAAAGGTCTGCCATAGGTACCATGAAAAGACTGACAGAAAAAAACAAACCACCTAGTGCTGTTCACAGGTACAAATCAAGAGAGAGGAAGAAAATGTCCTTTCCGTACACTGTAATGTATTGGCCAATTTCCAGAATAATGCTTTCAGTTCTAGTATTCATTTCTGAAGGATGTGAGGCAGCAGGAAAAAAAAAAAAAAAAGCCTAGTAGCTGGAAGCATGCGGAAGTGCTCATCCATAGACATGAAACATCTTTGGAGACAAGGCTTTCATAGATCTTAAGACAGTCAGCATATTTATCTCATCCAGCACATTTCACTGAAGCACCTGTAATTTTCAGCTGTTCAGTACACAAAGTGGTGAGCTAAGTGGGTCTCTGAGTTGTTTCACTGCTGTAATTCCAGCATTCCTACAGGCATAGAGATGGAAGAAAGATAAACTCTCACTATCCGAGGTTTATAAAATTCCTTAAATTCAACAGACCCCTCCACCACTGCAGTAGTATCTAATTCTTTCATTTCCTAATCACTCTGATTTTAATTCAGTAATCTGTAACAGCCAAATGTGTACGTGTGCATGTGCACAGGTTTGTACAAAGAGAGGGGCATGATGGCAACAAATGCAACCATGGCCCACATGCTGGAATGTATCTGTCAATTTCCAGATCAGTCCAAAGGAGAAACACCTACTATCTTCCAGTGACAGGACACCTACATGAACCCTTTGGTTCTGGGATCCAAATTTTCTTCCCTTCCCCAGGCTGCCAGTTTGCAATCACTATCACAGTATCACCAACAGAGCTACAGCATATGAGTGTCATCAAGCAGGCAGGTCAAAAGACAAAGCTTTGTTAAGTTGAACCCCAGTCATGGGACTGTACACAAGTAGTTATTTGTAATCAAAATAAGACCCCTCAGTTCAAATATACAGGAAGATGGGAAGCCCTGGCCAGAGGACCAGCTATGATGGAAATAAAATGTGAGAGTCAACTGGACATTGTGCAAAACAGAAGGTAAGTGTGTGTCAAACCCTAAGGAGGTCTAAAACAATCCAGACAATAGTGAATAGTATGATAAACTATGAAAGTAAAGGGAAGTATGAGAAGCTTCCCTTGAGTGAATAATGCTAAAGTACAGTGAAAGGGAGTGCTGCCTTAGCTGGGTTTCTAATCAAGCCAGTGCTAACAAATAAAGGTGTAAAAATGACAATCCAGGGCTAGTGGGGGAAAGAGTGCAAGTTTGGCCTGATCATGTAGAAGGGAAAAAGGGAATATTAAGCAAAGCAAACCATGCAGCATGCAGTCAGGGCTGTTCTATGTTCCTCTGAGCAGCCCTGCACCTGGTCAACTTGGCTCAGGCTGGGACTGGTCAGGGAATCTTCCATTCTGACTGCACCTCATGTCTGACCAGCTGCTGCAGCCCAGGGGATCAGGGTGCTGTCCTTCATGTGCATGGGGGGATGCTAGACAAGGGATTGTGGAGATTGACTGGACCTGCCCAAGCACAGATATGGTTTCATAGCATGCTGATGCTACATGCTTGGCTCCCTCTCCAACTTCCCTCAGCTAAGAAAAATCAACAGATTAGTTGCAAGTCAACTGGGAACACTTACTCATCAATCTAATTCACTTTTCTATTAACTCTCACCACAGACTCTGAACAGTACTCAGACAGCAGAAATTTAATCCTTGCTGATCAGAACTGGCAAATTAAGTGATCACATAGACACAAGGTACTTGGAACAACAGGAGCTGAACCAGAGTTATAGGGTCAAACAGAGCAGTTAGGACATTGCATTTTCACTTTACTGCTGCTGTATTTTATGACTATGTATTAGGCAGCCTTGCAAATTTCTTAGACTCCTGTGAGATTTTCCAGGAATTTGAACAGGAGTTTAATGACACCATCTTGGCAGAGCAGATCTTTTTGCAGTACATGGTGATTCTAGTGGTAAATTGTTCTATCCAGCAAAAACAACACGATTTTCCAGTCTTTAGTTTAAAGTAGCAACTCATTCTGGATATTGCAGAAAACAAATACATTCTCTTTGGTAAAGATTACTATATACTGCAATATACTTAGTCTCCAGAAAAGTATAGACTTTTAAATAAACCAAGAAGAACATTAATGGTCAAACCTTTTTTACTTTCACAATTTTTACCAAGTATTTCTCTACATCAAAATAATGAATACCTGTCATGGGATTTTATAAAAAATTGGTAAGGCATATTTTAATAACTCACATTTGCTTAAAAAGTAACATATATAGTGACCCTTATTTGATTTATTTCGCTTTAAATTGAATGGGCATTGCCAGAGTACAAACCACTCTAAATTAAAAACCATTTGTACAAATCTTTGCATTAAAAATTTGGCACTTTATTCCAGTGTTAGTCCCACTTAGGCTGGAATGTAACAGAATTCATCTACAAGCCATCCTTTCAGAACAACTATACTGAGACTACAGAATCCTCTTCATGAGGAGTGTCAGGACCTAGTATGGTTTAAGCTTATGCTGCAACAGTACCTCTATCAAATCTTTGCAGAGAAGTTAAAAATAAATAAATAAAACCCCAAAAATAAACAAACCAACAATGAAAAAACAGGAAGAAAGAAAAATAACAACAACAAAAAATCCAGCCTTCTTCCAAAGCATATGATTGTATGGATGACTGAACACCAGTCAGAAAAAACAGATAAAATTGGATTTAAAGAGTTGATGTTTAAGCTTCAGCTCTTGCATAAAATTTCTTTCTGAAAGAAAAAATGTATTGCTTATAGAGTGCAAAGACTCTGACTCCAGCATAATATATGCTTATTCAGGTTGCTAACCTTTAGACATTGAAGCATACACAGTCCCTTTCTCTTTGTGATGAAGTACAGCAAGAGAACAGAGGTATTGTTTCAGCATTTATGCAGGTAAATATCATTAGTCACATGGGAGATGAGGAGCAAAAGGTTCCTGAAAGATATTACAGGAGACAAGGAGTGTTTGGTGGAAGTAACCCAGTTGTTTTACTCTGATCCCTAGAACAAAGGTCTCCTGTGTAAACTGGTAGAGCTTTTTGCCAAAGGGGGAAGGAAGTGCTGAGCATAGTTGGATTTGTCTTTTTTCATCATTTCTTATGTAGACATTCATTAACTACTTTAAAGTTGCAAATTTACAAACTTAATATGCATCTTTTGCAGATCAATATCAATTCACATGATTTGCACCATGTCCTAGACTGGTGAACGTGGTTGGTGTTGTCTATGGTGAGGGGGATTGGAACTAAATGATCTTTAAGGTCTCTTCCAGCCTAGACCACTCTAT
Source organism: Heliangelus exortis (assembly GCF_036169615.1). Lineage (NCBI taxonomy): Eukaryota > Metazoa > Chordata > Aves > Apodiformes > Trochilidae > Heliangelus > Heliangelus exortis. The sequence continues at coordinate 101,550,003 of NC_092423.1, read as the reverse complement.
GATTCTGTGACACAATCATACTCTCCCACAGGACACCTCAGTGTGGGGAAAAAACAAAAGACATTTCTACCATATTTTCTTCCTGGAAGTTTTGTTCCCATTCATTTTAGCAGAGAAGCAGAATTTGACCACCTTGCTACATTTTCATCACTGGTTTCCTGTTCTCTGAAAGAAACAAACAAAACCTCTTTCCAAACCTAGAAGACAAAAGGCAGGGATAAAGCAAGGGATTGGAGAAAAGTTTCTCATCTAAAAGAGCTTTCTGAGATGGAAAGTTTCAGACATCTAAAGACCAGGATTGTTGGGGAAAAATCTGAAGCATCTGGGATGAAAACATTGTACTGAAAACCTAGCCAAAGGCAGATAGTCCTCTCTGCTGACTGTTTTCTCTCAGTTTCTAATGAAATATGTCTTTCTTACCCCTTTGAGACACTGTGCTCAAGCACAATTCCTTTAAACTCAGTTCTAAATGCAGTGTCAAAATCACAGAGCAAGAACCTAACTGCAGCCCTAGAAGTAACCTGAGTAATGGAATGTTACCACCAGCACAGCAGTAAGAAGAAATAATGGCTCTACTGTAGATCTATGCAATTTTTACTTATTTATTTTTGCTTTCCTGGAAAAGCTGATCTACTGCTTGATATTTCTGTTGGCTTGAAAACTCCTGCAATGTGAATCAATGGGCACATCCATATGCAAGGATTTTAGAGGAACTCCCCCACTGGAATATGGCTAAACAGTAGTTTTTAAGTACAACTAATTTAGTACCAGGCTAGCATGAATCTTCCAGAAATATGCATTTCTAATACAGATACAAGGCAGAAGGTAAAGAGACTTATTAGGTAGCTCGCACTACTGGTACATGGTATTCCACAGAACTAAACTTGAAAAACTTTTCTTCTAAGCTGTGTAAATTTGCAGAGATTAATTTCCATCTTTGATTTTAATTTATTTTTACTATCCAATCAGCATACTGACTGATTTCACTCATCTTTATAAACAGCATTTGTCTTCCTATTGCCATTTAAATATAATTTACACTAGGCAGAGAGATTATAGACCTTGATTTTGTATGAAACATCTTTGAGTCATAGTGAGCAAAATGACTCACTTCCATCATCACTGTTCAGTAAAATGATCCTGGGATATCAAAATTATCTCTTCTGTCTAGTCCACCCCGTTCTATTTAATTATTTTCCTTAACAGTCTGACTTCTGATGAGTAATGGTTTGAGGCAACATTTCGAATTTCCCCCATTGTTTTTAGGCCAATCTTTCACTATTATATATCCCATGCTTCCAGACCAGAACACTTGTCATTTTTAAGCTGTTGTCAAAAGGCAGTATTTTTCTTCAAAGAGCCTTTGCATTCTGATTCAGAGTCCAGTCAGCAATATGAGATCCCACTGGGAAAGACAGAGCTCTTTGCTCCTCAGAAAAGCTCACTCTGACAGACAAGGAGAAAGCTTGCCTGGTTGATTTAAAGGAATGCAAAATCTAGAAAGTTATCCATGTGGGGCACATGACAAAGGGTCAACTTTAGGCTTAGCTCTAGATGCCCCTGTAGGAGAAAGACATGCACGTATTGGAGTGAATCTCACAAAAGGATATAAATGTGACTATGAGATTCAAGCATCTGACATATGAGTAGAGGCTGAGAGAGAAGGGTGTGTTCAGCCTGAAGAAAAGGCTTGGGGGGGATTTCATCAATTTGTACAAATTCCTGATGAGGAGGGGCTAAATAAGACAGAGCCAGGCTCTTCTCAGTGGTGCCCATCAATGGGACGAGAGTCAACAGGCACCAACTGAAATACAGGAAGTTCTGTTTAAACATGAGACAAAAAATTGCTTTTTTTATTGTAAGGATGGTTGAACACCAGAAAAGGTTCCCTAGGGAGTATCTGTGAAGATACTAGAAATCCAGTGAACATGGTCCTCAGCAACCTGCTCTAGATGACCCTGCTTTCAGCAGCAGAGATGCCGGACTAGATGGCCTTTGGAGGTGCCTTTCAAACTCAACTATTTTGTGATTTTGGTAGGTGTTAACTTACTTGCACCTGATAAAAAAAAACATCCTTAAAGTGTATACTGCACAGTATGTTAGATGAATAATAAACAGACCTGGTTCTCCTGAGCCAACAACACCTTTGCTTAATAACAAAACAGTTATAGTTAATGTGCTTCCTGTATCCTTGTTTGGCAACTGCTTTTACATTAAAATAACTACATGCCTAAATAGCCAACGTTAGGGTCTTTAATCATCAGCCTGCAAAAAGAGGAAACATTTGATTCTTTCTGCACTATACTAGCAAAAAAAAAAAAGATGAAGAAAAAAGAAGAGTGCAGGTATTTGTATGCAAAAAGTATACAACCTTCACTACAAGGTAAATAAAGCCTGTTAGCAGTAAAATATATCATGGAATTTGTATAAAACAACAGGTCAGTTTAATGGAATAATTTTATTAGCACCTTTAATCATGTGTTCATCAAAACCAGTACTTAATCATCCAAATGGAAAAAGAGAGAGAATGTGTTTATTTCTGATTCATCAAGCTACCAATAATTTATTCTCTTAGGAAGCAAAGTAACATGAGAAGTATCATATGTACAGGAGGAACAGAATAAACATTCCCATGCAGCTACTACACTGAAAACTGACTGGAAATAGGTCTTTCTACAGTCTCTGTAATTCTACTGCTTTTTCCTTCTCCTCCAAATAAATCCCTGACTCTGAGTCTTACATTTTAACAATGGCAGAAAAGGAAAAAACCACAAACAAACAAACAAAACCACTTAGAAAAAATTAAAATTAAAACAACCAAAAAATAAAACTTCAGATTACTCATGTTCTGGCTTTCCCCTGTGAGGTCATTGGCCTTACCTTCTTTGAAATCCATATAAGAAGAACAGTGTCTCATTGAGAAGATCCTGGGACAACAGCAGATGATTGCATAACTCAAAAGCTGTACCACTAGAGCAGATCTTGGAGAACAGACCCATTAACTTTCATGCATTAAACATATAATTGGTAGAGTAGAACAACCTCCTTTTCCCTGTCCTCACCCAAGATTAGAGGGCCAGCAATGTCAGACTCCCATTCCCTAACTGGTTAATGTTGACAAGGCAAAGGAGTCCTGACCAAGCAGAAGCAGTCCATTTTCATCTCTACAGGCTGTTTTCCCTGTAATTTAGATAAAGCCACTGGCCTTCCCTTTTCCTGCAGGTGAGGGAAACAAAAAGCTAACTGTGCAGAGGCAAAACAAAATACAGAAGCTTCCAGCAAGGGATTTTTTCAGTTAGCATCCTGGTTTGCCCAAAGATTTTATATCCTCCTATTGCTTCAACCTCTTCTTTGCATTTTCATACCTGGTATCTTCCAACTAGATGCTTTTCTTTCAAATAGGAAGCTATTAATTTGTAACCAATGATATTTCTGTTTCTGTCCCAGAATATATTCCAAAATTACTTCCAATGTCCATCCTTAGACCCTATCATAAATACAAATTTATCTGTCAGTTCCTTCTTCCTAATGACTAAGTTACATTACATATAGGAGGCAGAACATGATTAAATAGTAATCCTAGAACATCTGATTTGTTACAAATTCGTACCATTCATTAACATAGAATATTTTGTACCCACAGTCTTCTCCTAGGCAACCTACCTGCTTTTCTGATGCAGAAGGTGGGAGAATGGTGTCCCTGTTTCTCATTAAAATGTACTAGTTTTCCATCCTGAGCCATGGGTGTTGCTTATAAGCAAGCATGTAAAGAATGGTCCAGTTTGTCAAAGTGCAGCTGGGGCAGCATATTCTCTTTCTTACTTTTTACAACAAAATATCCAAAGTAGTCACACTGATGATGCAGAGAATGTGGAGTTTTGGTTTACATCAAAGGAATTTATGAAAGATAATGCATATCAAAAATAAAAAGGCATCTGAGTCACTGCACAAAAGCTATTTTTGAACTTACATAATCAAATATCCTTACGTATGACAGAGAGAGACTGTGCCAGCTATGGCATGCATATCCCTCTACTGTAATTAATCTTTGCAAGCACTTTCAGTCATTTTAGATCTACATTTACTTCTGCTTCACACAGTTGTGGTGTTATCTGAGTTCTCACCATCTGTCACAGACATCAGAAAAAAAAATGACTTAAAGATCATAAAAATGATTTTTAAAGCATTTTGGTTTTCATACTTTACAGTCTCTATAGGCTCACACATAGAATTTAGACAAAATTTAGAATAAATTCAGAATTTAGATAAATGAGGATGGAAAGGTACCAGCAAAGGAGTTTTCATGAAGCTTCTGCTTAAAATAAATACTAAGGTCTTGGATCTTTTACATTGTGGTTCACATCTTACACTGCAACCTCTTCTCTTTGTACAAAGAAAAGATCCAAAGGAAATAGCAAGGAAGGAATCTTTTGGCAGATCAGCAGTTGCCAGGGTGCCTTTTCCTGCTTCAGCAGTCATTAGGACTCTTACCCAAGAGCTATGACATTAATGAGAAGTTTAATGACCTTCATTCCTTTTCTTAAAGGATTCAGCATGCCACCAGTATTTATGAGTAAGCCTATTTATGAGTAGCTACAGGGACATTATGTATTTCACTATATTTCAAGCTGAGAGATGCTGAAAATGGAGCACTAGTTTATCTACTTTTTTTGTTGTTGTTGGCTGTTTCTTCTGTCTTTGTTAAAAAAAGAAAAAGTCTTCCTCTCCCTCCCTCCTTTGTAATTAAATGTGCCACATTTCTTGCAGCCCGAAGCTAAAGAAATGTCTCCAGGCTTGTCACCAGATCTATTTTCCTACAAATATCTACCAAATCACCAGAAGCTCTTATTAACTGAGTGAACTGAACCTTCAGACAACAACTGTTACAGTCCCTCCTGGGGATTTTTTATCTCTGTATAGTAAATAATTCAAAGTTTGGGGTTCTGTACACTTATTCATTTAGCTTGCCATATTTTTCAAAGCAGCCAATGGACTTAGCATTTTATAAGCAAAATGGTGTTTCCTAATGCTGAATAATCCTACCAATTAAGGAAAAATATCCATCTAGATAGATCTGGTTTTGGTTTCATCTCACAACATACTTCTTTTTCAGCATTTCTGAAAGGAAGTTTGTTTTTCCTGCCTTCCTGAGACCATGAAAAGTAGTTGAGGTCCTGTTTTTTCAAACATATCCTGCCTTGGTCACTGAAAAGTTCCTACTACCAACAGTGATATTGTGCATGCATGCAAACAAGCACATCCTAAACATGTGTAAGACTTCGACCTTCGTTCTGTACTATACATTTCCTATTTATCCTCTAGCACCTATTTTATCTACTAATTATTTCATTTAACACAAGTGCACCTGTCAGTGTATCAAACTGTCTCTTCTTATGTGCCAAGTTACCTGTCTACCTAAAGGATTAAATATATGAAAAAGAGAAACCTGGAAGTGCAGTGACAGTCAATAAGATCTAAAGTCTTTGAAGTGTAGAAATACCATTGGAATACAAATTAAGCCCTTAAAAAACTTTGAATTGCTCCTCTAGCGCCTTTACTTTGCTATCACTTCTCAGTGAAGCAGTAAGAAGATTCCCTCTTCTCCACTCTTCCAAATAGCTTTAAAAGTACTATTGATACACTCAGTGTCCAATCCATCAGCAGTTGTTTCTTAAAATTACGTTATGTTTCTGGGCCAGGCAGTGATGATTTCCTATAATGGATATGCAAGGATTGATAAATACACTAATTATCTTTCTGTCTATGACATTGCAGGAACGTTACGCTTTTGTGCAGAGAAAGCATCTTTGTAATCACAAAGTCTTTTTTTCTCTCCAAGGAATGAAAAAAGTGTTCTCCTCTGTCATACCACCCTCATCTCATCCGTATTTTCCTCTTATGCTCTGTTTTGGTCTCTAAGGGAAGTGTACATCAGTGTTCAGTAATAGGCCTCTGCCTTTCATAAATAATTTTGGCTGTATATTGACTATTGATCACAGAAAGATTAAACATTCACATCACTTCACTTTTCTCTCCACTGTAGACTCCCATTCTCATGATCTAATGCAAACACACAGTAGGATTCCTTTTGAGAACTAATCCAGATGCAAGACAGAGTTTGTACTTGACACTCAAGAATTTTGTTAGACGTGCCAAAGATTTTTGCAAGAGATTGAGACTTTGAAGCTTGAAAGCATTGTTCAATTTTATGTACAGCTTTATCTACATCTCTAAAGAAACTCAGATTTATTTTTTATTTGTATGAAGTACTTAAGTTCGGCTTCCAATAAAAACTACCTGAAAAATTGCTGAAAGTCAGCTATCATCCCACTTGTTCAATGTATCTTTATGGCATTTATTTGTGATTAATCATGGGGTGGAAAAGAGTGGAGTCATAGAATGACGTGCTAACATCCACAATTCTGTTTTTTTCTCTTATTCTCCAAATGGCTGGAGATTTCCAGTTATTCTGTATCCACCAATACATTTGTAATATATAACTTGGTTATAATGCAAGTATGACATTCTTTGAAATCTTTGAATGCATAGCTGGCTTTTATATCTTTATTACCTTAATGACCTTCAGCTTTTTTAAGCACTTTTAAAGCTATCTTCTCATAAAAGACTCATAAGATTCATAAGAGTATTTACTCCCTTGAACTAGACTAACAAGTCTTAGCTACTGCTTAAGGTTTTTGTAGAGCAATATTTGTCACAGGTCCTACTCGATGTGCCCAGGCAATAACAGAACACAACAGATTGCATCATTAATCTCAGATTTGATGGAAATACCACAAGGTTAGAAGAAGCGATTATAATAAGAAGAAATATTACTACAGCCAAAGATAAGTGTTAACCCACACTTTTCTGAGAACTAACACACTAGTGGCAATAATTCAACCTACTAATGTCCACTGGCTGAATACATGACCATCAATCAGGCAGCTCTCTCAGGACTTCAAGAGAAAACCAAATAGAAGGAGCTCTGTGTGGAGCTACTGTGCTATGTAGGGAACAGCCTGAAAAGCCTGTGATGGGTGGAGTGATACATAACAAGTGAAGGCAGATTTACAAAGGACTTAAGGCTAATCAGAGTCTCTGCTGGACTCAGCCCCCCTGAGACATTACATCTTGGGGAAATAATGAATGCTGTTAAAAATGGCTATTTATTGCACTGTGGTATTTTTTACTTACAGGATTTGCAGTATTCTCTTAAGAAATCTCTTAAATACCATGGAAAATACATCAGTAGTCAGTAGGAACTGTAATGATGCTTAATGTAGGAAAAGAATTGTAAGGTACAATCTCAAGCATAGGTCAGAGAAATCAGGCAAGGGAAAACCATAATTGTATACAGTCAATGAATTTAAATGACTCTCTAATTATAATGTAAGCTGTTATGAATTCATGTTACTACATGAAAGAGATTTATTACTCACAAAAAGCCTATTAATCTCCTATACCTAAAGAAAGGCCATTGTGATGCAAAAGGTTGTTTTTCTGGTCAAAAGCACTGTGAATCCATGCCTTGTAGCTGGAAGTTGTGAAAACATTTCAAGTAATAAAATAAAAGTATTGTTCCCTTCATTATCACTAATCCTTCAGAAAATCCTCCTATTTATGACCTAACGGCCATGAAATGGAATTTTTCTTTGTTGTCATGTTATGTGTCAGAGGACTTTTTGGTTTTATTTATTTTTAATGTCTAACCTTAAGAAATGTCTGGTCATCACCAACATGCATGTGCATAAGATTATACAACTCTAACCAGTAGATCAGAAAGTGGTTTTACAAAACCAGGACAGTGAGGCCCATACAGGCCCAAGGAAGTGAGCACTGAGAAGGTGGGGAGCAAGATGCCTTGTTGTGCTCTGACCCCCCATAACTTTCCCAAGGGAGGATTTGAACTTGTTATTGGCATAAGAAGGTATAAGTATTTTAGCAAGCACAAGTTCCTGCTAAATAGTACAAATACTAAATATACAAATGCTGAATAATTACTATTACTTGAATGGAGAGGTGTTCAGATAAGCAGCTCTCACAGGTGATGACCAATTTTCCCTCTGGGTGCCACCCACACAGGAGTCCTCCTAATTAGGCCTTCTTGGAGAAAACAGCCAGAAGCTCCACTCAGTCTTCCATTAGCAAGCAGAAACCCCTCTTCCTTACCAGTATTTTTTTACTTGTAGAAAAGGCAGCAAGAGAGAGTAAATGACCTGCCTCAGAGCTAGTTCATCAGTAAGCAGAAAAGATGTTTGAAAGCCATTGTTGGCTGTAATAGCCTTTTAGCATACAGAGCTGTTGAGGACAACGCTGCAGCAGAGAAAAACTATGGAAAACCATTAGAGATGAGATTACATTTTCTGTGGAAGCTGGAGTTGACAATGTGAGTGAGCCAGGCAGTCCAGGTGGTGGTTTAACAGCTTTTGATGATACTTAACACTTGTCAGACCTAACACGGTCAAAGCACAAGATTCAGGCAAATGATTCCCCATTGCCCAGTGACCAGACTTGCATCTTCCACATTCAACTGCCTTACTCGAGGAAGGATTGCAGATGTTTCAATACAAGAACCCTCACTGTTGAATAAAAACCTTCTATAATCAGATAACTAGTAATATCCCTGTTAAGGGATTCTATACAAATGTTGACCCTAACTATCTAGTTTGCCCCATGCTTATGGCAATAGACACAACCTTTGTGTTATGCAAAGTGTTTGTGAAGTACATCAGCTGGTTAGTGCTTGTGTAGTTATTTTTGACACCACAGAAATCACAGAAGCACACAATTGTCATAGTTGAAAAAGTCCTCTAACATCACTGTGCCCTCCCCCAAATTAAATAAAAACATATATTTATTTATATAATACCATGCCCACTAGAGCCTTTCCTGAAATTCCTCATCAACATGGTTTTTAAATACCTCCAGGGATGGTGACTCCACCAGCTCATAACATGGTATTTTCTGTTTACAGGTTTAAACCATTTTTAACATCACAATATATAGATCCATGGGAGGAGTATCTGCATATTAAAATGTGAACTACATTTCATTTACTGAAAAATTAATTTTCAAGAGAGTATTACACTGAATAATAGATTTTTATTCTGAGTTTATAGCAAAGTTTTAGAAAGGGCTTCCTATAAGATGTTTCTCCAGTCTGACAGTACCATCATTACTGTGATTCAGAGAAAGCAATTCTAGTTTTTGGTTAAAACCTTTAGGACAAGAGCCTAGTCTCTGAGTAATGAAACTAATCGGGGTGAGTTTCACTGGGGAAGAAGATCCTTTATGAAACATTTTACCTGCTTTTTGAGAAAAGAAAGTTCTTAATATCCTCCCCTTCTTCAATATTATTTGCTGCAATTTGATTACACAGTATTTACATAACAGATGCAATGAGATCTTTTCCTAAATACCCTGTAAAAGTCCTTTTCATCCTCCCTCCCCTTCCACAACAAAGAGCTTTCAACCATTTAAAGGAATTTAAATGATTCTTTAGTAACACAAAAATCTGCTTGCCTTGGGTATGTTCCTAAAGTTACTCACAGAACAATGTGTACTACAGCTGCTGTGCCTGGAACTCATCAGTTTTCCAGTGCCCCTCTAATAGAAGCTCACCTCTTGCAAAAGAAAATATTTCTTGCCGAAATATCATATTGACCTATAGCACATATGCTGAGAGGCACATAAAAATCACATATCCCCTTCCTGCATCCTTTGCTGTATAATTTTGAAACTACAGTCAACTTATTTTTCCCTCATTTTCTGGGATGAAAGGCAAAAGCGTTAAAATCTCACAAAGGAAATAATATGAGGGTAAGAAATTCTATGTCCAATAAAAGTCAGACCTCAGCAGGGAGCAGGAGGGACACGTGAGGAGGATGACTGGCAAGTTAAGAGAGCCTCTGGCCACCTAGCCCCAAGCAACACTGGTCTCCCACAGCAGGACTTGGCATCACCTTCCTCTGATCTGGGGCACTGGTGGGGTTTGAAGGTCAGGACAGAGGAAATAGCCACAAATCACCAGTCCTCTCAGCTATTCAGGGTAATTTACAAGAAAATAAAGCAAGAAAGTGGATTTAATTCTTGGCCTGAGCACTAGTTAGAAGTGGAGCTCAAGTTGTCTGTGCATAAATGTCTCTGCCTGGGTCCGGATTAGGGCTTAACCATCCACCTACAAATTCTGCCTACAGAGAACAATATAAAGGCATCAGATGGAGGGAAATACCTTCAGTGGTACAAGGAAAAACAAAAACACTGTTGGTTTCTCACTGGAATTTCTAAATTGAACCAAGCAAACTCAGAAAATCTACCCCTCAGAAGTCCCCCCTCTATGAATGAATTTTGGCAGAGGTCACCTGCTATAATAAAGCTCCCAATATTGAAAAATTAAAAAACTTAAAACAATGTCAACTTACAGGACATAGCATGTTCATGCATTATTAAATCAGGAAATTATTTCACCAGCACTCCAAAACTCCCCACTCTCCTGTCAGTGTCTTGTAGTAATTACTCCTGATAATTATTCCTTACAGATTAACATGAGGTAATTTACTATGACTCTCATCCTTCCTATAATTTTATAACTTCTAATTTTTTTATTCTGAAAAACAAATCAATGCAATTTGAAATGTTTATATAAATATTTGTGATTATAATGCAGCAAATTGCTTGCTTCACCATGCTACCCGGTCTGTAAGCAAATTAAATATGATATTCACTATTGTTTGTGTCCTTCAATAAATATACAGAGAGAAATTAAATAAATAGAATAATTAGCTTCTTTCTGATACAGCTTATTCCTGTTTATGACACTTGAGATTTATGATGTCGTATCTCTTCTAAAACTCAAAAGACTCTAATTTATATTGATATTTTGAATATGCTTAAAAATTGAGGTACTTATTTACTTCCTTTCTGAAGTTTTAACATATCCTTACTCTAAACTTTAAAGAATTCCTCTGAGTATGTTAATACTCTTCCAAAAAAGAAGGTTTTTTTGTAAAAGCTTGAATTTAGAAGAGACTTAAAGAAAATACAAAAGTGTTGCTAACTTTAAGGACCTATTCCCAACAGTCAGCTTAACACAAAAGTAAGATTTGTGAGATGTCTGCTTAATGATGCAAATATTACTAGAGCAAAGATCAAACCCAAGGTTCTAATGAAATTGTATTTTTGTCTCTTAGTTTTATATTTCACTCTGGTGGTGTGGGAAGCTCAGATTCTTCCAATCTCCTCCCTTTCTGCCTTTTATCTTTTAAAAAAAACAAGACCAAATTTTTTTTCTTTTTGTAAGACACAAGTTGATTGCTGTCTCTTTTTGAGAAGTATTATGTGCAGAAATGAGGTCACTGTCTGAAATCACTCCCCCATCTGCTCTGTTTAGCCTGTGAGTCATAGGGAGTAAGAAAAAAAAGAGTGGATGAACCAGAGTTAACATGGAACTGAAAACAATAGAATAGCACAACAACAAAAGAAATTCCTACCCCACAGTTTGCTGTTCCCCTCTGCTTACTAGCCTGGATGGAGTAGTTAAGAAATTAAATTGAAAACAAGAGACAGTGAGGAGGAAAAAAAAAAAAAAAAAAAAAAAAAAAGAATGGCTCATTGTGATTAAAGCAAGAAAAGAAGCATTTACAGGAGACCCATGGCAGTGATAATGGAGTGAACATTTTCCATGACCTGTTAAGTTTCCTGAGCATCAAGAAAAAATAATAAGGGTGGTATAAATTTTATCAGGGATGAGATAATACTGGAATGTCTTGTCAGTGCAGAGTAGTGAACCTTCTGATCCCTAGAAATAAATCCCAAGGAAATTACAGGCACTGTGTACATGGTGAGTGGTGGCACAGATACAAATGCAAAGTGGCAACAAGACAGCATAAAAATGTAATAAAGCTACACCTTGCACTCAACTTTTTTTTTCTGAAACATTTGAGAAAAAAGAAAGTTTCTTTCTGTATTTTTCTCCCTTATTAATATTCTATACACATTTGGCCAAATACAAAGATAGATTGGAAACAGAAATTTTCCAAAATAGATCATATTAAGATTCATTGAAAACATTTATTTTCCTTTCAAATTTTTGGGTTCATCTACAAAAGTAGGTCAAAATATTCCACAACTAGTTCATGATCTAAACATGCCCTTTCAGATGTTTTGAAACTGTCTGTGAAATTAGGCCTTTAAAAAACAGATTAATTTTGGGCAGAATGAAACTAAACAGAGAAATAGAAATAGATCAAGGCTGACAAAACTGGGGAAAGACACATTCTTGCATGCATCTTTTGACCAAAGAGATAGAGATTTTGTGTCTTTCTCTGCAAAATACAGTATTTGGTACTGAATGTGTGTTGGACAAGATAGAAAGAATTACCAGGAAAACATGCTCAACCTGAACTATGATTTTCTGCATCACTCTGTGGATGACTTGCATAGTGTTTACATCTGCTTTAGGTAGACAGGAGAAACATCTGCTCATGAACCTTATGAAACCAAAGTCTGGGAGCTGTAGGTTCCTTCACATCTACCTAAGAAAGTCACAGGGATGATGATCAAATTTCTCTTGGGGTCAAAATCCAGCACTTCCCCATTTGAGGGAGTGACCAATCCCTGACCCACTGCCACCAGGTTTTGCTGACAGAACACAACTTGTCATTTTGAGGTAAAAGCAAACCTTGGGCCCAGTTGCAGTGTGCTCTTTTTCTGACCACACATATAGCAGCTTCATCTTGGCAGCTGAATCAGAGAGCAAGAGTTTTCATAGGCTTAGTCATCTGCCTTTCGCTTATATTAATGAAATATTTCTTGGTGTACATCTTCAGGGCTGCTACTGAAAACAAGGAAAGTCACTAACAGAGCAGGGGAAGATATTTCACATGAAAACATAAAAAACACGAGACTTCAGACTTCATCAAGGACCCATCTCAAGCAGGAGGACTGTTGATGCAGTGCTTTGAAAGGGAGAAACTAATGCAAATTAGATGTACCACATTCTTTTAAAAATAAATCTGTCAATGAAAACAAATATTTTTAATATTAAAATAAAAATAAAATGGTTATTTTATTAGTAGCTCCTTGGCAGGACAGAGAAGGAATAGAGAATTTTTCACACATTTAGTAAATACTAAAAAAACCCCACTACAAGTAAGAGTCAAAGTCCTAGTTGTTGCTTAACAAAAAAACCAAAACCGAAACAAAAGATAAAATCCTCTGCCAATTCGGATAAATTCCTAGCAGTATTTTTTTGTTAAACCATGGTTCAAAGCCAGCTCTTATGTACACTCAAGCTGGTTGCTCTTTTGTCAAGAAAGTAAGCATACAACAGCTGATACATAAAATAGTAGCTGAATTCATAGGTTCTAAATCACAAAAAGGTGTGAATTCAGCTTATATTTCTAGGATCTGTGTTTGTATTTGGAACTGATATGAATCTTGTTTGTTCAAAAATAACAGTCCTCCCAAGTACCACAAGAAAGAAGGATTTTCATTACTCTCTTAAACCCAAAACCTGCAAATTCATTCTGTGTTTGCTCAACTTTGCTAGCTGGCAGTAAGAGGAGAAGTATGAAGTGATATTTCATTATTAGTACCTAAATAGCTAAAAATCAGAAAATTTGTAAGCAGAAGGAGCCTATGCATTTGCAGTAATATTCATAGGGTGACTACATAGATCTGCTGAATATAAAAATTTGTATGATCTTTCTTTTAACTGCAGTGGTAATGTGTCTGCAGGTAAACCAAGGTCAGGTGAGGACAGCTCAACTCACTTCATTCTTTCTTACTTCACCCCATAAGGCATATCAAAACACACCCAATCAAATAAGGCTGATTCAACAGCTACAATTCTACTAATACTTGAAAAGCAGGACAGAAACCACTGACAAAACAAGCTGGAGTGTCAGCCCCGAAGGATTTACATCTATGGCTACAAAATGTTGGAGAAAACAGATCTGAACAGCAACTTCTTCCCATCCAAGACAGTCATCATCTGTTTCTGATTACAACTCCATCTCTACGTTTGCAATCCCAAATGCTGGTAACACTCACCCCTCCTTGGGATTCTGCTGGCTCATCCTCACCCCCATAAATGCTACAACCCTTATTGCATTAGTGACCCCTGGTTTGAGAACTGCTGCCTCGGTCTTTCCCTCCCCTGTGCTATATTTGCATCCAGTCAATGAATCCGAAATCCCCCGCTAATTACCATCTAAGCTGTTATAAAGAACCTACGCGTGTTGCTGCCCAGAAGAGGATTACTGCTCTTTAAACTTAGCAAGGCTTGGTAATCCCATGTGCCATAAGACTGAACACTTGTCATGGATAAAGTTTGCAGACAGCACTTTGGACAACCTTTCTTTAGCTGCATGGTTTAGTTGTTACCACTGACCTTTGCTTCTGCTGCACTACCCGCAGTCTTCTCTCACGGTAGCTCTCGAGGAGCACAGGCACAAAAATAATGCAAATGCATGCTGAGTGATTTCTTTACTTAGGCACTTTTACAATCCTTAATGCTGTTGCATCCCTTCAAGAAACTGATGGCAGTTTTCTTAGTAGAACCTATTGCCTTTCAAAATTCCTCTGAAATCTATTTTGGAGTTAAATATTTTTGCTTACAACAACCACTGGAAAAAAAAATAAGTAAAGTTCCTAATATAAGAGCTTTAAGTGTTTTAAGCCTATGTTTATTTCCCAATCTAAATATTATAGACATCCACAGTTTCTGTTTAATAAACAAGTTATTATTATATCAACTATTATTATATTTGAAGGCAGCGTGAGAGTAAGCAGCAAGGATTCTATTGTATTAAAACACGTTTTCAAATTTGATCATATAGATTTATAATAAGGAGAAGGGAGAATACTTTGATTTCATTTACAGCCAGTAACAAATTAATTTTTGTTAATAATTTGCACAATACCAAAAATTTGCTGAGCTCCATTAAGGAATATACACAGTCATTGGCTCCCTACATTTGTAGGCCAGCTGAGGAGAGCTGAATTCACAGGGGTACCAAAGAACCTGCATAATGTCTTCCAAAGCTCATGCCTTTTCCAGAGAAGAGAGGGGATTATCCAGTTGAAGAGAGATTATCTCAAGTCTCTGGGAAGGAGACTTTAAGAAAGGCATAGCTAGGAAGCACTGGGAGACAGGCACACAACCAGCACTGAAAGTCCAGCCTTCATATTTTAGAAAGAGATGGAATTAAAATTTATAGAGCACCAAAAATTGTTCTCCACTTTTTGTATATGTACATTGCAGGTCTAAAACTATTAGCATTAATATTCTCTTAAATACAGACTTAATTTGAATTAATTTAATTAATTGAATTAAAAAAAAAAAAAAAAAAAAAAAAAAAAAAAAAAAAGCTAAAGAAACTAAGTAACCTACAGGAAAGTCTATTTTATGGAATTTTCCAAGGTTTCATCTTAAAAGGACATGAAGTGCAGAAGTGAATTAAAAATCAGCAAAGGAAAATAGCTCATCCACAAATCCTAGGAACCTGACTCCTTGGGATTTTTCAAACTTTTCATGACAAAGTAGGTTGAAAAACGAAAAACAAAACTAACCATTTTAAAGCTAACCATTTAAATTTTAAACAAAGCTAACTCATTTACAGACACCTCTGTAACTCCCTATAAGGATCCAAATTTGACACCACATCTCTTCATTGAACCCAACTAGACTCTTTGTCCTGGGAGCTCATGGCACTGAAGGTACCAGGTCAAACACAATGTCCATGATTAAGCATTTTCCCAAAATTTCATTAACGCAATTTTAGGATTATTCCATTGTGTCTTCATTCATCTCAGATGACTGAAAATCAGAAAATGTTCTCACAAATCACATCTGCTCTGTAAAAGTTTTACTTCACACAAACTGCTCAATCCATGCAGCCAGTGCACTTACTCTCCAAGGACTGCAGACATCTGCAGAACACCATGGACCTCCCAAAAATAATCCCATTTTGCCCTACTGGAGCAATAATGTTGGATCACATAATCTAAAGGTTTTGACGTATAGATAAAAGGTTTTGCCATTGGGAGGAAGAGTAAACATTTTTCATGGCTTGCATTATTGCCTTGCCCTTTTTCTGAAACTTACAAAAAAATGTCTAGATGACAATTTAACTAAGTTATAGGTAGTGTCACAATAGCTGTCTAAAAAGGACCACATTGTATGCTTTTGCTTCTTGACTGAATCCAGCTAAGCTCTTTTCCCCAGTAATTTGTGGTTTGAAGTTTCATGGATAAGCTCCTCATTTCCACAGGAAGTCATTAACTCAAAGTAAAGATTGCCTACTTGTCCTTTATAATGGCAGCAGAAATCTGGTTATAAAAATCCACTTCAAATAAGAAAGGGTTATCTATTTTTGTATAATAGCTTCAGCACTCTTATTAACAGGTTTTATGCATGACAGTATCTTCTATTTCCTTCTGATGGTATCTTGTTACTTTTCATGAATGGTTACAATGAAACTTCGGGGCATTGCCTGTGTGGTCCCAAATATACTTTCCCTACATTAGCCTATGGAGATTTCTCAGTCTCTCACCTTGGTAGTGCTCTTCTGAAATTCCTGTGATCTCACATCAGCTAACATCAATAATTTCACCAAGATAACTGCAAGCATATATAAGCTTCACTATTCATGTGTGTAAATCAAGTCATGTTAGTGCTTCCAACTTCCCTGCCAGGACTGAGGAGTCCATATGTGAAAGTGGTGATAATTTGCCTCCTTCAACAGCATTTACAGAATACAAGGAAATCTCAGTGAATTCTTTCTCCCAGCTGCTGAATGGCAAATGCATTATCTTTTTCTCTAAAGACAATAACTGAAGGCACATCCAACCACTTCTGGCAAAGAATGTATAGAAAAAAAATTACCTAGAGAAAACTTTAATGGTTTAACACGGTGCTTTTGTGATTAACACCATTAATTCACCTAAGACAAACGTGCAATAATGCTTCTCGTCACATGTCTGATTAAAAGTTATATCAGAAAATATAGTTAGTTAAAAACATCAGGCAACGTGATAATGGAATTGGGCTAAAGACTTAATGCACTGCTCCATTCCACTTAGTTTGGTTTAATCTCAGCAGAAACCATGGTCCTTTTCAAACATACTCCAAAAACTGCAAGAGACATAAAATAAGGACAGAAAATGATTGAGCATTAAACAAAATTCCAAAGTGAATGTGACTTTAACAATTTTTTTTTTTTTATCGTATAGCAGTAGATTTGTGGCATGGTAGCCAGAGAAAGAAAGGGAATCAAGGTCTGCAGAGAAAATCAGGTAACAGTAGTGGGATAAAACAAAGCAAGCGTGCAGCCACCATTCCTTAAGAACCTGACAAAGTTACTTTGAAACAAAGTCTCTCACATTTCGCTGCCCGAACTCTACTGATGAGTCTGAGGGAAAAAACTCTGCCTATAAGCCCTGCTTCCTTTTTTAGTGTGCTGCTTGTTCACAAACTTTGGGCAAATTTTTTCAGAAGTGATGGAAAGACCTTGCAACTACATTCCTGCAATGTAGAGGATGACTTACTAGGATGCAACATACACCAAAACAGAGCAAGCCTGGAGGAAAAAAAGGAGTATCTTACAGAGCCTGTGGTGTTTCTGAATATATCTATTCAGCTGCTTATTCAGCAGTAGTGCTTTCCCAAAATTTTCCCTTTCCCCCTTGATGACAGCACGCTGGAAACTGCTTTGCAAAGATCTTTCCTCCCTGCCCCCACATCACATTATTCTTTACATCTTCTCTCCTCCACTGACAAAATGATGCAGAGAGAGTAGCCAGTATCCTCCACACCAAATAAATTGTTGACTGTTAGAGGGCATATGGGCAGGACAAGCGTTGCCTTCAGCAGAGTATCTGTGCCCTCTGTCATTATTTTCTGCTCTCACTGCCTGCCCCTAGCTCAAAGCAAGCCCCACTTCCATCCGCTACTTGCAGCAGTTATTTAAAGGACAAGAGTTTTTTCTGCAGCTGTGCTGCAATTCAAAATGCTAATACAGAAAACCTCATTCCCACTTTACTTTTGATCCAGGAATGAATGCAAGAGATGGGCTTCAGGAAGGAGGAATAGAAGAGTGCCCAGCATTACTTCTCCTGTTTGTTGCAATGTTCTTGGAAGGATTTTATGTATATTATCTGAGTGATCTATAGAATACTAAAGCATAGTCATTAAAAAAAAAAATCAAAGGTTAGGTTAATTTAATTTACATAGTTATAGAAGAAATACAATTAATTTTATTTGAAGTAATTATCTCCATGTTAAATTTGCTTTTTATTGAGTATTTGAATCCAGTTGTTATTTCGGTAAGGTTCATGTTTTAAGCACATGGTAAGAATCCACTGCAAGTTTTGCTGAGATATATCTACCATAATCCACTACCACCATCTATATAAAAAGTTTAATCAAGGTATTTTGGGAGTTCTTTTGTGTACTGCTTTGTTAATAGCCACAGTTTTACGATACATAAAAATAATGTATATTAGCAGATGAAAGCACAAAAGAGGCATTTAAATTCTCAGGAATTTAGAAAATCATATTTCCATGCCAAACAAAGCAGACTAAAGTCCTTCTCCTACTGTCACACATCAGTAACCTTCCTGTGAAAGCCTGGTTTTGCTCATATTTGCAAAATATTTTCAAGAAGTTATTTGTATCATGAAAATTTCCAATTTAGTTTACAATAGCAACTATAGGTACTAGGGAGTGTTGTTGCTTGAAACTGAGATAAGCTGCATTGGATTTCTAACAGAGTTTAGGAAGGGAACTGCCAATACAGTCTCATGGGATTCTGACCACCAGGGAAAGTAACCAACACAGACAAGTTTCCAGCTGCTTAATACCTTAAAAATTATTATTATTCTTAAATCATTATTACTATTCCTTAAGTTTTAATTTTACTGTTATTATTCCTGACATTTTAAAAATGCAATTAAGCAAAAAGTGAAAAAAGACATGACAAAACCTGTGCTATTTTTCTTTATATTTTCCTGAACTAAGCATCCAGCTATGGATTATATAGCCTCAATATATCTCAAGGAAAGAACCCAGTTGCCTCCATCTCTAGGATCAATGTTTAGGTCAGTAAATTGTATTCAATCCTGTTTTCCTTAAGGCTAAACATTTGACCTTCTTGGTACAGACACCTGATCAGAATCATCATTCAGCGACTGACATGGAAAGTTTTCTTTACATATAACATGCATACACTAAACAAAAGAATTAAAAGATCACAACTTTCTTCACTGAGACAAGGTATACACAGGTAGTAAAATAAACCACTCATTGCTCCAGGTAACTTTTGTCTACTAAAATCTTCACACAAACCATTAAAAGTTCTGTAGTACTTAGCTTATTATGAGATAGAAAACTACAGTGTGCATTTAAGGGAAAAAGGGGACATGGCACACTTCAGGTCTGCCTTCCACTCTGAGAGGTAAAAACCTGTTTGCCACAAAGGTACCTAATGAGATGGCAGCAGCACTGCTGGCCGGGGAGGCTTCCTGCAGTTCCGCAGGCAGCAGCAGTGAATGGGAAAGGGAGAAGCTTGCCAGTGCACAGGCACAGCTCTGTTTGTGTGTTTGGTTTGTGTTGTGCAAGAACAATTACAGGTTGGGCAGAGAATGGACTGAGAACATCCCTGAGGAAAAGAACTTGGGGGTGTTGGTGGATGAGAAGCTCAACATGAGCCAGCAATGTGTGTTTGCAGCCCAGAAAGCCAACTGTATCCTGGATTGCATCAAAAGAAGGGTGGGAAGCAGGTCAAGGGAGATGATTCTGCTTTTCTACTCCATTCTCATGAGACCCCACCTAGAATACTATATGTCCAATTCTGACATCCTCAGAACAGGAAAGACATAGAACTGTTGGACCAAGCCCAAAGGAGGGCCACAAAGATGGTCAGAGGGCTGAAGCACCTCTCCTGTGAATACAGGCTGAGGGATTTGGGTTTGCTCAACCTGGAGAAGTCTCCAGGGAGACCTTAGAGCAGCCTTCCAATACCTGGAGGGGTCTACAGGAACACTGGGGAGGGACTTTTTACAAGGATGTGTAGTGATAGGACAAGCAACAGTGACTTTACACTGGAAGAGGGTATATTTAGGTTAGACATTAGAAAAATATTCTTCACTCTGAGGGTGATGAGAGACTGGAACAGACTGCTGAGGGAAGTTGTGGATACCCCATTCCTGGCAGTGTTCTAGGACTGGTTGGATGGGGCTTTGAGGAACCTGGTCCTCAAAGTGGGAGGTGTCCCTGCCTATGTCAAGGTGGTTGGAACTAAATGATCTTTAAAATTCCTTCCAACACAAACCATTCTATGATGCTGCAGCTGATGGTAACATCTGACTGGCAAAAGAGACTGTAAAACAGAATCCTACTGAGTTCAGGGAGAAAAAGAAAAAAAGACAAACTAAGAAATTACCTTCTTTCTTTGTGAACTTGAAATAGTTTGAAACACTATGAAAGGCTGAACATACTTATCTGTTTAGTATGTTATCAGATAAAGTTAAAATAAAATTTGCCACACTACTGAAATTAGGATGGAAAGCTCTGCAAAGAAGAAACATCAATCACCTCTTGCATGTTTCAAAATGGCATTTTCTCTGTTCTAGTCTGTGCCACTTGAAAATATCCATCTGACTTCACGTAAATATATGACTTACCAGAGGTATATCTTCAACTCTGGGATGCAGAAGAATGCAAATAATGTATTGGCCCTCAGTCTCATCCTAAAAGAGTGCAACAGATCTCTCTCTGAAGCTCATGGCAAAGTTAGCCTACCTCCCTGCTACAAAAACACCTCTGGTATTTTTTAGGTATAAAAATATCAGAACTATTTGTGTTCTAAAGGGTACAGAATAGCTTGAGAGAAACAACAAGCTTTGTAAGAACCAACATGACGCATTCAGAGCCTTGTTTGCTAAATGCCAAATCATATTCCATGTTGCAGTGCTTAAGCCCACCATCTCTGTTACAGAATTGCCTGGTTTCTCCAGCCTACCTCAACATTGCCATTTTTTGTTCTTTCACACAGCCGGCAGTCTGGCAAGCTCTTCGTCCTCTGCTGATTCTGCCAGATGTCTGTGAAATAGAAAGCTGCCCACCACCAAACAGACTGGCAGTTTTATGACTGTGACAATTGCTCGTGGCAAAATTATAATTAGTACACCAATGTTGCTATGCATTCTAAATTGGATCACACTGGTTCCTGCTCCAGTTTTTTTAGACATTCTGAATATGATTTTTAAACAATTGTGAAAACAGCTGCATGCTAATTGTTGTTAAAACCAATATCTACCAGATCTTAGCATCAGGCACCACAATGCTGCTCTTGCTACTCCAAAAGATGGTATAAGTAGCAAAGACTACTTCTTATTCTTTCAGGTAAGGCTGTCAGTGTTCTTAGAGCTATAAAACATCTTCGGGTGATTAGAAGTAAAAACCCATGTAATGTCTCCAAGTGGCTGCTGACATGCAGATTATACAGACATTTTGGTAAACAGAACACACAGGGCTGTTGCTGTTATTAAATATTTTCATGTGTTTCCATTCCAAGAATTTTTAAACACCTCTAAGTATGGGAGAGTGGGTGGAGAAATACGATATGCAGAGAAAAAGTCTTTGAAATCTAACATTTCACAAAAAGTATTCTTGAAGAGGTCACAAATGCTGTTTTTCTCCCCAGTCACTTCACAAAAGTTGCTCTCATCTCACTGCCTAATCCTCAAGAACATGGCAGATGAGATCCTACCGAACTATTTTTTTAGATCCTGTTGGTATTGTTCAAGGAGAGGACACATGAGGTGCACATGTCCCTTGAACAAGCTCAGCAGGATATTTGCAGCCTGGTGCAGCTGACACTGGGTCCTGGGACAGTGGTTGGTGGTGGGCAGAAGCCACCGAATCCAGGAGCTGTTCCCATGGGAAACCCGTGCTTTTGCAACAACACAGCACAGGTTTTGAAATTATACACATTTCTATCTAATTGCTCTAATCATAGGAGCAGAGACCAAAAACTTTGGTGGACTTTTTTTTTTTTTTTTATAATTGGGTCCAGCCGCCCACTGCATAAAGCTTACGCAAAGCTGGTGTTATTTTCTCCTTTCAAAGAGCTTCCTTGCTGCAGCCAAACAAAAGCTGACTGAAGAGGAAACTGCTGGAGCTGGGGAGGGAAGCTGCTTGGTCTCACAGCCTCACTGCCAAGAACATCTGAAAATAGCAGAGGACTCTGATGAGTGCATGGAGCAGAGCCCACCTTGAGCTCTCCTGAACTGAACAGGAACCATCACACAGATGGTGGCTTCTCCCCACCCATCATAAAGCCTGGTTGAAATCAGCTGTGATGCACTTGCAGACTAGTAAAACAAGCCTAACGTGAAATGGAGAGTGTAGTAGGCATGTTGAGTACCATTTTGAGGCTCTTGAGACAAGAGCTAAGATGAGATGCTGTGCTTGCGCCAGACAGCTGTGTTGCAGGCTAGCGGGACCCTCCCCTTGGATGGGAAGGGGTTGGCAGCAGCTGCCAGGGCTCTGCACCGTCCCTGGCTTCCCAAATCAAACTCTTCTCCAGACCCATGAGGAGGGAGCCCAGGGGTTGCCAGGCAAAGCTTCACAGCCTGGTGCACACACCAGGCAGGCAGAGAGTGGACGGTCCTTGCAATGAGCTGGGAAGTTCTGCTGTTCATCTGCTAACTGAGTTTCTGTAAGTTTTATAAAGACAAGTTTTTTTGCACTGTGACAAGCACCAAGATACAAGTCATCTTTGCCTCAGTTATAATATAGCAGCCTTGTGGGTGGAAAAAAAAAACCTCACAAAAAACCCCAAAAACCACAGACAATTTTCTGGCCAGAGTCTTCAAAATTTAAACATTGAAAGACCATACAGACTGCAGTCCTTATGGCAACATGCCTTGTAGGCATTTAGTGACAGCTGCAACAGGTACGAATAAAACAACATCCATGTGCTGCCACTGCATGAGCTGTCCTCCTGGTCTGATTTTCTAAAAGTCAGGTGCAAGGTTATGAAACCAAATGGTTTGCAGGAAAAAAAAAAAAATCAAAAAAAAAAATCAAAAAAAAAATCACACAGTGCTCAAAGCCATTTCAGCTTTTGCTGTAAGGCAAACAGAGGGGAACAAAAACCCCAGTGCCTGGCAGGCTCCTGCACACTCCACTCATTTGGAGTCACCCAGCCAGGACATGTGGGCATCTCAAGGGGACATCTCCAAGGCAGTAATCAGCAGCCTGCTTTGAAAAATCCTGATTTGGAGCTCAAATGTGCTGATTATAGATAAGTATCATTGTGCTAACCACCTAAATGCAGCTCACTGTTCAGGATTGGCCTTTCTGTAGCTATTGCAAAAGGTATCATCTTTAGGAGAAAATACTCTTCCAAGACAATTTCACTGTTCAGGGCCTGATACCAAACAAACAAACCACCCTTATGCATTCAGTGATTATTCCAGCCAAAATGAAAATGGAAAAACCAACAAAAATAAAAGAGAAAAAAGCTCTCCTTCTGGGCATCTTCCTTATCATTCTGCATGATGAATCTTGAAATTAAAAGCAGCCACAATCCAGACATAAAACATGAAATAAACACTAGCTTAAAATATCAACCTTGTATAAGACAAAGCATCAAATCAATTGTTTGGGCACACAAAGATCATTTTACTGATAAATCAGTCCAGTTTTGTTTATGCATTAGATAAAAATGTTACAGGTTTGTTATTTGGGTTTGGGTTTTTTTGTTTTACTTTTTTTGGTTGGGGGTTTTGTGTTTTGATTTGGTTTTGTTTTTTAAAGAATTGTGCACAATTTTTTATTAGGAGGAATCCCTGCAAAAAAAAAGTATCATCTCTGCTACATAAAAATAAGTATTTTTAGCAACATGACTCAGCTCTCCTGGAAACTCGAGGAAATTCTCACTGGGACTTCTGTTAAAATATATTACAAAATTCAATCTTCATATGGTAGCACTCTGTAATACATTAATATTGGCCTAAGGTATTACTGAAGATGCTTGTAGAAAAATCCCACACTAATGTTTTACATCTGGAGTAAAGATCATTGAAAAATAAGCAAGAAGCAAGACCCAGAAAAGGCAATTTTGTGGGTTTTATGGACCTATGGGAAAAGAGTCAGTGGGCAAAATCTTTATGACTGTAGATTAACAGTGAATAAGGGATGGCTGAAGGACATCGGGAAAATGCAAAGAGACCAACAGTTTATGGCTTTTTCTAGGAATGGCATAGAGCAAATAGCAAATGCTGTGTCACAGAGTAATTGCTTGTGTATTACATAGTTTTCTCCCCTCAGCATTTGCTCTTTTTCAGTGTTCCTTACAGGTTGGTATCATAGTGTTTAGTGCCCTGTTAAAACAGACAGCAAATGGGAAACTATTGATCCAGTTAAACCTTAGGGATTTATAGGCAGTTAGCAACTAATTGGATTGATCATTTTGTTGCAGCAATTTGGAAAACACCTAGAAGACTTCGGGAAAAGCTACAATCAAAAGCAACTCTCCTCCCCATTTTCTCCTGCAAAACAGCCACCTCTTTTCATTTAGCAGCTTCACTCGTCTTGCTAAAATTTCCTGTTGATTCACACATTTTATGAAATGCATTTATTAAATTATAGCATCTTCTGTGGTTTTGTTTTATGACTGAAAATACAAAATATCAGGAATTCACAGCAAAATCCACACGAATGGACGAGAGTGAGAAATCACACATGAGGACTTGCTCACAGGGTGTCTCTCACCTTATTTCATAGGTGCCAGAACACTATCATCAGTGACTAACAGCACTTAAACAATTAGTACAAAATCCTTCTCTGGATACCATATTTTGCATAGGAAAAACATCCTGGTGATCATCTTGGGGAGTAAGGAGCGCGTGCACATGGCAAATGGAGGAAGGAAAGCAGTATTCTCCCTTCCAACTATGCAAAACAATGCAAGCCATCATCTCTAGCATACTCATTACAGTACTCAAACCTCAACAACAACAAAAAAGCCTGTAGACAACATTTTCAGACATGCCAGGAGCAGTGACAAGGTGGAAGTCAAATGTTATGAATGATGGGGCTATAGTGGTCCAACACATTCACCCCCCAGTTGCTATTCGCTTCACAGTTGCACCCTCAAGCACCATCCCATGGCCTCCTCTACAGAAAACCAATAGCAAAAGAATGGAATCCAAGGAAATATACAGCTTTTATAAGGTGCTAGACAATTTCTTGCTATTATGGACAATTGGCATCACACCTTCAGGGAACTGAAAAGGCTACCAAAGGGGGAGGTAAAATAGGGCAGCTTTGACTCAGTATGGCTATGAGAGCCACAGATTGTCAAAGTCATCCATACTTCAACTTGCAAATCCAGAATAATCATGCTTTTTTAACTATCTGGCCATGATCTGTGTTTTAAGTGATTTTACAGTTAGTAAATTAAAAACAATAAAGAGACAGCCAATAAACTTGTGGTAATTTGAATGCTATTTCACATTAATTAGGCAGGTCAACCTCACTGCACCACTTGAATTAATTGTGGCAAAGCTGTATCATCAGTTCAGCACTGGGTAGCAGTGACAGAGCTGTACAGCAGCTAATCCATCATTCAGAGACAGAAGCAGTATTTGGAAAGAAGATATGAAGCTTCAGGGGTTGCCTTTTCTCTGTGACCCAGAGATGGAGCCTGATCTTAGTGTTAATGTTTTATTAATGAAGATGCTAAAGGAAAGAGACAACATTTTCAGACATGCCTGGACTTGGGACCCTTAGCTGTCTCTGCCCTGGTCTATTTCCTGAAAGGACAGAGCACTTGTAATTCCAAATACATATTGACAGAATCTTTGCTGATCTGGCTAACAGCATGCCCGTGGTCACATAGGTACTGGCTACATTTTGCACTGTAAAGCAGAGCTCCCCTCTGTACCTCCTGCAACACCAGACTTGGTGCAGAAGAAGAGCATCAGTGTGACATTGCTGTGAGGCAGAGCTCGCTAACAAAAGGTTTTGCATTACAGCAGGAGAGCTGTGCTTTCACCCTGGCCCAGCTCTGCTCTCTCTTGCTCAACACCAGCAGTAACTCTGTACAGGGCACCCCCTGTGCTGGGCATCCGAGGGGCAGCCTGCAGCATCCCTGCAAGCCCCACTCTGGTTTTCTGAACAGCTTTTTCCCTGGCTTCACTGGAAAATTATTCTCCTGCTTTATCCTGCAAAGCTGCTGCTCAGGAAGCTGAGTGATAACCTGTTTAGAGGAGAAAAAAAGAACATCAGTCCTCTCTGACTACAGTACAGCACACATATAAATATGTCTTAGTTATCAAGGATTCATTCTTCCTTCCAAAAATAATTGCCAAAGGTATGCTCTTTAAAAGATAAATACAGCTGATTGAGAGTGGTTATTTTTCTGTATTAAAATACTTTTTCCTAATCACGACCAAACTTATTAAAACACTGTAAGAAACCAGTTTTCTGCCATCAGTGAGAGCTGTGTTTGTCAGACAGAAATAGACAATAAACAGGCATGTGAAATTGTCTCATAATGATCCCAGGCCAACCAGTTTATTATTACACATTGTTGGGGGCAGTTTCATCAACTGAACATGTCAAATTGGGTAAGACACTTTCACTTGATTAGTCTACTGGGTTATTTTCTGGCTGTTGATACCTCCAGAGTCCACTCTAGCAGTAGACACATTTTAAATATGAGAAAAAATTGTATTCTGCTCATTTAACACATCATTAAAGAACGAGCTTAGATGTAGCTTTTTGGCCTAACCAAAGGAAAGACATTAAGTCATTAGAAAGAACCAAACCTATCTGATCACTATTTTAGCTCTATGACCCCTAAGTGTAAAAAGTTAAAAATAAATTTAAAAACTGTAGTGACTATCAAGACTTGAAGATTTTTTTGTTTGTTTTTTGTTTATTGTTTTTTTATCTGTCAGTGCAGCACAAAAAGCATCCACGAAACTTTTTTCCCCCGTGACAGTATTTAAAGCAAACCAAAACTAGGTCCTTCTCCAAATTCAAGTTCCTAGTAGGTCTGACATTTTTTTTTCTTTTTTTTTTTTCTTGTTTTTCCCCAAAAGAAAAAGAAACAATATTTTAATCCCTTAAGAAAAAAAAAAAAACCTACAGTCAGTGTGGTGCATGTATGGTTGCTATGGTGACATAACAGTTGGTTAAATTCAATCAGTTCTCCCTATTATTTTGATAAATTTTTCTCACTATTTAGAGAAGAAAGCTTCATCCCTCTCCCCCTCCACACACAAAATTTAAGAGTACTTAATGGGTTTGCTACTGTACTGGTCACTGTGACATGATCTTGCCTTGAAGCAGAGCCTCTTCTTGCAAAAAGCCCTAATAAGCACCAAGAACAACCAGCTAACAAACTATGGAGGCATATGACACATTGCATTCTCCTTTTACTTTCATCTATCTTACCAGATACATTCCAGTATCCTTATACACTAATCTATCTGTGCTGAGTTTATTTTCAACACATCATCTACCTAAATGGCTGTTGGCTTCGTTTGGGGTTTTTTTTTGGAGGGGGAAAGGGAGCATTGTTTGCTTTGTTGTTGTTTTTTTTAATTCAACAGTGTGTTTTCTTTTTCTGGTTTTTTTCATATAAGTAGGATTCCATTTTCAGTAATGCTGTAGTTTTAGCCACAGTGGAATCATTTTGCAACCCCGCGGTGACACACATAATGTTCAGTATCACTAAAACTGGAAGCTTTTTAGAGTCACTAAAGGGAACTTCGGCTTTCCAAACATGACAAATACTAAGGCTCAGTAAGGGAGTTTGAAAAATACCTGATTAAAGTCGATGGGTGGTCACTTTAGTCCTATAAATGTGTCTAAAACCCCCATGAAAACAGTGCAAAATGTGTATAGTTAACACAGGATCAGAGAAAGAGCACCCAGTGCTTTTAAGCTTTAAGAAACTGATGGTTAAATTATTAATGGCTCCTTTATTAAGACACAGCCCTAGGTGTCCTATTTCACTATGCAACTAATCTCAAGAAATCCCACAGCCAAAGTGCTGAGAACATGGGTCCAGAGTTACCTGCACGTGCAGAGTGCCTCTATCCTGCAGGCAGAGTGAAAGGAGAGTGGACTTAATGTGTGACCTTGGGAGAAATTTAAAGGCAAACCTGGATTTGACAAGATCACAGATGCAGATAGTAGAAAGCTGTAGGGTATTTATACATGCAGAGGCAGACTCCAGAGCCCAAGAGCTTTGTGCATCCAATGCCTTCCTTCTCAGCCCAGTCTAGCCCCTTGTTGCCACTTGTGGAAGCATGTCCCAGGCTGAGCTGTGGGGAAAAGATAACGCTCACTTCCTCAGCCTGATGTTAGAAAATAAATGAGCATGGGTTGTATGAACTTTTGAGCCAGAAAAGTGAAGTCCAAGCCCAGGCAAGCTTTCTATGTCTGCAGCATCTCAAGAACCGCAGGGGTTCCTTTCTGCTTTTCCTTCTTGTCCTTGCTATTCATTCATCACAAAACCAGACAAGCTCACATTTTAGTGGCAACTTGAGAGATCTCTTTTCCTCTCTTTCCAGCCAAGGATTTAACTCAGGATACTGTTTTAAAATGTTTTCCCTACTTGAAAAGTCTAGGTTTTAATGCTTCCTTCAGAAATGCAAAAAAAGTATTTTATGTAGCAGCTGAAATTTAAGATGGCCCTGACAACCAACTCCCAATTTTGAACTGCTGCGATAATAGAATCATGTATATTTATAACTTAAGAATGCTTTTCCCACCAATGTTGCAGCCCACAAAACTCTCATCTAACCAAAGGAAAAAAACCCACTTAGATGGGGTACAGTCGTAGCATGGATTAGACCATTTTTCTGCCATACTCTTTTAATTCACTTTTATTTTTATTCTGAAGGTATGCAGTTCAGTCAACAATAAAGGAAACAGAGCACAGGTAGAGAGAGAATTGTAAAGTATTTCAGTATGGGGGGGGGGAAAAAAAACCAAAACAAACAACCAAAGAAGTCCAACTGAATAATTTAAGTTTTTACAAAGGATTGCCTGCTATAAATCTGCAAAGCAAATCTGAGACCATCACAGAATGTGTTAGCGTTATTTGCATTCATTTATTCGTACTAAACCCTCAGTGACTGATGCCTGGCAGAAGAGATTTATTTTGTGCACCAAAGGTTCTTCCAGTTGGAGTTTACAGTGAGCAGATGGGAGTAAATGGGAGCAAATGAGAGTAATGATCTTCTTCCCCCAGTGTACTTAAATAAGGCATCAGATAGTGCCTGGTGTCACAACAGCATGGAGCTAATGCCATCTATGGATATTGCTGCATTTTCTACCCTCAGAAACCCTGAGGAAGTTTGACAGTTTTTCAGGTACTATCAAAAAGCTGGTTCGGGATCCTGGTCTCTGTTGTGGAATAAGGTGAGTTTTAAAAGACTAAGACAATAATGGCATCAAAAACTTTGCTTAATTGGTGCCACAGCAACACAACTATCACACTCTAATGAGCTCTAGAAGGTGTGAAACATTTCAGCAATTTCAGTTTTCAAAACAGATTTACAAAGGTTAATGCACATCAATTATTTACTCACAAGCCCTCTAATTATGCTGGGGGTTTTGAAGCATATAATTGAGGGAAAACAATGAAAGTTCTTGTTTCATGGACTGGTTCAGCTACATGGAATAAACATCTGTGAGAAGCTCCAGTACATCTTCAGACAAAAAACACCCCGCAACTTAGGGCCAGAGACCTTTCCACCAACTCACAATAGTAGAAACATACTATAGGGGAAAGGCCCCTTAAGGTCATCTAGGGCAACAATTAACCTACCACTACCAAGCCCACCACTAATCTAGGTCCATCAGCACCATGTTTACACATGTGGTGTAAATGTGGCGAGTCCACCACTTCCCTAGGCAGCCTGTTCCTCTGCCAGATGACCCTTTCAGTAAAGAAATTGTTCCTAATACCCAGTCTAAACTTCCCCTAGAACAACATGGGTCCATTTCCTCTTATCCTATCACTTGCTATTTGGGTGAAGGGACTGACCCCCATCTTCCTACAACCTCCTTTTAGGTAGGTGTTGAGAGCAATAAGGTCTTCAGCCTCCTTTTCTCCAGGCTAAATAATCTCAGTTCCCTCAGACACTCCTCATAAGACTTTTTATGCTCCAGACCATTCACCAGCTTCGTTGCCCTTCTTTTGCCACTCTCCACCACCCCAATGTCTTATTTGTAAGGGGGGTGGAACTGAACACAGTATTAGAGGTGTGGCCTCACCAGTAAGAGTAAAGGGGGTCAATCACTTCATTAGTCCCACTGGCCCCACTTGTTTTGATGCAAACCAGGATGTTATTGGCCGTCTTGGCCACCTGGACATACTGATGTCTCATTTTCAGCCAAAGTTGATCAACACCCCCAGGTGTCCCTTTCATACTGGGCAGCTTTCCAGCCACCCTTCCCCAAGCCTGTAGTGTTGCATGGGATTGCATTAGGCAAAGTCATTTAAGTTAAATCATCCCTGCTTATTTGAGTACTTTTGGGTTAACCTAACTTGAAAAGTCAGTCACATGTAGAGGAAAGTTGAAACTACAAAGACAAATTGTTTTGGCAGGAAATGAGCTGAACAGGTTGAAGTGCAGGAACAGAGATGGGACAGCCAGGCAACCAACACCTAAGTACCCTTTGAAAGCTTGAAGGGAACAGGGACTAGTTACGGGCAACTTTCACAAATTCTTCATAAAAAATGAGCCAGTTTCCTCTCCCTTTCTGCTTTTTGCCTACCCTCAGAGGTTTAGCTTCTATTTTGCTATTCATGGACCCATGTCTCCATTCAACATTTTTTTTCTTCAGAGAAAGCCCAACACAGAAGCAGTGAAGCCCCAGTACCAGCTGATATGAAGGTAAGCCCATTTCAAAATAATCATTAAGAGGGTGGATAGTGTAGATGGGATTCTTGGATTTTCTCAAAGAAAAGATACAGGTACAGGAAGCTTACTTTTACTAGGAAATAAAGAAATGCTTACAAAATAACCTGTGTGCTTTCTTAGCTCTCAATGATGTCTTTGGTTTTTTTAAATCATGACTTCTCTAGACTACCTGTTCAGATAATACATTGCATTGTAAATTTCAGGATACACCTAGGAGTATCTCTCCTTCGTAGAAGAAAGTTTGGAGAAATCACTGGATTGTGTCTGAAAAGCAATCAAACAGGCTTCAGGCACCTCCTCAGATCCTACAGTACTGAAGAGACCTGATTAGTTGGTACTGAAGGTGAAACTACAGTTTTATTTTTAAACTCTAAAGTTTATCTCTGCAAATATGCTAAAGAAAAACCACAACACTCAAGCACTCAGCCATATCTAAATCTAATTAAGGCTCAACATTTCTGTGCCCATATCTCTGACAGTTTAATCCAATAAAACATGTTCGGATTGTTACTAATGTGTACTAACAGGATTAGTTCTATCAAGAATATTTAAAAATAAAAATAGAAATATTATGATTAGGACAGAACCACATAAAAAAAATAGAGAGTTTTTCAGGGTTATTCAAGAAATAGAAACTTCAAATTCACTTTCTTCCCTCTGTGAGACCAGTTTCAATTCTTTCCCCCTGCTCCCAAACAGTTTGGAGCCACCCACCTTAAACCTACCAGGATGCTCTGAGCCTGTGAACTTATGGAGCCATACAGAAAATAATTTAATAATTCAGTGACATGGAGAGGACAGAAACAAACATACCAGTATAGAGCCCTGGCTTAAGCTTTCACTTAGGTGTGCAGAGAACCAGGTTTTGCTTTTTATGTTTCCAAGACAGGTTTTTCAGTTTATTCCAGAATTAGAATTTAATCATATTTAATCATATTACTAAGATTTTTATCTAAGGATGGCTAATGCCACTCTAATTTTTAAACACATTTTATGAGAAAACACTGTTTCCACTAACCTTTTGGAGAAGAAAAGTGTGCAAAGGAAGGATGAGCTGCAAGTCAACAGAGCTTTCCAGGCAGGTGTCCAAGTAAGCAGAGATGTAGCATCCTGGAGTGAGCAGACCCACCTTATTCTCCTACAGGCTTGTAATAATAGGAAGAAAGTGTATTGACCTCGGATAACTTTCCTGCAGTATGTTCAGATCTGTACTCATCCAATCTCCTCTGCTCATGATTTTGGGCACCTGAGTTCAGCCACACTTAGTGCTGGTGCTGGTCCCGTCCCTACCTTGGCACATCAAACTTCACCATCAGTGGTTCTAGCACTTCACTTGCTGTAGCAAACAGAGTAGTTTTTTTGAAAAATGAAAAAAAAAAAAAAAAAATTGGAGGAGAGAAATGAAATGTCAAAAATAGTCCCTTGTGCTACAACACATCTCCTGGAAGAGCAGTAAAAACCAAAATTCTCACAGCACAGCCTTTAAGACAAGATCTGTGCACTTCCCAAAGGATGTTGTGAGGATTTTCTGAGTTCAGGAGCATATCAATTTCTACCAGCTTGACCCAGTTTCTCAAATGGGAAGGCTCTTACTGGCCTCCACAGGGCCACCTTGCCCAGGTGAGCACCTGTGCATGCTTTATCTTTTCAGTAAAGCTTTACAAAGTGTTTTTTTGCAGTTATAGGAAGGATCTCTTTCCCCAGCTCAGAGTATCAGCAACACTCAGCTTTCATTTAAAAAAAAATATATACATCACTTAAAAGGGATGTGCCACCTGGAACAGAACCTCTTTTTCGAAACCTTGGATACGTCTGTAATGAGGAGATAAGGTGCTATTTATAAAGATCCTTCTGAATAACTTAATCAAGTAGGCATTGATGGATGGCTGAGATAAATATTTCTATCCTCTACTTCTTTACCTGAATTCAACAGCTTATATATGGAAGTCCCCACAGGACAAATACATTCCCACTTTTCAGCAGTACTCAGAAATTGTGCATTTTATGTTACCTATGATCATTTCTTCTCATCTGCTTGATTGCTTGGTTTAATCTTGAAATTGAAATGCCCAAGCAAATTTCAAAGATTCACATTACATTCCACAGCATGATGGTGTTTTTTTAATTTTTAAATAACTTGCAATACTGTGACTCAGAAGAAGTGTGAATGACAGAAGGAAACTTATTAAATTAAGGACAGTTTGTTGGAGAAAGTAGAGAAATTAATTCAGTCACAGGAACAGGTCCAATGTTTTATTTTATTAGCAGAGATCCAGAAGCCTGCTTCTCACTCTGCTCTAGCTCATGCAGTAATCACTGTCTTGAGGAGCCCTTTAAGTCAAGGCCATACAAAGCTTGAAAATGGATTAAATTTATCTCAGATAACAGAAGAGTAGTCCCAAAGTCAAATTTAGTTTAGGTGACTAAAGAAATCCATTCACCTCTGGGTATTCCAGAAGGTGAAATTTCTCTGAGCTTTTATTGAAATAGTCCCCTATGGGGCAAGGTACTCCAAAACACTTTGCCTTTAGATGCTCAACAACACTTCTCAGTCAATACCTAGTCAGAAGTAAGAGCTTTAGAAAAGTCTTACAGTACCTTGTATCTGCTCTAAAAATTTTAAATTATTATTTAACTCAGAAATGCTGAAGTATTGGACAAGATAACCATATGGGTCCCTACTTTCAACACACTGCTTCTACAATACAATGAATCAGGGTTTTGTTTTGTTTTTTCTACTGCCAGATCAAAGAACCCAGTACTTCTACACCCTAAGAACACAAAGAACCAAATCTGTGCAAAAAGGGCAGCTGAAGAAAGAAAAGACAGTGCCCATTTCTCCTCAGTGCACAAGTAACTAAAGTGAAGCTGTCAAAGTCCCAGGCACAAACGTCACATTTTTCTTGAGGAAATACAAGTCTACACCTCTGACTTTTTGGAAGAACATAGCTACCAGTTACAAGGCTGACTCGTGCAAGGCTTGCTGAGGGACACCAGTTCACCTCCAGAGACTCTCCACCAACCTAATCATTCCCTGTGGTAATAACTAATAACCTAATAACACCCTGAGGCTAACACAGGTATATTCTCTGACCCCCTACAGATGCCGTGCCCTACTGTGCAATGGGACAGGAGATGCACAGGGAAGAGTTGCTAAGTCCACACAAGGTTTCCATGCTAAAAAACTAATAGTAGGTGACACATCAGGCAAGGCTAGAGCCAGACAGTGGAGATTGGGTTTTAGCATTTGAGGCAGTCAAACTGTAGGGGAAAAAAAGGTTGTGAAGTGGATGTCTGGCATTGCTCAAAGGGGAGCCCAAGTGACAGAAGGTTGCAGCTTTGCTGTTGTAGGGAAGATGAAGCCTGGGAGATGCTATGCTAACGTGAGGTGGTGCTGACTGGTGCTGCAAAGGAAAGGTAGAGAGATAGAGGGAGGCTGGACCAAAGTGGGCTGCATGGCAGAAACAAAAAAAAAAAAGTTAGTGATTCAAATGAATTATAAATCTTTCTTCCCAGGGCATAAAAATTTATTCCACTGAAGGTGTTCCTCACTCATGAGCACATTTGATATTATTGAATAAGAGAAACCATGATGTTATCTCAATAGATCACTAAGACATCCATCTGCCAGTATGAAGACACTTAAGCACATGTGCATAGAAGGCAAACACTTGGGAGAATGGGATACTGAGCAGGTAGGAAAACAGATTTATTTGGCAAAAGACAGACAGAGATTTCCATGTCCAGGGACTGTGTCCTGATCTACCAGGATGCTCAGTAAAGAAAAGGTGATTCCTCCTTCTTCAGTGCAATTTTGTAAGGAAAAGGCTGGCCATGCCATTCAGGGAGTGGTCCCAGCTAACAAGTTCACAGAGCAGACAGTCCACCTAGAGTGGGGTGATTAATTTGCCCCTAAATTGAAGTTAATTTCTGAACTCAGTCACTCAATCTTACAGGAATAACTTTATGCTTTATAATATAAAATGACCAATTGGATGGAACAGTTCAGCATATCATCAGAAGAGACAACAGCCTTATAGGAATCACTCCAAAATAAAATGTAGAGCTCTTGAAGAAGAGAGGGTTTTGTGTTTTTTTTTTTACCTATTTCTACAGATTTATTATTGCTCAAATTTTATTTGACATTTCTAATAAAAGATGTTGAGTAAGAACAACTCCCTAATGGAATTATTTATTCTGGTTTTCTGTCACAGATCACACAGAAAATAGCTATTTTCCTAAGATAGAAAAAAACAAATATCAAAACCCACCTATGGGAAAAAAGCTTTTATATACAAAACCTTCATACTTTTATATATAGCATATACCTTTTAATAACCATCATTAAAGTATTTTGCTGTCTGAAGAGAGAACACACTTTTTTCTATTTATTCAAAATATTGTTATAAAAATAATTTTAAAAGCAGAATTTTAAAAGGTTTTTATTAAAGCAAGTCCCTACTCAAATGGTAGGGATATACCCCTCTTTTCACCTGTGCTCACAAACTGGAAGGCTCTGATAACACAGCTGCAATCCACAGCTGCATGAACACACCAGCAGAAGGAACACTCACTACTTGCAGTGTATTTGGTGACCTGACATATGTTTTACGAGCAGCTGGGAAGGAAATAATTATGAAATTGAATATATACTAAAGCAAAGTATTCTGCTTCTGATTAGCAGGCATAGGGTTCAGGAATAAAACTGCCAGATATGGACAAGTGTTTTAGGGGATACTGGAGAATGAATAAAATTTACCCATGCCCTGACATAAAAATAACAGACCAAGTATTCTGGAAGAAAGGGAGAATAGTACTGATTTACTCCTGACTTAATATGGTTTTGAATAACATGAACCTGACTTACTTTCTCTGTAACATATATTTGTCAAATGTAAAAAAGGTAAAAGCAGATGTCACATCAAAACTAAGACACAAAACTCCTTTTTGTTCCTCAATTACACAGGAATCCTTTTTTTTTTTTTTTTCCTTTTCTCCTCCAAGCTAAATGCACAAGAAAAAAAAAGGAGGAAAATCTCTAAACTGACCAAAAAGATGGCTGAATTAATGCAGGTACAAAGTATTTTACACAAGATGTTGTGTTAGAAGCAGTTGTCTTGGAAAAGCAAAGCTTTCTAGAAACTCAGTTATTGTGCAGATTAAAATCCTTACGGTTTGCGGTACTGAGCAGAAGAAAACAAGCAAGACAGAGCTGCTCCAGTCACTGCCTCTTTCCTTGTGATGGAGAGCTGAGGTGAGCTGCTCTCCATCAAAAGCCTTGTGATTAAAATACAGCAACATCCAGAGGAGATAAATCCTTAGTATAACTGCATGCCTAATCAGTGATGGCAGTCTATAATTAAGTTCTTTGCATATTAATCATATCATGGAATGGCTTGGGATGGAAGTGACCTTAAAGATCACCTAGTTCCAACTGTCCTGCATGACCAGGGATAACTCTCACTAGACCAGGTTATTCAAAGTCCCATCCAACCTGATCTTCAACACATCCAGGGAGCAGACAGACAGTCACAACTCTGGGCAAGCTGTGCCAGCATCTCACCACCCTCACCCTAAAGAATTTCTATCTAATGTCTATTTTAAATCTACCCTCTTCCAGTTTAAAGCCATTGCCCCTTGCCTTATGACTGTGCATCTTTTTATGAAGTCCCTCTCCAGCTTTCATACAGGCCCCTTCAGGTGCTGGATATGGGTATCTTTGGGTTTCGGAGACTGATGTCTGTAACTAAGCCACAGAGTGATTTGGGCCAGAAGAGACCTCCAAAGAACATCTAGTTCCAACCCACTGCCATGGACGGGGACATGTCTCTGTAGATCAGGTTCCCCAAAACCCCATCCAGTCTTACCTTGAACACTGCCAGTGATGGGGCATCAACAGCTTCCCTGGGCAACCTGTCCCGGTATTTTACCACCTTCATCACAAAGCATTTCTTCCCTAAATCCAATCTAAATCTGCTCTCTTTCAGTTTAAAATAATTGCCTCTTGTCCTGTTGCTACAGGCCTTGGTAAAAAGTCTTTCTCTACATTACTTAATATAAAAATACCCTAAAGCTCTCAAGCATGAGGCTAAGGTGCACTGAGCTATATAGAAATTATGTTCAGCAGGAGATTCTCAGAGTACTTAATAAACACCTCTTCAGCTTCATAACACCCTAGGAGATGTGCATGACAATTTGGGGGTAAATTGAGGAATAGAAGAATTAATTGGCTGCGTATAGCAAGCATCTGTCAGCTATTTTTAAGTGCACACATTACTTCAGCTTCTCAAGTCAGAGCTCCAGTGACATCAACATATTTTTGCCTACAGCCACTTGCTGAGCATCAGACCAAGGCAATGACTCAGTAGAAATAAGACAAACCAACAGAGATTTTGTCCTGGTAAAATTTAGATCTGAGCACCTAATTTACATCTCTAAGATTAAAAGATTGGCCATATGCAGTAAATCCTCAAAAGTTTCTTCAGGATTATGTATTCCATTCAAAAAATTTCAAGCTGAAATTTTAAAAGTCTAGTTTTCAGAATATAACAAAAAATTTCTTTCAGCCATTGCCACTTCATGCCAGTATTTTTACTTCTGTGGAGCTCCAAATTCAGCAAAACCTAAGCAAAAAAAATCTAAGTTTTCAAGTTATCCAACAGAAGTTCAGGCATGACATTATGAATGGAGCTAGAAGGTGATATAACAAATGAGTTTCATTTAGAGGGTCTTGAAGATAAACGTGCAATTCTCAAAATTAATCCAGGTTCATCCCCTTTTGTTCTCTACTGCTGCAATGGAACAAAGGTGTGCAGGAAGAGGGTTTGTCACAGTATCCACTACAGACAATTCAGAGTAGTTGACTAAATAATTATGCAGCGTTAATCAAAGTTATCAGATTCAAACAGTTTTCACAGAAGCCAAATGGGTGAGACTCATGTCAAAATACGTTAATACTTCAGAAAGAACATTTTGTGTTGGCAGGAATATGAATTTAAAAAGCACAGAAATTACACCTTTCTGAGGCACTGTGATCATCATTTCCAGGACATATTAAGCTACTACACAAAGCAAGAAATACTACCCCAGGTACTCATTTGTTTGGGGAAGTATTTCCACTTAAATAAATGTACTGTGTATTCTCAAGATAATCTGTTAGGGGAAAAAACAGTCATAGTCTCCATGGAAATTATTCATACCATGAAGAGCAAAAACACAAGCTGAAAAATTTGATATTTTTTTTATGTGTTTTGTTTATACAGAGATAACCATTTTGTTATGGTTGTTGGAAATGCTTAGATTCTCCCTTGTGACAACGAGGTCTAGTGGCCATTAAAGGACTTTCAGCTTCAGGCCTCAAAGTAACTGAAATTTTCACATATCTGTGAAATACAAGCTTTATGAGCCTTTTACTTCAACCAATATATGTGTAAACAAATTACCTTTATACAATTTGTGTTCAAGTTCCCTTCCAAACAGCCACAAACTTGTTTGCCTCATTTTGGTTTGGGCATGTACAAATAAACCAAAAAATAGATTGGACATGGCCTGCTACCATCACAAAGATCCACATAGGGCCACCAGCTATTTTTTGATAAGATGGGGTTTTTTTTCCAGTCCTGAAGAAATTCTTCATATTTACTCCCCCTCCTCCCTCTTTTTTTTGTTTGTTTGTTTCTGGTTTGCTGAGTAAAACTACAAAGCCCAAGGTAACTTGCCAGATTTTGGAGAGTGGATCGTTTTTTTTAAAAAGGTTCTGTCAAAGACTCAACCAATTTATGTAAGCTATGTATTCCTGTGGAAAAGGGTGTGCTTTTTCTGACACAAGTCAACTGGAGTTTCTCACTTTCACAAGCATAAATCTACTTGGACTCCAATGATGATGCTTGAGGTCAAATGTTTTGCATACCAGCGTAGGTCTCAGCTGCACAAACTGCAGAAGATTTATGCAGGGAGAGGAGCCACTGATTTGATATAAAACAGACACCACCTAATCCTATTTATTTTTTTCCTAAAGTACTGAAGAGTTGCCTCTACCTTATATTCCCTGCCTTCAGTTCCTGAAAAATAACTGTTGCATAAGGCATGAATAATGTTGTGTTATATAAATATCTTGTAGTATATGAACATGAAAGTGTATATTTATGGAGTAGAAAAGGCGTGAAAAGCCAATTGCTTTCTTCCACTTTAACTTAGTGGGAGTTTTCTCCAGCAGTTTCCTAACTATACTCTAAAGCTTCAGAGTTTTCCAAGCAGATTTGGGGAAAGCTGGCAGACTTCCTTTAAACTTTAAACCCCATAAAATTAGTGTCATATCTCTCCAGCTTCTTGTGTCCTCACAGATATGAGCTATTTAAGAAATCTCATGCTACTCTGCTGCTTGTAAAATTATGAAGTCTATGCAAATTCTAAACCAGCAAGGAGACAAGAAGGCCTTGGAGATGTATGCTATAGTAACAATATCATGTTGATGCTGCATTCAAGTATTCCCTAGCTCTTACAGAAGTAGTGCCTAATTCTACGTCAAAAAGAATCCATGCTATTAAGCTGAGTTCCCTATGTTCCTTTACATAACATTGTGAAAGTCCATTATTTTCCATCTGGGTTGTTTTCCTTTGATGTTGTTTTATTAATGTGTATATCCCTTCTGCTTTGCTCATGTGAAAAGCTGAAGTAGAAAGCCAAAAAGAAAACAGAGATAATTGCCATTCTGTACTTTTACTCTCTGAAGGTACTAACTGGTACAAGAGCTTTGTAAGAGCTTTTCTATTTTTCTGAATTCAGCATAAGGCTGTTGTTTACAGTCTGCCCATATTTTTTTTTTTTCCCCAATTTTATGCTTAGGTTTTGCCTATTTTAGAAGAGATACACATTCTTTTAAAGAAAGTTTTATTCACTTTCAGTACTGTAGCAAAGTCATAAGTAAATTAATCCAGTTGTTTACCAAGGCAAGCCAAAGTGGTTTAAGGTGCCCCTTTGCTGCTTTGGGCAAAGTAGAGCTGTCTTCCAGAAAGCTTGCCTTCATCTTTTCCTTCAAACGTTCACATTTTACTGAGGTGCAAAGAAACCACCCTGCAATTTCACCACCTCAAGGTATTTCTATTATTTCATGAAAGTATACTTTTCTGAAAACTCAGTCATCAAGATTACTTTTTGCCTTAGCAATTACTTTTGGACAAAACAAAGGAAGAGACCAAGCTAGAAGCTGTGGTTCAAATTAGTTATGAAAAAAAGAAAGTGGAAGTGCCTTAGAACCTCTTTTATCCATGATCTGTATCTGTCTCTAAAAAAGTATGGATAGCAGCTATTTGTACAGCAGCTATTTACCTGCCTTTCTCTGGGTCTCACAAAGTTACTGTCCAACAGAATTACCCCATTATGAAAAACACAGCCAAACTTGCAACTCTTCAACAACCAAATGCATACGTAAATGGCACTGATCAGAGCACACATTTGCACCACCAACACCAGAGAATCTTCACACACATAATTTATCAGCACAGACACAAAATATCCTAGCAAATGAGAAACGCCAAAGGTGAGAAACCCATGAAGAGATTATAAGAAGCTTTAGGTCAATTGGCAGGCTGAGAGAGTCAGGGTTGTTCAGCCTGGAGAAGAGAAGGCTCTGGGGAGACCCTAGAGCAGCCTTTCTGTACTTGAAAGAGGTTGGAGAAAAGCTGGGGAGAGACTTTTTACAAGGCCATGTAGTGATAGAATGAGGAGGAATGTTTTAAACTTGAAGAGGGTAGA
Organism: Heliangelus exortis; assembly: GCF_036169615.1. NCBI lineage: Eukaryota > Metazoa > Chordata > Aves > Apodiformes > Trochilidae > Heliangelus > Heliangelus exortis. Next base: position 101,509,290 of record NC_092423.1, on the reverse strand, counting down.
TTTAGGTTAGACATCAGAAAGACATTCTTTTCTGTGTGGATGGCAAGACACTGGAACAGGTTGCCCAGGGAAACTGTGGCTGTTTTCTCCCTGGAAGTGCTGGAGGCCAGGCTGGATGGGGCTTTGAGCAACCTGGTCTAGTGGGAGGTGTTCCTGCCGATGGCAAGATGGTTGAAACTAAATGATCTTTAAGGTCCCTTCCAACCCAAACCATTCTATGAATTACAAGCCAGTGTAATTAAGTTTTTCCTTAATTTCTGCAACTCCTTGCTCTTTCTCCTCCCATTGAAACCATCTATCCATACCACCTGCCTCTGCTCCGTGAACAGAGTCTCCTTGCAGGGAGAGACAGGAGCTGGAGTGGAGGCAGCACCAAACAGACACTTGTTAACCCAAAAGACTCCAACTGGAGGGAGAGAGATTGTGCTGTGAGGCATGCAAGGACTGTGCTGTAAACCACAACTCTGTGGCAGTTGCTGTGGTAACCACCCCTTTTTAAAAAATCACTTGGCAGCTAAAACAGTTTTATGCCATCACACTCCTCCCTTGCACATAGGTGAAAGCTGCAAAAGTATGCAGCCCCCACTATGCATAAGCATTTATTTTCCTTCCATGCATTCTCAAATACCACCTCTCTGAGTACTCCAAAAAAACCTGCAGGGAAGAAGAAAGAGAAGGATAAAGCAAATAGACTGGGTTCCCCCATTTCTCAGTGCAACTGTGAATAGCAGCAGCCACCCAGATGAAATCTTACATCCTTTATTTCATTTTTCTTTTTTCCTGTTTTTCTCAAGCTTGTGAATGCATCATTCCTAACTTGAATTTCAGCTGAGCTCTCTTGTTTGTTTGGATACAAATACAGTTAGCTTTTATGAGTTTACAGAAAAAAAAAAAAACTGTTGGCATATTAAATTGTTGCTGGGAAATGTTAATAAGTCTTAATAATAACACTTTTTATTAGTAGGTACCTTGCTAAATGTATCAGTACAATTCCTTATCAGTTAAAGAATACCTTGCAGTAAAATAAATCCCAGTGCTTGCTCTGTAAAGGACAAATGTAGGACCTATACTTGAAAGCTATCCCAGTTTACTCTAAGAGACTCAGTTTGGCGTGAAGAAACCACTGACAACATTTTGTGTTCTCCAGAACAGAACCGTCGTGGCAATGTTTCTTTGAACTTGGTTTTGGTGTGCTGGATCTGCTCTCCTCCAGGTCACTCAAAAAAGGCAGATGCAAACTGGCAACCCTGACACAATCATAATCAGAACCACCCATTAGGTTGTGAAATCTCTGTTGTACTGGAGCTTAAGAACAGCTTATCCTACAAGGGAATTCATGAAGTCCCACAAGCCAACCTAGTGCAGCAAAAGGCTTATGGCTGAATTAATTTACATATACTGTATTCCTATATATGCCCAGGGCTGCTGCTTATTTATTAACGGATGAAAAACAGCAGAAAACAAGCCAAGCATGCCCTGTGTTAATGCAGAGAAATATACTAGGTATTTATTTAGAAGATATCTTGGCAAACAAATAGAGGTGGTGTATCAGAGTTGAGAGAAAAACATTGCATATGGGGTTGTTTGCCACTGGCAGAAAAGCAATTTGTGATCAAAAAACCCTACATGTCAGAGGACAAGATGCTTGCAAAATCAGATCTGAAATAAAGGATTTGGTAGAATACTAGCACTGGGAGTTGAAGTACTGCCATGGTTCACGCAGCATCTATATGCTTATGCATGAGAATTAAAGACCTAATTTATTCTCTGATTGATATTCAGAGAGAAGAGACAAATTTAAACCAATGTTGTTATTACAATTTCCTCATTTTGAAGGAAGAAAAGAAAGCAACTGAAGCTGTTTCCAGCTGATGCACAGGAAGGAGACAAACATGCATCCCCAGCACCGCTTGTGCCGGTGGGAGCTGGCACCTCCCTCCTGCCATCCTACCCCAGCTGCTCACCAGCATCCAGTGCTGGGGATTTCTGCCTTCCTTAAGTCCCTGTCCATCCAAACACACAAAGACCAATCTCACAGCTTGAACCAAACCAGACCATTTTGCCTGAGTTGAGAGGATTGATCACTCGCAGAGCTCAGCTGGCAAATACGAGGAGGAGTGATGCTGGAACAGGGTCAGGAAAAAAAGGAAAGGTTAGCAGTCAGAGACCTCCTGCATGCAACCTAATTGTTGGTGATATGAATATCTTTAATTCTTCAATTCATTCTCCAAATGAATATTTGAAAGAGTTAAGTTTTGAGGAGTATTTCAAAGGTAGCACATAGTTCCTTTCCAAAAGGGTAAGCATCTGTCAGTGAGCCAGCAGCCCAGTGGGCAATAATCCACTCAGGAAAGATCATGCAGTTTCACTGACTTTGTCCTTCACTGGCTACCTTCAAGGATGCCATACCTAGTTCTGCACGTATGATAGATGATCATTCCTCCCCCTCTAGAGAGGTGGTTCTCTTACCTTAATTTCATATGGTACATTCACTCAAGGCATTTATAGCATTCCCCCCATATCTGAGTGTTCTGTTTTCTAAGCAGACATACTAAATAATGTCCTGGTTTGGGTCCAGCATTAAATTGTGACAGTAGGTAGGGCTGCATGGATTTGAAAAAAAAGAAGTTTAAAAAAATAATACCCGAACTGAAAAGCAAACCAACCCTACAAAAGTCTTCCTAGCTCTTCCTTTGTGTTCATCCCACAAAAGGGCCACGATTCAAAACATATAAACAGCAACAGTGCTTTATTTAAATTAAACATTATTACTGTTATGCTCTGCTCATTGATTTTAATAACAGAGAATTAACCTTGTAGCACAGCTTGTTTGGGTCTCTTGCAAAGCTGAGACTATCTTATTCATTTCTTGAATGCATAACTATGTTTACTTCCAATGTAACCACATTTGCTTTCATCAGGAGCAAATCTGGCTTATTATCTCAAATGTTATTGCCATAAAGTAATTGCACAAAAATACCAGTGAGAAAAGCTTTCTCCTGTTCATAAAGAGAAGGTTATTTTGCTCTAATGAACTTACCTGTTAGTGGAAAAGAAAAAATGGTAAAAAGCAAGAGCATCCTCAAAAAAAGGAAACTAGCAAAAAACGACTTCAAGAGGCACCCCAGCTGTTGCTATGAGAGATTTGTACAATTAATGTTTCTGTCTACACTATCCTAAGTATCAGAAACATTTCTAATATTGTTGCCATAACAAAGCATCTTGCTTCTTCAGTAGCCAAAGATCTTGTTTCCTCCCATTTTCACTAGTGGTTCACTTACAGCATGCCTACAAGCCCTGTCAAAGCCTGACAAACAAAGTACTTATTTACTGATAATTCCACTATTGATTCAATGACATTCAAGTTATTATTAGCTCCTTCTATGCATGCATCATCACCAGTACCCTGCTGACTTCTAGTGGTAATAGTCCACCCCTTTTAGACTAGAATTGTCAATACCTCGAATCAAAAGAGCATTTGAGACCAACCTAGCTCAATAGAGCTGGTGGATGATAAACACTCCTACCTCACTTTGGGGAGAAGTTGTTAAGTACAAGTGATTTTAATGATATTTCACTCTGTAGGTCCTACAGCTCAGTCATTCACACTCCAGAATAGCATGGGGTTGAAGGATTTTTGAAGTGAGAACTGTGAAACTTCACTGAGGTGAAGTTCCCTACACCTGTTTCCAGCCCCTACTAGACACAGAAAAGGCACAAATACCGCAGTGTTCAGACCATGTCAGATATGAAGTCATCTGACTCTGCCTTTTTTTTTTTTTTTTTTTTTTTTTTTTTTTTGAAGCCTTTAAAGCAGCAAAACGATGTTGCAAATGGAAACTGGAAAGGGACAAAATGAACAGGAAAAGAATGGTGGCTAGAAAGAGAAGTCCACCAGCAGCTACTGTGTTCCTTGTCATCTCCCTTTCCTCCAGACTTCATTTTATCATTATTATTATTATTAGCTTGCCCTCCCTTTGCAGCTGATGAAGTCTCTATATAACTGTTTAGGAATTACCCTTGTTCAGACAATTCAGGAACATCATAGAGCATGTGACAGCCTACTGATCCTGAGAGATACTTTAACTGGACTCAGGATACATAGGAAAGAATGATTATTTTAGATGGGCTATAAAAGGGAGCTCCTGAAGACAGACCAACTCAGAAATACAGAATGACTTCTGATGAAAAACTGTCCTGTTTCTGCAGTTAAGTATGAAAGACATGGGTTGACTGCATTTAAATGCTTGATTATATTTTTCCTTCTCAAAATGATAATTCGGAATCATTATTTTCATCGTTAACAGTTCTTTACCGACTAATTCTGTTGACCATAAGTTATATGTTCTCAAGCTGTGGAGCTATGCTGGATGTAAGTACAGAAATATCCACAACACCTGACACACTACCTAAAAAGAGGTTTTAATATCAGGAAACTAGGAAAAAAAAAAAAAATGCATCCCAGCTTCCCAGATTTAGAGGCCCTATGCCAAGATGTCAATGAAAGCCTAATGTACAACCAGCTCCAGCCTACATACTGCTTCATTTGCTTTAAGAGAGCTTTTGAATGCTTTGAACCCCATGGCCTGGTCCCAGGTTTTACTTGGGTTGATACTTCAAGGTACATTACACAAGGTGATCACAGACAAGAAATAGTCGAGTTCTGTGATGGGCATCCTCCCCCCTCCAGCAACACTCGGGTTTAGACCAAAGACACTATCACACACTTAACAAATCAGGCTTCATAAAAGCACTGAACTGTGCTTTTCATTGGGACACCATTTTAATTTGCCATATAGTTAAGTCTTAAACAATACAGTACAAAACTGGTATTAAGCTCTACTTAATGAGAGGACAAATCCTGTCCTCTCCAAATCTTGGTCCTCCAAAAAAGAACTTTTCTCCTGTCCTCTTGAGGACTCTGCCAGCCACTTTTCTCAGCACTTCAATAGTTTTGCATCCTTGACTGTGCTCCTGGAAGTGCACTGGATGGTTAGTCTTCTGCAGACATTCAGAAAGGCAGCATCTTATCGACATACTATGTGCATACTAGAGAGTTCACAAGGTCTTCTCTCAAGAAGCCTTCCCTACTTCTCCTTTTTCCCTGCTGAATTCAACATGAATAGCTTTCTGTAGAATGCCTTGCCATTTTAATGTAGTTGTAAGATCACAAGCAGTGAAGGTCCTCTAGCACAAATGTAGTGCTTCACTTTTCAGTCAGCAACAACCCCCACCAAGCCCTCTGTACTTTTTTTGGTTTTGATGTGTATTTCAGAACTGAGAAATCAAAGTCAATGCCTTTCAAAATCAGGTCATGCACAGTTCCAAAATTATTTCCCTGCCAGACTTCCATTTTCAAACAAAAATAGAAGAACAGAATTTATTTTTACAGCAGAGGAATAGTGTCTGTTCGTTATTCTCTGACAGATGGGGTTGAAATTCTGTTTATTCAAACTTCTGGAAACAAACATCTGGCTCCCAGGGAATGCCAAACTACAGAAAACTATCAGTTCAAAAGAGGAAAACACGAGGTCACTGTCAGCATTTGAGAAAAACAAAGCTGGACAAAGAATATTATACAGCTGATTGCTGAAACAGGTCTTCACAAGGTCTGACAGCAGCAATTCTCAATCAACAGGTTCCATCCTCAGAAGTGTGCAACAGCACACACACTAAAATTCTTTGCACAGCACTAGAGCTCCCACTTCAGCCTCAGAGTGCTTTATTTCAGTCATAACACAGTAACTCAATTTTACAGTGTGCTTTGACATTGTAGGAGAAAAAGTAATTTATGAACAGGAGAATAACATGATGGGTTCCAACACAAAGCCTGCTACCTCAAAGTACTGCCTGTTTTATTAACTTGAAATGGAGAAGAGAATGACAAGTGTAGATATAATAGGTTTGTATTCTTCTCAAAGTCCATAATTCCTTAACAAAACCAGAATTAAAAAATAAAAATCTTTGAATGATCTTTTGCTCATTCAAGAATGAATCTTTTGAATATTTCTGTAAAATATACTGTATCTATACGTATACTTCAATGTATCTAACACACTAAGTAGTGGTGATAAGACATGGTTAGGTTCCATCTTGAAACAATTTTTTTTTTGTCCTGTTGAAAAATATTTATATGGTCTTACCAAAATGATAGGTGGAAGCATCACTAGCATGCAGCAACTTGTTCTTGTAGGAACAGCCTCTTGCAAGATTTCAGAATACTTCAATATACAGCAGCTAAAGGTTGTGCTCTTCAACCTTTTGTACCAAGCAAACATCATTCCTCTGATTATCCTCACCATAGTGTAATGAAGTGGTGGTTTCAGTGGCATATAGACATGAACTGTGTTCATTTTGGTCACTTTAATGCTGGAATTAATTGTCTGCAGAAAGCAAGCAGCACGGCTCCACCTGAACAATGACTTAGGAAGCTTGAAACAGTTGTGTTGCTACTTTTCCACTATGCCCTTCAATGGACAGACCTGAAGTTTGGTTTTGGGAGATAATGATTTCAAGGTTTTGTCTTGCTTAGGCAAAGAAAGGACTAATAACTTGCAAGAGCTAAATCTAGGTACTTTCCTTCAACATTTATTTCCTAGATTAGTCTGAAAAAGATGTTGACACTCATGCATGGTAACATGTAATTTAATATAAATTATCTACTAAGGTAGCTGGAGAAAGTGTTTTGTTGAAGGAGAAATGTAACCTGTAACAGAGATGTTGGTTCCCATCACATTGCCATGAATTTCACATCACTTCTTGGGGACCACAGGAGGCTGGATAGAAAACTATTTTGGCCAGTGAGGTACCCTCCAGTTCCTAACCTCCCAGCTGTCCTGAGTGATTGCACTGGGATAAAGTTTCTTACAAGTGCCTAGGTGTTTCTCCCATGTAAGTGAAAATGTTGGTGAGCAGAGAAAAAGCAGGGGAGAGAAAAGGATGCAGGGGAAAAGCTGATATCTGATTGATCTGGACAGGCCTTGTGATGGACCCAGCTCCTTCTCCAGCCTTGACATGGACAGTATAGCAATTTCAGGGCACTATTTTAAGGATAGCTTTCTGCCTGGGTACTAAATACATCTCTGCAGGGAGTAGAGACACGGAAATCACTGAATTGCAGAACAGCAAAACTTAAAAGCTCACTTTGTGAGCCCTGTTTTATGGCCAGGTGACAGCCTATGCCTAAACTACTGCAGTCAAACATATACCTCGAGAGCTCTGACAGTAAAAACTCCACAAGTTCACCAGGTAGCTGCCTGCTGCACATCACTGCTCTCATCAGTGGAGGTTATTTCCAACATCCAACTTTTTTTCTAAAATTACAGCCTGTTTCCTCCTATCCTGTCTACCAGCTATTTAGAGGGCACTTCCCTCCCTTTTTTGCAACTGTCCTTTGTATACTGCATTTCTGTCCTCCATCTCATCTTGAGGAGATAAAATTAAATCTTTTCAGCCTTTTCTTAGTGGGCGTTTTTGCTGCTTGGTCTTTTTTACTCCTTTTACTGGTCTTTCACCTCTTCATGGTGAAAAACTTATTTGAGTTGTAGTTCTCAAACGATGTATACCTGTGAGGCCTTCTCAGAATTGACTGCAAAGTGCAAGACAGCAATCATTCATTACTACTGCCAGACAGGTCAGTTTTAGCTTCACCTAGATCTAATCCAACAGAAAGAAATCTTTATGTCAGTAAACAGCCTGTGTAGAAGCACTCCCAAGGTTAAATAACTTCTAAAAATTTTGACTCTGCAACTTTTCCTTTGTGGGTACTTCTTCAATCCCCCTCTAGTTTTCTTTTAAAATAAAAAAAAATAAAATAAAATAAAATAAAAATTTAAAAAGCTAAAAGCTCCAGAAAAGTTTTATGCATAGCAAAGGTTTCTTGCCCATCTGTTTTAATTTTCTTTTACTGAAATGTCGGGGGAAAATGGGATTTATTTCATCTTGAGTAAAACAGCTTGTGCTGATGTGCAATATTGACAAACTGTAGTACCATGTTGATTACAGCATCTGAGTGGGCTATCTGCCCATTCCATGAAATGTGAAACACTAAGAAATATCACACTCAAAGCTAATGCACAGTTAAATTCCTTATCTATGGAGAGTCAAGTATCATCCTCAAGAGCCAGATTCAGTCTGTCCTCACTGCAAGTGTCTAGAATTAAGACTTTCTCCTTAGGCAACTATTTCTCTATTTTTTTCCAAAGCAAAGAAGGAATCCTCAAAAGACAAAACAAAAGACAAAAAAAAAGTATTCCTCCTACAGGAACCCAATCATAGAGCCCAAGTTTTACCAGTGTCTTAATGGAATCTAATATTTATTGTCCTTTACAGAGAAACCCAATGTAAACTTTGTTATATACAGTTTAACCTACTCAACAAATGAAACCTAAAATTTAATGTCTGAAAAACCGATGTTGTTGATACCCCTACAGTAGGCCCACTCAGAGGACATGAATCCAAAAATCAGATGAAAATATAAGGTTTCATAAAGTCCAAAGCTCTGACTCTTCAGCTTTGACTGAAACTTCCTCCTCCTCCCCCCCCAACACAATTCAGTTCCACTTCAAAGATTAATTTTCCACAACCATGGTATTTTTTTATGGTTTAACTTTCTGTCTTAGTGACCTCAAACCAGAATATTTTCTATTATTTTACTGAGTGTAAAAGCTTGTATTATGGGATAGCTCACTCTTCTTGCAAATTACAGAGCTTTGGCCCCCTTTACTGTTTGATAGTGCCAAAAGCTGTACCTTAGAAATGCCATAAATTAGCTGTCATACATGGCATCTTACATTTAGCATGATCATCCCAGCATAAGTAAGATTTTGGGTAGCAGTTGACACCTTTGTTTTCAAATTCAGATAAAGAGACAAAATCCACATTGCAGGCAAACACTGTTCTCCAAGATAAGAAACCTACTAAGGTCTGTTAAACCGAGCAACAGATTTGAAACACATGGAATTGTCACCCATTTCTAAAAACCTTGGCTACATAGCCTGCAGTTTATTGGTTAGAAATACTTTATTAACATGCTGTTCTTCTAAAGCCATGACAGATATTGGTTTTTCTGTGTAAACAGTTCAAGATCAACCGTTGTTCCACTAAGGTGCACTGTCATAAGTCTTGAAACAAACGCAAAAGAAATAAGATTCTTAGACAGCCATAAAAATAGGGCATCTGTTGCTTAAAAATTTCAGATAGAAGAAATTTTAAATACATGAAGGAAGTACAGAAAGCACAACCTTTTAGCAATTGTAATAATTATCAAGTAAGCTTTGTGACATTCTCAAGCTAATGGCATTGCACATTGAACAGAGACTAAGTAAAGAAAGAAGAAACTGTAACTTCCTTAATTTTTTAGGATAATATTAAAGCCACTTGCTATTTTAGACCCTTAAAGAATAATGAAATTCTAGGAAGTATTATTCAACCAAGAGAAAATTTTGCTTAACTGCTTATTCCCTTAGCAGTATTTGGAATTATTGGAACTTACTTATAGTGCAAAGAAAACACATTACTAGGTGCAACAAAATATATTGGGAGTATTAACACCAGACTTGGAAAAGCACCTCTCTGTCCCTATATGGTCTCCTTTCAACATCTTTCCTTATGACTTTGAAGAATAGGTATAGCAGTCATACAGAAACTACAAAAAAAGGAGGTATATAGATGACACCAAGATGTAGAAGTAGCAAAATACTCTGAAGGGCAAACTCAGCAAGACAATGATAAATTGGACAAGTGGTGCAAGAAGATGAAAGACAATAAAGAACAAAGTGATTGATTTCCCGTTGCTAAATCTAACAGTCTGCTGAAAAATAAGGACCACAAACTCCAAGGACTGTAGTTTCAAGTGCACCAGAACCAGGTAGAAGTCTTTCTCGCTGTAAAAAACCCAAACATCTATTGCAGATGAAACCCTGTATTTGTGACAGGCAAAACTCAGGTCTGATGAAAGCATGACTGAGTCTCTAGTTTTAGCACTACTTCAAGGAAGACACTGAAAAAGAGGCTAAAGTAAGGCACCAAAATACACATTCCTATTACTACCAACATTAAAGGGTGAAGTTGCATGGCACCTGAAGGACTGGCTCATAGCATAGCTACCACCTCTCTCATGCCTCCCATTTCACCCAGCAGCAATGATCCAGCTCCATCTTCAGTATCTGCTGTGTCTCCTGCTCCCCTCCTCTGGCTCTGATCTCTGCATAGGAAACACTGAGTTTTATTGTTTTAGTTCCAATTCTCATATAATTCTACCCAATTTCTCTACCTTAAACTTGCTTTCCAAATTGGAATTGTACAAGGAAAGCAAGGTGTGTTGATCTGGGTACCACAGATTGATTTAACTTGCTCAGTGATATAAAGACTTGTGACAGTAATGCTGCTAACGAGAGAATAATGAGAGAATAAAATGATAAACTGATTTTTTGCTTTCTAGTGCTTAATACTCTAGTGCTTAATAGTAGCAGCTGTACATGTAGACCCATTTAAGCAAAAAAAAAAAAAAAAAATCTTCCTAGATGACTAGAAAGAGGTGGATCGCATAATACTAGAAAGATAACTTTGTGTTGAAATTTTGACCAACACTTACCTTGGATTGATACTCATCCTGTTGTTATCCAACTATGCAATGCAAGTAAACAGCTTTGAGGGAGGTAAAAAAATTACCTAAGACACTATGGATCAAGTTTTTCAGTGCAACAATTTCCCATTCAGTTAGATTTTCACACCTTAGGTCAAGTCTTGTATCATGCTAAGCTTTCTACATTGTTCTATACACAATCAGCATTGTAAAAAACATCCTTATCTTTGAATCTTATGTAATGGTACTTAATAAAAAAACCCCACTCTTCGTGAACCAGTGTTCCATTAAGTCTATACTCTTGTTTAGATTTCTAGTTTGTAACACTCTGAAACTACATGTTCTTTATTGCATGGCTGCTACTCCTCTATTTAATTGCTATAACAAAGATAAATTTTAAAAAGTGAAAACTTGCATGCCATATATTTTATAATTTAGATTCTTAGATATCTTACTTTTGAAAAGGCACAATCATAGCACAGAATGACATCAATGCTTTTTATGATCTTTATATGGCTTTACTTGAAATATAACCTACAATCTCAATTGAAAAGTTTCTGTGAGCCCTGGAGTTCACTGTAGAGCAAAATTCTTCAGGGCTTTATGATTAACTATATTTCTCTAAACTCAATGGTACCCACTAAGTCTGTGAAGTACAGCCTACCATGGATGTATACCATGCACTTCTGTAAACTATATAATAACCTGTAAGATTCAGTTTTTAGGAAACAACCCAGTCTCTGCCACCACGGACTTGTTTGCTTCTCTTTGTGTTTGAGGTTTGTCTTTTGCTGCTGTTTTTGGTTCTGTGATGGAAGCAGCTTTTTGTCTATCAATCAGGGTTTCCATTTAGAGATGGAGAAGAGCAGAATTTAAAGACCACCATAACCCTCTGTCTTCACATTGCACATAGAATCATAGAATGATAGGAGTTGGAAAGGACCTCAAATGACCAAGTACAAACCCCCTGCCAGAGCAGGATCACAAAGCTGCAAGGAACTCAAGTGGCTCAGATATTTACGAATCACCTTCCTCAATGTTTCCAGGGCTATTTGGCTTCTTGTCTTTTCAAATTCAGTGTTGATCCTAATTATGGTTATGAATAATCAGAAATTTTAAAATTTTAGGCTGATCTCATTTTGGCAAATACCCATTTAGATATGCCTCTTTTCCAAAAATCTCCACTACTCCCACAGAGTGATTTGATGCCTCCTTCAGAAGAGGAAGGGAAACAGAAAAGTGGGTACCAATTACCCACCCTCCTCATGCAGAGCCAGCTCACTGAGGCTCTAGATTGAATTTTTCAGGAGTTCACCACTAACTTCAATACAAGAAAGCAGCAGGTGAATATGCTTTCTCCCTACCTCTCCTCCACCAGTAGATGTTCTCTCTAAACTCTTGGCAGGTCTGTAGCTACCACATAAATTACTCAAGATAGCCATGGTTTCATTAGCTTTACTCTGCTTTTCATAATTTGACCCAAACGGCAAACATAAGGAACTTGAGCAACCACTAGCTTTGCCATTCAGAATGAGAACAGAATTTATGCACATGGATGCTTATCTCATGATTACAACAAAGGTTTTCTGCGCCAGTTGTGGGCAAGCTTGATAGCGTAATGGCAAAGCATGTTGAAGTTTGAATTAGCGTGAGCTACCCTCTAGATTTTTGTATTATTTGTTTCATAGACTCCCAGACCAATAGGAGATCTTAGAAAAAATAATAATAAAACCCAAAACACGGTGTTTCAAGGTAAGCTTGTTCTTATATTCAGAGGGATAGGTTCACTCTACTTTTACTGCTTGTATTAAATTTCCTACAGAATTCCAGAAGAGTTGAGGTTGGAAGTGACCTCTGGAGGTCATCTGCTCCAAAACCCTTGCTTAAACAGGGACATTTGGAGTTAAAAGTTGTACAGACATGGTCACAGGCAACTGAAGTGTCCTCAGGGATGGAGACTCCACACACTCTCTGGGCAATCTCTGCCAGTGCTGTGTCACCGCACAATAACAAAATGTCCCCTGACATTCAGAGTGAACGTCTTGTGTTTCGGTTTGTGCCCATTTTCTCTGGTCCTATCACTGGACACCACTGAAAAGAGCCTGGGTTCATCCTCTTTGCATCCTCTCATCAGGTGTTTATAGACATTGATGAGATCCCCCTGAGCCTGTTTTTTTCCCCGGGCCAAGCAGTCTCACCTCTCTCGAACTTTCTTTCAGTCACTTTGCCATCTTTGCAGCCCTTTGGATTCTCTCCAGTATGTCCGTGTCCCCCTTGAACTGTGAGGACCAGAACTGGATTCAGCACTCCTGGCTTCATGCAAGTATTTCTGCAGTACTAATCAGCACAGGCAGACATCAGAATCTCTTCTGCCATCATTGCTGACTTTCCTATGTGGAAGCTGTCTGTAATTTTCTTTTTTACCCTATGGTATGGTATGACCCTTTTATGTAGTCATTTAGAATTTAAGATAAGCATCTCTGCCAAGTTCTGACTGCCACCACACACCTCACAATATCTGCATGATAACATTTTTATTAAAAAAGGAAACCTCTCTTTATGTAGAATGTAGTGAATGCTCCATTACAGTTTCCTTTAGCACTACAGTGAGAATTTATCAATGCTTGCTGTTCTCTTAAGCGCAGTAACATTTCACAGAAAGCTGTGACTGCACTCAAGAACACCAGGGAGAGGCCAGGCCCTTCTCAAAAACCCATTTAAAAGAATAGCTGAGAAAACAAAAAGAATCAGATTCTGTGTAATAGCTAACTGAAACACTGCTTCATTTTACAATTTTCTAATGAGGCACACTCTAACAGTGTGACTGAAATAACTTTAAGCAATGGGACTACCTCTATTAATCTACTTCTAAGGAAGTTGTTCAGTAATTAGGGTGGACAGAGCAATTAGGGTTGCTGAACACTAGCAATGCTGGTTCACATTGTTGACAAGTATCTAATTGGAAATTAATGGCAGAAAACTGTGGAAATATATATCCCCTGTCTACCAGGAACACGTATCCCAGCTGTACCTAATGAGAGAAGCTGACACATCCATTCTCAAGATGAACACACGAATCAGTTAAAAAAAAACTTAACCCTTCATTAAACATTAGACAATTATGTCAAAGTAGGTGCCTTGTGAAAATTGTCTCATTACTTCCCAGTTCTTTATAAACCTCAGGTTACTGGAAGATTAGCACCCCTACATCAAGCAATCAACAAAAAAAAAAAAAAAAAAACAAAACAAAACAAAAAAAAAAAAGGAACCAAACAGAAAAGCAGAAGCACCACTCACCAAAATCCACCTAAACACGTGAACCCAAATACTCAGTCACCAAAATTCTGACCAAAACCTGCCCCAAAGCTTGCCTTCTGGGCTCCCCAGTTCAAGAGAGACAGGGAACTACTGGAGAGAGTCCAGCAGAAGGCAAAAAAGATGAATGGTGGATTGGAGAATCTCATGAGGAAAAGCTGAGAGGGATGGGACTCTTTAGCCTGGAGAAGCAAAGGCTGAGGAGAGACCATGCTAATGTCTACAAGTACCTAAAGGGTGGGTGCAAGGAAGATGGAGCAGGGATCTTCTCAGTGACAGGAAGAGGGTCAATGGGCATAAGCTGGAACACTGGAAGTTCCATTTAACATAAGAAAAAATTTTCTACTATGAGGGTGACAAGGCACTGGAACAGGCTGCTTAGGGAGGTTGTGGAGTCCCCTTCTCTGGAGATATTCAAAACCCACCTGGATGCAGTCCTGTGTAATGTGTTCTAGGTGATCCTGCTTTAAGTGGGAGAGTTGGACTATAGGTCCCTTCCAATTGATAATTTTGTGATTCTGTGAAAGTAAGATTAAGAACTTCTCAATGTCTCTCTGTACAGTAGGGATGATAGAGTTCAATCCATTTAGGAGAGTTGTCTTATCTTGCCACCTTGGGACACTATGCTATGAAAAACTTCTAATGCAAGATTAACTTGAATGTGTGCTTATATGTCTGAATTTTTCTAGGGTAGTTTTGGGTTAAACTTTGAGAAAGTTAAATATCTGCCAATGGTATTTTCTGTCATCCATCTCCAGAAGGACACAAAAAGTACTTACTACAGAGGAACAGCTTATGCATCTAGAAATGCTGATATCCTTAAAAGATTGCAATACCAAGGACTTGCAAGTAAGCGTATCTTATTTTACCTCCTAAAAAAGTTTTTATTTTTAAATAATAAGTCGTGTTTATTAATCCCATGTCCCCTAACATACCACACGGAAGTAGATAATTAGTCCAACATTTTTCATAAGCTATGCTAATAACTCCTAACATCTCTGTTTGTGCTTTGGAAAAAATTCAATAAGCATCAGAATTAAAACCTCCAAAGAACATCGAGAAATTTATGTCCAAAGCAATTTGTCTTCTCTCTTGAAAACTTTAAAGGCTGTCTTTCGTTTGTGATATCTTAGAGAAGTATATTTATTTGCTTGGGGTGTGTTAGACTTCTCAAACAGGACAGGGACCTTTGCCCTTCTGAAGCCCTAGACATGGACAAAGCCAAAGTCTAAATAGAAAATAATATACATTGACAGTGTTCATGGCTTCAGGATAGCCTGAAATACATCTTTCTTGCTCAGACTCTTAAACTTTCTTTCCTCACACACCACTGATGCTCTGCTTCCTTCACGAGGAAGGTGTGTTGGACATTTAAAGTAAGTCTCCTTTTTAAATTATGACTGTCCAGTAGGGTAGCTGATCTCTCATACTCACAGAATGACAGAATATTTTAGG
This sequence comes from Heliangelus exortis, assembly GCF_036169615.1. NCBI lineage: Eukaryota > Metazoa > Chordata > Aves > Apodiformes > Trochilidae > Heliangelus > Heliangelus exortis. Next base: position 101,493,935 of record NC_092423.1, on the reverse strand, counting down.
TTAGAAGGGACCTCCAAGACCATCCAGTCCAACCTTTGACCAACACCATAATCTAACTACTAAACCATGTCCTTAAGGACCAGGTCCAACTGTCTTTTAAATACCTCCAGGTATGGTGACTCCACCACTTCCCTGGGCAGGCCATTCCAATGCCTCACCACCCCCTCAGTCAAAAAATATTTCCTAACATCTCACCTAAACCTCCCCTGGCCCAGCTTCCATCCATTTCCTCTGGTTCTATCACAATTCACTAAGGAGCAGAGGCTGTTTCCCTCCTCTCTCCAACCTCCCTTGAGGCAGCTGAAGAGAGCCATGAGGTCTCCTCTCAGCCTCCTCTTCTCCAGACTGAACACCCCCAGCTCCCTCAGCCTCTCCTCACAGGACTTGTGCTCCAGGCCCTTCAGGAGCTTCCTTGCCCTTCTCTGGACACACTCCAGCACTTCTCTGTCCCTCTTACAGTGAGGGGCCCAGAACTGAACACAGGACTCAAGATGGGACCTCACCAGAGCTGAATAGAGGGATGATCACCTCCCTATTCCTGCTGGCCACTGAGTTCCCAAGCCACAAGCCAGGATGCCATTGGCCTTCTTGGCCACCTGTGCACACTGCTGACTCATATTAAGTCGACTGTCAACCAATACCCCCAGGCCCCTTTCCAACTTACACTTCTCTAACCACACTTCCCAAGCCTGTAGCTCAACATGGGGTTTTTCTGACCCAGGTGCAAGACCTGGCATTTGGCCTTGCTAAACCTCATGCAATTAACTTTGGCCCATTGGTCCAACCTGTCTGGGTCCCACTGTAAGACTTCGCTACCCTCCAGCAAATTGACACAGCCACTTAGTTTGGTGTCATCTGCAAATTCACTCCACCCACTCATCCAAATCATTACTGAACATATTAAAGAGAACAGGTCCCAGTGGTGTCCTGGGGGACACCACTCATGACCAGTCTCCAACCAGATTTAATTCCACTCACTACCACTCTTTCAGCCTTACCATCCAGCCAATTTTTTATCAAGAAAGATGAACTTAAGGCAGAGTTTATAACTCTCAAGCTACCCAGAAACTTTCAGCACACCTGTCTAAACATAGCACACAGTCTTGCTGTAAACACCCAGATGCTTAAGCAAAGTCTCCTAGCCTTCAAGAACTTGACCCAGAAGTTGAGACCAGATTTAGCTCTTTCCATATGCAAATTTCTTTGAGATATAAGGAAATAGCAATATGAAACATTCTCTTGAAGGAACTACACTCAGAATACTCCTTCAGTATTGACTCCTGCTCTTCAGTCTTCCAGAATATATTTCTACTAGTGCAACAGGTTGCTTTCACAGGCAGAAGCAGCCTGTTGTACTCCAAAGTAAGGGTGGTGCTAAGGCCAGATTCTAGAAGTGGCAAGGAAAGGCTTGTGGTCCTCACCCAAGCTTGGGAAGCATCCTGACCAGCTGCCAGCATCTGTTCCACAGTGTCCACTGCAGTAGTGCTCACCTGGCTGATCCTGAACCCCTGGACTTGGTACTTGCTTTTCCTCTACTGGGAAAAGCTGGCAAGCTGGATAGCTTCCCTGCACCTGGAGGCCAAACCACTTTGCATTCGCTGAGTGCTATTTATACTACAAATAACTAAAATTCAAATTTTACATCTTTTTATCTTGCTTTCACAAGCTTGTAAGAGGAAGATACTCAGCTTCCCAGCACTATTTTAAGACTTGTGTATGCATCAAGACCAGAAAATTAGTCTATCGTTTTGTCTTTCACAGACATTTTAGCTGGCTACAGAAGGCAGTGACCTCCCATCCCAGCACTGTGATACCTGGTTACAAGAGAACAGATGCTTATTTGTCTCCTGCTCTTTGAAGCTAAGCTGATAAAGAGGAGAAACATACATTTTCCTTTAAGCTGTAGCCCATATTGCTTCATCCTTGACATTAAAGGAGGGGGAGGAGGACGAGGGAGAACGTCAGACAGACCACTTAACTGTGAATATGGTTTTGCCAATTTACTTTTTATATTAATGTGAATATTTCCCTCTAAGTCCCATACAGCCTTACTTCATTATTTGCAGTTAACTGTTATGTAGCTAGAAAATAATGACTCCTCACTGTAAATTAGATGCTATTATGTTGGTTGTTTTAGACTGGCATATTGGCATCTTGACATTAAGAGAGAGTCATATTTTTAGAAGTAGCCAGGAAATTTGCTCTTTTACTTTGGAAACTGTAAGCAAAATTTTGTTCTTTCAAAATGCACACATTCATGACTGGCTAAACAAACCAATTTCCCCACGGACATGCATCATTTATCAAAATCCTGGAGAATCTGATCCTACGATCCCTTTCACACAACAGTCCATTTGAGGCCAGTAAGGTCATTCTCACAGCTACAGGATCAGGCCTTTGAATCTGACAGCAAACCAGCTATTTTGCAGACTGTACTGAATACACTGTCCTGAAATATCCTGAGCTTCCAATGGTGACCTTTGAATAAGCCCTCCCTGCTGATCTGTCCTGACAATTTGGCAATAAACTCCAATCTCAGCATTTCAGAATTGTAAGTAGAGATTGAGATGATGATCTGTCTCTCTGCAGCATGAGAGTATATTTATCTCAGAGAACAGGCTCATCCTAAGAAAAGGACATATCTAGGAATAGCTAAGAAAAGGGTAGAGAAATAAGAAAGGAAAGGGAGCCAACGCTGAAAGGTGATGGAGAACAAAAGAAAGAGGACATGAGCTGCAGTCAGATATGAGAGTGGTGGTGTTGCCCCATCCAGTTGTGATGCACAAACTATAGACTGGGGTGAAAAAAAGAAAGGTATGGAGTTATGCCCATTCCTGTGGGTAAACAGTGCAACACTACACTGGCAGCTGCTACTACCAGGAGCAGTGGTAACCAAGCAAATTTTTGCATACACTTGTGGTCTGCTGTATTCCCTTGCATTTCTTTATAGTGGGATACTTACATAAGTTACATTGATGCAATGAGAGAAATAGAATTGGGGATAAGTCTTTTTCTTTTTTATTAAGTCTTCAGGTTCTTCTGGAAATGCTAATAGGAAGCTGCATAGTTAACATAACTATCCAGGAAGCTTTTCCAGGTGACCCAGTACTGGCCTTGAACAAAGACCAGAAGTTCAAAGACCGTGGTCAAATCATAAGGCTTCCATCAGAGTATCTATGGTAACTAAATTTTCTGTAGAGGTAATGAAGACAAGGGCTTCTACAGAGTACTTCAGAGTCCTCTGGCAAGTCACTGCCTGTGGAGCAGATCTGAAAGGCCCCAGAGGTCATGAAGGACAGCAAGCTGAAACTCAGCCAGCAGCATGCCCTCACAGGTCAGAAGGTTATATAGAAATCCTGGCCTGTATTATCAGAAGCACATTCAGCAGATCAAGAGAAGGGATTATCCTTCTTTGCAAAGCATTCGTTAGACTGCATTTAGCATATTAAGCACAGTTTTGGGAACCCCAGTATAGAAAAGGCATCAGCAAACTGAAATTAATTCAGCAGAGGGTCACCAAGATGGTGAGGACTAGAACACTTGCCTTGTGAGAAGAAGTTGAGGGACTAAGGCTGCATCAGCCTGAAGGCAAGACAGCTCCAGGGGCATCTAACAGCAGATCCTCAGTACCTATGAGGTTACCCAGTAAACAGTCTTGCTTGTCACAGTACTGCACAGCAGCAAGGTACTGGGTATAGAGAGTAGCAAGTGGCACAGACTGGGTATGAGGAGAAACTTTCACCCTGACAACAGCTACACACTGAATCATGTTGACCAGGGAAGATGTGAAGGCTGTTTCTGGAATTTTTCAAGACTGGAAACCCGATTTGCTCACACATTTGACCTTGTTTGGAGCAGAAGGCCAGATCAGACATCTCCTAAAGTTCGTCCCAGTCTCAGCAATCTGTGCTACAATCTACTTTGCCTGCAGTCCCTGCTCTCAATGCAGTTTTTTTTTCTATATGGCCATAAAGCATGAACTGACCTTGAAGAATAATAGGACTCCATTTCCTCCTTCTTCCAGCAATGCACCTTCACCTCCATGTAGTAGTTCTACCACTAATTCAGTTGAGGTCTGCTCAGTCTGGTAGCTCATTTTCCTTCTAGGTGCATAAGCAGGTCTAGCCTAAAAGACTGGACATCTCTTTGAAGCTCAGAGCTGTGGGCCTAGGAACAGATAGGGGTGAGGTCCAGGTCACCCTCTTTCCATACAAGAGGTGGGCAGAAATAGTAATAACACCACTGACTGCTGTGGTGTTGGATAGGAACTAAACATAAAGCTACCTGGATCTCCAGCAAAGCTAAGAGATTAAATGGACTTCAGGCTTGCCTCAAAAGAAAACTAGTACATTAGTGAACAGCAAGAATCCCAACCCTGGAACACAGGCTTGCCTCAGAATCTGAAAGGAAGGCTGTATTGGACCTGAGGGGTCACCACTGCCAGATGACACTATCCTTGGGCAACGTGAAGAGCTTTATTGACTGCAGAAGCCAGCATTTCACCTAAAATGTACTTATGCCCCTTTGTAGGCAGCCCATAGCTTTCAGTGAATTGGGGTGGAGGACTTGTGAGAATTCAGTGCTTATGGCACAGCAGAGCTTTCAGAAGAAAGAAAAACCTCAGACTTATATTTAGCAAGTGAGCAATGAAGCGAAATGGCACAGCAAATGCTGACGGTAGTGGCGAGGCTGTGGGGGTGGGAGGGGGGGGCGTGAAAACTGGCAAGATCTTCAGGAGAGCGAGTTTTGGTATTTCAGCTTGAGGTAAGGACAAGATGCTCTGCAGCAGGTACAGAAATTTCAGCACTGCAGAAATTTAAACATTATCTGAGCTTTCTCCCATCTCCCACCCCACTGTCTTGTTTGAAAAATATTTACAAGGGGGTGAAAGGCAACCTTCAGACATGTGACCATAGCTGTGCACTGATGCTTTCTATAAATATGGGTTTGCTGAAGTGCTAAACTAAGTTCTGCTGCAGTGTGGCATTATGGCTTCTGCTCAGCAAAAGCTGTTCCCATTCTCATTTCAGACCCCTGCTAGTGTTGGCATCTGGCTCTCTGATACATAACTATTTTGCCCTTCCTCTCTAGAGAAGGGGAAAGAAAATACCCTCAAGTCCAGCTTTGGCTGGAAAGAGCAGACTCTGCTTGTGTAGCTCAGAGCAAACTAATGGGCAACAATACTGAAGTAATTTAAGAAGTCTGATGATTCCAGGCTATATTTGAGGCGCTGCAAATAATTTTGTGTTTAGTCCAGTGTTTCTGGATGGATGCACTCAGAGTTCTCTGGACCACAATTTAGATGGTGCAGACAATTTGCATTCTCCCCACCTCCTTTTCTGCTCCACACTTTCACTTTGCACTTGTTTCAGTAGTCCTGCCAGGCCTGTTAGAACCCAACTGTCCTTGGGTACCAGCATGAATAAACTTACATGCACAGCTCTTCAGTGGTGGCAAAAGGCTTACAGAAGAAATGGGATTTTTTTTCTCCCCTCATATTATGACCCTTTTTTACTATCTCCACAAAGTGGAATGGCAAGGCTAGTTCATCTTGGAGGGAGAAACTTTGTTCTCTTTAATGCAGAAAGGGGACTGCACAGACAAATAGCTGGAGTAATAATTTGTATTTAATACCAGTAAGCTCTGAACAAAACAGCTAAAACATCTAAAAAAACCCCAAAACTCTGCAGATACAACTATATGTACAATCTTCAGTCAGAAAATAGTTTTGCCTGCTTGCATTATCTTCAATTATCAAATTAAGTCAACAAAACAGGCAAGCATTTAAGAGTTGTAAAAAACCTACAACTGCCTTCCTGTTCTTTTCTTCCCTTTTGTGATTACTAACAATGATTTTTCCCTTGTATTTTTCTCTCAAAGTGAAAAGATAACTCATTTATACCTGCGTAGCTTAGATTTACTTATCTGTAAAATAAATTAAAAAATAATCATGGAATTTGTTACTGAGCTTGTTCAATTCACACGGCCTAAGCTGATCACCATGCAGCTTTAGTTCAGATAGTATTGTGCAGTTCTGGAGGTACCCACCCATGAAATAACCTCACACCAGATCTAACAGCAAAAAATTACTTCCAAATTCTGTTTGCCCAAAGGCCTTCTTGCTTTGGCATCTATGCCTTCTTGCACCGGTGGCTTGGCTAATAGCTGAGGAGGAGATAAGTTTGGTTTTTTAATCATCTTCCCAAAATTATCCATTTTGGATGCTTCCAGAAAAAAGGCTGTTGGGCTAGATGAAGCTCTGGACTGACACAGTACAGCTTTTCTGCACCCTCTGAGGGCAGCTCTTCACGTCACATCTAAAGGACTTGCAACTAAACAGTTCAGTCCAAGAAGAGATTGCTGAAATACATTCTCAAGTAAAATACAACACAGGCTGTGAAACAGAGTTAAAAGTCCTCCTCAAGAACTGATAAAGACATTGTGGGTAGACACATACAAGAAGTGACTATAAACAACAGAAAAAAGCTGTAAAAAACCTGGAGATTTGTGAATCCTAAATTTTAGATTAAATCGGTGAGAGCAGACTTACTAGTTTGGCTTTTTAAGTATGCACTTCCAGCTTTCTTACAAATAAGTTATTCTAATAGGCAACACAATTTTGAAGACTACAGACATAGATTTTAAACAAACCTCTATATTTCAGGATTTTTTTATGCCTTTTTTATCTAGCAGCAAAAATGCATAGTAAAAAAAAAAAAAAAATCAGTTGAAAGGAGAGGAAATGATGAAAACAAAACCCAGAAGGAAAAAACAGCTCTAAAAAGCCAACCTTGAAATAAGATGCCTTTTCCTAGCTGTAAGGATAATTAGACATTGAAAGAGCTTATCTGGTAGGTGGTAGACTAAAAAGAGACTGCAGTCTTTCAAGATTAAATATCTAAGAGATCACTCAGTCCAGTCTGGGGGAAAAGAAACTAGGGTCTGTAACATGAAAGAAAAAAATTAAGTATAAAATAAAGACTAGATGACCAGAACAGTCTCTTCTGACCACAGATTATGTGAATACATAGATATCCATATAAATTCCCTTCTTCAATAACTGACAGTTTCAGACATCTGTGAGGTTGCAGGGAAAAGAGCCTTTCCCTCCTCCTAAGCTTGGATCATGCTGTCACAGAGGGGAGCTCGCAGCCTCTGTAGTCCCTCAGATAGATCTACCCTTTTTCCAGCTACTCAGCTGTAGGAAGCAGAAAGACTCACCCAGCCCATGTCACTGGGTGGACATACTCCAGAGCTTTAATGTGGCACCTTCCCCCTGCCAAGATACCCAGCTGGCTGAAGGCTGCATTGGATAGGCCAATGCAGTGAAAACCTGCAGGACTCCTGTTTCCTCTGTACTTGATGTGAGGCCAAGCTGAATGCCATGTTTGGGAGCAAAAATGCCCTTTCCCCAGACACTTTAGCCTCTAAGTGAAGGGCACTGATTTTATTCCACTTCCCCCCCAGCTCCAGCATAACTGTCCTGCTTGCACAGTTTTCATATGTCATCCCACCCAATTTCCTGCTATTTTGGAAGTCCTGAGGCCCGGGAACAGTCATACTTTCTGTCCATCTGCAACAAGCTCACTTCCCAGGGACTGAAGTGTCCTGGGCTAATGAAAGTATCACTGGGCACAGATGAGGTCATCTGAGGGAAACTGGATAACTGAAAGCTCAGAAGCAGTCAGGTGAGCCGATTTATAGGGGTTTGTAATTTAAGATCTGAAAAGCCTTTGTAAGCTGCAGGTTTGCTTTTCACTATACATTTCCCTCAAATCAGAAGCAGAGCAGCAGGAGGAAAGCACAGAACTATTCTTATGAATCATCCCCCTGTTCTGCCGCATCTCTCTTTGTGTTTAAAGTATGACATTAAGGCCTGTTGAGAGTGTCTAGAATCACAGAGCAAATGACAATAATGTCTTATCAAACAGTCTCCTGAGCATATAAATAACATGTTTCATGCAAGGCTTCCCATAGCATACATTTACATAACTTTAGAAAAAAACCTACAACACTTTACCTGCCTTACGCTGTTCTTCAAAACAGAAAAAATCTGTTTGAGACTCTCAGAAAAATGATTGTGTGAACGATTAACATGCTGTGAAGCAACACTTCTTCAGAGGCTACTGTGGGTCTAGATATTTTTACACTTTTAGGGCTGTGGTTTTTTTCCTTATTGCTTTGCAGAAAGGCCATTGCCTGATCCAGGTTTTGCATTCAATAGAGATATGGGCAACTTGCCCCAAGGCTTCCCTTATTTTTCAATCTGTACTCCTGAAAACATCCTCAAGCAAGAGCTGAGTTTGTGAAAGATTAGGTGGTAGTCAAGGGGCACAACTAAAACTCACCAACCATTTCAGCAAGGATGGACAAGGTTCAGTAAAACAACGCATGCAGTGTCTCTCATGTCATATGTGCAGTAGATTATCACACACGTCACATCATATACCTGTCACATCATGGTAAAAATATTGATGTGTCATGTCGTACATGTGTCATGTTACACGTAATATGTCATAAGTGTAATACATCAAATCTCAATGTCAGACATGTCATGTTGTACAAGTCAAACATGTCACGTCATGATACCTGTAGGCCCCCTTTAAGTCCTGGAAAACTGCTCAAAGGTCTCCCTGGAGCCTTCTCTTCTCCAGGCTGAACAACCCCAATTCTCTCATAGCCTGTCCTCATAGGGGAGGTGTTCCAGCCCTCTGATCCTCTTTGTGGCCCTCCTCAGGACTCAAAGTTAAAAGTTCTCTTTGGTTTCCACTTTCACTATACGCTCAGTTGCTTTTTATCACCTGCCACACAATCTAGATAAAGTTTTAGTTTAAGTTTTTTTACTGCTGTAACCCTGTCTCATGACAGGATAGTTTCATTTGGTGCATCTTTCTTCCATCCTCAGAGGTCTCCTACTATGAATTGTCCCACTTGCTTGCTATGTATAATGCCCTTTCATTATTTTTTTAATGTATTTTGAATGGCCACAGCCTGGTTCCCCAAGTGTTCTTGACCTGGTCAGGAATTTTAATTCTGCTTTTTGCCCTTCCCTGCAGCCACAGCACAATCCCTTCAGAGTAACCCCTATTCCAACACCAGGGCTGACTGGTGGAAGTATTAGGTCAAAGATTAGAACAGAGAATTTCAAACTTAGAGTCCTGAAAGTAACAAAGAAGCCAAAATCATCCACCTCTAAATACACATTCTCATTCAGATACCCATCTCTGCCATCTGGATAAAGATGTCTGCCTTTCAGTCATCTGTATTTGACATTCTTCCATAGATAAGGATTAAGGCAACTGAATTGGAAACCTTTTGTACAAGCCTTTCAAACCAGAATATAAGAAAGAATAATTAACACTTGTAATACAAGGAGTTTTTTCTGTAGTGGTCTGAGTTAAAGGTGAAGAAGAGAAACAAAACCAACTTTATCAGATAACTTCCAGTAGACTAAATCACAATGCATTGATCTGGGGTTTTCCACATAAGTTGTGTCCAGAAAATGCTGCCTTCCCTCATAACTCCATAGATTCAAAATGTTCAAGCCACCGTTAAGTGTCAATGTGACCAAGATACTTTTTTTAAATCACAAATTCAGGTTCTCTGCTGGTGCATACTCCTTTAGCACGTGAAGTAATTTGTGAACATTATTTCTTAAGTTTGCTCCATCTTATGATTAGCATCAGCTAATGAAGAATCCTCAAAAGCCTCTCTAGAAATTATGCCTTCCTTCAAATTCATATCACACAATTTGTGTTCTACTTATTCCTTCTTAAAAAAAAAAAAAAAAGAGTAATCAAAACCTAGATCAATAGCAGTTCATGCTTAATTTCTATACCAAATGCTTACGTTGCTTTTTAAAACACTTCTACTAAACAGTCCAGAATATTGCATCATTAGGGAACATATATTCTCAATTTATCAAATACCCAAGACATTCAATCATTCAGCACATCTGGGCCCAGAACCTGACATAATTATTATTCTTTTAGCTTATGCCTAGGGAGCCATACCTTCTTCACACAGTTTTCTTTCCTGTAAATCAGCAACAGGGCACAGCCAACTGAGCCAGACAGCGACTCAGCATCACCAGCTGAGATTGATAATAGCATGCTATTTGCTTGAAAGGTTAAGAAATAAAGTCTCCAAGCCCAATGAGAAGATTTCCAACTGTGTTTGCATTCACAGGGACTAGTTAATCCTTGGTGAGTGTCCAGATGAAAAAACTGTAATGCCTGTGAGGACATGATCTGAACTGCATTTCTGACTGGATCTTCAAATGCATTGTTTCCATTGGCAAGTTCTTCTGAATATCTGCCTGCAGTTGGACTTCCACCACCTTCAGCATCCTTTCCTTTCTTTGTGTGTACAGCACCAGTCCCTGCACAGTTCCCTCTTCTCCTTCACACTCCCCCTACTCCTTGTCTCACTACTTAAAGCTAAGATGGGAAACCCATATCACCAGTTTATTCCTTCTCAAGCTCTTTATCTGTTCCTGTGTGAAACAACTCAAACATCAGTTTTTTCACTTCCTCACTCTCCACCAACACCTGAACCACTTTCTTTCGGCTCTTGGCTATTTTCCACTAATTATTGCACTTCAGTTCTGCACCTTCTTGGTCATACCCCCTCTTCAACCTGCTGGATTTTAGCAGCTTCATTCCAGCTGGGCTCTAGCTGAATAGAGCAGGGCCAAGGGAATACCACAAACCAATTGCTGCTCTGTAGATGCTGTCACAATAACTCCTCAATCACGGGGCTCTCAAGACCAATGAGTGTGTGGGGACTGCAAGAGGAGTGGCAGCAACTATTGCTGCCTACAGACAGTATTCTGAGAATTCAGGGTGTGTTCATAAATTAACACATTCACAGGTATACAAGCTGATATTTTTCCTCAGGTATCTAAGCAATAGCAAAACTCTTGGCTCTCTTCCAAAGGCCACCTTTTGCCTTTGTGCAAAGGTGCCAGTCCCTGTACCAATTCAGAACAACAGATTCATCTTGAAGAAAGCAAGTCCTTCCATTTAACAAAAAACAAAAAAATCCAAAACAACCCAACAACTCAAGAAACACAAAACACATCAAAAACCACACACAAACAAAACAAACCCCACACCCCACACATTTTCCCCTACCTGATAGCATAGTTTCATCATCTCTCAAATTACCGTTTTGAGAGTTGGACATCTGGGAAGGAAAATCTTAACTTGAATAATTAATAACTAGGAAAATGGTAAATAACTGAAAACAGGACCTTCAAACAAGAAGTGCTATGTAGTACTCACTGAAAGAACAGCATCTGAGTAAAACTCCACTTAGAATTGCCTTAGAAAACAAATATTTTACTGTAGCTATATCTTGGGTTAGTGCAGTGGTGTTCTGGAAGTGGGGATTGTGGTGGGGGGGGCACAGGGGTGGCTCCTGAGAGAAGCTGCTGAAAACTCCCCTGGTTCCAATCACTGCCTGCTTCTGCCCAAGGCTGAGCAGATATGGGAAGCTGGATGTGCCTCTGCAAGTAACATATTCAAGAAAGGGTAAATGAAACTGCAAAAAATACAAGAGAAGGACCTGCAGAGCAGAGTAGAGCGTGAGGTGAGAGAAATGCCAGAGAAACAACACCAAGGTCAGTGAAGAAGGAAAGGGAAAGGTGCCTGAGCAGAGATTTCCCTGCATCCCATGGTGGGATGGCAGCTGTGCCCCTGCAGCCTATGGAAGAGAACAGTGAAGCAGTTCCTGAAGAAGCACACTGAAGCAGTCCCTAAAGTAATCTGGGCCTGGGAAGGAGAGGGGTGGGGGAGGGAAGGTGTGGTCATGTTTTTCTTTCTCCTTGTAGATTAAATTAGGCTTTTTCCTTCCCAAGCTGAACCTGTTTTTTACCATTTACTGTAACTGGGGAATGCAGACCTCCCCATCCTTGTCTCAATTAATGACCCTTAAGGTGGATTTTCTCCTCCCTGTCTCACAGTGGAGGTGAGTGAGCAGAGGACTGGTTGGTATCAGCCAGGCTTAAACCGTGACATTTTTGGTGAGCCAGGCAGGAAAGCTAAAACCAAGTGGTATAGCATAACAAAGAGAAAGTTTAACACAATGTTAATTCCTTGTATGTATCCTGCTGGGGAGGCTCTTTACAATAAAAAGTGAACATTCCTGTGTTTTTTTCCTGCTGCACCTGTGAACCAGAAAGCAGGATTTGTTCTCCTACCAGAGAACACAATTGCCTGCATCAGTCTTAGGCACATTAGCAGGGAAAACAAAGGCTTTCAAATAGGAAAAAATACTCAATGGCATAAATATAACTGAATCAGTAAAACTACATAATTGGATGTGATTGAGGCCTTTTTTATAATCAGACAGTGCCCTGCAGGGCAAGCACATAGAAGCAAATACATTTTTTAGGTCACTTAGATTATATATATTGCCAGCTGGAGTATGAACAGCAGTCTAAAATGAAAGTCAATACAGAACAACTTAAGCTTTTTAAGCTCCCCTTTCATGTATACTTGAACTGTATATAATCAGGGACATCCATCTTAGAAAAACATTCTTCTAACACACTGAGATTGCTGCTGCCTGGAAGTTTTTTCAATCCCATTTCACTTATAACTTCTGACAATGTGAGTGACGTCCATGTCACACAGCATTAGGTAAAATTGTGAGAATTAATTACATGCTATTTGTTGAACTTCTCTCATCATCCGCCTCTGCTGCTTCTAGATGGAAATTCTTTGGCTCAACTAAATCATCTTCCCTTCACTCACACTGCCTGTTACCCAGGCCCACATTTGCATTAAGCAATCATCTTCTTTTCTTCAGGAAAGGAGCAAATTTAACAAATGGAAAACCCTTAAAGTATTTATGCTCCATTAAAACTTAATTCTGCTTTGAATCCTGGACCAGAGTGTTGATAGATTCATTCATATTAAAGAGGACTTAAGTCTCTGTAGGCCTTTTTTCCCCTAATGAGGTTAATAGAGAAAGAAGATGCTACTCATTTTGAGCAGGGATATTGCTTTCTGGTCCCACTATTTAATTCTACTTTATTAGAGGTGTACAAAATTATACATTATCCTGTAGCTCCCTTATCAACATTCATTAGCTATCTTGTCCCAGTTCACAATTAAAAAAGAGCAAAACCTACAAGGGACACTGTTATTTAGGAGGGAAGAAAGAGATGAGAAATGCCAGCCTGCCTGATTGTTAGCTAACAGGTATTGGGTGCAAATATTCTTTTTCCCATGCCAGACTACAATACACACACAGGTTGAGCAGATAAAACAAGCTGTAACACCAGCATGCTTGACAATATCTGTTAATGAGATTTGCTAATACAATCCCTCAAAAACACCCTTGCAGAACATCATTGAAATGCTGCCAATACACCAGGGGCCTGTTATAAAAAAAAAAAAAACAAACAAACAAAAAAAAAACCCACAACCCACCCAGAACACCTCAGCTCCACTGCTTCTACCTCTCAAGAAGAAATCCAAACCAGAGAAACAACAAATATTCAGCTGAATCATCATTTTCAGAATTAAATGAAGCATTTGATACTTTTATTCACTGAGCTGTCTTTTTAAATGGCTTCAACTCTTTGTTTGAAGGCACAACATTACTTTGCAGAAAGCTTTATTCTCTAAAGCCCTGCACCTTTGCAACTGTTAGCTGTGAAGGGCAGTCACTAGGAAATTAATCCTTCCTCTGTTATATCGAAGCTGTCAAGGTTTAGACTCTTCTGAAGGACAACAATCACTTTCCAGGCTCAAGTCCCCTCAGGATTTGCCCTGAGGTCATGGATGGGCAAGGCCCCACTTGGACTGGGGCATGCAGTGACACAGCCAGCTGCCCAGACCACTCTCCTCCTCCTCCTCCAGTTTGCCACCAGTCAGATATGGAAAAAGTTGTTTCCCTTCTTAATGGCACTATACAGACAGCAAGAGCAGCATCTTCCCTGCCAGCCAGGCAGCTGCTCCCATTCCTGCAGGAGCTGCCCATCAGTGGATCCCGTCTCTCCCTGCTGACCCCAGTGTCCCAACGCTGGCACAGGCAGGGCTGCCTGCAAAGACCCCCTGGACTTCTGCCACCCTTGGGGGAGGGGGGTTGGGGGTTGCTGAGGGGTCAACTTTTCACATCTTTGTCACACCTGGTTTGCACCAGCGCTCTGACAGCTGCCTTGCCCTGTTTCCTCCTGCAGGAGGTTTCCCTGCAGGGAACCAGGCTGAGGATAAAAGGGTTGTGGGATGACCAGAGCTAGACTGTCACAGAGCTTTACTTTCTTCTAGGAAAAGCACAGGGTGTTTTTAGCAGACCAGTTCAGTCTGGCAGAGGCCTGATTGAGTCACTAACCCATATGACAACGTGGGTTTCTGCTATGCTGCCCCGTGACACCTTTCTTACCTAGCAGCATCTGGCTGTGCTCTGCTGCCCAGCAGATGTGTGAGAAATGGGCACTTCAGCTGTCTCAGGAGGGTAAAGCCTTCTAGCAATCCATAGCTTTTAAAACTTCTCTGAAATACATATTCAAGAAAACGTTCACCTGAACATGGAAACACAAAGTGCTGCTTTCCCTCTGGACAGAACAGGGCAAAAGGAAGGGGAAAGAAAGTAAGAAAACTGCCAGTGGAAAGCTACCTGGACTTCAGCTTTATCGTTCCTACCTAATTTGTAACTTGCAAGCTTACAATTGATCTGATGCAAGTAGAAGTAGCAACATGCCTAAATGCAGGAAAGCGCCTACAGGTCCAGGCTGTGTCCCTTTGGAACTGAACAGCGGGAAGTGATGGTAGGATAACACATGGACAAGGCCAGATGAGTCCATAAAGAGACACCTTGGGCATACCCACAAAGCCATAAGATCCATGTCCACAACCCTTGCCACTACACTGAGATCACAGTCCCATTGGTAGAAACATCCACAAAATAGTTTGCTTTTCCACATAAGTAAAGAATCATGCTTAAGACCATAACTATTTATTGCCCCATGACAGCCTCAAAGGCAGCCAAAAAGCTCAGTAAGAAGTGTTCAACATTAGAGAGAAGGAAAGCCAATTGCAGTGCCATAGGCTGTGGACCACACCTCCTGTAACTCCTGAGTTACAGGTAACGGAAGTGTAAAAGCATCTAAAGCAACTCAGAAACCCATTAAAAGTAAACAATTCCCACAATACTATCCCACACAAGCAATGGATTTTCTGGTTTCTGCCAGGATAATTGAAGTAATAATTACATTTTGAGCAAAGTCTGCCAAGAGATAAATGCAAAGCATAACCAGCTTGTTCAGCAGCAATAGGAAAATTCCCTCTGCAGAGAGAGGAGAGAAAGTAGCCTCCTTGTCTAATAAAGAAAAATTAGAAATCTTTATTGTAGTCACGTAAAAATGCTATTCTTCTCAGAAACTGCATTTTACAAGCTTTTTGTAAACATCTTTTCTTTTGGATTCATCAATCTTCATAAAAGCTCTCTTCCTCTCTTATCCCCAGGTGAAACATCCCCTTCCTTTCCACACCAGTTTCTGCAAACATTGCAGTGAGTACTACATCAGGCACCAAGCAGCTTCCTACTTTTAACTGCTGTCAGCAGCTATCAGGACAAGAGGGGGATGGGAATATTCACAAAACTGCAGCCAGCAATACAGGGACAACTGCTTGTGGGACAGTTTGCAGGCAGCAGTCCTGCTCCTTTCCTCCCTCCCCTCCTTAGGCTGCTGAAGACACACTGAGATGAGCACTTTGAAATTTCTTTAAGCAGTACAATGTTGGTCATGGCTTGACTGTACTCTGAATTATCATAGAATGATTTGGGCTGGAAGGGACCTTAAAGATCACCTAGTTCCAACCTCTTCCTGTGGGCAGAGGCACGTCCCAGGTTGCTCAAAGCCCCATCCAACCTGGCCTTGAACAGTTCCAGGGATGGGGCATCTGCAATCTTCCTGGGTAACTTCTCCCGGTGTCTCACTACCCTCACAGAAAAGACTTTCTTCCTAATATCCCATCTAAGCCTACCCCCTTTCAGTTAAAATTAATTCTCCCTCATCCTGTTGCTAAATGCAGTTGTAGGTACCTTCAGGTAATGGAAGGCTGCTAGGGCTCCCTAGAGCCTTCTCTGCTCCAGGCTGAAAAACCCCAACTCTCTCAGTCTGTCTTCATAGGACAGCCCTCTGATCATCTTCATGGCACTCTTCTGGACTTACTCCAACAAATCCATGTCCTTCTTGGGGGAGGGAGGGGGAGAGGAGAGGAGAGAGGGGGGCGTCCGGAACCTGACTGGTGACTCCTGGGGGAAAATCAAAAGAGCAGAGTATAGGGAAAGAATCAGCTTCCTCAACCAGATTTATTCAGCCACCTGCATCTCTAAGGCAAAGGAGGGAGGAAAAAAAGAGTAGTGCTCCTCATCTCAACAGGTCAGGCTGTGAATTAGCAGGTACCTTTCAGCAGATCTGGAAAGGTTTACAGGGGGATAAGCTGATGCAACTGCATAAGGAGAAGCTGAAGGGATTTCAGTGTAACACATGTTTTGCTTTCTGTTACCTTAGTTATTGAACCCTTTATCTGAACATAAACTCAAAGAATCCACAGACAAATCCCCAGGGTGATATTTAAAGGCAGTGGGTTTAAATAATGCATAAGAATAACAGATGGAGCCTCTGGCCGGTACAGGGTGATTTGACTTCCACATCCTCAGACTGCACTCTCAACTTGATGTGCAGAATCCAATCTCAATATCTGCACTGAAACATTTGTGACACTTCACTGCCACCAAGAGCTTCAAAAGCCATATTGTGCCATTTCGTTTTTGAAACAGGCCTTTCTCCTGACTTCAGGAGAGAAGACACTGAAAAATAATAAAGATCAAATACTATTTTAGTTGGAACTACTCTATTACTTTGCCTCCAAAAGTTTTCCCCCTCCCAGCCTGTTATAACATTTCATTACACAGGGAAGCAAGTGTTTCACATCTAGGGCTTTGTCTGCCTCTGTTTAATGTCAGCAACTCTTATTTTGTGAGGAAATTGTTATGATTAGAAGTGGATTTGAACTTGAAGAAACAGGCAGCAACAGTATACAATATTATTTGTTCAAGAACAGAGATATAGTTACCAAGAATTGATCATAGCAGTAAAAATCAGAATACAAAGGGGAAGGTTTGCATTAAAGTATATCAAGATGTTTGGTAGCAAGTCCAATACAAAGTCAGATCTATCATTTCTCCTCATTTGCCTATTCGAGATGAGGGAGTTGAAGTTGGTCCAGTGGGCCTGGTCTGGCCCAGCCCACAACCAGAATTACCTCCAAGTCATTACATAGGCACCTTGGAAATAAATGCAAAGTGATCAAGTACCACAGTTCCCTAAAGAACAAACCCTTCATAGCTGCTGATTTGGAGATCTACTTTCCAAAGGGCAAATATTTAGTATTTGTTCAAGTGTGAAGAAAAAAATCTAGATGAAGTGTCAGTTCTCACTTTTGATGCTACCTGGGATTTTTCAGCATTAAAAAAATCCCAAAACCAAACTAAAAACCAAAGCCACAACACAATCTTTCGATCCTTTCTAATCCTTCATTTCAATATATAACAAATACATTCAAACAGATGCTTCCTGGAAAAATGTGCTCTTCAGAATTTTAGCACTTGTTTGTATAATCACCAGTAACAAAGAAACACAAATATAAAAAATTCTTCTCTCTAGGATGTACCATTCTTTCTTCTGAAGATTGTCACCATGCTACCAAAACTTTATGGTACAAGATATGGAGGTTGTAGCCAAGTGGGGGTTGGTCTCTTTTCCCAGATGTCTTTCAACAAGACAAGAGGGCATGGTCTTAAGTTGTGCCAGGGGAAGTTTAGGTTAGATATTAGAAAGAATTTCTTTACAGAGAGGGTGATCAAGCATTGGAATGGGCTGCCCAGTGAAGTGGTGGACTCTCCGTCCCTGGAGATATTTAAAAAGAGACTGGATGTGGCACTCAGTGCCATGGTCTGGTAACTGCAGCGGTGGGTCAAGGGTTGGAATCGATGATCTCTGAGGTCCCTTCCAACCCAGCCAATTCTATGATTCTATAATGAATCACTTAAATGTAGACCCTACGTACACATTTCCAAAACAAGGGGCAATCATTTAGATGACAATTTTCTTCTGTGATTTTTCCTTACTCAAGAAAAGTTAGTTTTCCTTACTAATTATCCATAATAATTCAACCTGAGGATTTTCTCCTTATGGAAGGTTGATATGAGCTCCAGTTATACAGTCTAGGGTTTGGAATAATTCAGATTATTCCATAATTAAAATTATTTACAAGCACAACTAGAGGTAACAAATTTGTACGTTACTTAACAAAGCAGATATCAAGTAGTTATTAGTTGCAGAAAAAACAAGAGTAACAAGTTATAAAGTATGTAAAATAACATCACGTCTCAGAACAGTGCTTGGGGACCAGCATCTAATAGGATGCTGCTGTTCTGGCAACACATGAACAACTCAGCCCTTATTTTTAAGGAGCTGTTAAACCCTGAATGCATAAGAGGGGAAGAAGAAGAGGGTAACAAAATATGGCAGAAGCAAAATAAGTTATAACACTCAAGCATCGGATTTTTTTCTTTTAAAAATTTTAGTCCAGGGCTTACTTAGAAAAGCAGCATCTAAAGAAGGGAAAAACTAATGAAGGATAGGACAGTAATGGGGGCAACCAGGAGAAGAGACAGCCTGCATCCCAAGAAGGGAGAAGTGTCTCTCAAAAACCAACCCAATCCCACAGGGCAGAACAGCCTCCACAATCACAGATGCTCTAAGAGCACTGCCAGCAACAGTACCTTTTCCTGGAAGTCCCTGCTTCTCAGTCTTCAGGATGTAGCTTCTCCCTGGATTACCCCCAGACATTGAAAGCCAGCACAGTTGAGATGATAGAAACAACAACTACCAAATCTCACAGCAGGGGTGGATCCTGCTCCCTTGTAGCTGGGGGTGGTGAGGAGCTGAGTGCTTCCAGCTGGAGCTTATTGCTTCACCAAAGGTAAATGAAGTAACTCTGCACACCTGCTTTCCCCTCTGTCACAGGTGGGTAGAGAGCTTGTCATGCTTATTAAGGAAAATATCCTGAACAATTCAGTATAAATTTATTACAGAAATGTCACAGCAATAAAGGTAAGTGATTAAGCTATGCATAATTAACATAAACACTTAAAACATCCTTGTGATGCTCTTTATCTTTTCCTTCTTTTCCTGGTTGATAAGCTGTTGAGTGTGTGAGTGTGCCAGGGTTTACTCTGTGTTTTAAAATGGGTGAAAGAGAGAAGGTGAGTACACGGGTGGAGAGAAGGATAGCACAGTAAATGCAGTAATAACCAGCTTGCAATGCTGCAAACACCGTGGGGAAAACAAAAGTGAGTCCTACGCTCTAAAGTGTGATCGTCCCACTTTCCAGCTAGGCACAGAAAGCAATTTGGTAAGATTTGCAGCTCTAATAAAAAAAAAAAAAAAAAAAAAAAAAAAAAGAGAGGTTTTGTAAGAAAGCTGTGGCTGCAGCATGTGTAGTGTTTTAGCTTGCAAGCAATGTAAAGCTGGACTTTCTTAGCTCAGGTACCACCAGGCTGTAAAGTAGTGTCAGGACTTTAGGTTGCCTCAGCACCCAAGTGCCTATGACTTAAGCTGATGCCTAGAGCAATGTTACCTGAGGGACACCTCTGCATGCTGCTTTGAGACTTCAGATCATCCCTGCCAAAGCAGTGGAGAGAGTCCGTGATGGAAAGAGCATTGGACAGTAGTGTGTGGCACTGTGACCATAACTGGAAAAAAAGTATGAGTGGAAAGTGGAAGTATGAGAGAAAAAATATAAGTCAGAGCTGGAGAGAAAAGTGCACAAAATAGCAGCTTAGGCAGGGCTATGGGTCTGGGAGGCAAGTGCAATGTAACATACAATATGTGAGAGGAAAATTAGGCTTTATGTTGCCATTACTCTCCTAAGGAAGCTCTAATTGTCACATAAACCACTCGGGCTTTCCTCCAGCTGAATTTACAACCTCAGAACATGATAACAGGCTGTATCTTTAGCCACTGTAAATCTGTGTGACTCCATAAGCACCAGAGCAGTCGTGCTGATTTAAACCAGTTAAGTAGCTGACCCTGAACACTGCACAGACACTGACCAAAGAGGCATTCTCTCCTGGCTGGATTTATGGGCACACTCTGTTAGTATGGATAGGCTCATTCTTACAATTCACCCCTTTGTATACAATTCACCCCTGACATTTGGAGTCTGGAACCATCCTGGCCATGCTGTGCTTAGTCCAGAGCAGAGTGCTGTACTCACCCACATGCCACAGGGGAGGCAGAGATGCTGCATCCCGATGTCCCAAGTGGAGACAGCTCAGTCACAGAAGCTCAGGAGGTATCCTGTGGGACACTGCTCCCCCCAGATTGAAGGAGCCAAAGGGCTTGCAGGGCTGCTGCACAGAGCTCCATGACACATGAATCCCAGGCCAGTCTGGCCATTGGTAAATATAAGAGAAGGCATTAGATGTCACCTGATAAATTACACTTTCCCAAGCTGTTTTTGTCTCAGGGTTCTCTGCATAAAGCCCATTTGGCACTGTGTCTCTGTGATGTCTATTTACATCATTAAGAGTGGCTCCTGCTCTAATGCACAACCATGGCTGAAGGAGGTGGAAAGGTGCACATTGCTTCTGAAATCTGTCTCTAAACATTTTTTTCAGCAGCAACCACAGATCACATCTCATAAACAGCCACATTTTTCAATACAAGTTTCACATTTCTTAGTTCTAATCTTATTATTTATAGAAGTGCTCTTTTCCTGTGATCCATCATTTTCTCAAACTTTAGTGGTTTCTTGCTGTGAAAAAATGATTCACACTGTGCTGCACATACTATGGTAGCTGCATATTTGTTCATTGCCATGCATTTTCTGTTCCAGAAAACTGAATCTGGAAATGGTTCCTGGGGAATGGCTCTCATGTAGAGCACTGCCAGAGGGCTAATCCAGTCCCCAGATGTTTAGGATTCCATTGAAATTAACTGGAAGTGCAGACAGAAGTGTAAGTAAATGTCTTCAAACATTTTCTATCAAATAGGATCTATTTTCTTCTCATTGGCAGATTTTGCTGCAGATATTTGAAGTAATTCACTGTCACTGAAGATTAACTCTTTTAATTTACAAAGTTAATCCTAGTGGTTGGATGGACCCACACAGGTTTAAGTTGACAGTCAAAATGATAATAGATACATTCAAATGTGAGCTTTACCAGACTGGTCTGGTCCTTGAAACCAGCTGCAAATCTGGTTGTCCATGGGATCAGGGCCACAGTCCATATGAGTCAGGGTGAAAGTGCAAAGGAAAACAAATCCTCTGGGAGGGAGCTGAACCCATTTCACATGGTCTTGTTTCAGGACAAAGCTCTGAAATTCTCTATAGGCTATTTTTATTAACCCCATTCAATGTGAAAGCTTCTAATCAGTGATTATTTTTTTTCCCTTTAATATACATTTTTATCTTGGGGTGGAGAAAGATGTGGGTTTTTTCACCACTGACAATGATTCCATCCACATATTTCAAAGGATGGAATCATTCGTAATAATAAATAACTCCAGAAATCTATATTAATGTCTTAATTATGATTCAACAGATTTTCCCAGCAGTCTAAAATGAATGTTAATTTATTCAGGTAAGTTTTGTTTAAGAATTATTTTAGTATAGTAATGCAGCCACTCAGGGAGTGTTAGACACACCTGGAGCAGGGGAAGATTTTTCCCTCCACAACTGATCTGGGTTATATGACCCCTGCAAACTGCAAAAAGGAGTTTTGTAAACTGGTTTTGATGCAACTGGTAATTGAACTCATTAGTGTCACATGGTGACTTGGCCTCCTGTTCACCTCTGTAGCAGTGACGTGCTGAATTTTTGTCAGTTCTGACTTCTTTCTTCAGCATTGCAGGTGCTCAGTGTGGAGACTTTTTCACAGGCAATTAGAGGACCTAAGACAGGAGCAGAAGTGAGAGGGAAGACACTGTGTGCTATTAATATTTTTTTGCAAGTAACTGACCCAGTCATCCAGAGGGAATGAGATTTGTTGTTGCTTTTTTCACCATTCACAAATCTGAAGTAATTTTACACTGAGTTGCTTTAAAGCCTATACCAGACATGCAGAGTTTCAGTAATGAAAGCTTTTGCTCTTTGGGGGGCATCAGGTGGAACAAAGGACCTACATCTCAACCGTATCTAAAGTATCTAAAAAATACCAAATTACACCAAAAAAAATACTAACATTGCTTTCTAGGATGAGGAATATGAATGAACATGTATACAAATATAAAAGCTATTTTCTCAATCAAACACTTTTAGTATTCTGGTATTTTTACCTCAACAATTTCTCAGTAAAACATAAAATGATTAAAAATGGATGTGAACAGAAAAGCTCTCCTAGCTAGAATATGAATCAGTACCCTTATATCTTTTTTATAAATTTCATGAGGAATAATAATAAAAAGACTAGGTTCTTTCTTAAATAAAGCATGATTTTTTATATTAAAGCCTGTGTGTATCTGCTGCACTCTGTTCTACAGCCTTTGAAAACTGCTGGAGAGTTTCAGTGAGATATCTAGGAGAGGTGCACGGCCAATGCTATGAAACATGGAGCCAGATGCCTGACAGAAGAGAAATCTTGTTAATGTACTCATAGTAGGAGTCCTTGAAAGAAACCACAAAGAAAAAAAAATGTGGAAAACTGGATTTCTTCATTTCTACATATAGCAGGAGGGGCTGTGCCCACTTTGCTTGGCTCTCTGCTTCAGAGTCAAGCAGCTCCACACTCTGGGTGAACTCAGGAATATTCCTGGTATCGGAAACAATCACAGAAAAATACTGAAACATGTCTAGAGTAGGGAGGGGGAAAAAATAGTTTCTTTTATGCTTTATTTTCTGATTTTAGTCTCCTAGGTGGGACTTCTGTGGCTAAGTCTTGTTCCCTACCCAGCCTCTCAAGGTCTGCAGGAGCACTGCATCTGTTAACATGCTAGAAATCTGGATTGGATGCACATGATCTTCTTTCACACGTTCACAGGATTTATCTCAACAGCAGACCATCTATCTTTTGTCCAGGTACCATGCTGATGCACTTTTGCTGTGCCATGCCTCTAAATCCCAGCGGAATTATCTGGAAGGCCACTAATTCTCACCATACCTGAAGACCTGTGACTTCTGCCCTGGCAGTAAGGCTCTTTCACCACTAGAAGGGGGACAGCTTTATGTCAGCAGCCAGTTCAAGCAGACAGGCTGGAGAATTAACAAGCAGAATTAGTGGGTTTGCCAGCAGCTATTTAGATTAGATTAGAATAGGTGTTAGCAGAGATTAGCTGGGAGATAGTGATAGGGGTTAGCGGGGACACCAGAGGGCACTCAGGGACAAGACTTGCTGCACCACTGCATCCCCAGGCTCCTGGAAAAGTTTGTCAGGTATCACTCAGTGCCTGGGAGGTAGAGGTGGGTGCTCACAACACAGTGACCATGCCCCATGGGTTCTGCATCAACATTGCTACTGCTTTCCTGTCCCAGACTGTAAATGGTTCGTCCACCCCTGAAAATCTGCTGCTATGATGCCTCCAGGGTCCTGGGGAAATTCACAGCAGTGCTGTGAAAGATGAGAATATCAAGCACTTCACTGGTGGACCTAAGCTACTCAGACCTGACTATGAGCTGATTTCACAGAGCAGGCAGCCTCCTGAGGACAGCAGTTTCTGAGGGTATGTATGGAAACAGAATATCCTTACCTCCCACAGCAGTACTGCCTTCATCAGCCAGCAGCAGATTTCACACCACCTGACATGTCATGCTCCCCTTCTTTAGCCCCTACTCCATGTTGCTGAAAATCTGTCCATGCTGCCATGCCCTGGTTGCAATCTTGACCCACCTCCAATTTCATCTGGAAGCTACTGGCTTTTTATTTCCTCTGATGCTATTCCCTCTCTCACCTGAAGGTGATAGAAAACTACCCTGGAGACAACACACCTGGCTTGGTTTTCACACCTGGCTTGGTTTTCTTGGCCCTTGTAGACAAATGATTGCTGAAAAGTGCCCTTAATTTTTTTCTCACTCTACATAATACACTTCTGTCTCAAACCCCACCATTCCTAGAGGAGTGGTGCAATGTGGAGGTGGTGAATATCAGCAGAGGTGACTGTGTGGGCAGTGTCATCCTCAAATGCAGAAGCCAGGGCCAGCCAAGACTGGTCCATTGTCCCACCTCTGGAAAGAGGGGAATGGTAAAAACCGTAAATATAAAGATAAAATGCTCTTGGTATGGAAGGCAAGTGACTGGAGTAACATGTAAACTAGTGGTTCACATGATCTGCGGTAAGATGAGCAACAAAAAATTGCTAAGGGAAATAAAAGTCAACAAGGTGGAAAGTAAACTAGCTTTATAAATTTAGAAAAAGGAAAATAGAATATTTTTTAATATTCAAGGCTCTGCATGGATTGAGTATAAATTTGAAGGGGGCAAAGGTGATCAATTTAACAGGGAATATTAAGGATGTGCCATAAACCATATTTGCTTTTCCAAAAATGCAGACATTTCAGTGATCATCCACAGAGTTGTTGAGTCGCTTTGTTCAAGTCTCTTGCCAAAACAAGAGGGTACTCAGCAGTCAGCAGCTCTGGTGAGAATTCAACCGGCCTGCAGTGTCACTGTGTCCCCAGTATTGCACATCTGACTTCTTAATTTCATAGTGCTAAAAAAAAAATTTAAAAAAATTAAAAAAAAAAAAAAAGCAAACCCTAGACTACAAACCAAACCGATCAAAAATACAGTTTTACAAAATAAACAACCCTGGATGGTTGGATGGTTAGTTTGCTTATGCCAAAATAATAACACCATGAGTAGGGACCGCAGCCAGAGGAGTGGCAAGAGGGGAGTGGGGGGTGTTGAATATTAGGAAAGTGAAGGTTAGATCTCCAAAGAAACAGAATAACAGCAAAGTTTTGTAAGTATTGTACATTCATGGCTCCCAAATATTTTTTATGAACTGCTATTTTACCAACGTGAATAAATACTTATCATTTCACTCGCGGGGAGAGAGCTGTCGAGTTTGCCCTGTTTCCCTTCGTGCCCTCGTTTTTTCAGCAGCTGCCGCGGACAGAGCCGTGCCCAGCCTGAAGCACCAAACCCGTCTCCGCACAGCTCCGCTCCCCGCGGGGCAGACACCGGCACCAGCCCCGGGCCCGGGGGACCGATCGGGGCCTCCCCGGTGAGGGGCGCGGAGCCCCGGCGGGTGCAGTGAGTGAGCCACCAGGTGGCGATATGGCACCGCCGGCTGCACCGGAACCGCCCGGCACCCCCCGGTACCGTCCCAGCATCTCCCGGCATCACCTAGCATTCACCTGGCACCCCCCCCAGTACCGCGCAGAATCGCCCTGGCGCAGCCAGGCGTCACCCCAGCACTGCCTGGTATTGCCCCGGCATCACCAGGCATCACCTGATATCTCCTGGCATCGTTGGGCATCATTTCGAACCCCCCTGACATGGCCCAACAGTGACTGGCATCACCACAGCGCTGTCTGGTATTGCCAGACATCACCTGGTATCGTCCAGTATGGCCCAGCGTCGGCCCAGCACCACCTTTCAGCACCCTGGCACCACCTGACATTGCTTGACATCACCTGGTCACTGCCCTGGCACTGCCTGGTACCACCTGGAACCCTCCTGGCCCTGCCTGGCATCACCTGGCCCTGCATAAGCACTGTTTGGTATCACCAGGCATTGCCTGGCATTGCTCTGTATGGCCCAGTATTGCCCAGGCACCACTCTGGCATCACCAGCCAGCACTTCTCAGTGTAGTCCAGCACCACCCCAGCACTGTGTGTCAGCACCCTGGTACCACTCAGCATCACCCTGGAATCACCCCAACATCACCCCAGTACTGCCCATCATTGCCCAGTACCACCTGGCAATGCCTGGAACCATGTGGTACCACCTTGGCACTGCCCTCAGCATTACCTGGCATCACCCTGGCATTGTCTTGGCTCCACTCAACATTTCCTGGCACTACCCAGCATCACCCAAGCTTTGCCTGAGCACCAGCTCAGCAGCCTCAGGGAGATCCAACAACACCTGTTCATTGCCCTTCATATAATTAATATAAATGCGATTTATTAAATACATGCATCACCTTGTTTTTTTAATCTGAGAAATTATTCATGATGAGTTCTTTATTAGGCTATTTATCTTCTCTCAGTCTGGATCCCTCATATTTATTGCCAGAGGGATGAGGCTCGCTGTTTCTATGGAGAAATACTTGTCTAGGGACTGGGTGTGGATTTATGCTACATGGGTAGGATATTCAGGAGGAGCTAGAATTTTTTTTGTGTTCCAGAAGTAGAGGTGGAGTATGTGACACAAGAGGTTTGTGTTGGAAAGCTAAAATCCAGTTTGTTACCTAAGTGTATTTCAAGCAGTAGGAATTCATAAGTCTGTGGGGTAGTATGCGACTTTTATCCCAGCTTCTCCACATAACTTAAATGTAAAAAATAACTACTTTCTCCCTAAACGCTCTGCTTTTCTAGCATAGACTCCCAAGTGGCAAGAAAAGAGGCAAAAATCCACTGGATTATAAAAGAGGTGTGATAATTCCATTTGCTTTCTCTGTTCAGAGAAGCTAGGGCATGAACTGAAGGTGACAGCAAAGACATCAGCAGACCCAGCTGTACAAAAATTCAGCTCTCTGCATTTCATCTGGCCTTTCTACACACTGGGAGTAACTTCAAGACAAAGAAAATTAAGTTAAAAAGTAAAGCAAGGATTAACCATATCAAACAGTTGACATAATTTGACAGGTTCTCTGACAATTTGTTTCCAGTGCAAGTTAGGCACGTGTTTTCAAGAGTTTTATGAAACACAATCAAAATCATATGGCCCCAGCTCTTCCCCTTAAGAGAAAAGTTTCTGAAATGCCTCTCAGGATTACTGTGAAAATTGCTCTTTAGCATGAGGATCTTCATGCTGAAGCCACCATAACAGGCACATCTCCCTGCAACCTCTTGTTCTTACAAATACCAGACAATTTCCAGAGGATGCCTTCTAACTTCATAGAATCATATCATAGAACCAGAGAATGGTCTGGGTTGGAAGGGACCTTAAAGGTCACCTAATTCCAACTCCCCTGCATGAGCAGAGACACCTCCCACTAGACAAGGTTGCTCAGAGTCACATCCACATCCAACCTGTCCTTGGACAACCGTAGGATTATTTCCCAGAAATGTTGTTGAAAACATCAATCCTTTCAACATCTCCCAGGCAGCCCCAGCAATGGGTTGCGGCGAGCCCTTCTCTTGGAGGCACGGCTCTTCTTCAGGAGCTCTCAGGCCGTCTCTCTCCCCAGGCATCTTCAGGCATCTCTTATCTCCTTCTGCTTCTGGGAGCATGCCTTTTATTTTGCCCTTCAGCCCTGCCCATTTCCGGCTGGGGCAGGCCCTAATTATTGGGCACAGCTGGGCCTAAGCTCCCAGTTCATTATCGGCAACACCTGAGGACTTGTGGTTCTCTCTACAGCAATGCCCCTTTGTATCTAGGCTGGCCAAAAATAACCACAAAACACAGCTGACGTGTCTGTACCCCTTGTGCAGAGACTCACCCCCCTCCAACTGGAACTGAAGATCCCATTTTTGAAACGATTACTAATCATGTACTTCTCTGTCTTTCTGTGTGTGCTTCAAAACTCTTTGCTGTGTCCTCCTGGCTGTTTGCCACCAGTTTGCAGTGGTGGGGTGGTGCAGGGTGACCCAGCAGAGTGACACAGAAGGATGCATATCCAGGAGTATGTGTCCTGGATAGGATGGACATCCAAGAGCATGTGGCCATGGTGGGAATGCAGCTGAGGGGAATGCAGGGAAGGGACATGAGGGAAGGGCAAAGCAAAGCAGGATGGTCCAAACATCAAAGCTGATATTCAAAATAAAACTAATCTGCTCAGCTTCGTTTTTATTAATAAGTTTATTAAATAACCAGTGTCAGCCTTGCTTACACAGTGTACCTCTCCTTAATGAAAGTTAACTGTGCTCTCTAGAGAGAGATCAGCAAAGATTTATTCATTCTTTTAAATACATAGGAGAATGGCCTTGGTATTTATATACCAGTAGCCCATAAAACCTGAAAGGGAATTTCTATCCCAGAGAGTCATTTCTATCCCTGCTGATTTAGTATCAAAACTATGAGCAGGCTTGGGACACATGGGATTAAGAAAAAAGATATTACACATTTCTAACCAGACACAGTCTCTTAAAATATTTAGAGAAAGAAAACTGCAATCCTTTGAAGTGAGTTTCAATTAAGATTTTTAAATTAATTAGGGTGTTATTTCTGTGTAACAGCTAGGCTATAAATTTGGTTTCTAATTAAATTCTGGATGAAAACTTCATGTCACATGTCACTGCTCACAAATTTATCCACTGTCAGATTTGACTAAAGTTACTTGGAGTGATGCTCTTTTCTCCTTCTCCATGGGTACAGAACCTCCCCTCTGGGAAAACAAAGGAAAGCTGAACGACTCACGATTGAATTGTTATACAAAAAAATACCAGTTTAATTACTATAATCACACAAGTCACAGATTTCTTTTGCAGTTCTGGTCAGGAAATGGAAAGGTCAAGATTTCACTGGAATTTGTCCTTCAAATCCTGTCTCTGCTCTCTGGAAGAAACCACTGCTGCTTGGTTCCACATTAGTCCTCCAAGTGTTAATGAAATTCATTTCTGCTGGGCTATTTTCAGTCATATCATACTTTAAGTTAAATATGAGAAGCTTTCACTTTTGTCACAAAAGTTGAGAGCAGATAAAGCTAAGTACAATTGGCAGCATTATGGGGCAATGCATTATTAATAATCACACAGTACTACAGGTGTAACTATTTCTTAGTCATTAGGCCCAAATAGCTCTTTTGTCTCTGTCCCTCATTAGCCTTTATTCCTCCATCTCTATAAGTATTTCTTCTATTTCTTCAGCTAATTTAAATTAAAATCCTGCTATTATTTTAGCTGTAAAAATTACCCTACCCTTTTCCTTTCTTTCTCTCCTCTGTGATGCCCCATGACATCTGTTCAAATCAAGAAACTGTTGCACAGCTGAACCTTTTTTCCAAGATAACCCTTAAGGATTCCCAGCATTTAGTGATGACCAATTATAGATGTATAAGGTTAATAGTTTACTGGGATGAAAAGAACATAAATTCCTTTCAGTCTAGGTAATTTGGCAATGGTAGTCATAGGGGAATAACCTGAGGCTATTTTTTTGAGCTTCTCAGTTAAAGAAAGGTGTCACTGCTATCAGCCAAACTGTTGTTTGTTTTTTTTCCCTGGGTCATCATGCTAAAAGTTTGCAACTGTCTGGTCACACAGCAGGGGAGACACAATCCCTGACCCTCTCTCCTGTACCTCCTTACTCAGAAGGAAACCACTTTAAGATGGCATCACAGAATGACTTGAACTGAAACCGCAGCCTGCAGCCTTCACCAGGCTTGAAGTGCTAAGAAATGCACAGAAGAGTTGGTAGCACACATTATTTCTTCCATGCTAACACCCAAATTCACTATGAACTCTGTGGTGTTGCTTCCATCTGAAGCATTCACACCATCCCAAGCCTGCAGGCTGTAGGACACCAAATACAGTCATGGGTTTTAGCTGATGAACATCACAGTGTCTAGATGCTTTACTTAGACCATTCAGAAGGGCTTTGCATAATGTTTCATAATTTTTCACTTAAATCTTCTCATGGATCTGTGATTTAGAATTCCTCACCTTAAGCATGTGCAACAAGTTTCAGAAGTCACAGTCCTTCATTCTTGAAGCCAAGGAATAAAGCTGTGCTCTTGTTTTGGCCTGAAAACAGTAGAACATAAATGGTTGTTAGTACTTAACAGCACCCTAATCTTTTTTCTGATGGGTAATATTTACTCATACTTGCTGAGGGTGAGAGATGCCAATCAGCAATGACAATCAGGACCTGGGAACTTTCATGGTTTTTTTTGTGCTTAACCAAATCAGGCAGAACTAGAAATCTTCTCAGTCCCTACTATGCAATATATCTTAATGTTTTAAAATCAGAAAGGTATAGTAGGAAGTGATATGGACATTCAATCACCTAGAAGGAGACATATTTTTTGGAGATTCTGTACGTTATCATTGTTGCCAGAAGAACCTCAGCTGGAACTCATCCATGCTCAGATCATGCTTCATAGCCCCAAAACACATCATACATAGGTATTTTTTCCTAAACACCACATTTTAACTTTTTCTCCCCTTTTTTTTTTATTTTATTTTAATATGAGAATAATATTAAAACATTATGACTAATGCTAAATGTTTGATATGCCATCTCTTCAAGGGCTTGTTTTTCAGGGGATGATTAGCTGAAATTTTGTGACTCTCAGACCACAGTAAAATGTCAAGACTTAGACAAAATAGGGTCTCAAAATGTCCATTGATAAATGGCATTACTAGCTAAGCCAGAAGTGAGATGAAGAAATTCTATTACCAGAAAACATTTGCTGGTCACATGGAAAGAAATGTTTGAATTAAAGCTTTTCTAAATACACAGTTAGAGCTCTTTCAGATCAGCAGAAATGGGAAGATTAAGTCTGCTGAATTTCTTGTCTGTTTTCATACAAGTTGGACAAAGGCTTAGCAATCTCAAAATCAAGCTCTTGCAAAGTCTGTGAAAATAGCTGCTTGCATAGTCTGTTCCTATGCCTCAGCTCAGGGAAAGTCTGCAGCAGGAGCTCAGACATTATCAGATACTGGAGAATTCAGGTAGCAGAGAGATTTGTCCAGATGCCATCATTCAAGGATAATACTTTTTTTTAGCACATCACTCACAAAGTTCCAGTTCTGACACCAGGTCCTATTAGCACTGTGCATTCAAAACAACTTTTACTTCCTGTGTTTATAGTACCTCATTGCTCCTGATTTTTTTCCTCCAATGATTTTTTTCCTCCAACCCCTTAGATAACTTCTGAGATGTCCTTCTGCTGGCCTATGTTTTGGGGGGAGTGTTATTTTACTTTCCAGGAGTGACGCAGAGACTTTTCTGTCACCCTGTGAAAGTCACAAAAATCCTAACTCTTCAAAATGTGCTAGATAGATGGAACAACTGCTCAGATATCTCTCTTGACATTTCTGGAGGGACTCGGCTTCTACTAGAAATAGTGCAAGCACATTGATCTCTTTACACACCTGCCAGCTTTGTGTCTCAGGGCAGCTCTTTCCTGTCATGGTATTTACCACCCACTTGGGCCCATCATTCTCACTAATCGCAGGGCAGTCTCCTTCATCCTCTCCTCTCTTCCTACATTCTTTTACCAATCCAGCTGCTTGGGTTTCCAGGAAGAAACCTTATCCTCATTGTGAGTCATAGATAAGAATTAGAAAAGAGGATCATTTAGAAGACTAAATTGAATGGTGTAAAAATAATCCAAATATTTTAATATTCTGTTTGAAAAACATTTTCAGCTGGAAGACTTATGATCTTTTATCTACAAAATGCATGAGAAATAAATATTCAGAACTGTGATAAATGTGCAATGGAAAACAATGAGTTGAAGTATCCTATGATATATCAAAATACAGTGGCAAGAAGTGGAAAAGGTGTGTTGGTGTGGAAAATTCTAAATTAATATTTTAGTAAGTATTCCTTGTCTGCCACCTTCTCAGTTCACTGTGTAATACTTTAATATCCTCATGAATTCTCTGTGCTATAAATCCTGGGTTCTGCATCAGGGAGTGGTAGGTATGATCAACAGTTTCTCATTATAAATTGTGATGTGCTCTATTGATCTACATTCCAACAGGATACTTACCTCTGACTTTAATTTAATATTAACTAAGGTCCTTAATATTAACTAGTCCTCAAAAAAAGAAGGAAAAAAAAAAAGCCAATGCCTTCTTCGCCTGAGAGAACTAACTGAGCGTAGTCACTGTCATCAGTATAAGTAAATGTCAAATTAATTATCTCCCTAAAAAGTAATAAAACATAGTTTCCAAACATCAAAAGTATTCAATTTTATATTGACAGAATTAACAAACATCTTCTGTGTTTATCAAGTGATTCAGCAGTTCTTTGTTTTAACAGTGATGGAAAGATACACCCTAACATCACAGAAATTCTGTGTTTCCCCTGTTGGCTTTCTATGATTTCAAGGATAAAACTCATTTCAGATCAAAAATTACAACAATAGATGATGGAAAAAACTGAGTGATTTTTCTGCATGTCTGAAGGGCATCCACCATCTCATCCTGTTGCTGTTTGTGGATTTCATTTTTCCTGTGCAAAATAAATGAACTCTTGGCTGGTGATCAGGATTGCTACCTTTTCCTGGTTTCTGTTCAAAATCCTTTTACTCTTCCAGATTTGGAGTCCATGCTAAAATTTGCATGAGACATTTACAAGTACTAGAAAAGCAATAAAGAACATGGGGAGGGGCTGTTGGAGCAGGATGGCAAAGATGGGATGGGGATACATGGGAGGCTGGACTGCAGCTGTCAGAGAGGTAGGAGACAACTATCCCTCTCAGTCCAGTTGAATACTCTGCAGGAATCAGAGATAATTGCTGTTAGAAATACCTTCATCTCAGAAGGAGACCAAAGTGGTCTGGAAAAAGAAATAGTCTCGCAGAAGAAGTTGGGAAAAGTATTCTAGGAATCATAGGAGATCTTCCTCTCCTTGCTTGATTGTCAAATTTTTGAATTGAATTCTCATGTAAACTGAGGAGAAGTTAAACTAAATCATTAAGCAGTGAAAAAAAACCACCATGCTATTTCTTTGTAATACCTAGCAATGAAATTGAGGCACATCATTCAAACCTGTTGGCATGTCCATCTAAAATCATGTCATTTAATCTTTGAGAAGTCAATACATATTTACTTTTATTTTTTAAGAGGACTAAATCATGGAATTTGCATTACCATTCAGTTGGGATCTCAAGATATGGTCTTATTGGTACTGTTGCAGCAAGAAGAAAACTCTCTTTAACCAGACTAAGAACATCGTTGTGTTATTTTTTTAGGAAAGCTGATCAGAGAGCAGTGAAGCAGAGGAATTCATATTTGATTGCACACATCCTTTTCCCAAAAGATTTCCCATCCCTTATTCAACCTCTATTGGGAGTTCCTCAGAGAAGTTGTGGATGCCCCCTCCCTGGAAGTGTTCAAGGTCAGGTTGGATGGGGTTTTGAGTAACCTGGTCTTGTGGGAGGTGTCCCTGCCCATGGCAAGGGGTTTGGAAATAGATGATCTTTAAGGTTCCTTCCAACCCAAGCTAATTTGATTCTATGAAATATAGGGCTTCTCTTTTTGGAGGAAGTTCTAAACTACTACTTGCTCTTAATTAGCTGAAGTGCGGTAAAGAAAAAGAAAAATAAATCGAGTTCCTTTTCTATTTGCAGTGCCCTCATTCAAGGAGAAAAATAGCCAATAGCCAAAACAATGAAGTTCATCTTCATTGCTGATTCAGAGGGGTGGCTTGACACTGGTCACAGGCTGAAAAGATCCTTGGGCACAGAGGCTTCCTTATCCTCCAGCCAAAGGCAGGAAGCTCAGATTACCATGCAAGTGGCTGAGGATAAGCAGGCAGTTTTATTAATCTTAAATGTTCAGATCTTGTGAAGCCCCAGATTATGCTGTAAAAACACACACTGTGAATGGACTGACACTAGAATTTCACATGTTCAAAACTCAGGGGAGGGACTGCACAATACAGCTTAATTTTAGGAATTTAATTCAGGGGTAGTTAAGATGGATGCTCAGGGAAAGTATGCCCTTTTCAAAACCCCAACCCTTGCCTCTTATAGTCTCAAAAGTCATTTAAGTGTTGGGAAAATAGTTAATTTTAAATATTTGGACTGAACAATATTGAAGGCTGTTCCACTGAAGATGACATAGGCCACCTGTGATGACCAAGTTGTCAGATCAGAAAAGTGCTTGGGGTAGTAGCAGTGACCTTGCACCCTTGTTTGTAGTGCTGTTTTTATCTCAGCAAATGGTTCAGAAAATGCCAAGGCTGCAAGGACAACCAAGGCTCAAGTAGAAAGTTGAAGGGACCCCCAAGGCAGCTGAAGCACAGGAGTGAATTAGGGTGTAGTGTGCTCTGCAGCAGGCAGCAGCAGTCTTTCCATGTCCATAGAACTGGTGCACTAATTAACCCATTTTAAACAGCTCTAAAATAAACCAGACCACAGTCATGTTGAAAAAAAAGAATAAAATAATAAGGCTGTGTCTGAAACCTGAATGCAATCCAATTTCTTTAAAGGTTGCCTGGTACGGATATCACGAGAAACAGCTCTGCAGCAGCAGAGATTGATTCCACTTCCCTTCTTTTGCCAAGGAATAACCTTAACAAAACTCTGAAATTGATGGTAATTCACTAGTTTCAAAGGGCAGATGAAATAAATCTTTAATAAAGAGGTTTGCCCCAAGAAGGAACTGCCAGTTTAAAGAGCTTAGAGCTCCAAGTTGTCCGCCTGTGTGTTCTCTGTAATTTAATACTGGAGGATCTTGGCTAACTTCATTAAGAGGATGACAGTGAAATTGAGATAAATCATCCCATGGTGGGGGAGGAACCAGTACAGAGAAAATTATAACCAAGAGGACAAGTAGGTTATAATACCACACAGATAACTGACATCCACATTAATGTTAAAATTGGTTTCATCAACACAAACTATATATTTTACATCAGAGCCCAGGCTATTGTGAAATTAAACACATTGTATGTTTCACATAAATGCACCTGTAATTGCTGGACATTTCTTGGGTTTAGTTCATTATTATTTTCATCCAAATCCTTAAGAGTGATTTTTTTGGGTTTTTTTTTTTTTTTTTTTTTTAGTAACTTCTCACTTAAAAATTGACTGTATGTTTTGATTTTTACATCTTCACCAACTAATATCTCAGAAATATCTTTACTAACTGTGTAACTCAAATAACCTCAGAGTTTTTACTTCTAGTGCTAGCTTGTGGTAAATTTTGGAAAAAAAATATCTTTCAGTCCTAGAAAGGATTCCATCCTCTACCATCCTTTAATAGTCATGCTGAACATTTACTAAAACTTCACACATGGCTCACAGTGGCCAGAAAAAAAAGACAATGATAAGAAAGGTAGCCATACTGCACAGAGCTTTTGTTCTGTCTTGTAACATCAACTGGTGGATTATTTTTTTCCCTGCAGGTAATATCAACAATTTGTATAAAGATTTTTCTGCAGAATGATGAGTCACAGTTTTTACTAAACACATTCAGCATAAATGTTTTGATAACATTTTTTCCTGCATTTTGACAAGAATTTCACTGAATAACATTCATTTCTTCTAACTTAGCAAGAAGTGAAATTCAGAAACTTCATTTCAGGCTTTGTATTAGCATCATTTTAACACCAGCTTTCTGTGACACCTCTCTTCTTTCTGTCTATTCCTTTTCAGAGTCAGAGTACTGGATGCTTAGGCTGAGGTCTCTCTTTCTGCTCTAAGCTTCTCACCTCTTTTCTTAAACCATACATGAACACTGAGAATGACAGTGAGATGTGTCCCATCTCATCCCTGGAAGTGTTCAAGGCCAGGTTGGATGGGGCTTTAAGAAACCTGGTCTTGTGGGAGGTGTCCCTAGCCATGGCAGGGGAGTGGGAACTAGGTAATATTTAAGGTCCATTCCAACCCAAATCATTCTGTGATTCTATGATTCTATTCTCAGTAATTTCCAAGTGCACCATCCAGTGCCATGTTTCACATGGCAGGTGTCCATCACCCTACATTACAAACTACAGCACCAGCTTCAGCTTATGAAGGAGTTAAATTGGTACAGCTAAGGAGTACAGACACCAAAATAAGTTCTCTGCTATTCCTTGATCTCTTCTACTTCTGGACTCTGGGACTGTAAATATATTATTTTCCTGAAATAAAGTTCATACTTCAGCATAACATACTGTAGTGTAAGAATGAATGTAACTGAAAAGCCTTGGCTGGAAAAGGAAACATCTTTTTAATAGTTTTATGCCATTTGCATTGAGTTAGAATACATTTCCTTAGTACAGGGCACAGGAAAATATTCTTCCTCTAATTGACTGATTTAAAGGGGTTCTGCTCTGTATCAGAAAAAGGGAACAGTACAGACCTGTAGCAGCAGGCAACCTGATTTTGAAGTAAGAACACTAAACATTAACAACTGCAATAACTTACCTTACTCTTCATCTGCTTTACAAAGACTTAAACAATGTCTTACTTACAATCTAAACTGCAGAGCAGAAAATCACTACAGATGTGATTGATTCCTGGCTGATGCATGCTGTATATACAGACAGGGCAGTCACAGGGGCTGCACATCCACTCACCTGCTACCACCATCTGTGAGAGATTAAAATGAGCCTAAAGCTCAGAGATACTTGGTAGAAAGGCTTTTTCCTGAAAATGTCACTCAGAATCAAGTCTGCCCCTTTATTTTTCCCATGATGCTTCATCTCCACACAGGGAAGGGGTGTCATGGCATGAGACCCTTCTGTCAGCTTTGTTGCATGGGTCAACAGACAGAAAGCTGCCAGGAGGCAAAACCCCAGGCAGTTAATGAGAGCATGCAAACCTCCCTTTCTTAGGAACTCAGGCAAAGAAAAGTCCACCACTGACCTCAGACATTCACACAAATGGGGAACTCAAGTTCAGCTGAGCTCATTGTGCATTGTTGCATATGGCTTGTTGCCAAGATGTGGTCTGCAATTTGTATAATGCATAAGCAGCAGCAGCATCTTTGAAGGTGGTGTTAGAAGTGTAACTGGGTGAAATCCAGGCTCCTTTCAAGATGGTGAGAAACCAGCTAGGAACTTCTAGGATCTTGGACTTATTAACTGCAACCAGGTTCAGAAATAAAAGCAAGCCTGACTAAGATTTTCACAGCACCTAGGAAAATATTTCTACACCTCCTTCAAAATATTTATTTATTTACATAGCTCTTTCATCACCATCTTCATCATCATCATAATTTAAAAATAGATATACTGCAGATTACATAATGGCAATGTCCTACAGCTAGTGCTCCACTGGTACTGTTCTTACAGGCCTGCCAGGTGCTGTTCTTACAGAGACATCATGTGCCTTTAGCACAAATAAAACATAAGCCTGTACAACTTCTAAACCTCAGCTGTGGCCTTGCAGCTTTTTTTCTTGATTTGCTCTGCTAGGTAAGGAGTGATGCATAATGTCTAACTTGGCAGGCTGCCTTTCTGCAGAGGGGCAGGTAGGGCTAGTTTGGGAAAATAGATAATTTATAACTGCTGTTTATCCCACTTGCTAGAAAAGAATGTCTCCCAGTCACTGATTTATCTCTAGAAGGTGCTACTGGAAGTATAAGTAAAGCCAGAAGCTGCTCACATGAGGTTTTAGGACCACTGTGGATAACAGGAAGATCATCAGAAAATGATTCCTAAACATAAAGGAAAAGCGTTTGTTTAAAGTAGAGCCTATTGAATATTCATGTGGTATTCCTGCTCTAGCACACTCCAGAAAACACCCTTGGACAAATGATTTCTGAACAGATCAATGTCCCAAACACAAAGTGCAGCTGCCCTCTCATCCTTTGATTTCCTTCAGCAGCAGCTAGAACAGTGAGGGACCAGCCCTCAGGGCCTGTTTAGGACCTGGTGTCAAAACACCAGACACCATTGTAGCCCTCGAAAAAAAAAAAAAAAACCTCATGTTCATTCCAAAGGACTGTCTGACACCTATGGAAATAATGGTGGAGACAAATACCTGCACGTGGAGAAAACAACAGAGATAACAGCCTATGGACATTCCTCCTATGGTCTGCATATGGAGATGATAGAGATACATATGGAGAAGCGGAGGGGGGCATAGATCCACTCCAGTTGTTCATATGTTATATCCATATGTCTCAACCATGCTTACTTATTGCTGTGAAATGACTGTTCAAGGGAAACAGTCCTGGAAAAGGAGCTGTGATGGTGGGCTTTGGAAGCTTCACCAACACCGGTACTCCCCCATATGCCAGATCAATGCCGGATCCAAAACTGGTGATTTTCTGTTATTTCTCTCTGACTTTTCTTCTCCTATTCTCTCTCTCTTTTCTTTCCTAAAATCAAAGTAAGACAACCTACCTGGATTTTCCTCGTGTTATGCAGTTTGAACATACATGTATGTTCAAACATGTACTTTTATAAGCAAAATGCCAGCTTTTATGGCTGTGTAGCCTGAGCATATGTAATAATCAAAGTATCAGTATTCCTTATATAGTTCTAATTAAAGCTAATGTTAAAATAAGACCTTGAATGTTGTTCCACCTTAATCTGAACAAAGGGTATCTGATGGGTTGAGCATTTCCTTGGTCTGTAACACTTTAATCACTCTCCCTGGAAAGGCCAGACCTGAGACAAGAATGGATCTATTCACACCAAGGCCTGCCCCTCTCTGAGAAGGAGTTTAAGAAGCAAGAGAGCCCAATCTTAATCTCCTGTGGTTTCCCAATCTAGGTTGTGACACAAGTTTTCTTTGTTACCAGGTAAGTTAGTGGTTTTCCATTAATAAAAAAGGCCTTTTTTAAAAAAAGACAAAGCGTAGTATCAACCTGTCTCTCTCACAAATACAAGAAAAACCCTACTCAGCAAACCAGAAGCAATCAGGAGTAGTGTGCAAGATTTTTGTCATAATATTGCTCTATGAGAACAACACTAACAGCCTGACATGTATCCATTGTGGGCTTCATGTCTTGTACTCTCACAGGCTTTCTGCTATCGTGCACAGGCATTAGGTTTCATCTATCAGAAAGCATTCACCACAAAATTACTGGGTTTTGGGGTGCTTTTTGTTTGTTTTTAAATGCATAAAGAACACATAAAGCAGGCAAGATAGGCTGAGCAGTGAGGATCTTCTCTGGGCTGGGCAAGTTTCTGTTGGTAAATAAATGATTTCCCTATATGATAATGCTGCTTCTTTTCACACCCACCCACCTACACCCCCCCCCCCCCCAAAAAAAAAAAAAAAGTTCTCTGCAAAAAACACACCATAAGTTATTTATGTTACAAGAGATAAAGATCTACAGGAAAAATCTGTAGGCTAGTTTCTTTCTCAGATCAGCCCTGTAGCTCTAGCATCATTTCAGGGGTTTCGACTGATATTTTCAAGGGTCTCCAGTGTCCACTTTCTGTACTGGCGGTCTGGTGGAGTCTGCCTATACTTTGATAAGGAAGAGGCTCAGAAGATGCTAGGGTCCCCAGAGCCAGTAACTTCAGCTGTTGTTATATTGCTGCATGTCAGAAAGACTGGGGAGGGAGTAGGGGTTTTATCTAATGTCAGGGCAAAATCATGGCTTGTTCAGGTCCCTTTATACCACCTGTTGTTCTCTTTGTGTCTGTACTGTTGGAGTTTCAGTCCAAGGTGGAAGCCAAATGACATCAAGAAAAAAAAAAGGAGGAGTTTTCTATCTCCCATAGGTATCTGCAAACATGCACTGTTTCCTTAGGCTGATACATTGGTCCTCCATAGACATATTGTAAGAAATTGGGATTCGTTGTCCTTCTGCAGAGCATTTGGCATATCCGTGAATGATAGCACATTTATAGACACCAACAACATGAAAGTTAATAAATGGAAAGATTTTTTGCTTCTTAGATATTGGCACTTGGGTCAAATGAAAGGATCAAAAAATAATAAGGGCAATTACCAGCAAAATTCATTTGCTACCTGCTGTTGAGCCTCAGCAGTGAACACAGTCATCTATGTGCTCTAATGAAATGTGACAGGCATTTAGGGACCACAGCCTGACATTTCCTGACAGCAT
The DNA here is from genome assembly GCF_036169615.1 of Heliangelus exortis. Classification (NCBI taxonomy): domain Eukaryota; kingdom Metazoa; phylum Chordata; class Aves; order Apodiformes; family Trochilidae; genus Heliangelus; species Heliangelus exortis. The sequence goes on along the minus strand of NC_092423.1, from coordinate 101,454,120 downwards.
CACCATCTGCACACTGAAAGCTGCTGGTATCCAGACATCATAATCTGCTAAGGACTGTTTATTATTGTGCTTCCAAAGCACAGGTCACGCAGATCCTGGAGTTATATGTTCATGTTTGGTATGCAGTCCCCTTACCCTAGCTAAGATCTTAATTTTCAGCCTCTCAGTGAGCTCCCTATTTGGATATTTAATTTTCCAAATAATCAAGCCAATAGCCTAAGATGTAGATTTTTGTAAGGGAAAAAAAAATCCTTCTAGTTTGCCAGCAGACAAAATAGATGTTAACCTAATTCTTACCAGGGCAGATGGAGTTATATAATCTGATTTCTAAGTCAGGGATTTTTCAGGGAAGATTTAGTATATATATATGATATCCAGCAGTTTTTCCAGCTTCAAAATCACAATGCAGCAGTAGTTACTACAATCCTACTTCTACACACAATGTAGGTAGAGGGAAAACTGTTTAAATGAAATAATAACGTGTTTTCACATTAAAAATGGAGAAAAATATTGCCTCAGATGTGTGGAACACAGAGACTAAAACTGGGACTCCAGGGCTGATCCAATGTTTTTTTCTTAAGCATTTTGCTCAGGGCAAGGAAAAACGTGACCTTCAGAGACAACAGCACATATTAATTGGGGTGAAAAAGGGCAGGCAGAAAAATCCAAACAAATAAACAGTGGAGGTTAACTCTGTCCTGCACATTTCAGTGTTTCCTTGCATTATAAGGAAGCGGAGAGAAGGCTAAAGGCACAAGTCAAGTTACAGAGCAGATGTGACAATTCAGCCTTGAAGGAAAGTTATTTCTGAAGTCAGGTACCCTGAAGAATGGTCTTGACTTCCAAACTTGTTTGCTTGAGTACTGTTTGCTTTCCTGCTTTGCAGTGAACATGGGCACCCAAGGGCTTCTTTTTGTTGTTGTTTTCAGTTAAATAAAAACAAACCAAGCATCAACACAACCCCACACAAGGAGGGACTTGTTTAGCTGCTCCATCTGGTGGAGGAATCAGCCTGGTCAGACAGAAGCCCTGGTGTCTTCTCTAAAGTTTCACTTCTTGAAGCCTGGTTTGGGATATACCATCCTCATCCACCCAGCTCCTCTGAGCAGTCATGAAGAAGCTGCCACTTGACTCAGACACTGAGCTTTGAAGTCAGCTTTAGCAAACAGAAGGAAGAGCTTGTGTAGCTCCTAAACTGAAACAGAGCTCTTGGCTTGGTAGCATCCCAGTAGCTCAAGTGCTGAAGGAACACAAATTTTCAGCCTCATGTCCTTTCCCACTGTTACCAGAGGGAAGCACGACAAGGGGCCAGCTCTTTGACACTTGAGGACAATGCAAGGATGCACTGGATCCTTGCACCTCTAGTATCTCAGGTGTCTCTGTTTCATGGATCTTCATTTGATTAATTTCTGGAGGTGAATACATTAAATTAAAGAAACATGAGGTCAAGAGAAGAGCCACAAAAGCAGCTCAGCAATGGGAGGGGAGTTTTTCCAAACAGTGCAGCTTCTGCTGCTCTCAGCACATTTCAGTGATCTGAATGGAAGATGACAACGAGACTGCCTCCTCCTGCCTATAAATCTAGGAAGTCTAATGCTCAATAAAATATAGCGGATGTATAAAATATCTCTAATTATGGGAAATAGGATAGGAGGAGTTACAAGATCTGACAACATGTTTTACTTAAGGTTGCTGGACAGCATATATACAGACTCCTTCAGCTAGTGGAATACCAAGCAAACAATATAGATCCTCAGCACTCTAGATACTCAGATCTGAAAGTCTCTTCTTCTGAAATAGTGGGGGAAAAAAAGCAAATCAGGTATGTGGTCTCTAGGAAATCTAAAGCCAGCTGGGCCTGGTAAACTGTCACAAGTCAGAACAAAGGAAGAGTTTTTTGCCTTGAAAGGAAATATTAAAGATCACTGCTTTCTGGGTAATCCCTCAGCAAGAGGCAAGAAAGCACTGGCTAATATAGTTGTCCTCCTTGGAAATAAGCACAGAGGGCTGTGGGAAAGGGTCAGTATCCCACCAGTGAGGCAAAGATTTATTTTATTCACTCTCCCTGTTCTGGAAGCAGATGGCTTTCATGGTTCATCTGAGGATTTCAAGAAGGACATGTCTCATGTGACAGAGATGAGGGAAAGCAGCATTAGGAGAAGGTGTGTTTACTAACCAAATATGCAGTGGTGCATCTACTATAGCAACTGGAGACAGGGACTTAATCTTCTGGGATGCATATTCACACATGAATGCATGTTTGCAAAGAACAGCAGCTATTCACTCCCTAGGGCAGTACCAAATGTGTCCCCCTGCCAAAGGACAAAATTCAAAGTCTTCTGTTGACACAAGGAGGTAGCAGTTAAGTCTTCAGAATGATGCAGTAATTTTCATCTTCCATCTCATGTAACAGTGCAAGCAATTGCAGTCTTCACTAGCTGGTGTTTTGAAATGGGTTCAAATCTGAAAGCACACATAGAACATCTTTATTTAAGCTACCAAGAATGCTTTACTTCAATAAATCAGCTTAGCTGGGTTCAATTTCCAGTTTGCATAAGAGAATTTTCTCTATTTCTGTAAAAGTTCTACACTGAACTACTGTCACATCACATGTGAGTGATTCATGATGATGTGGTCTGTTTGGCCTCCTGCTGTCTGCAACTGAGGTGGAAAACCCCCACACACACAAACCACCACCACAACAACAAAAAACCCCAAACATTTTCTTTAGAATGTTATTTGTTGTTGCTACTCACCCTTAGTGAAATAAAAGACAAAAGCCACAACACAATGGAACGTGTAAGTCCACAGGGTCGCTAATCAAACTCAACCTAAACATGAATTATTTTTGGCTTAGTGTTAAAGCTAGCAAGCTCTTTCAACAAAACCCAAGTAACAAGTCACTGGAGGAAAAGTTATTAAAAAAGAAAAGCTGCTTATGTTAATTAAACAAAGGAAATATGCCTGGCAAAACAAAACAGCTTAGACACAAATGCTTCTAAAATAGGTATCTATTTCTTGGTGTTCCCATAACACTAAAACACAGCTAGCATGTGGGCTTATCCATTCAGTCTTAAGGACTAAAAAAATTGTTGGTCACATCAACTGAACCTGGTAGTGATACAATGTTTTTTAAAAACAAAAGCCCATGTGCATCCACCAGGTTTTGTGTATGGAGCTCTGGAATTAAAAAAGAGACCTTACTTTTGCTCGTTTTGAAAGGCAGGATACAGTGCAAATTGAAAAACTGTTAGGCCTCAGGTAATCCTTTGTCCTGGAAAACCCAAAGTAGGGGAAAAGATTCTGCGAGAACTTAGTTTGATGAAGCACTAAAACCAACAAGAAAAATCATCCATTAGAAAGCAGGCTCTGTCAGTACCACTGCTCACTCCTTACTCAGTATCAGGTGGGAAAGACATTATCAACAGCTCAATTTTTAGCCTCAGTCCCACAGATTCTAACAAGTTGATCCCTGTGTTGCAGGAACTGGCTGAGGAGAGGCTTTTGTTAATTTCTTCTCAGACCTGAGAGGGTGGCCCAGAGACTTAGAGTGAATTCCACATTCTTTCAAAAATTTATGCTTCTTCCTCTTACACTTTTCCCTAAGTTAAACTTTTTCAGAAAAAACATCAGTAATGGCATATTAGCCTCTGTATTTTACATTAGTACACATTTAAAGAACAAATGCAGCAGATTTCACTGTAGTCGTTCTGATAGTTACATAGCTGTTTTTTTATGTACTTATCATTGTAGACATATTCTGAGATACTTTTAAAAGGTCACAAAAAACCCAAACAGATATGACATGAATAAAGACCAAGATTTTTAGGTACATTGTTTGTTATTCTTCTCTATATTATCACAGAATGCTTTCGTTTTTTTGCAATGCTAAAATTAGGATGGCTGTTTCCAAGTCACGGGGGTTTGGTTTTGGTGGTTTTCTAAAATTATTTTTAATTTTTATTTTAGAGTAGGGATTTCCTGTGTAACTGCACGGAAACAACACCTTTGTGAGCGGTGGTATTCAGGAACCTCTTAGAACATCCTACTGTAGACACATGAATTTCCATGTAGGTGTTGCTGCCTGATAACACTACAAAGAACAGCACAAGTAAGGTAACAACATTACACTAATCAACCAGAAGAAAAACATGGCAAGGACAATGCAGGATAGCCAGACACACAATTCTTCATTAAAGGACTTGTGATAAATGTACTTTCACACATTTGTGCAGCCTTCTTACCACTGATAAGTGAAAAGTGGCAAGAGAATTTTAACTACACAGATACACTGGTTTGATTCTCCTGTACTATTAGGAACTGAAGTACTGTGCTGAACTACACATTCTATACTACAAAGCTCATGAGCACGTTGCTTGTTTCATTGCTTGTCTAGTGAATCTGAAAAATTCTTCCCTTCTTTAGACAAGAAAAACCAGAGACATATATCGAGAGTTTCTTTGAGAGTTTCTTTATTGTCAATCAGACCTTTATCACATCTGTAACAATAGCTATAGGCTGTATTTTCTTCAGAAAATATAAACTGTCAGTGAAGAGACCAAAAATACCCGCTTTCACCATGTAGTAAGCATATAGAAAGGGTAAACTTTACCTCAGGGTAAAGTTTTCTTCCATGCAGTTCTTTCACATGCAGTACAGATCTCAGTTAGGTATCCTGGATGTAATGGTGTGCAGAACACCCTTTGTCCATAGGAGATACTAAATGCGTGCCTTAGTTTAGGGGTATGTACTGTGGGTAGGAGACATATTATTTGGCTCTCAGGGAAAACTACATTATTTAAGCAACAGTATTTGTTTTTTGTCAATAGGAGACTGTAGAAAACTTCCTCTAGGCTCTGTGAGGCTTCCTACTATTTTTATCTTTCCAAGTTATTAGACTTTTGACAGCACTGCAAATGATGGGCATGGTTTAATGACTAAGCAGTAGTGTGTCTAAAAGGGCTAGGACAGTAAAGAAACATTGTAGAAGAGCCCAAAGAAAGGGGTAGAAAAAGTACAAATCAGTGGCAAAAGACTGGATTCACTGGCTTTTGAAATTCCTTTTTTTCTAACATGATAATTTAAAAGAAATTGGACATAAAAACAAGTTTCCAAACAATACTAAGCTCAATAGAATAATTACTGGGAACTTAAAAAATAAAGACATATTGCAATTTTCTTGGAAGAAAAAGCATCTAAGAAAGAATAATCCCAAAGAAATAGGGGATTTGCTCTCCTACAGGTCTCCTTCCTACAGTACTGTAGGTGAGTCCATGGCAAAAACTGTTTTGCACCACAGAATCTCTCCAGTAGGCTTGCTCTCCCTCATTCCCTAAACTTGCCTGGTCATCAGCCACAAAATTGAATCTTTACTCATGATCACTTTACCTAGGCCTTCACAAAGCAAACAAATAAGGAGTGGTTAGAAAAGAGCTACCTCCCAAACAAAGGTCAAGAGATGAAAAAGCCAGTGGCAAAAAAATTACTGTTAGGAAAAACAAGCACATGCCTCAAGACCTGAATACTTCCACCTTTCAAATGTTTGCTTGGCTTAAAAAATTCACCCAGCATCTATAGAAGTGAACCAGCCGTGTACTTGCAATTCAAGTCAGTTTGCATTGTTATGGGATTTAGAACAACTTTAATCATGTTGAATTCTCCTTTGCATTTAAGTGGAACAAGATTGAGCTAAACCGTTAGCTGGCATGATTCAGAGCTGTTAAATTTAAAAAATAATAAATGGAACCAAGCAGATTTCAAAGGCTTAACATTACAGTATGTGGATATTCATGACTAAGCCTCTGGCCATAGGAAAGAATCCTGAGGTTGTTTAACACAAGCAGTAGGACACAGTAAGTAATGGCCAATTACTTAAACCAAAAAGTCTCTTTGAGAATCATCAAACTGAGTAGAAAAGCAACTATGAAAGTTTGTCTCTTTCCAGATCTTGTGCATCTGCTCCTCTATATTTCTAGGTGTATTACTACAAGAATTCAGTTGAAGCAGAGCTACAAGCCTTTTCTAAAATTAAATATACTGTTATTAATTTCAGATGTATAATAGTGCAATCATAATTACAGTAGAGAGCATAAAAGTGAAAGCTATATTTATTTAATTTGTTTTTATATATACCTCATGAATTTAGTCAGCTATACAGAGCAGTAAAAGGATAAGTTCTGTATTACTGCTTAAAACAGTGCTATTTAAGGTGAATCTATGTAAAGAATACCTAAAGTCCCTAAATGCCCAGTAGGTGAGAAACATATACCACAATAGAATTCAGACACAGTATATTTCCATCCTTCAAGATATAAATAAATTGAAATACTTTTTTTTTTAAGCCATTCCAGTCTTCACTTTCTGTAATGAATCCCCAGCAAAATTGTACAACTGAAGGAAAAGCTGGCAAACTCCATATCAGCACATCAATTCCTCATCCCTCAGTATCAAAAAAACTAAAATAGTTGAGGCACAAGTGATTATTATGCAGAAGTATAGAAGTATTTCAGATAAGTAGACTAAGACTTCAGTGCTTCGTTTAAAAAAAAGACATAGATCACAGGTCTATGATCACAGTCATAAATCACAGTTACTGCAGTCTTACTGGATGGCTTTTTTTTTTTTTTTTTTCCAAGATGGAAACCAAAATCAGTTCACAGAACTTATCGAATCCACTTTATACTGCCATTTCATGTAGTACATGCTTAATAAAAGGTAAAGAACAAACTCATGCTTCAAGGCAGCCTGAACACATTCTGCTACACTCAACACTCAACTACTTTTTTGGTGAACACAGCTCCACGAGCCCAGTAACTCAGAGAAGAGCCCATCCAGCTGAAGTGACATAAACACTGCACGCGGAACGTACATGGAAGTGCAGTGACAACAAGCTTCTGAAAATAAGTCCATACCTTAAGAAGTTGTGCTTGAAACTACTTTTATAGCTATGGTTATTGTTTCTGTTAAGAGGCACTGCAAAAACACGGAGTTAGTCACCTAATGCACTTAACATCTCTCAGCTGAGGACTATTGCAGCTTTACCCTATGCCTAGGTGTGATTATACTTTGGTTTGCTTTACAACAGTAACATTGCACTAGCAACACAGCTGATACTAAAGAGAAGGCTGAAAACACTGCAGACTGAAGAACTGCTAAATCCAGTCGGCTCCTTTACTTTTTCTCGTGCTTCTTGGTTAGTTTTCCTCTTTCCAGCTGGAGGCTCATACCACTGTTTGTCCTCTTCTCCTTTTGCTGGCTCTCCTGGGAAACTTGCTGCACTGCTCGGAGGATGGCTGTCTGCACAATCTGCTTGCTGGCGTTCTGCAGCTTAACTTCGTCTTGCTCCGTCCCTGGCTTCTCACCTGCCAGAACCAAATGAGAAAGAAAGGGAACTAAGCATTTAGGGCTGCCTGAGGGATGGAAGAAAAAAACAAACAAACAAACAAAACAAAACAAAACAAAACCAAAAAGGAGGAAATAAAACCCCACAAAGTGCTCGGGAACTGTTTATTACATAGGAAATCTGCTAAGGCAGAAGATGGTGAAATAGGGTGAAAAGAGCCTCTGGTTGCCCAGTTCTATAGATATGAAAGAAAGGGGAGTCATATAGCTCAGTTACCCAGTTCCCAGCCTAGGGGATGACTGATGCTTAGTCTGTGTCAAAGAAATGACCCATAATCACTTTTTGAAAGGATTTTAAAAATATATTAATTTCTGCCATGTTCATATCATACATGTTGTGGCTATAGGTAAAATACGAGCATAAAAGTGAGTAATTCTGAAATTTTTTTAGCTTTTTAAAATAAAAAACACCTGTGCTGCTGTATTGAGATAATAAAGTTTGCCTACAATTAAGAGGTTAAACCCATGGAAACATAGAAACATGTTATAAGCTGGAAAAGCTTACTGAATGGAATCAGTTAATTGTTGGCAGATTCAACTTCCCTGATTGAGTTTGTTCCACTCCTCAGCACTTGAAACAGTGTTTTTGGATGAAATCCAGTGTTCCTTAACAGTAGAGTACAGATATTCTGTTACCCAATACAAAGTCACTTTGCATTACACAATGAATGAGTCTTGCTGGGCTGAAAAGGATCAGTCAGCTCAGCTGATCTTTAGAAGATAATATAATAACAAAAGCATGGGTAAACATGAAAATTAAAACATAAATAAAAATTAGCATGTTGAGTATGAGATTATATGAAATGCAAAAAAATTGGCAACCCCTAAAGATATAAAAACCCCACGATTTTTTATTACACATACACTGTCATTAACAATGTTGCTGTTGAAAATCCATCCATTTTCTTTGTTTAGGGGTGCTTCATTTATTTGGTTCTAGCTACTTAATCTACAAAATCTAAGCTTTAAATATTTTTACATTAGGAATGTCATGAATAGCAAAAACAAGCTGAAGAACAGAGAAGTTTTCCAGTGAAATTTTGCCAAAGTTTTTCAGTTGTTTATAATGGAGCAAAGCTACTCAGAGATAAGTGAGACCAAATTACCTCTGCCCAGCTCTAACTCATTACATGCTTCTTTTATTTGCTGGGGAAAAAAACAAAGCACAGAGATCCCAAAATTTCTGGACTACTTCTGCCTTGCCCCTGATGGCTTAGGTGCGTGCAGAAAGGAAAAGGAAAAAAAAATCTCAAACAAACTATTAACAATTTTACATCTGTGTAACACAGGGTGATAGTAACCCAGGTAACAACGGCTAATTGGTTTTTGACAGAAAGAGTCCAAGATGTTGGCCTTGGGGGATGGGGTCAATGAGTTCACTGGCAGAAGCTCATGCTGACCATTTAAATTAGAAAGCAACAGTTAAAATAACAGCCTGCAGATCATTATGTGTCAGAGCTGAACTGATAGCCAGGATCCAGACACATGAAGCAGTCAGACATGAACATCTAGTTCCCTTAGTTCTGTGGTGTCCATCTGGACATGATTCTGGCTCGAGGTGACCCTGCTTGGGCAGAAGTTGGACAAGATGAACTCCAGAGATCCTTTTCAACCTTAAGCATTCTTGTGATTCTAGCTGGTGAGGCTGTCTTAAACCTCAATTTTTCCACTTCTTGAAGGAGTAAACAGCAGTTACAGAGGAGTTTCCCCAGTACAACCTTTCAGTTACTGATTTCAGGGTAAGCAGTTAGCAGAAAGATGTTTTCTGAGAAGCTCATTTCTTTACTGAGATACTAAACCTACTCTGGACAAGAAGCAAGGGATTGACAAAGGAAAGGAGAGATGACTTATACAAGGACCACAAAGGGCTGAGCTGGAACATATCTATCAAACTGCTCCATCTCACTGAATACAGACTGCTAAGGACATAAACAAATGCAGAAATTTGAGTGCCTATAGAATTAATCAAGCATTTTAGGAACTGCATATTTTCAGTAAGGTAAAGCAGAGATATCACTCCTGTTGTCTAAGCATTTGGTATTCAGCCAATCAAAATAAGAGTTACTAGGGTGATAAGAAATAATTAATTTCTATCTTATCTTTGGTTTTTTTTCAATACTTAAAGAATAGCTAGTTTAATAAAATTCCATGATAAAGATGGCCTGAAGCATTTGCTCAGAAAAACTTGCAGGTCTGCAGGAAAAACATTCTGCCTATTAATTATCCCTTGTCTAATGGCTACTTCTTTTCCTTCTGGTGTCAGAATATTTTTTCTACTTATTCTGTATTTAAATGCTTACCTGACTTATACAGGAACTCAGTACCCTAATTCTGTAAGGTTAAAAATCCAGGTTATGTGATATTTAGTACTAAAATGCAAGGTACTATTTTATCATCAAGGCATGACAATGTCCCTTTAGCATGTTTTGATCACCTCATCTTTCACCTGGAAAGTTTTATGCCAAATAACATAGCAGATCAAAAGTAATTTGCAAATTCCAGCCTGGTTCAGCAATCCAAAAATATAATTTGGGAGATTCATAAACCTCTAAGTCTTGGATTGACTTCAGAAATCAGTCATATATTCCACTTTCAACTAAAAGTGGTGTCGTATATCATTACCTCTAAATTCCTTTGACTCACTTGAAGATGTTCTCCATGAAGGAAAAAGCATCAACAGTTTGGAAAAAGAATAAAATCATCTGAAGTAGATTCCAACTATTCATTTGAATTATTAGAACTAATATTAGTTTAAGTCCAAGGACATTTTGTGTGCGAGATCTTACATTCTCTGTGATGCTTCTGAATTATGGAATATATCTATTAAAGTATATATAGAAAATTCTAGGTACAGAGACAGACTAAAAAAAAAAAAAAAAAAAAAATAAAAAATGACCCTTTCTCATTTATACACTTCACTTTGTTCAAAACATCCTGTCTAGCCTGCAATCAAAGCTATCTCTTGCATTTTCTGTTTATATCCCATGTCTTTTCCCCTTCAGCTTGGTACACAAGTTAAATTTAATATGCCTTACCAACACTCCTGCTAACAGCCTTACTTACAAGTAAGCAAGGTTGCAATGATGAGACTTGGCTCCCATGCATCCATTCTGGACCTATGGCCTATATTCATGGGGAAAAAAGTTCCAGAATATGATTTAAATTGCGTTTGTAACCTGTAGATCTATCAAAAAATTGAAGAACTTTGCAAGTTTGTAACAACATAATGTACATGTAGATGTTGTAGCAATTAACAGCAAGAATATTTGCACCAATATTTCACAGGAAATGAAATTCAGTTCTTCAGCCTCTCCTTGGCATTCAGCAGTGACAGATCTCTGCAGCTTTCTGCCCACAGCCTGGAAGTTCCAGGCAACTATTTTTTAACTTGTGGATTGAAACGGTTAAAAAGTTTCCTCCTTTGATTTTCTTTTTAGGCTGATGCTAGGGTTTAAAATATGCACAGCATCCATTATCAGGAAATGTTGATGAATCATGTTAATTACATCCAGAATGAATGAACACGGCAGCCAGCCAGGGCTGAAGGCTTTCCAACACATGTGTACAAGCCCAACTTTATTCATGAGTGTCACTAAGCTATTTAGAGGATTAGAGAACAGCTTTGTCTCAGTGTCAGTAATGATGCCAGTTCAGAGACCTCATGAAAAGGTCCTAGAATGAAGCTGTAAATTTAATCTTAAAAAATTAAATAAGAGATGTATTCTTAAATGTATTAAGAGTTCATTCTGCCCAGTTCTGTTTCACATGCTCTAAAACGAAGCCTTGTGAGGTCCTAAGCTGTCAATGCTTAGTTGCCCTGATTCCTGGAGGAAGAAAGGAAGACACTACAGAAATCAGTATCAGAAACACTGGAAGTGCTTCTGTGCAGGATCATTGTATTTTTCCAGTTCTCTGATCTGTGGTGTATAGGGGACTTTAACACTCACTTTTATTAGAAAAGCTAAGGCTCAGTTCAGTTACATTTTCTGCCCTAACCTCACCCCTGTAGCCTGTCAAAAGCCAGCAAAAGAGTGAAAATAGCCTGCTAGATTTAATATGTGTTTTGATTTACACTAAATTGTTCAGAGTCTGATTTCAGAAATTGTCTAGTTAAACCTCAGCTGACACAGTCCTTCCTTATTAAAAAAAAAAATCCCCAAATTTTCACATGCAGAAAACAGTACAGAAAAACTTTCCTGCTTATTTTAATATGAAGCAAAGCCTGAAAGCTGCACATAGGGCTACTAGTAACTGAGGCTGAGATTTTACATATACATGTATGTGTGCTTGTGTATATATATATATATACACACACACACAAAATCACAAGAAAAAGTGAATCAAAGATATGAATTAAAAGCACCCCTTGAAGGAGTGAAAAACATGGTTTTTTTCATAGGTATAGTCTTGACAGAACCCTGTTTGCAACAGGATGCCATGACATGCCCTTTTGGAGCTAATTCTCTTAACTTACCACAGATATATTTTCCCTTCTATTAAAAAAACCTACTCGAAGAATAAATGCAATGTCAACCTTCTAGTATTTAACAGAATTAGTAGTGGATATGCATCCCTTCCATACAGACAAGTAGTGAATGGTGAGCAAAGTAAGAAAATAGTGTCATTATATCAAATATGCACACTACAAGGTGAAACAAATGCAAGTAATCCACAGGAGATTATATTTGCCCTACTGTTAAAGAAATATCTGACTAGAATATGGTGCGATTTACCTCTTCAGGCAGAAAATTTCAGATTTTCTTGAAGAAGGAAGACAGCATCTTCTGATAACATGACTACAGGCACTTGTCACTTGCAGGGTCAGATGATGGCAGCACAGAGCTCACCTGCCTTCATTTCCCTACCAAGGCATTCTAAAGAAACCTGAAGCATTTTAAGGCTGTTGAGGTCAGTTTTCATTTCTGCTAACATCAGTGAAGATTCTGCTCCAGTTGCAGTCTCTTAAAGAACAATAAATCTTGTTCTGTAGGAGCTTAAAACTATTAGTGAAAGAACACACTACAAATGGCTAACCACTACTCTGATAATTTCAGAAACCTTATAAAGAAATCTTTAATACATTGCTTGCAAAGAATTTTTTGCTCAACTTATTACTTGCAAACCTAATACCGTGAACTGTGTCCTTACTAAAGTCCTTAATAGACAAGATTGAAGGCAAAGGAATAAATCTGCCTTTCACTGTATTTTACAGTTAGTGCATTTAACTTCCATTTTCAGGATAAAGCTTACAAGTCTGGAATCAAATTATTTATGTCTACAACAAGTACAACGAAGTGATTCATCTAGAAGAATAACAATTTGGAGGGAAAAACTTTAGAGGTCAGTGTAATTCACTCCTGTGCATTCACCATTTGACGTTCCTGCTCAGTACATGGAACCCACACACAGGGTCAGTGAGGATATTAATAATGACTGCATGATTTATTACTACCATCCCCTAACTATGAACAACTCCTTTAATTTAGGCCACTAGGAAGACAGGATTCTATTCACTGCTAAACTAGGTAGGATTCAGCCCAGTGAAAAGCAAGTGAAAGGTGCCAGCCTCATATTTTTTAAACCTTCAGTTTTCTTAAAAGTAATTTTAAAAAGCAAATTCTGTGCCAGGTTTTAACACTATATTGATTCATATTTTAAAGAAATACTTCATGTAGGACTGTTAACTGCTTTTTAAGCTTGCTAATTTCATCACATTTCTAAGTATCTATTAAGAAACTTTTCCTTTCACCTCACTAATGAGATCTGCTAGTGGAGTTTCACAGCAGGGGAACCAGTGTGTCACTGGGGAGAGATCAGCACATGAAACAATTTTTCCTCAGCAAAAAAAAAAAAAAAAAAAAAAGACATTTCTTCCTATATGATTTCTTTCTAGCAAGTAGCAAACACTTTGAAGCATCATTGAGAGCTTTTAGAGGCAAATACACTCCGTCAGGCACTTTTGGAAGGGCAACTGTCCTGGATACTCATACTAGCCTTAACAAACTCTGGAGAGGAAAATCATTCTATCAGACTGCATGAAGTCTGCAAAATAGTCTTGCCTGGAACCTCCAAATTATGTCCATGACACAGTCTTTGTCAGCACTATGGTCATAAGAAAGAATTCTACACTATGTACTACTCCATCTTATACTGGGGGAGGAGGAGAGGGTGGTATGGCAGAACTTATGGTATTAGCAGAATATAGCACAGCAATTCACGAGTACAAGGACTGTGCCCTGCCTTACCACAACTGTTCTCATGAGTGAGAATCACTTCCTATCTGGGAGTGTAAGAGTACTACACTCAGCACAGACACTGGAGATATCCCACAACAGGTTATCTTTAGAAACGTGAAGTTATTGGCAGCATTTTTTTTTCATTCATTAACAGGTTCCTCCACAACTGTAACTGCAGCAGTAGTGGACCAAGGGTTGGACTTGATCTCTGAGGTCCCTTCCAACCCAGCCAATTCTATGATTTGATGATTCTATGATAATGTCTAATGATCTGTGCATTACACACAGCTCTCTCTACAACTCCATAGCTGACAAAAAAAAAAAAAAAAAAAAAAAGAAAAGGGCTACCAAGAAATTTCATGTCTTCACATCCCACAGCATAACGGGTTTGTTGCTTTCCCAGCTTTTCCACTAGAGAAGATCAGGACTATTCAGACAAGTAAGCACATCTGTTTCAGTGTGCAGCTGCTATGTCTTCAATTGCAGTTTAATGAGATTCCTAAAATGTTTGGTACAGGATGTGCTTCTGATCTTCAGTGTCATTATGCAAGTCTGCTATACTGCTCCTAGCTTAAAAATGTTAAGAACAGCTGTGCTGATAAAAAACTAGTTGAAAAGCTATTGGTGGTGCTGTTGTAAGAAAAAGGTGCTGAGCACTGAATATTCTGATTTCCCTAATGTCTATCTTTAAACTTTGTGCTCCCACATCTTTTTCTTAATTTTTCCTTTTTTTTTTTTTTTAACATAAAAATATTAATAAAAATGAGTTCTACTTCTTCCCTCCTTCTTTTGGGATTGCAGGGTCATAGTAAAGACTGTGTGGTCCTAGTTATCACGAAAATGTCAAGTAAGAAGGAATTCTTCAAATTACACTGAAAAATAACACGGTAAAACTGAAAGTTTAAATCATACTACTCGAAGTAGATACAAGCTTAAAGGATGGTAGCATTCAGACACTGAAACAGGCTGCCAATGTAAATGTTGCAATCTTTCTTGAATGAAAACTGATTCCTTTCTAAAATATATTACTTCACTAAAAATACAAATTCTTGTACATACAAATACAGCTCTGTACCATACCAGCTGGAGGAAAGTGTGATATCCTGCAATGATGAGCCTGTAATCTGGCAATTTTTTACAGTCTTAAGTTATAGTATAAAATTCTCAAACTATACATAACCAACTTAAATTCTAATCTAGTAAGGGTCACTTAGTAAACCATTATGTAGCTCAAATGCCCTTAGCAGGTTCCTAACTTTAGTCCCAAGGCAATTTTAAAAATGCAGGACATCTTTTGCTATACTGTACATACACAAAAAAGGCAAAGGTCTAAACCGTAAGTGTTCGAGTGACTCACATAGCACATAACATCAGAAAAAAAAATTCTTGGAGCATGAAAGCCAGCTTTGTATTTCACTTGTTCTTTCAAATTACAAGTAAACAATATTATTTTAAATTTTATTTTACCTTTCCACTTGGAAAAGCTTTAGGGCTAAAAATAAACATGAAATATGCCTACAGTCATTGTTGGGAAAGGTAACTGAAAGCAATTGCAAAAAGGTAGTATGACATTGATTACTAACATTTAAAATTATTGTGAAAACTTATGGGTGCATTTAAAATGAAATAAGATTACTATTGATCAGAAAGACTGACATTGGAAGTGATAGCTCCTCTATAAATGAATGATGTGGTAAAAGAAGAAAGTTTGATGTATTCTGCAGTTTTTGCTGATGTTTTAGAACAAACAAATGTTTTAATAACTTCATTCCTTACGGGGACAGATATTTAATCTGCAGAATTATATATAGGTATTGATCTTCTATAAGCTAATTTTGGAGTTATTTTTATTTTATTTATTTTTTATATCTGGAATCCACTATCTTCTGAAATTCCCTAAGAAAATCTGCCAATTAAAAAAATGATGACTTCTCTGTTTTTTTGTCCTAATCTAAAACTTAAAAATATCCTGCTGCTCTACTGCATTCCCATGAATCCTCACATCTGACAATTGGTAACACTTTTTTTTGCCTACTTCTCAGGCTACCTAAAGAAGTGCAGTTCAGAAAAAGTTAAAGTAAACTTTGCAATGTGTACTTGGTCCACATATCCATTCCATGGATCATCCCCTATTGTAAGGGTAACATGTCGTGTGGGAATTCCCCAAGTAAAAGAAACTCCCAGACATCTCAGAATTCACATTGCATTTCCTATACACAAAGTCATCATCAGTCAAGCAGCACAACAAAGTGGTTCCTTGGTTAGATTAAACTAAGGAAGAAAAAATGTATTTTTTTTCTCAGTTCCTTTTTCTGAAACACTCAAAGTTAATTATAGCTGGATATGAAGAAAGATCACATGAATAGTTTTTTTCATACTTGTAAATACAAACTTACTCTCTAGAAGGAACAAAGAAGTCCAATTTTTAGCAGAAAATACTGACCTTTTGGTAACAATTTTGACCTATCTAGCACAGTAATATCTAGGCTTTTAATATCCAGTTTATTTGTTTGTCTTGGGGGGATGGTGTGGTGGTGTTTGCTTTGTGGGTCTTCTTTTGGTGGGAGGTGGTGGGATTTTCTACATAGCAGCTGATTGTAAGATTCAGGGGGAAAAGCCAAAGATTTAAAAAAAAAAAAAAATGTATCTAATTCAGTCAACAGTCGGTTTGTTTCACCTTTTAGAAAGTATATTTAAACCTGGTAAGTTTCTTCTACTTAACTGTTTATAACGACAGCATGTTTATTCAGTGCTCTGCAGTAATGTATCCACTACCATGAGAAAGAAAGAATTCATATGCAAAATCTTATCTTTGTCTTCAAGCAAACAAGTTCTATTATTTTTTTCTGTGAGTTTCCTTTAGATTCTTGCTATTTTCTTTTTTCCACCCCTCTCCTAGAGAGCTTTTTCTCATTCTGAGCCTAACCATTTAAAGTTAGACAATTTTTTTTCTTCCTTTGCTCCCTCCCCAAATAAATGAAACAGAAAATAAGGTCATTCATCACAGTTAGATAAAATCAGAAAGTTCATTCAGCAAATAAAACGATTTCTTAGTAGACATATAGAATTCCTATGCTATCTAGTCTTAAGCACAATGAAGATTCTAAAGATGTACAAAATCCTGATTTTTATTTTATTTTTAATATCTGGAGAAAATATTTTATTTTTAATATCCAGGGCAAGGCTGATTTGCAATGATGAAATAAAAAATGCAATCTACTCAGACTTGCTCTGTCTGAATACACGAGATTGGCAAGCCCCTCTAATTGCTTTATCATATCTTCTACAAATTCCTACTTAGTCACCTTGTGTGTATTGTGACAACATTCACAAGGAAACCATAAGAATTTCTTTGTGTAAAGGCAAAATGAAGAAGAATTGTACAGGGGATTTTTTTTTTAGTTACTTTTTATGGATTAGAGTTGTGAAAAGAACAATTAATCTAGTTATTAATGAGATCTCGGGTTTGTTCACTGTCATTCTTTGACTAAAAACCCCATCTTTCTTTTATTTCAGAGGTAATCTCTTCATGCACTATTCCAGTCCCATGATGCACTTCCAAATTACAGTTAATAGTAGCAGACTGTCAGATAAAAGGAGTTCAGAAGAGAGCCACTAATTCCAAAGGGTGTACTACAAAAACCAATGGCTAGTTCTATTCAGATAAATAACTTGGTCTCACTTTCAGAACTATCTGTACAGGATATTATCAAATTAGACAACAACTGGGCAGTTAAAGAGAAATCTGATTGTTGAAAAAGGGCATTAATTATTTTAATTGGATTTTAATTTAGTTATATTAGTGAAGTCAGCTCCAAGATATTTTTATAATGAAGGTATAAAACATTTGGATTCTTATGTCTTCACAGCCTAGATATTGAATTTCCAAGGGAGACAAAACTTCTGCTAGCTTTACGAAGCATAGACAGTAATAGTTACTCAAACTGCAGCCTTTACTTTCCCGTTTCTCTTGGCCCATTATTTTAATGACAATTATGCAACTTAAAAGAAGTTAATTGAAAGTCATTCCACCACAGAAAACATTATGCATGACCTACATTCATATCCCAGAGCTACTGGGCCTCTTATCCCTTTTTGTACAGCAAATGGACTATTTCCAAGCAGAATGTACCAAGTCCGATGCAGACATTCTATAGCTTTCCTTCTTCTATGGTGTAGCACATAGAAACTACACAGCAGAGATTCTGCACCCTTGTAGAGAGAGGTGTCATATTAGTTGTGAGCTTAAGTCTTCAATTCTGTTGCAGTAAAATTGTCCTGAACAAACTTTCTGTTCTCTCTCTTTCAAATACTTGGGGTGGGAAGTGGAGGAGGAATTGGAATTTGTAAAATATCTTCAGAGACTGTCTTACTAGCAACTGTCAGCCAGGGTACTGAGGAGGACTCACTGCAAGACTACATCCCCCTTCTTTACCTTTTTGTGCAGTGAGACAAGCACAGTCCCTTTCACTTGTATAAGAGGCTTCCGTCCCCGATGAAAACAGCGGTGACCCTCAGAACCTCCACAGCTGAGCACACCCTAAGCCAAGCTACTTTGAAAACCGCCCCTCTTTGCTTGGTGGCACTTCGGGCTGAGCCACTACCCCCTCCCCCGCGGCCCCTGGAGTAGCTCTCGGCACGGTCGAGGCCTTCCCGCTGGGCTGCCCCGGATGGGAAGGGGAAGCGGCTGTCCTTACCTGGAGCGAACACCATGCTGCCGCCCGGGCGCGGCGCGGCTCAGCACCCCGGACAGCTCCCGGCGCCGCGGGGCTCAGCACCTCGGACAGCGCCCGGCGCCGCAGGGCTCCGCAGCACCTCGGACAGCGCCCGGCGCCGCTCGGCAGCGGAGGCTGCTGCGGGCCGCGGTCCCTCCCTCCACACTGCGGAGGGGCGGGGAGGGGGCCGGGGCGCAGCGCGGCCCCGCGCATCCACCGCCCGCACACGGACACGGAACCGGACCCGGACCCGGACACACACGCTCTCAGGGATTCATCACTGCCACACCTCGTCGCCCTGCAGCGGCAGCAGGGGGAAGGGCAAGGCGTGAAAGGTAATAGCGATCTGCCCAGCAAGGCGCCCTGCTAATTGCTCCCAATTACCCCACGGCAGCAGCCCCGCTGCCTGACATTTCGGGGTCCGCTGCTTCCACCACACGCTAACAGCACGGCTAATAGGCTCCGGCGACACTGAACTTTGTCACAGTATTTACTTTTCAAAGAAAGGTTCAAATGCTGAGGAATTTATACTCTGATTTAGCAGGCCTGTTAACCCAGCTCCACTGGACAGAAGCACTTTGATCAAGAGGAAACGAACGTTTCAGGATATAAAAGATGACGTCAGGGCCAAAAGGTAAATAAATTAGTGACTAAGTAATAAAATAAAGGAGGGTTATCACAGAGATAAGAAAAACCTTGAAAATTTCCACCTGCTTTTATATTTCAACATTTCATTTGCTTTTATGCTCAGAGTTCCTGAGGGCTATGAACTTCTACAATAGAAGTGAGAAGCACACCAGTCATAATCAGCACAGTGCAAAAATAATTTTTTTTTTTTACTTTTTTTTTTTACTTAATTGTTCTGTGCAAACTGACTCCTGCAAGAGGCATTTTGGAAAATATTGATTAACCCGTGCAAATTAGAGAAAGTAGATTGGAAAGGAAAATCAGCATTAATATTTGCATATAATTTTTGCAACAGGAAATATATTTTCTATCACATGTTCAGAAGCTACGGATGTTCCCACAAACTTATTTCATTCTTCTCATAGCCTTTTATACATGCTGAATTGTCCAGATAAACCTGGAATATATGAAGTCTCCAAATAAGGCCTTATTCTTAACATATGGATACAGAAAAGCACTACTTAAAAATTCTACCTTTGTACTTGAGTAAGAACTCAAGAATGGCATCACCATCAAAGTCACAATAGTCTGTGTGGTGGTGGTGGGGGTTGTTGGTTTTTTTTATTGTATTTTTTGCTTGGTTGGTTCATTTTGTTTGGGTTTTTTCCTTAATACTATTTAAGATAAATTATCCTTGGGAATACTTTCCAGATTCACCATCAAATACCATTTCTACTATCTGATTTCTGGATATTCCTTTTATCACAAGGTCTTCCCCTTAGCAATTTTAGTTCTTTATTGCCATACATTTGTCTCCTGTCTTATATTTCAGAGATTCAATTTAACTTCTTTTAGATGGCATGTGAATTAAATAACCTAAACATTATACCTCTGCTCAGAAATGGTATTCCATCTAAGAATGTTACTTCAAACATTTTCAGTCTACCCTCTTTTTTTTTTTTTCCCCATTTATTGTCATTCTCATCCACCTTATGTCTGCAAACTGATACCTATGAATTCAATTAGAATAATTTCCAGTACAGGTACCCCACATAAAATACAGAACAGATTACAGTCAGCAATATTCTGAATTCTTAAGAGATAGATCAAGGGTACCTTATGATCTTTATAAAATCAGGATATGACAGATATTTTGGAAAGACTTTAGGAAAACTTGCACTGGTATTTTTTATTATGCACGTGTTATGTGCCCCTTACCTACTTGACTCATATGTTTGCGAAAAGAAAAACCAACAAGTTAATCCACTTTCCCTAAAACAAAACAGAACAAAACAAAAAAACAAATAACCCAAACTGTGAGATATATTTCTATTACATACATCCTCAAAAGAAATTAGATGTATGTTTCTGCAAGAGCTGGTTTCAAAATGGTGGTGCAACTTTGGAGAAGATTTTTAGAACAATAAATATGATTCAGTGATTTGAAGGTCTGCAAGTAACCTGTAAAATTCTATGTGGGTGTCTTCAACTTGGTAACTGAACTGACACCATTTTGGTGAAAGAATAAAAGTCATTACTATAACTTTCTACACACATCTTTCTATAACTGCTGTCTGCATCTAATGTTACCTAAAACAGGCATACCTTATTTTACAGTCTTCAAATTTTTTGCTCAAATTAAAACCTCCCAGCATAATTAGTGTTTTCTGACAGAGGAAAAGAAATATTATCAAAAAGCACCTTGGGATTCTTTTTTCATTTAATTGATTTTTTTAATTTCAGATTTGGTCTCAAGTTTAAATACACAAAAATCTGAAATAATTGCAACAAGACAGAATTCTGTAGTGAATTGCCACCTCAAAAGATGTGCAGTTAATTGAGTACAAGAACTACAGTTCACTTATAATTATTTTCATTCAATTTCATATCAGCAGAGAAAAACATCATTTATGCCCAGTTATGTAAGAAAAAAAACCCTTGAGAAAGAAGCACATTAGAAAAAATGAGGATATATTATTAAAGTACAATACATGGCCTTGTTCATCATAAATGTACCATCAACGTGTATGAAGTAGAAAATATAAAAGCACTTACAAAAATATCTGTATAGCTTTTTATCAGTAGTCCTGCCTTGTGTATCATCTAAGTTCTTACCATCTGAGTGAGGAATTACTATTTTCTTTATAAGCTCAGGAGACTCTAAAGTTCTTGAGTACATATCTTTAGAGATTTTTTTAAGAAACCTTGGCTTACTTAGAGGGTACTTTGTTAAGAACTTTAACATTTTTAGCAGTTACCTTTAATATTTTTAGACAGTTAGAAAAATCAAGTTGACTGATGTCACTTCAAATCATCCATTGCAACTTGTAATTCTGTGGGTTTACATCTGAAATAAACCCTTTGCTCTGATGGATTCAGAACCTTAGCAAACATGTTTTAAGGAAGAACATATTTTTACCTGAAGGTGTTCAATGTTTCAGTGTTTTGTTAACAAGATTGCAGATTTAACATTTTTACAGGTAGGCATCTGAGTGTTTCTGGAAGAATCATTTGGAAGTGATCACCTAAATATAAGTGAACACCTACAGTAAAGTAATATAAAGAGAGATCATCAGGAAGCTTTCATTATGTCTCTATCAAATGCTTATTTCGTATTTTATAAAAAGGTTTTTCCCCAACTTTGAGAAAATAAACTAGCTCTGAGCAATTTTTATATTTCTTCACACGTGTCAACATTAATGATCAAAACTGGCTCTATGGGAGGGAAGATTAATATTTTCCTTCTGATTGAACTACTTCATGTCTTTTGCTGCACTGGGTACTGTCATAATGGTCTTCAAAAAGCAATTACAGCCACGGACTATCCTATGGTTAAGCTTAACAATAAAAATCTTTCTTAGCCAAGTAGCAACACATTACATCTGAAACTGCAAGGAAATTGTTTAGAGAAAATAATTGTAACTGAGTGTCACAAAGAGATATGTAAAATCATTTAGATGAAGTGTCAAATGGTCATTTGCATAGCATGGATATCCAGTTTCCTAGACTTAGGCTTGAACAACTAATGCCTTTGTGATTAATATACCTAAAAGACAGGTGTAGGGAATAAAGACAGAAAAGAAAAAACAAAAATCCAAACTGATAGAAGTACCATTCTCCTGGAAAAGGAATTAAATGTAAAGCTAGTTACCTTTCCATGAGAACTCCGGAAGAACAGCAATGCACAGGACCTCAGCAGCCAAAAACACGAGACCTTGAAAGCCTTCAGGAAGAATATGCAATGTTTCAAGAGACCAGAAAAAGTGAATACAATTAAATTAAAGACAAGTGTGGCTATTAGAGTTTCAATACTTCAGTCTATTAATTTTTCTTCATTAAGCTGAAAAACTGCATAGTAATCCAAGGCTAAGATTTACAAACATGAATAAATATTAGATAGAATCTCAGAGAAACAGCTGTATGGTTGGGCTTTTTTGTTTTGTTTCTTAAATATCACAAAGATGAGTCCACCTTAGGACTTCTCACAGCATGTAAAGCCCTACTTCCATGTAGGGAACTTCTCTTGCTGATTACATCAGCACCCTCACAATATCTGAATGCCTTGCACCTGTTAATAATTACCTTCCAACAGTCCTATAAAAAGTAAAGCAGTATCTCCCATCAGTAAAGATGGGAGTCAAAATTACAGATAAGCTTAACCCAAAGCAAATGCCAACCTGTAAGAAACAAAGAGCTAGTAAATACAAGAACGAATGATTCACCTTAAGCATTCATACAGATACAACTGTGTAAAAATCAGTGGAGACAACAGAGCTGCAGCTCCCACCTGGCACACTTCTACAGACCACCAGTCCTTCTGCTTAGACAGATGAATGAGTCACAGCCCAGAATTCAGAACCTATAGATAATGTAGGAATTCTTTTATACAGCAAGGGATCCAGTATCATCAAGTAATGACTGTATTTAGCAGAGACACTGTGAAACATCAGAAGAGACTTAAGAGGACCTCATATACAACAGCTGACTGATGATATGGACAAGGCTATACCACTCCAAAAACCCATAGGCTAGGTTGTCAGTCTGCCCCAAGTAAAATTCTGAGCTTCAAACCTTTTCTGTTCTACCAGCACAACAACACATCTGATAGATTTAAATTTAATAGTGTCTTTTTTTTCCATAGAAAGTGTTTTTAAGGCCCTGATCATACCACACTTAGTGGTGCCTGTACCTTGACACAAGTCATAAAATTAGGT
Source organism: Heliangelus exortis (assembly GCF_036169615.1). Taxonomy (NCBI): domain Eukaryota; kingdom Metazoa; phylum Chordata; class Aves; order Apodiformes; family Trochilidae; genus Heliangelus; species Heliangelus exortis. Next base: position 101,430,927 of record NC_092423.1, on the reverse strand, counting down.
ATGTGCTCAAGTCTTCAAAGAACTAAAAAAGCAATAATAGAAACATAGAATCAGCATGTTTGGAAAGGAACTTCAAGATCATTAAGTCCAACCATCAGTCCTACATCACCTTAACCACTAAATCATCTCCCAAAAAACCTCATCTACCCAGTTCTTTAATGCACTCAGAGATGGCAAATAAATCTTCATGCAGCATGACAAAACTACTAGCTAGTGAGCTGAGGAGAAGAAAAGTCAGCTTTAAAATAAATTAAGACATTTCCAAACTTGCATGAAAATACTATCTCATTTAAGTCCCAAATAAATTCACATATAACATTTTGATAAATGTAACCAACCTAAATATTACATGCTTAATTAAAGTCAAATAAAACAAACATACCTGTAAATATCAAAATAATCATTTTTACATGCTAACAAACAGCTTAGACTGTTCAAGAACTAAGAACGGATCACTATATTTGATTATACCAATATAAAATATAAACAGTATGTAATACAGAATGTAGTTTCCTATGTTGTCCTATAGAGTCAAAAGGATAGGAATTCCATCATGCATGGCTAAAAATTAAAAAATTTAGCCAAATAAGAAAAACATATGGATGGACCTTAAACTAAGTTTGAAAACATAACTTTGTGATAAAAGAAAGGATTTAAAACAGCAGAGTATCAAAACTCTAAATTAGGTTATCAAGATTCCAAGAGCCAATTGATCCAATTGAAAAGTATCTATAATAAGACACCTCTACTCTAGCAGAATTTATCACATCCATCAAATCTGGGCAACCCTTTGATTACATTTAATCCATTCGTGAAAAAATGAGATATCTACAAAAAAGTCATAAGACTGGATAAAAGAAAGTTTCTTTACCAAAGTGGGAAATTAAACTTATGTTTCATACTGAAAACACTTGCTAACTCTTCTAAAATGATTAATTACTAACATTAGTTAAAACATTTCTAACATACCTCTATTTATGACAGTAGTCATGACATTTTCAAGGAAGAGTTTCTGATGCATTTCAGGGTTTGTTTTTTTTTTTTGCAGACTGAAGGGAAAACACCAGTGTACACAAACTTGCTAGCCACTCACTTTGAAAACTGTAGGTTTTGTTACTATGTGTATAGCTGCACGTAACTGGTAGTCCATCTAACCCATCTGAAATACAAAAGCAAGGGTATAGCTGTTCCTTCTTATTTGCCTAGTAGACAATTGAAATATTTTCCCTTATTTGATTTAAGATCAAGAATTTCAGAAATAAAATCAGAATAGATCAGGTCCATTCAATAAAAGCATTCAATGAAACCTTATTGCTTTTCAGGGCTATGGTGTTTCACGTACAGTGCTAAAAAATTAAAGATCAAAAGCTTTAAAAGTTTGTCTCAAAATTCTAGTTTAAGCTCTATTGTGCCCTTTAAGAATAAGAATATAGTGGCCATGATTTTTACAGATCTTACTGGAAAATCTGAATGAACTAGTAAAATATTACTGGTCAAAATAATAATAATAAAAACCAACAGTAATAGCTGTTATAAGACATCTTGTAAAAAGAATATATTAAAATGTATCTTCAGATGGGGAAAAAAAAACCCTGTTAAAAGGAACACAGAGAAATCAGAAAAATGGCAGAGAACAGAATTCATTGTCTGGGAAGAACTTGCCATTGAACAAAAGGCAACTCTCAACAAAGAATTCTTTCCTCATCTTCAGTTACAGAACCAAAGAACTACATTTAGAAGTCCTTAATTTCAAGTATCAAGTGGCAATGTCTGATACCTAGGATTTATATATTCAGGCCTTTGAATGGATTCATATTTATAACTGGTAGGGGAAAAAATCTATCATAACTTCAAGTTTAACACAGAAGCTTTAAGTAGAAAAACAGAAGAAAAAAATCTTAACATTAAACCAGTCTACCTGACATCACACAGTGAAATAGAGAATCTACCCCTATGCTTTGGATTAATATTATTTGCAATTTCTAAAAAGATTGTTTAATGATTACACAGTAAGTCATCTAAAGTAGACCTAAGAAATTCTGTAGTGTGAAGGTGCCGAGACACTGGCACAGGTTGCCCAGGGAAGTTGTTGCTGTGCCCTCTCTTGAAGAGTTCAAGGCCAGGTTGGATGGGCCTTTGAGCAACCTGGTCTGGTGGGAGGTGTCCCCGCCCATGCAGGGGGGTTGGAACTAGATCATCTTTAATGTTCCTTCCAACCCAAACCGTTCAATGATTCTACGAAGTTAATATTGTCTACTTTTAATATTAGCCAATACTGCAAAAATACCATTTTGCATCTTTTGGGGGTTAACAGTTTTGTCCTTCAGTGGATTAAATACCTATTGTGTACTATAACTATTGTTATCTCCTTAAACTGAGCAATTTGTCACAATTCAAGTTTTCATAGGATTGTTGGACAATATGCAAACAGGCTCAGACTAATTTAAATAATAAAAAACTTCAACCTGTGAATTCTATTCTCTTGAAAAAGCATAAATTAAGTGCTCGCATCTCTCTTCAAAATTCCACATCTGCCACCAGTGGTTGTTGGAAAGGTGTTACGTCTGGTTCTTTCTGTTGCCTGGCTGCTTCTCACAAACACTTTTTAACTAGTGCTGTGTTTCAGCTCACTATTTAATGTGATACCAAAGTTGGGCAAGACCTCGTCCATTTGTTCTCCTACTTCTACCTATGTGCTCCTGTCACTTATCTTGGATCAAATCTAATAAATTGGTTTGACAAGGTAGGTCAACCTAAAACTAACTCACTGAAGCACTGAATTGCTTTTTTATAGAAACTCACTCAGCTGGCTTATCCTAAAGTCACAAAAGCCATTAAATCTGAGGCACATAAGATGGAAGGACCAGGTGCAAAAGGTAACAGCAAGAGAGGAAAGAAGAGAATAGGATTACCCCTTTTAGCAACAATTTGCAGTTTTACTATAGCAGGAAAAATAGAAAGCTGCTGTCTCAGGAGGTAGCTCCACAATAGACAAAGTCAATCTAAAACAGGGCTGCTCTTCCACTGACCCTCGCACTGACTCACTGACTGTGGAGCTACTAAGGAGGGTAAAGAAAAAAAGATGTCCCAAAGTAGTTATTAGTTTTCAGGTGCTTTGGTTCTCCCAGAAGTGGAGGCATTGCATGAATGCTACTGCAGGCAAAAGAAAAACAATAAACTGCAACAGCCATAACTCTGGTATTCTTAAAATCACCATGGATCTGATTCCTTGACCTCATTTAACTTCTCCCTTAGCTTGCAAAGAGGGAAAACTCTCATGATTTAGCTGTGCATTGGACACGAAGCCTATTGCCATGGTGCATTATTTCTCATTTTATTACCACCTAGGATAGACAAATAAGTTTGAGTTAAAGAGTGCTAAGCCTGTTCCTGTGTTCTAAGAACACTGAGAATAGATCTTTGGGTGAAAGGCAGCAGCCATTGCTTGTTAACAAAATAGCACATGCTATACAAACTTCAGGGGGGTGACTATAAGACAGAGTGAGATTTCACTCATTTCACTACAGATGAAATGGGAAGGTCCTGCTCCTTCCTCTTCCATGTTTATCCTCACGCTTGCTCCTCCTTCATCACTTACCTTGCATTGACACAGAAGTACACCACACACCTTTAGGAGCAGGAAAGGAGTGGAGAAGTAGTAAGACTCACCCTTTCGGCAGAACTAAGATTTACCACACAAAGACTAATTTTCTTTTATAAGACTGTACTATCAAAAAAGAAGCTTTATAGCAGAGAAGAATTTTTTTTTTAAATGTTAAAGCTTTAAAATAAAGAGAAACATGCCATTGTAAACTATCGTTCCATACAGAAGAAGCCACTTTCTGTTTACTTTCCATCTTTGCAAAGCAATGAGATCAAATCCTATTGTCATATGAGAAAATATTCATTAATGTCCTAGGCAGATCTCATGAAAACTTCAGTTAATTTTTAACAGAAAATGAGGAAATTTTAATGGTCCTGTTTGGGATATGAAGAAGATAGTCCCCTTAGTATAGGGGAAAAAGGGTTAAATGCTGCTTATGTATAGACAGTATAACTAGAGGTTTCTAGTGTAACAGAGCTCAGTGAACAGATACTTCATGGCTCCCATATTCAGGAAAACAAAATCTATAAACCAATTCTAAATATTGGGTATCAAGGCAATGAAAAAAATAAAAAAATTACCATCTGACTTAAGTGAAAACATTCTTGAACATAATGTACTATAAATACACCAATAAAAAAACTGCCTGTAAGTTGTATTAATTTAAAGTAAGAGTATTTTTGTCTTCTAAAATACTCTAAAGATTGAGCTTCCCTGCATCTAAGCTGCTTACATATGCAGATTATTCATATGTAAAAAACAGGCCATTGGGGGTCAGAAAATTACTAATGTTAGCACTGTAGGGGTTTGGGATTCTTGGCCTTTGTTTATAACAGAATGAGCTTGCATCACAAAATACATTTTTCTAAAATAGTGTATCTTGGAAGGAATTTGGGATGAATGTATCCAGAAGCTCTGCTTTGGCCATGCTTTTTGATATCAATATACTGAATAAATGTGATACAACTTCTATTCATATGGCCTACGTGTTTTGGAAGTTTATCTATAAAAAAATTAGATGGTTACACAGATTATTAAAAAAACCTCAAAACAATAAAACTAAAAAAGCCTATCCCCATTTTAAAGAGCTCTAGTGCTGTTCATATTAGAACTGCTGAAGTTCAGGAAGTTTCAGAGTTCTATAAATATCTCAAGGAACAGAACCTACAAATAAAAAATAAAAAAAAAAATATAAAGGAACAGTGGAGATAGTTACATTGAAAAATGTATCAATATTGTATAAATCACTATTTTTAGCTATTCTATTATTTCAGATTTCTTGTATTATATTTAAAAATCATTCCTGAGAAGAGTTGTCTCAACTCTTATTACACTTATTTAACAAAACCTATTCATGGAAATCCTCCATCTGTTCTGAAATGAATAAGGATGTTATAATTGTAATAGATCTATACAGAGACAAATGAGAGACCAACCCCTGTAATGGAATTTTAAATGAAGCATGCATGTTTCTGGCTGATTGGGCATACTATTGTGATCTACAAACTGTCTGAAAAAGATGGAAATTCCTGAGATATGCCTTCATCTTTTAGCTAGAATTACCCTAGTCTGTCCTGATCTGTAAATGTTTACATTCAGAAAAACTGTATGTCATTAGCAGTAGATGCACTTTGTTTCTGAAATGCTTTGTCTCTACTGCAAGACAGACAGGTGTCTAAATTGATAAACATTTAAGAACAGCTACCTATCCCTAAATATATACTCTAAGCTTAGGGTAGACTTTCTGGTACAATCTGATATTTTAGTCCATGTCTCATCCAGTTCTATAAATTTAAATGTCCTTACTCAGGAAAACATGTATAGCATCTCTAAATCAGAAAACTGGGGCCCAATCTTTGAAAGAATTATAGTTTCAGTACCTAAATGGCCACATTTTGAAGAGTATTTAGTATTCTGCAGTTTTATGTGAAATAGAAGCTGAAATTCTCAAAATCTTGCCACTTTAGCCATCATTTTCTTTCACACAACCACTTTTAAAATTCTGATCTCCAGGCCTAAGCCTTTTCCTAAGATCAATCTGTCCCAGTTGTAGGTTTCAAAGAGCTACCAAGGTGACACAGCCCTTAGAGCCGGTAACTCTTACAGCTGTAAGCTTAAACTGTAGCAGACTTCACTCTGGTGTAAAGCACAACGTTACCAGACCTTCTGTTGTGTCTTTTAATGCAATCTGCTTTTCTGTAAGAATGTCAAACTCACAGCCTTGTGCTCCAATGTCAGAAGGCAATTTTCCTTAACAGTAGGCCTTGAGCTCTGTTGTTCTGTTCAAGCATGTGCTGTCCCATTAGGCTCCATTTTCATTTATTACTTTCAAAAAAACCCCAACCAAACAAAAACCAAAGAGAAGTTATTTAGCTTATCCCTCAGCTTCAAGGCAGAGTTAACTATATTTAAACCATTCCTAACAGATGTTTGTCTAACCCTTTCTCAAATGTCACTACTGAAGACTGCAGTGCCTCCCCAGGGATTCTGCTCTGGTAATTGATTATTTAACCCTTTAAAAGTTTTCCTCAGTGTAGATGTTCACTGCTGATTGTTCACTCACTGTTTCACAATGTAGATTTTTTTCCTTAATGTAGATGTTCACTGCTGTAATGTAACCTCACTATTTCTTGCACCCTTCATAGGAAACCACGAGAACATTTACTTTCTTCATCTTTTACAATTTTAACTCTAATCACCACTGATCTGTTTTGAACAGTTATCAACCCCAACAGTATCACCTAAGAGAAAGTGAACACAATCTTAGAGAAGAAAACATAGCAAGACTAATGTATTTAGAAAAAAAAGTAGATCCCATTTTGGACCTACTATCTTTATATCTATGATCATATACAGTAAAACATTTTAACAATGGTCATTTATCATGTTCCTCAAGAGAACCAATAAAATGCAATGAATACACATCCTCTGATGTTGCACAGATACAAAATGTATAGTTTGTTTACAAACTAATATTACTGTAATGTAAAATGAAGCAACATTTTAAAAAAATATATTGGTAAAAGCCCAAAGTTTACATTTTCTAAAATATTAAGTTCATGTTTTATTTACAGACCAGCTTTCAAACAATTACTGGCTTTTTAAGATAATTGCTTAACCTGATGAGTACATGAATAAAATGAAGCTGTAAAAAACCTCAACCAAACGAAAAAACAATAATCAAAGTTCCATATAACAGTTCAAAAAATGCTATTTTCAATTTCTATTTAGAAAAGCAAGATGTGTCTACCACACAGTAACTTACCAGAAATGGGTCTAACACTTCCATATGCTATTGATATCGCAAGTGACCAATGTTATCCAACCACGTGCCCAAGATTGCATTATTTTTCCCATTCTAGCTTCAAATGAAGTTTTGACAAAAGTTGCAGTATTTACAAATTTAAAACAAAGGATCTACATCCCTTTGGATTACGTTACCACTCTTACTGTGTCTTCTGTTGTTGACTACACATAGTAGACTGCAATCCAAAGATCACTTTTTTTTGTTGACTGTAAGTTAACAGTTAAACCATCAGCATCTACACCAGCTTGTCTGAAAAAAAAAATAGGCAACTCTAAGTAACAGATTATTAGTTAACATTGATTCTGGATCAATTATGACTGAAATAACTCACTGAGGTCCCCCTCTCACTGAGAGTTTGTGTGACAGGAGGTGGAAGTTTAAAAACTTGGACAGCAACTCTTAGCCAGTGTGAGCATCCAGGACACAAGCCCCAGCCTGAACCCGTGGCTGTGCCCTGCAGCAGTGGAGCTCTGGCAGTGACACCCTGTCACCACCCAGTGCAGCTTATTCCCTCCTTGTCTTAACTGTGCTAGGTTGAATGAACTGAAAGCTGCATAGTAAAAGCTACAGCCTCAAGGTGTATTAAACTTAACTAACTTCTATTGGGTCTGAATAAGGAAAATATCTCCCTTTCCACACCCTTTTTCCTTTGGGGCTCAGTCCCATCTCCAGGGGCCCAAGTAGAAACAAATAAAGCAGACTCTTTTCCCCACAGAAGGGAGTGGTGAATGCCATGACCCTTCTGCTTTGTCAGCCAAGATCACTGTGAATACTGCAGGTTTGTTTCAGAAAAGCAACTGTTTCATTAAACTTGCCACCTCAGTTAAAGTAAGAGGATATCTGAGGAAATGGAATAAGAAGCAATTCCATTTTGATCACCATCTCCCCTTACTCTGCTGTACCAACCTCTAGCACCATTAGGTGAGAAAAGGAAGCATTCAAAAGCTTAGGGAATCAATGTCTGTTTCTCAAAAACTGTAGGTACAGCACTTTGAAAATTATGAAAAAAACAGTATTTTTTTCCATGGTTATTTTCTGAGATCTCAGAATTTTTAAACATTACTCACTGATTTCACTGTCTGCATTGTATGCAGCATTCCATACTGGATGAAACAAAGCATCAGCCAGTGATGATCCCTGTTTTATAGAGAACTTGATCAAATTCTCAAACTAAATCAGGTATTAGTGCATTATATTACTGATGAAAACAAAACTATTCCATATTCTAAGAATATCCATCTCTGAAGTATTTCAAAATACCTAGCCAAGCAATGCTATGTGTTGCTATGTAGCATTCAAACCCTCTAAAAATATGTTTTCTTGAAAAGATAATTCTCAGTCTAAATGTACACCAACAATAAATTCTGTTAAATTTAATTTCTTATATTATTTCCGATAAAGTTCCTGCTTTAGTTTTTAACTACAAGCTATTGTTTCTAGCTGCTGCTCTGCTTCAGCAGCCATGGCTGCTGCCTGTAACTGTTCTGTTTCACTCTGGATGGAATTGGCTGTCGTAACTTGTTTTCTTTCACTGTGCATATTGTTCTCATGCCTTTTTAGATCAGATGCTTTAGCAAATGCTTTAGTGCAGGAACTGCAGACAAAAGGTTTCTCTCCTCGATGTCTTCTTTCATGGTCTTTAAGGTGGGACTTGTGCTTGAAAGCTTTATCACACATATGGCATGCAAATGGCCTCTCGTTACTGTGAACTCTTTCATGCTTTTTTAGGTCTGGTGCACGAATAAAAGACTTTCCACATACCTCACAACTGTAAGGCTTGTAACCTGTGTGTATTTTCAGGTGTTCTTTCAAATGAGCTTGCGTGGTAAAGCCCTTTGTACACATTTCACAAACAAACGGTCTATCAGCAGTGTGTAGCTTTTCATGTTTTCTCAGTCGTGCTTCATCAGAAAAGGTCTTACCACAAGCCTGACATACAATGTGTTCCCTGTGACCGTAGAGCAAGTACTCAAACTTCATGTCCCCGGCTGCTGTTGTCCAGCCTGGCGTCTGTTCATCTTTCACTTCACTTATGCCATCATTAAAAGTCAAAGCCTGAGGGGTCTGAGATCCTAAGTCTTTTGATTCAGTTGTTTCCATAGGCTCTACTTCTTGCCCATAGCAGTTTACTTTTCGAACTTCTTCGCTTCCCAGCTCTTTGAGAATGGCCTCTTGCACTCTCAGGGTGGTGGTAGGTGATTTTCCATCTTCCTGACTTGGGGGAGTTCCTTCCACAGTCACATCTGATGGACTATCATCGTGATCTCCAATTTCTTCCACCTCATCATCTTGGGTATCATTAGGCTCCCCCATGGGACGGTTGATTTTCAGACAGTACTTGCTCTTGGACTGTGTGCTTTCTTCAGGACTAGACACATCACGTTTTTGAGAGCAGAGTTTATCCAGAAATCGAATACCAAGAATCTGGCCTGAAGACATCATCAAATTTACATCCTCTTTCTTAACAGAAATCTTTGCAGTATACATGTAATTGAGAACTTCCTCAAAAATATCAGAACGAAGAAAATCTATTTCTATTACTGATGAACTATCAACTTCTAGTTTTTTGAAAAGCTTTTTGAAGTAAGTACTGCAGGCAGCAAGAACACATCTATGTGCTCTGAATTTAACATCTTCAACCACGATAGCTATGTCACAAAATTCTCCTTCCAGACGCTGTTCATTTAATGTTTTCAGAAACACGGTTTTGTGATCGTCGTCATTATATTTAATGGTTTCAGACATACTGATGAAAAACTCCTGTAAAATAATAAGGGAAAGTTTTGTAGTTTTTATTAGGTAGTCTAAGTTATAAAATCCCAACAGCCAGTGTCATGTACACACTAAAAGAATTGCCAAATATCATTCTTTGCTTAATACAACCAGAAAAAGCCTTTCAGATTATAAAATCATTACTCTTAGACTTCTTAAAATTGTGAATAAATAAGGTTCTTTTCCTAGGTTAATCACTTCACACAAAATAGAACAATTTACAAAGAATTTTTTTTTGTAGCAGGATATTACTTTATTCAAATATTTATTGATTCAGTCATCCAAAACTGGAAACATTCTCTGCCGCTGTTCCCAGTAAACGTACAATCCAACTGAAGTAGAAGACATTCTTATATCTACAGGAAACATTAATACTAAAAAATGTATAAGAAACACTCTAAATGTGTCAGCATAACAAAATGTGAAATATCAAATATAAGTCTTACCATGAACAATGCAGGAAATTTTCTAAACAAATGATTATTAAAGATGTGATAGGAGATTAACCCTTACACCGGGCCACCTTCAGCCTGTAAGACAGGAAGATAGCATTTTTAAAATCATAAAATGTATTCCAAAGTGGGTTAAAATTAGTGTGTTAAAACAGCATTTTCCATTATTTAAAATGATTAAAATGCATTGGTAAAGGTCCAGTTACTTAGACTGATTCTACACATGTCTGCATAAGTTGATCTGATAGTGCTATTGTCCTAAACCTCCTGCTTACTTTTCTCTGGCTCCTTCATTTCTCTGACTCCACTTTCCTGTTATTTACTCTACACTAGATCTAAAAATCTGAAAAAGAAAAAAATTCTAGAGGAATCAACAGAGTTAACCCAGTCATATCAGAAAGGCAATTAGTTTCCTGTCACATCAGTGAGCTGAGCAAGCCTAGCAGAGGGGCTGCCAAGCAAACCAACAAAGAATAGTGGACTGGGGTGTTGGATGCATGCACATCCAGGACCATGGGAAAAGACACCAAGGATACCAGATCTCAAGAAAAAAAATAAAAATGGAGACACCTGAACAGCAGAAGTACAATGCAAACTTTAATTTTAATTATCCAGTCACAGCCTCCCACAGCTATCTAGTTGTGACAGAAAGTGCAGATGCAGCAGAGAGGAGGGAAATTTAATATTTGGTTCAGGATTTGGCTCCATCACCTGGCGTGCAGCTACTGGGAAGTCCTTTCCTTAATACTAATTTATCCTTTACCATATATGAAGCAGAAGCAGCTGACAGGTATGCAACTTTCACTCTGGGTGTTTAACATGGTATGCGAACACTTGACTCCCTACATTTGCCTTTACAGGCCTGGCATCTCAGCATATAGCACCACTAAGTAAAAAAAACTGGAGGAAATCCAAAATTCTTTTCAGCGCCCTACATAATCAGACGTTGAGAAAGCCAGATAGGAAGCGCATAAATATTTGAAACACACAAAAAAGAAAACCAACCCAAGAAACACTGTATTTTTCTGGGCTGTCTGTGTCTGCGGCCCCAGGATGAAGTATAAACTCAGCCCCTGAAGACAGCAGGATTAACAACTGTTTACACAGGATCAGTTTAGAGTTCTTTGCAAGCTGGGGAAAACACTAATTTCTTTTTAAGAGATCAGTAAAACATCACTGCTATTAGCTTAGAAGCAATCCCACCCTGATTTGTTAAACAACACGCAGTGTTGCTAGAATTCTGATGAGATTTACCAAGCGAGAAAACCAACTCTAGGAGAAGCAGTTGGCGGAAAACAGTGTTGCTGAGCACACAGGGGTAACGCAACTGGTGAAGAAACAGTTACCACTCCGCAAGTGGTGGGCACTTGGCCAGAGCACCTCCAGCACTGAGCAAAGCAGGGCAAAACCCCGTTGCCGACAGGTAACTCTATTCCTGCACACGCACACTTTGCCGTTACCACCACAGGAACGTGTGGGACACGTCTGGGGTTGCAACCGTTCTCCTGCCGCCGCCCGGGAGGAGCTCGGTGCCTCGCCAAGTGAGCTCTCCCGGCTCCGCAGACTCGCCAGCGCGGCTCCCGATGCGTGCCCGTGACCGCGGAGGCAGCCAGGCGCACGCCTGCTCCATGCACCCGCCGGCGAGGACGCGGCGCAGGCGGGTTCCCGGCGGGGCCCGGCCCAACCCAACCCCGTCGCTCCGCCGCGGGCCGCTCGCCGCCGCCGCCACGGGAACCCGCGGCTGCCGGCGCGGCCCTGCGGTAGGGAGACACCGCCCGCGCTCCCGGACCGTCGTCGGGGGCGCCCGTGAGCAGCAGGCGACCTCGCCGCGTCGCGCCGCGCCTCTCCGGAGCGAGCCCGGAGTTCACCCCGCTCGCCTCACGGGGCCGCGCCGGAGACGGCGCCCCCCTTCTCCCCCCAGGCCCCAAGGGTCGTCGTGCGGCGCCCGCCCCTTCGGTGGCGGCGGGGGACGAGACGCCGCCGGGTTCCCGCCGCCAGGCCGCGCGCCCCTTTGTTGCGGCGGCCGCATCTGCCGCGCGGGGACCCGCGCGCCCCAGCGTGCGCGTCAGTCGCCGGAGGTGGCGGTGGTGGCGGCAGCGGCGGTGTCCTCCTCCTCCTCCTCCTCCCTCGCCCCCGCCCCGCCCGCCCAGCCGCGCGCGCGGGAGGCAGGCGCGCGACGGCTACGAGGTGCTGAGCGCGGGGGGCGCGCCCGCGGCGCCTCCATCTCACCCAGTGCCAGCTGCCTGAGTTATAACGGCTGCGGCGGAGGGGGGGGTGGGAAGAGGGAGAAGGACGGAGGGGGGCGCGCAAGGGAGCGCGCACGGGAGCGCGCAGCGCAACAGCGGCCCCAGCGTTGGGCGGCGGAGGAGGGGGGTGGGGTGGGGGATGGGGGGAGGGGAGGAAGGGGGAGAGGGCTCGCGCTTACCTGCCGCCCGCCCGCGCGCGCGCCCGCCCGCGGAACCGCACTTCCCAGAGAGCGCGGGCGCCCGCCGCTGCCACCGCTGCCGCGCGGGAGGGGGCCGGGAAGTGGGGGGAGAGGAAGGGAAAGGGGGAAATTGGGAAAAGGGGAATTTGGGAAAGGGGAATTTGGGGAGGGGGGGGCTCGGGGAAGGGGGGGGGGACGGGGGGGTCCTGCGCGCGTCTCTCCGGCCGTCACCGCCGCCTCCTGCACGAGCACTCAGTGCGCGCGCGCGCGCGCCGGGGGCGGGGGGTACGTGCATGCGCGGTGCGAGCAGGGCGCGCCCGTGCCGGGGAGCGTGGAGGAGGCGGAGGACGTGGGGAGGGGAGCCGGAGGGGGGTGGAGGGAGGGGAGCGCGCCGGCTCCATCTCCATTTTCGGGGGACCCGCCCGGACGGCGGCGGCCGCTGTGCCGGAGAGGGTAGCAGCGGCGGGGCGGGCACACCGGTAGCAGTAGCTCCCGCCGTGCCGCGGGCACTCGCCCCGCCGCGGCTGCGCCCGCGATCCCGATGGCGCCCCTGCCCCCGCTTGGCGGCGCACGGCGGCGAGCTCAGCGCGGGCTCGGCCCCGAGGCGGGGGCGGGAGGGGGCGGGGATGAGCGCGGCCGCGAGAGGAGGGCGCGAGATGGCAGTGGAGCGGCGCCGGGCAGGACGGGGCCGCGCGCCGGGCAGGCCCCCGCTGACGGTTGCGAAGGCACCGAGAGGCGGCAGCGGTCCCAGGCGGCGCCTCTCCGGGAGGCGGGTTCGGCCCCCGAACCGGTTTCTCAGGGCCCCGCGGCCCAGCCCGGTGGTGGGCGGAGTGGAACGGAGCGGGGCGGGTGGTTAATTTAGGCGGGATTTTTAAAAAGCGGTTATCCGAGCAGTGTGCGTTGGCGGGCGCCCTCCCTCAGGTCTCGGAGTCTCGGGAGGCGTCCGCCCGCGCGTTGTGGCTGTGGGGTAACCGCTGTGCTACAGCAGCGGCCTGCGCTTTACTTTCCTGCCCCTCCGCCCCCACGTCTGCTCGTGTCCTCCGTGTCACAGGGAGGGAAAGGCGGCTGCCTGCGGCTGTGTCCAAGCACTTTCCATTGTTTAAACCTCTGGGGGTTTGAATTTTAGAAAAATAACGCGATCGCTAAAAAGAAAGAAAGAAAGGCCATTATCGCATTACCTTCCACCTCCTACTTTTCAAAACCAGTTCGTGAGATGCCAGCCTAATGGCACAGCATCCAGTGAAATAATTTGTGGATGTGTAAAAGTTTTGTTTCTCTCAGTACAAAATGCAGCAGTTCTGCTAGGGAAAAAAGAAGGCTCGGCATAGTAACTACTTCTGTTGAAAATTACAGCGGTGTAAATAAGTTACTGGAATAGTGGAATCATCTGGGAGCGAAATAGTGACTTTTTTTCGTTAGGTCGGTAACTCCTTCCTGAGTCACCTCTGATTTCATGTAATGCTCTAATACCTGTAGTGAAATGCTCTCCAGCTGGATCACTGCTTTTTAAAAAAACTGATAAGTAAAAGATTTAATTTTTTTTTCAACCCAGTGTTACATGTAATGGATGTCTATAGTGCCTGGGTAGTCAAAACAGCCAGGCTTAGTTTGGTATTAATATCAGTGATCTGCATTCAGGAGCCAGAACTGTCTTATATCTGCAAGTATTTCTGAATCCTCTACAACAATTACCTCCAGCGTGGAAGGCACTTAATTCTTTTATGATTTTGTGTCGTGCTGTTTCTTCCTTTGACAATGCCTCAGACACTCCTGCAATACCCTTATCCAATGGCTGGGTTTGCCATGCCAGCCAGCAAATTCCATCTCTTCATTTTGCTATGCTCTCTGTTCCTGCTGTCTGTGTACTGCCCAGCACTACATGGGTATACTTAATATCTAGGGCCAGGTTCTCCTGTAATCAGAATTATATTCCCGTTGGGGAAACAAACAGTACCAGGTATGGCCAGGGATTTTTTTCTCCCTGCTTTTCCATGTCATAAGCTACTTCTGCATTGTGTACTCTGTGCTTCAAATTGTATCATTAGTAGCATACAGGTAGTAAAATAGAGGAAACATATGTTGCATGTCCAGACATGAATTGTGAAAATGAAAAATAAAGCATTGTTGCTGCTTAACTGTGTTGTGGTTTTCATTACATGTGATGTCCCAGGTATTTGCCACGTGGTCTAAAGTTGGCAGTGCTGTTTGGTAAGCTTACAAACAGAGAAAGAATTTCTCATTTCTGTGTGAAAATGCTACTTGCCAGATTGTAAATGCTATTTTATTGCCAAATAGAGATATTATTATAAATAATACACACTTTAAAATCAGCAGTACAGGGTATCAATAAATTTGCAGGTGCAATTCAAACAGCTGCTAATAAGTGGCTTGTTTAAACTGTTCCATATGGCACAATTAAACATTTGCCTGTGACTGCTCTTGCTGCAGTCCCTACTTTTGGCTCCCTACTTTTGCCTTTGCAGGCCCGACATCTCAGCATATAGCACCACTAAGTAAAAAAAAACTGGAGGAAAGCCAAAATTCTCTTCAGTGCCCTACATAATCAGATGTTGAGAAGTGGAGGAGAAACACAAACCAGCATCACGTGCGAAACACAAGTTTCTGGTGAAACCTGCTTGTCCAAAGTGCACCTGTGAGCCCGTACCCTGCACATCCCAGGAACACTGTATGCTTAAAAAATAGCAGAGGAGCCTACAAGTCACCTCAGGTGCTTCTTTGAGGAAAGCACAGGTGGGACAGCTGCACAGATAATGCTGACGCATGATACCAGGCCTGAATGTGGGCATTTTGCACTAGGTTTTGGAAATAAAGGACAAAAGGTAAGGGTCAAAGAAATTTCTGTTGAAAAGACCCAAGATTGGAAGTATGTGTTATTGAAGGTGAAGCATAAGGGGGTTGATCTGTTCTCCCAGGCAACTCTCAGCAAGACAAGAGGGCATGGTCTCAAGTTGTGCCAGGGGAGTTTTAGGTTCTGCGGAAGAAGTGTAGCCAGGAGGAAAAAATGTCCTCATCATGTATCTGACTGAAACACTTTTCCTATGAAATTAGCCTCTACCCAGCTAGCATGGATTAATATTCAGGCTTTGAAATAGTTTTGCTATTTTCCTGTCTGATGAGCCAGACTGTAGATACTGTGGAGCTGTTGAACCAACAGGCTGTGTCCAGACTGTTTGTATTGCAGAGATATTTGTGGAGAAAAAGGGCCCTTTGTAGGATCCTTTTGTTTGTTTAGAAAATTGTGTAACAGGAGTGAGGAATAACAAATGCCACTTTCTGCAGCCACAGTGAGACATTGGTGATCACATGCAGGAAAAGCCAAAGGTTCACATTAGGTTTGTGTTAAAAGGAAACCTAAATAACATCTTGTTCCACCCCCCTGCCATGGTCAGAGACATCTTCCACAAGACCAGGTTGCCCAAAGCCCCATATAACCTGGCCCTGAGCACTTCCAGGGAGGGGGCATCCACAGCTTCCCTGGGTAGCCTCTTGCTGTGTCTCAGCATCATCACAGAAAAGAAATTCTTCCTCATATCTCACCTAAATCTATCCTCTCTCATCTTGAATACTTTCCCTCTTGTCCTTGAAGAAGTCCCTCCCCAGCTTTCCTGGAGGCCTCCTTCAGATATTGGGAGGCTGCTCTAAGGCCACCCTTGGGCCTTCTTTTCTTCATGATGAACAATCCCAATTCTTCTCAGCTCTTTGATCATCTTCATAGCCCTCCTCTGGACTCGCTCCAGCAGGTCCATGTCCTTCTCATGCTGGGGGCTACAGAACTGGACACACTGCTCCCGGTGGGGTTTTCATGAAAATGGAATAGAGGGGGAGAATCACCTCCCTTGATCTGCTGGCCACACTTCTTGTGGTGCAGGATGCAGTTGGCTTTCTGGGCTGCAAGTGCACGTTGCCAGCTTATATTGAGCTTTTCATCAGCCAACATCTCTGTGTCTATTTATCCTGAGTTGCTGTCCGTCCATTCTCTGCCCAAAACAGGTTGGTATTGCCCCAGCCCAGGTGCAGAACCTTGCACTTGGACTTGTAGAACTTCATGCAGTTTACATGGTGTCATGACCCAGATTGGGCAACCCAGGGAGATTAAGATTGGACCCTCTTGCTTTCTAAATTCCTTCTCGGAGAGAAGCCTTTCTGTGGCAGGATGCAATCTTTGAGTCACACCTGGCCAGAGAGCAATCCAAGGAAATGCTCAATCCATCAGATACCCTTTTGATCAGATTAAGGTGGAACAACATTCAAGGTCTGTATTTTAACATTAGCCTGTTTTTTATCCAGTGCTGATCCAGCATATGGGGGAGGGTTGGTGTTGGTGAAGTTCCCAAAGCCCAACATCACAGCTCCTTCTTTCATAGGCCTGTTTCCCTTAAGCAGTCATTTCCCAATGGTGAATAAGTGCAGCTGAGACATTGCAGCTGAACAACTGGAGAGGATCTCTGCCCCCTCACATTATCCCTAACCTTGTCTCTGTATGCAGGCATTCCACTCTACTGTTGTATCCATAGGTATCAGACAGTCCTTTGGAGCTTAAATGAGGTTTTGCTGGAAAGCTTACAATAGTGTTTGGTGTTTTGACACCACTTTATACAACAGGCCCTGAGGGCTGGTCCTTCACACACACACCCACCCCTTAAGTGTGCCAAGGTCTAAGGGGCAACTGGTTGTAAAATGTACAATAAGCATCAGTGGGTTATGTGTGTTTGTGACAGTTAGATTTATGGACCCTGTATGAGTCAGAAATGATGATATGAACATTGCAATGTTATGGCCAATTTTCATGCATTCAGATTTTATGTAGTTCTTGCATAAATGATCATCGTACAAGGACATAGATTTTCTGTGTTCACTTGTTGTTGTTTGGACTTTTCATCAGGCTGAGTGGGCACTGAAAGTGAAGATACAAAATACCCAGTATCTGTGGGGTTTGTGGGAATTGCAAAGCCTATTAAACATAGTTCCACATGTCAACAAGGAGGATCTATGTAAGCCTCCAGAGTGTAGGTGAATGCAGTAGGACAGAGGAGGACAGTCAGGGAGGAGATGCTTCGTACAGTGTGTGTTTTCCATAGCAACCTGGCAAATTTCCCAGCAGAAATTTGCATGTGAGTTACTCATGTTTTTGCATCATTTACTCTCTTCTGTAGTTTCAAGCATTCCCACAAAGGAAGGACTAGCAGAAACAAATGAGGAGGAGCAGAGCGGAAATGATGGAGTTTGGTGGCACAGCCCCTGCTGAGCTGCAGGAACAGTAAGGGATGGAGAGAGGACATCTCAGGTGATTGAACAGCACTTGATGTCTACACCTGTGCCAGAAGGGACACAAGTCCTCTCCAGAGACCCTGATCTCTACAATCTTATTTAATAGTATTGTATTCTAAGTAGAAGAGCATGCTAATGACATAGTTATCTTACCAGTTAATTCCAATATACCTTGTGATGTGTTTACGTCTAGCTGGAACTTGCATAATTTTGCACACCTTGTTCTCTCCAACGTCTTTCACCCCCCTGTTTTTGGGGGTTTATTTCTTCATGTTTTCAAATTTTCACTCCGTATTTGTTCTCTATTTCTTCCCTATGTCCTGATTCCTCTCATTTTTCCTTCTTTTTCTTCTCTTTCACTCTCATTTACTTTACTCTAGATGGAATTCTTGATTTTATCTGACATCCATATTTGTCTGGAACCTTAAGGACAGTGAGTGAAGAAGGACAGATGCCACTTTCTGGCATCAGGTGCCAGAGGAGTACCATGAAACATCACTTGATCTTCCTCTCCTTCAGTGTTCTCTGTTTCCTTATTCTTGTGCCATTATCTTCCTGCCTTATTCACTTGTGATCTTGTACTCTGGTGCTGAAGCTGGCAAGAGCTACAGGTAGAGAGCCCTCAGGGAATAGAAATGTGTACTGCCATCCACAGTATCCAGTGGAAAGAGGACACTGAGCAGATGTGAGAGGTCCCAGGGGAGAAAGAAAGAGTGCTACACGTTTTTGGATACTTAGTCCTATATAAAGGTGGTATCAGATGAGGAAAAGCCTAAAATCACACATTCAGTCTTAACTTGGATGTTTCTTGACTTTTGATTGTGTAATATATCAGAGGAATACAAGGTATTTTGCTGAATTATTTAATATTCAATAGGCAAGAGAAGTTTCTGTGCTTAGTTCCTGTTTGTATGGCAGACCTGCTAACGTTATGAACACACCCTTAAGAAACAACTGGCCCACAAAAGTGTAACAGCTTCCTCATGCTTGGCCTATCAAAAAATAACCTTTCTCATTCACAGGTCAAGTGTATTTTTGATTTACAGAGCACATATAGCATCTGGTTCTATACCATGGGCACAGTGATTTCAGTTTCAGCCATGTTTCATGTCCAAGGCAGTCTTTCAGTATGCAGTTAATAGAAGAGACTACCGTTCTGTGAATTATTTATGTGATGGACAGTTGTTTGTGTAAGTAGGGCAAGCAATTTTATTTGGATGAATGATCCAAATAGTGTGAGAATAGGCAGAGTGGAAAAATGTAACACTTCTTTTAGGTGGAGTTGTGGTTAGCAAGTTATTGTGGATGTCGTCATGGCTACGTGAAACTGATTTTTATTCACATTTGAATTTTTGACCACTGCATTTTCTGAAATTACATTCACAAGTTACATTTGCCAAGCTTGCCAAAAGTAAACAGTTTGCTGTTTACTATTAAGTTTTTGTTTTCTCAAAAAACCAAGCCTTTTACTGGTTTATTTATTGGAAAAAGGTTTGTTTATTGGAAACTTCCCCTCATGATTAGAGATAGGCTATAATTTAAAAGTCAGTCATCTCACAGCCCTCAGTCCACCTTCACCCTCATTCTTTGTCAGCTGCATGGTTTTTTTACTCCTGAAAGTTAGGTATCTATTGTTTACAGCAAGAATAATTAATGACATTCTCCATTGCTATTTTGATTATGTAATGCTCTGTAAATAAACTACAAGCAATTTCTAACTTGATAGTTTTGCATGAGTCGGCTATACAAGAAACAACACCAAAAGGAAACAGAGTTTTGTTCACATGACACAAAATGCTTGAAATTCTTGTAGATTAACCTGAATGACCAAGAGTCCTACATTCACAAACCTCTCACAAATTGCCATCAGAAGAAAGGAATGAAGCTCCTCCCAAGTAGACAGCTTTTCTGCTTCTAGGTGATACAGCTGCTTTTTTCACTAGTTGGCTGCAGATGCTTATTTGAAGATATTTTTCTAAGCAGTTGAGAGTATTTTGGCATTCATTTTCTTCAAGAGAAGCAGAGAGCTTCCTACAGTGAATAAATTGTACAGCTCCATGAGTGATATTGTATCTAAAGGTAATTCTGCACATTTGCTCATAACCATGAACTTTCACTTTTTTTAAAATGCAGATTTTAGAATAGGGAGCACTTTCACTGACAGTTCTAGTCTGCACATTTCAAGCCTTCATCAGCATTTTCCCTCAAAGAGATCAGAAAGATTTTAGCCTGTTAACACCTGTGCTTTTGATCTCACTATTAAATCTAATTATTAAATTCTACAAATTCTTGTAGAAAGCATGGAAACAATTTTATGATAATTTATGAAAGTAGGATTCAAAACTGATCTAATCTCACAGTGAAATCATTAAAGTTTGTTGGAAAACACATCGCTGAGAAAAACTTAGAGCCAGAGAAAAAGATTTGAATTGAGCTGGATCCAGTCCAGAGGCAAAAAAAATCTCAGCACTCTGTCAGAACTGCTAAATATCAGTGATTACAACTTGTTCAAGAATAAGAAAGGCCTAAATAATGAGAGCAGTGCTTGATTCATTTTAAGGAACTAAATGGTCCTAAAAGTGTTATCCTGATGTCATACAAAATCAAGGAGTTAAGATTTGGCTTTGCAACTTTCACAGTCCCATGGACAGCCTTCCTAACCAGTCATTAGAAGTGCAGAAAAAAATCAAAATGCAACCAAACAATAACTCCTATATCCACTTCTCTTCCCTTAACTGACAGTCTCTTTGGTCATATTAAAGGTGGCATTAACTTTCCAGGAGGAAGAATTAATTCTAATGGTCTTTAATATCAGTTGTTTGAACTAACTTCTTTCTAATGATCTTCTAATAACAGGAATACATAAAATGTCACACAATACACTACATTAAAAAGCAAAACAAAACAAAACACACCAAAAAAAAACCCCCATAGAAGTAGAAACTGAAGTTCTTCTGGTGCTTACTCTTGCTTACAACCTTTTCCTTCAAGAAGAACAAGCCTCACACATTGCCTTCAGGCAACTCGGATTTGCAACTCATTTGCACTGACACTAAATTGCTGTTTAATGTTCCACCTTTTACTGATGTTTTTGGCCACATGTTTATAGGACCACTGCAGGAGGTAGAGTCTTATCCTGCAGACCCAAGCAGAGGAGAAATGGGAAGAGAAATGGAAGAAGAAAAGCTAAGGCACAAAAGGAAAATAATATAGAAGTGGGAAGGTGGAATCTAAGGTTGGACTGGCACAAGTCCAGTAAAGGCAGTGGTACCAGCAGGGTCCCCTCTAGCTTTGCCTGGTCAGAGCATCTTTGGAGCAAGGACCAGCATTTCCACAATGGATTCTGGAGCAATGGCAGGTCCCATGATAAAGCCCATGGTTCCCCTTATCATCTGTTGTACTTCTACTATTGGTGACAGCAGGCCTTTCTGTTAGTTGGATGTGGTTTTCTGTATGTAATATTTTGCAGAAATGGATGTAACAGATACCATAAAATAAAATTAATCTAATTGATCTGATAGATCTGCAGCTGTCCCTAGGAAGCTGTGTAATTTTTGCCCAGGAATGTTTATGTGTGTCCAAATGTGTGTCTGTATATAAATATATATATATATACATATATAATATATGTATGTATATACATGTATGTGGGTAAGCTGAGATAGAGAGGGCTGGTGTGCATGGTTTTTGTTGGAGCACTCATGATGAATATAAGGCCCTTGCTGCTGAAATACATCACACAGTTCTGATTCCCATGTTCTGAAAAGGATGCAAGAAAAAGTAAAAGGGCAGAAAAAAGCTTCAAAATTATTTGGAGGGCCGAAGAAAGTGGTTTACAGAGGAAGACTTTAAATCACAAGCTGTTTATCTTCCTCAAAAAGAATGGATTAGGATGATTTGAATACAATGACTAAGATACTTACTTAATGGAGAGAAAATACTCTCTATAATGGAGAGAAAATACTGAGTGAATAAATGGATTTCTGTCTGAAGACAAAAGACCTGAATTGCCCATAGCTGGAAGCTGAGACCAGGAAACCATTCAGATAGGTAATGAGGCATACTTTTTTTATTATTATTTTTTTTTTTTCAAACTGAGGGAGTGATTAACTGCTGGAACACACCAGCAAGAAAGCTAATGGATTCTCCATCTCTTGGAATCCTCAAGTGAAAAAACAAAAAAGCCTTTGAAGGTTATGCTTTGTCACACACTAGTTAATTAGTTAATTGGCTCAAAGTGAAGTAGCAAGTGACATTGTGTCCTATTTTACCTAGGAGGTCAAATTAGATGGTTATAATAGTTCTCTTTGGCTTGCCAGTCTATGAAATACTGTAGCTGACAAAAGCCTACATTAAAAGAAAAATAATGCTTTGAAGTTAAGCACTACAAGGGTAAAGAAAGAAGAATTAAGGTTACTCTAGTAATCAATGCTATGATCCTCTGTGCATTTGCATTACGATGCACTCTAACTTCCCAGTCACTCAGGTTTTCCTCTCAACACAGAGGTTATAATCCTAAATTTTTCAGAAATCAGACTCTTCTCTTGCTTGATGTAAACAAACAGCTCCTACCTCTTCTTGTATGCGAGCTGGGCCTCAGTGAGGGGTGAAGTGAACAAGAAATTGTCTCAAGAACTGGCAGAATGAACTATGGGAACTCGGGATCTTCAAGAAGAGGATACCCTGTCAGGCCACCAAACATGTCCTGCCTATTCTGAAAGGCAACATGGGAATGGAGAAAGAACGATTATAGAACGATTATATTAAGATTATACTAAGGTTATATTAAGACCAAACATTCCATTCATAAATGCAGATACAGGATATTGGTCACAGACCTGCTGCAGCATACAATGTATTTTTGCAGGGAGGATTTTCTTTCCTATATTTGTGTCTGTTACCTCATATGCAGACAAACACCATGAGCTTACCATATGCCTGTTAGGAAAAGGAATCCAGGAAAAGCCTGGGAAAATTTGCTGCCCAGCTATTTGCTTAATTCATTCTCCTCACAGTCAGTGGGAATGCTGCTACTCATCAGAAAAGTAGATGTGTACACATAATTTATCAATAAAATTTATAGATAAAACTGGCTTGGCAACTAACAGGAATTTCTGAACACGTAACTTCATATTTAGAGAATAAAGCCAAATTTTGATTGAGAAAAAATGTATAGAACTATATAATTATTGTTAAATACATTATAAAGATATCCCTTTCTATGGCTCTGTACATAAGAAAGTATTCAGGAAACAGATTAATTTAAAGTAAAATAATGGTGTAAATATATTTTTAGTGGAGAGGGGAAAGAGGTTTTATTTATAATGCTTTCTGCCTTTGTCTCTTAGCAGTCTCAACATTACATTAAAAAGTTGCACACTGGAGTATGAAAGAAAATCCTAAACCTATGTTTTGTTCATTTCTGGTGTGTCCTATTTTTTAGGCCCTTTCCAAACATATTAATAACATTCAGAGATCTCATCCAGCATCTACTAAAGCAACTAGAATAACTTCTGCTGATTTCTATGAGAGACAGTGTCAAGTTCTACTAAGGATAGGACTGAGAATATCCTAGCTTTCTTCAGGTGTAGTGGAATTTTATTCTGATAAAGTTAAAGTTATTGCTGTAAATTATCAATCGCATTTTCTGTAAAAAACCCAAACCAAACCAAGACCCAAAAACCAAACAAAAAACAACTATATATCCATACAGGTGGATGAGAGTTTGGAAAAATAAAATCCTCTATA
Organism: Heliangelus exortis; assembly: GCF_036169615.1. Lineage (NCBI taxonomy): Eukaryota > Metazoa > Chordata > Aves > Apodiformes > Trochilidae > Heliangelus > Heliangelus exortis. The sequence goes on along the minus strand of NC_092423.1, from coordinate 101,407,330 downwards.
AGATGAAAGTATTATTACTGCCTTTCTGCTTTCTCAGCACCAGATTTTGCAAAAACTGTAATTAATTGATCATTTCTTTTAAATGTATTGAAGTTACTTGCATCCTTCTGTGTTACTCGATGTGAACAAAGTTTGAGGAATAATACAATGATTTTGCTGAATCCTATTAGTTTTACTATTTCAACCTGAGGCAATCCCTGTGCACCAGCCTGGATTTCCTCCAATGTTCATTATTAGTACATGCTTCATCCCTGTATCATACAGCTACTTTTCTTGCCCAAAACAAACCATGCATTAATTGCTTGGTAGTTTTGGCTCCATTCCACTATTAAGGTATACAGACCCCAAGAGTTTCCAATTACTTTTATTATTAAATCACTCCAATGGTAGAATATTGGAGCTTATTTTTAGTACTGTAGGATTACATAATTAGTACAAGTTTATATTTCTTTGCTTTTCTAAAGAGAAGCAAAAAATAGTAAGACAAACAGTTTCTTACATGAAATTAATAATAAACTATTAATAAGCATTAAAGAGTAACATGAGATAAGTGTTTGCTGTTGTGATGGGTTGAGAAGTTGGCTGGGAAGCAGAAAGCTGCATTATGCCTTTGATTGTTTTTAAAGAGGTCATGACCTTGGTCACTCACTTGATTCCTTCTCTTTCCTCCCTTAAGCTGTGCTCATTTTAATGTTTAGCTTATAAAAGTTACCAGAAGGGGCATTGGCTCTAAATACATTGCCTTCCACATTGAAAAAAAAAATCCTGCAATAATTTTTGGACCTCACTGTGATGTTTCAAAATGAAGAAGAGAAACTGTTGGTTATCAGAACTGGTGGGTACAGAGAAACCCTTACTAACACAGAAGTATTTATGCTGTAGAGAAGAATTATTTTCACCATCTCAGAAACACCAAAATATTTTTACATAAGATTAGAATTTATTATCATTTTAAATGAAAACTGTAGGTAGAATAGCTAAGGGAAAAGAGTTGGCAGTCACTGACTTTGTGCATACCCCCATCCCCCCACTACCTCCAATAAACACTTTGAGTAATCTCTGGAATACATCCATGTTTATGGATTCTAACTTTTAATTCAAAACATATCCAGAAAGAAAATGAATATCTAACAAGGATAAAAGATTTGAATCATGATCAATACTTCATTTGTTGTGTAATCTTCAATAAATGGCTTTGCAAGGTTTACTAAATTGTTAAGAGATCTAAAGGTAAGTACAGTAAAGTGAAGATGGGCAGAAAATACTAATTTAAGATAAAATGACCTAAGCAGCTCTTTTTTCCCTCTTCAGTTGTTTATTGGATGCTGAGAGGCTTGTTAAAGAGTCTCAAATATTTGCTGCACTGCAAAAGAAGTAAGTTATGAACAAATAATGCGTAGTGGCCAACAAAATACTTTCTTCCACTGTTAGCATTGACCATAGTGACAAGTACTATGGTGGCCACAAGTGTTTTCAAGGGATGACATTACTCAGTAGTTTAAATTCTCCTCACTTTGTAGAGACCATTTCATTTTGCCTTTATATGACTGCATCATTTGTGTCAATTCACTAGAGTAGAATATTCCCAGTAAAGAGAATAGCGTTTGATTTCTTGAATTAGGTTGGTTGCTTACTTTTTCTTTTGTTTTATTTTGTTTTGGTTTAATCCTGGTTTTACCAGAGCCAGAGCATCCAATTCCTTTTTTCAATTAATTTCCTGTGAGCTCCAATGTCAAAAAAACAAATCCTGTGGCTTTCTGAAGCTCAGGTCTGCCTGTGATTTGCTATTGAATTAAACCACAGCACTCTTCAACAGTGTTTCAGGGCACCCTAATAGCTGTAGGTTGGCTTTGCTACCATTGGAGAAGCTTGAAAATATCCCAGTACACTGTAACTGGTGATGTTCAACCTATGGCAAAATAATCTTACCTCTGAAAGAATTTTTTAAATGCAATCAACTGGACCTTAGAGCATTCTTACAGTGCTGAAGGGGCCTAGAGGAAAGATGGGGAGGGTCTTTTTACAAGGGCACATACTGATAGGGTAAGGGGTAGTGGATTTAAACTGAAAGAGCTTAAGACTTAAATTAGTCTTAAATTAGAAATTCTGCCCTGTGATGGTGGTGATACACTGGAAGATGTTGCCCAGGAAAGCTGCAGGTGCCCCATCCCAGGAAGTATTCAGGGCCGTGATGGATGGGCCTTTGAGCAACCTGGAAGATATTCCACCTGAAAGGTGGAGGGTGTCCCTGCCCATGGCAAGGGAGTTGGAATGAGATTATATTTAAGGTCCCTTCCAACCCAAACCATAATATGACTATAAACTGATGTACAAGAATTCCCAAGGGTAACAGATTTCCTTACATATACGAGTAAACACACTCACGAAAATTAGAAATGCAACGACTAAAGCATAAAAAGGTGTGTTTCAACAGGTAAAGCAAACAATTCAATTTGCAACTGGTATGCTGCAGCAAGAAGTTACAGGATTAGTTTTTGCTGAGACAGGAAAACTATTACTTTTCCAAAGCCGAAGAGCTTGCATAAAGGACAAGACTGGAGAAGATCCATGGGATTTACCTGCTACATGTTAGAATGCCAATTGGCTGTGGCTTGCCACTTTTAATGGGATGACATTAGAGATTTGGACTTGGTCTGAGAACAGAAGTGGTTGTTTCACCACAGGTTTGTCAACATTTTGCCAAAACAGACTTAATCTTACCAGCTTGTTTGATCAAAGTCCTTTGAAGTGCTTGTAACCCCAGTGTAAGTGTATGCATTTTCAAAACTGACAGACGATGATGAAGACGTGGCCTTTGCAGCCACAATCAGGTCATGTGCTGCAGTACTCTACAAATTGCACGAAATACAGGAAACATTTCTCACAGTAAATTAGAGACTTATTTGAATTATTAGTCCCATGGGAATAGGTAGAAGTTACATATTCTTGGTTTGAATATTTATGTCTTATTACACAGCCCATTAGAATCTTTTCTACAGAACAGGTACAAATATTTCCAGCAGCTGGGACTGCCAAGTTACTTGGAGCAAGTGAATGTTGCTCAGTCTCTGTAAGCATGAAGAGAAGAATAACAACCATGTCTTATGGTCATCCCAAATATTACCCATTCTACTTTACCTAAGACATACTTTAGACTTAAATGTCCACTGGCATGTCAGCTAAAGCTGTAAGTGATGTGTTAGTGATACAATTAAAGCCTGTGATGGTAACATACTGGTCCTTTTTACTTGATGTGTACTATGATATAAAAATAAGGTAGAGTTAATTTAGTCACATAGTACATCTGCAGCAGAATTTGCAAACATACAGTCTGATTATTTTATGCACTGACAACTAAGCTAGTCTGTATTTCCTGTTCAATCCCTATTCATTATTCACAGAATTCAAGACAGATGGCTAAGCATTGTTCTCTGCTTTCTAGCTTCTGCAGTTTTCTTTCCTGTTTTATTTTTACGCAAATGCAAAAAAATCATCTCAGAAATAGTCTCAGAATGGAAACACAAGCTTTAAAAAGAACCCCTTTTCAGAAAACCCCAGTGGTGCTATACAACTAAGTCACCAATCATCCAACTATGATACTGAAGAAGATACAGCAGCTTCTCAAAGACCTTGCATAAGTAACACAATATGCAAATGCAGGTCAGAGGTGATTGGTACAGCACCTCACTCCCTATGCCTGTCTGTAGCATAAGTCAAATAAAGAAGGAACAGGGAAGATAGAGGAAAATGATTTTTGTAGTATCAGCACAGTAGCTCTGGCTACTGTCTGTGAGGTAGTTCAATTTACAGAAAGCAGTGCTGGGTCTTCCTTGAATGGTGGGTCTCATGCAGGTGAGGTCAATGAACCTTCTATAGGATGCTTTAAGAGAGGTTTTGTCCCTTCATAGCCTTTTCCATTTCAAGTCTCATCTCTCCCTAAACCAAATGCAGCTAGCTGTTGCTGCTGTTAATACCCATCAGTGGAGATATGTGCCAGTACATCAGGTGTGTGTGGTACACTGCTGTTGTGTACCCACTGTCACTCCCTGAGCTTGCCAGAATCAAACCAGAACTTTCCACCTGCTGGCCAGTGCTGTCCATAATGGCAGCACTCACTGAAATTAGAATCTGCGTTATTAATGCACTTTTTTAGTCAGAGATATTTTCTAACTGCAGCGATTTCCAGCTTTGCTCTCCTATTAATAAGGTATATGGTTATGTAATGGAAGCAAACCACATTTCTTTGTATCAGCCTTACGTGCATGCAATTACATGTTGTTATAGGTGATAAAATCCCAACAAGCAAATTTCCATACACATTGAAGCAGATCGAAGTGCTGGGATAATCCTTGCTTCAAATACATTCATATGAGGATATGTGGCTGCTCTTGCTGTTAGAGCATCTTATTAATTTCTCCCATCAGTGCCTGTGGGACCAGTCCTCATATGAGCTGGAAGCAGCTTAGGGCATATGGTTGGTACCTTAACAGCACAAGCCCTGATTTCAGAGAAATCTTTGAGAATGAAACTTATCAGAAGCAAGAGTGAAATGAGCAGCTATAAACATCACCTTTTGTATCACTAAAGATTCTGCAGATGTCATTCATTTCAGTGGCAAAGTCCCTCTATTTAGATGTAGGATATCCACAAAGAATTTCAGAAACCATCCTAATTTTGTTTTTATCCTGTGTGGTACCTCACATTTTGTTGTAGCCTTTGACACTTAAGAATGAAAACCCTACTAAGGTCATGTATGACAAACAACCCACAAACAACCCACACTTAGCTATATTGTAACTCTCCCCAAAGCCCAATTTGGAGAAAATTAGAGGGGTCTGCTTGTTTGTATTAAGATCACCAAATCTAAGAGTTGGCTTCCCTTGGGGCTATTAAAAAAACAGGTATGTGGCACTTCAGGACATGATTTAGTGATTATGATGGTGTAGAACTGGTGGTTGGACTTGATCTTGAAAGTCCTTTCCAACCATAATGATTTTGATTCTCCAAGATTCTCACTTGCTCACATAATCAGTCATCTTGTTTCAGGAGAACCTGGGAGAGCCCTTACCAGTGAACTAGCTTGAATAGCTCAGGTGCAGATGGTTTTGGTTCTTCTTTAAAAAAAAGACCTAAATTTATTATAGTAAAAATATACAGGTTTTTGTGATCACTAATTTAAGTATTTCAGACACCAGACAAGTCAGAAACACCTGTTAGAGCTTTGGATCAGTATGCTATTAACCTACTACACTACGTGTTAACAGTATTATATATATTTTCATGTTTTTCTGTGATTGTTACAAGATCAACAGGATTATATATGATCAGCTCAGAGGCTAAATATAAAAGCCATAGGAATTGTAGACTGCTTTGACTCAGCAATATACTTTAGCAGTCCTCCAACATGCTATTAAAACTTTTTGCTTGCTTGTTTTGCAGGAGCAATCTAACCATAAATTCTGCTCAGACAATTATTTTGTTTTTCCTTACATGAACAATATGTTGCTCAGAGCAGTTCCACATAAGCAGTAACTCAAATAAGGCTTAGGTGTCATTTCCCCCTTATAAGATCACTAGTGCAGAAGAGACCAGAATGAGGCTGTTAGCGCTATCCATTTTTCTTATTTTCAAACCTTCTTGCTTCCTCTGACTTTGATTCCTCAAGCCCTGCTAAAAAATTTCCCTTTAAAACTCTTGGTGGTTTTTACCTTTACCTCCTTTACCACTTATCTCCCTTGGTATTCACCCATGTGTCTTTATTCAGTCACCTTCTGCATTACTGTTTGACTGTAAACCACTTGGTGGATGAATCCATGTTCTTGTTTCCATGTGTGTTGCATCTTGCAAAATGGAGTCTTGGCCCATGACTAGGGCTATCATGATGATGAACCTTATTAGTTCCTCTCTTTTTACTGTGTCTTAGTATGAAATAAATCTGCAAACATCATGCTAGATTTATAGCTTGTGTTCAATACATTGCCTTAAACCTAGTGGTATGGTTAGGAGCTTTTAGATTGTGCATTTGCACTGTTTCCCATGGGAGACAAAAAAACCCAAAAAACCAAAATAAAACAACCCCCCCCCCCCCAAAAAATCATTCAAAGCATAAGCATACTTGCTCTCCAAATTACCTTTGCATGGTAAAATCAGCTTCACAAATGCAGTCCCTCAAATATGTATGGTCCAGACCATGCCTGGCTTGGTTTTCATTTGAAATCTGTGCTGCAATTTAAGGCTGCTCTGATACTGTAGTTCTAGTGATTTGGTTTGGGTTACAGCCAGATACTGGGTGGAAAAATCCCTTTTAAAGGAATATTGGTCTTCCAAAGTAAAATTTCAAGGCACTATCACACTTCAAAGAAATGCTCTGCAGTTTCACAAAACATCTGGAGACCAATGGTTTTAAATGGCAAGAAGGCTTTAAAAGATTTAATTGTAGTTTCTAATAACAGTGGATGTATACATTCTGTATAAAGTTTAACAAATACCCAAAAGATTGTATCTAGAATTTCAAAATTTTGTTTGCTGTCCAAACAAAACTTGCCACAGCAGAATTCTTTTCTTCTTTCCTCATTCAGTTCCCAGTCATACTCCAACTGGTTTTCATTAATAACACAAATAACTTCTCCTACAAGTTCTGTTCACAAGTTTGGTTTTCACAGTGCAATCACATAGTAAAACCTCAGTTCCAAATTACTTTTCCTGCTTTCAGTACAACATGGTGTATCTGCTATAGCCTTCTTTTAGAATTGTATCCTTCAGACCGGTTTGTCTGGGCTGGTTTGAATTCCAGACCTCGAGTCTACAGACCTTTTCAAAACTAAACCTCTTTTTAGAGACATATTTCTGTTTATCTGTGATATAGGCAGATGCTACATTTTCTTCTAGATCTGTCACAACACTTTCCCTGCCTGGCACTGTAGAAAGATATATGAATTCTTTAATACTCATACTACAAATTTCCATGTCTAAAGACAACTCCCCAGTAAGATTTCCTCCTGTATGCTTGAAGCTGTATCTCCCAGTTCTCACTACCATGCCTCATACATTTGTACTTGAAGTGGGAAGAAGACACAGAAAATAACATCAAATCAAAGTGAGTCACCCAAGCTGATATTTCTCTGTCACAGGATACTTCTGGTTGCCTGCAATGAGACCAAGGATTTTATATTTTATAGAACATAATTTATGATGTGTATGACAAATATGTCCATGCTCTGATTTCCTATATTTAACATTGCATAGAGAATATTTCCTGGCTGAAGCATGGTTTTTGAGAGCTGTTCTCCCAAACATTACCACTGCTTTTACAAACATTAAATCCACTCTAGCAGCTGAATCCACTGGGCTTGTGCAAGACACTGACACTGTTGTGACTCAGTGTGCATATTTACTCAACTAAGTTCTTCTGTTTTGCTTGCATACAGATGAAGTTGGTAATTAACCAAGAAAATTGCCATCCTACCTTTGCTGATGAGCTTTTGGCAGCTGCCTTCTGTAGCTGCTCGAGGGCTGTACAGCAATGAAGACAGAGTCACCCAGAGCAAGATCTATAAAGAGACATTACTTTTGTGGCAGTCTTCTGGAAGACCTGAGAGCTGGCAGTGGCCTCTGAAGTGTTGGTGTTGAACAACATAACCTGCAACATGGGCACGTGGAGCAATCTGCCTTCTAGTAATGCCGCAGTTTAGGTCCAGCCAGCATCAGCCAGACCTCTGCTCATTCACCCCCTACCCCCACTGGAGGACAGGGAGGAGAAAATCCACCCAAAGGCTCCTTAACTGAGACAAGAATGGGGAGGGTTTCACTCCACAGTTATGGTAACAGGCAAAATCCAGACAGGTGCAACTTGGGAAGGGGAAAAAACCTCTAATTTAATCTACAAGGAGAATGAGATCAGAACTCGACCAGATGTTAATACCTCCCTCTCCTCCCTTCTTCCTGGGCCTAAATTGCTTCACTCCTTCCTACCCCCTCCCCCCCATCAGTGGCACAGAGAATGGGGGTTTAGGGTCAGTTCCCCACACGATGTTTCTGCTGCTCCTTCCTCCTCAGGGGCAGGACTCCTCACAGCCTTCCCCTGCTCCAACATGGGGTCCCTCTCATGACAGAGAGTCCTTCAGGAACCCCTGGGACATGAGTCCCTCCCACAGGTGCAGTCCCTCAGGCACAGACTGCTGCAGCCCGGGCTGCACACAGAGTCACGGCTGCTGTGGGAGCAGTCACCTCCTCTGCCACGGGGTCTTACACGGCTGCAGATCCACATCTGACCCTCCCCCTGATCCCGCACAGGCTGCAGCTTCACAATTCTGTCCACCTGGGACACTTCAGGGATTACAAATCCACATTTACTCCACCATGCTCCTCCATGGGCTGCAGGGGCACAGCTGCCATCTCACCATGGGCTGCAGGGAAATCTCTGATCAGGCATCTCCTCCCCTCCTCCTTCTTCACTGACCTTGCTGACTTTGCTCTGGCATCACTCACTCTCACCTCCTCCTGCCCTCTGCAGATTCTTTTTAAAATATTTCTGCAGTTTCATTTTCCCTTTGTTGAAGTGGTTATTTGCAGAGATGCACATAGCTTACTGGATCTGCTTGGCCTTAGTCAGAGGCAGTGCCAGAACTGGAACAGGGGGAGCTTCCAGCAGTTTCTCACAGGAGCCACCACTGTGGCCCCTCCACTTCCAAAGCAGGACTGCACTAATCCAAGACATTGGACCCATGTTGGGCACCAATAAATCTGTCACAGTTTTAGATAGTAACTAGGTGACAGATACTGTTAGTCCCTCACTACCTCCTCAGGGTAAAAGAGAGACTTTAAGGTTGAAAGAAAAAATTAGGTCAGGTTTAATGAAGTAGTAATTGTGATCATGAATTATAAATGTATATAAAATACATAGATATAGACCTTGCCCTCCTCAGTTGTTAATTACTTCCCAAGTAGAAAAGCTGCAGAAAAGGCAGCAGATGGGGGTGCCCAAGTCCAGGGTCTCAGTGAGAGTTCATAACAGTCTTAGAGCAATCAAACTGGTCCTACTGGGGAAGGCAGAAGGTGACTGACCTGCCTTGATGAATAACATTCTCCTCCAGTAGGGAAATAAGGAGCAGGAGCAAACATGCTCTAATCCAACTAGCACACCAGAGGGCTTGCTTGGGAACCATTTTATACTGAAAAACATGGTAAAGAATACTGTGATTAGTCCATTTGGGTCACCTGATGCATCCTCTCCATAGGCTCAGGTGCTCTTCAATTTAAGTGTTTCATCAACTGGCTGGCAGCTGCTGGTGGTGTCCCAGGAAGGTTTTTTTCCTATCCTGGTCCTCTCAAACCAGGACAAATGAGACAAGAGAGCTGTTGTGGAGGGGATGGGCGTCACTTTGCAAGTGAAGCAAAAATACATTTAGACACATACAACATATTTGTGCTTATTTGTGAGGCCGATGTCCCTCTTATTGCTGAAAGTAGAAAGAGTGATCCTAATAGTTATGGTGATCCTAATAGTTACAGCCTGAATTGCCCAGTTGCATGAGCTGCTGCTGGTTTCTGGGGACAGGTACCAATCTTCTTTTCACCTTTGCTCTGTCTGAGCTTGGAATATTCTTACTGTTAAAGTCAATATGTGAATTTGAAACAGATGGCTGTTTCTGTACACCAAATGACTGAGCTTAGTCTAAAAGAAGTTCCTATTAAATATATTGAAACATTAACATTCTTCTCCAGCAGACATGAGATTAACCATTTATACCTTAATTTACACAAGAGTATATATTGAATTTGGGCTGACATTTGTTTTCTGATTGACTCCAGTTGGCAATAACAGTAACACACTATGTTTGTGAACTTCTGCTCACCAGCCACAGCAGCAGGGTATGAACGCTGGTAAACATTTGTAAAAAAATAGTTATTGATAAATGGGCATAGATATGTTGCTATAGATATCTATCATTAAAAAAAAATTGGAGGAAAGGGTTGCATGATTTGAGCTTCTCTTTTGGTAGTTATTGCATGCATTTTTGTTCAGGTCACACAAAGATTAGCACTCAGGCAAATCCACCAAGGGGTCAGAAACCCAAAACATGTGGAAAGGTCTCAGCTCTACTTTCCCTTGTAACAGGCTCTGAATGTGCCACAGGTATCGACAGACAAGTAAGCAAACATGAGGAAAATTTCTCTGACTCCTTGCATGGATGTGGATGCCTATGGAAGTTTCTGGATACAAGGTGGTAGGGATTTTTTGTTTTTTGTTTTTTGTTTTTTTTGTTTGCTTGTTTGTTTGTTTGTTTGTTTTGGTTTTTTGTAGGTTGAATCCAGAAGACTAGAAGACTCATAAGGTCAGATCTTCAGGTTTTGTGCTTTGTGTCACTGTTTTATTTTACCAGGAAAACAGCTCAGCCTGAAGTGGGGCCATGACTCCATCACAGAGATGGAAGAGAGAGATGAAGCTGAAAGCTTTGCTCAAAGAAAGGTGATCATGGGTGATGAGCATCAAGGGGCTTGTAATACACACAATGAGAAACAGTGAAGAATAGCTGGGCTAATATAGAAAGCAGAAGCACTGCAAGGAGAGGCAGGTTACTTCCCACTTCAGTTCTAGATTAGTAAAAGTGTAACTGAGCAGGGAAAGCTGGTGAGAAGACTGCTGCAAATCAGATAGAAAATACATCAACAGATCCAATGCTCAAAAATAACACTTTTTCTGAGGACAAAGGTGTGCCCTGTCAGAAACAAAGCCTGCATGGGACTATGACTTCCATCCATCAATGTGTCCCCAAGAGAATCATGAAAAAAATCCTGCTGTCTTTCTCCAATTTTTCCTCCACTGGGAGAGAAAAGAGATGCAGAGGATGAGTCAACTACACTAGAAAATCTATAATGTAACTGTTGTCTCAAAAGATCATTCTTTCTCTCTCTGGCAGCAAAACATTGCTGGAGGCAGGAAGGATATGGGGGAGTTCTAATTGCTGATGCCAACACAGCGCACATGAATCTTGACAATTAATGTTTGCTTTGCCAATCAATATATTAAAAATCTACTTGCCAGTATAGCCTAGGACATAGAGGTCTGCTATGGCAGAACAAAGTTTTTAAAATAGTCACCATTAACCAAAGATGTACAGCTGGAATATAATCACTTTGGTGTCTCAGCAGTAGCTGCTTTGCATGATTTCATGTAGGGATGGAGTTGATAAGTAGTTTAGTGTAGAAATATTTTGAGCTTGTTTGCACAGATTTGTAGTTTCATGCCTGTTTATGCAGGTGAAAATGCAAATGAACACACTACTGCTTCACCCATCTAGACACCACTTGACATTTGTGCTCTTCATTGAGCCATCAGCAATAGCTTCCCCAAGACAAGCAACTGGAGCTGTGCATGCATTACATAGAGACACTTCCCCCCAGTATCTCCCAGGTATATTTTAAAAGTATCATCAGATAATAAGATAGCTGTCAGTAGCTAAACACATGATTAGAGATATGGTTTAGTATTATATACACTGAAAATATGCTTTAGAAATTAGCAAAATTATGGGGATTCTCTCTCTCTCTATTCATCATGGTTTAAAAGTAACAGTAAAAGCCTGCAGAGGTGAAATATGCCTGTTTCAATTGACAGATGAGTATTAGTACATCACTATTTTTACTCTTTTTTGAGACAGAAACACCAGTAATTTGTGAATTAAAAGAACACGAAGAACATCAAGCTATTTCATAGGATAAATGCCACCAGAAAACATATGTTCTCTTGCATATGTGAACATACATTATTACTCCTGCAATATAGCATTTTGGCTGATTTAGTATTTCATCATGTCACTTAGACAAATAGGTTGTGTTTCCTCCTGGGTTAGCAACACCCCCCTACTTCATTGTCCTAAAAAAAAAAAATAAAAAAAGAGTTTTACAAAACCCACTTAGCTATGATTGTTCTGCACCTCCTTGAACTGTTATAGAATCACAGAATCAGTTGCAGGTACCCAATACTGCAACAGTACTCCTTTATTTTACTTGCATGTATATGGAAGTTTTCTTTTTTATCTATGGTAGTACTCTTATGAAAAGAAAAAAGATTTTTCTAACTCTCACCTACCATAATGTTTGTCTTAAAGAAGCAAAAAAAAAATAATGTAGATATAGTGCAAAGTTTGATACTATAGCAAAGTCTTTTTACTGAGACCCAGTCAGAAGAAGCAGCTTTCTGAACTATTTCCAGCTCCCTTATCATTTAGTCACATCACCTACCACAGGCTCACAGATAAGTCCAGTCACATATAGTGAAGGAAATACTCTTTTGATAGTTTCTGTAGCCACTTTCTCACTCTTCAGCCCTCATCTGATCAATTTCAGCATCAGCCCTTTCTGTCCTCACACTGACACTTGGCCCTTGCACATTTTCTGGTCCATTAGTTTTCATGGTTATCCAGTGTTTTCAGACTTTCCAAACCCCAGCCCTAGTTTGTCTGCTTCTGTTTCTGACCAGTGACTGAAAAGCATGCATGATGGGCGTACTGTTAGCAGTTCTTCAGTATAATAAACATTGTTTTCTCTAATAATATTGAACACTCTTCTGTTCAAACCCCCCCACTGCCCTAAGCAGACAACATACTTGCTGCCTTATTGCCTTTACTTTTTTCTGCGTAGGGTCCTGTCCGTACCTTCCAAAGAGAGCATATCTAAAAAGCAGCATAACTTTTAATCACCCTCTCAGCTTCCGTCCTCTTCATCCTCAGCTTTCACTCACCCTTTTCACAGACATAGAAGTTTGTCTGGTTCAGCTTCTGACAGCCTCAACACATCCTTATGATTGATTCCCACGGGATCTTCCTTCTCATGAGACCATGCTTATTTCCTCTCATTCTAAAAATGTCTGTTCTGGTCCCCACCAGCCCTCAGTTTCACATCCAGGACCATGTTGTTGGCATCATCTAGAGCTGCTCTATCTCATGTTGCAGATCAGCATGTTTTCACCTACAATATCTATCACAGTATATCTGGTTCTCTTCTCCAGACTCAGGACCTACTATACTCTCTCCATGACCTGTTCAGTCTGTAGACACATATTCCACTTTTCTATCAGAATCCTGTCCTCTCTATGCTCATTTAAGTCCTCTTGACTCTCCAAATACTCTTTTAGGAATAGGTTTCCTTCTGCCACTCCATTTTTCTATAGACATCCTTGGAGATCCTGGTTTGCATTCAGTCTCCCTGCACACCTCCTCACTGCCATCTTCCTTATGAATGTGGATTCAGACACCCGGTGTGTTTGCAACTTTTGTTGAAAGTTTAGCGTTGCTTCTTTTTAACCAATTTCTGTGTATTTACAGCTGCAGCACTGTTTAGCAGAAACAGCTCTGTCACTCACGTGCAGGCATTACTTCTCCTGTGTGAAGGCTAAATGGAAAACATCACCAGGAAACATGGTGTTTATTAGCACAGAAGAATAAAGAAGTGACATCCTCACTATGTTGACACCTAAACTGCTCTGGAATAAACAGGAAGTTTTATTGTAGACTAAAAAGAAGCCCTGTGACCAGAAGGGCATCTTCTTTGGGGCACAGCACTACAGCCTCTGAGTTGAAGCTGCTTTCTACCTGATCACAGAGCAAGGGCTGAGGAATGGGACTATCTTCTCCCACTCTTGTACACATGATCCTAACCTAAACCTTAGAAATGCAGTGAAATTAGATTATTCAGAAGAGGCAGGGCTGCTGTGACACAGGCTGAACAAGGCAGGTATCAAATCCCTGGCTGGCTGTGTCAGGGAGATTGCACTGAAGTGGTGCAGCAGTATTGTATATTTAGTCTCTCCACGGAGCTCTCCTGTGCATTTAATGCTGCACTCACCTTTTAAGTCTGAGTGGTTGCAGGGGGAGGAAAAGAGAGCAGAACTGAGACAGGCAGAGCAATAGTGCTGTAGCTTTGTGAATGATGGAAACCTTGGCTGACACCCTGCATGGTCCATTTGTGTTGTCAAGTACATCAATCACTCCAGCAATTAAAACTAATGGGTGTTGGGACAACAGTAGCACAAGTTGGCTCCCTATGCAAATTTTATCTTTATATGCCCTTGTTTGGCCAGAAATAAAAATACCTCTTTGGAGAATTGATTCCAGTTTCTCTAGTGAAGTAAGTTAATCTCCTACTGATAACTAACCCTGAAGTGTCAGCAAGAACATCTGCTGCCATTGTACTCCAAAGCCCATTGCTCTACTGATTTGGAACAAGGGGTTTTGCTATAGGAAATCTGATTTGGCCCAAATAAAAAAACTGCTGGTGATTGAGGAAAAAATTCCTACCAGCTGCATTAACAAAATTCCTCCAACAGCAGCAGTATTATTCATCTTATGGTGGGAAAATCAATTCCTCTGACTGCTTGGGAGTTGATCAGATGTCCTTCCCCACCTGGGGTGGTTACTAAAGGAGAGCTGATGGTTGGTCATCCTTCAAGGGACCAAGAAAATAAGGAAGGTCTAGATGAGATGAATTCAGAGAGGAAATAAAATGTACTGCTTGATGGAAACAATCACAGGAAATACACCTGTGATAAGACAGAACCAAGACTGAAATTTGGAGAGACATATAAAAGCAAAGAAATTATGCAGTTAGTGTCTGGATGTATCATCATCTTAGGAGCTGAAGTTGTTAAGGATGAGTGGGGAAGACTGCAGGACAGGGAGAATTAGCAGTACTTTAAAGAAGGTTGATAGGTAGGGCAGTATATAAGAGCAGAATCAATGGGAAGAGAAGCAGCAGATGATATTTGCTCAAAAGCCAGGACAGAGGTTGGAGAGAAGATGCAGAAGACAGGACCCTATGAGGAGAGGCTGAGGGAGCTGGGGCTGTTCAGCCTGAAGAAGAGGCGGCTCAGGGGAGACCTCATCACTCTCTACAACTCCCTGAAAGGAGGCTGGAGCCAAGTGGGGGTTGGTCTCTTTTCCCAGATGACTTTCAACAAGACAAGAGGGCATGGTCTTAAGTTGTGCCAGGGGAGGTTTAGGTTGGATATTAGAAAGAATTTCTTTACAGAGAGGGTGATCAAGCATTGGAATGGGCTGCCCAGTGAAGTAGTGGACTCTCTGTCCCTGGAGATATTTAAAAAGAGCGTGGATGTTGCACTCAGTGCCATGGTCTGGTAACTGCAGCGGTGGGTCAAGGGTTGGACTTGATGATCTCTGAGGTCCCTTCCAACCCAGCCAATTCTGTGATTCTATGATTCTATGATGAAACACAGTTAGTTTAAGCTGGGGAAGATGAAAGCAAGAAGTGACAAAGAGAATTTGAATTAAGTGTGAACTGGTGGGATAAGCCACTTTGACAGGCTTTCCTCCCAGAGTTTTCAGGAGCTTCCTTGTCATAGGACCACCTCATGCAAATATTCAAGACAGTCCTTTACTTCCAAGGTGGCAGGCCACATGTTTCAGTCTTTTCATGTTACATATTCACTTTTATAGACCAATATGACAAAATGTATTTGTACTGACAGAGTACATCTGATTGCAAGGAAAAAAAAATATCAACCACCAGGTGGCATCTTGTATGGAAAAACTAAATAAAAAAAAAAAAATCCACTGTTTATAGCATATTTAAGGATTATTTCATAAAAATACTGTTAGAACAAATAATGTTTTGTGGGAAAGTATGCATGTGTATATTTGTCCAGTAGCTTGGGATTTAGGAGCTCTAAGGATGCATGGTGAAACTATCAACACTTCTGTGACTACATAACAAGATTCACATTTCTCCAAGTTTTATATAGATTGGAGATTGGACCAAAGGAACATAAAAGCATTTAGAAACCTTCTTATGGGAAATCCACCAACTGACTTTGGCTAGAATACCAGTATGTCTGAGAAACAACCTCATAAATCCAGAAAGGAAGGGCGTTTGTGCTAGGGAGCCAACTTGTGCTACTGTTGTTCCACTCTTGATTTAAGGAAAGAGCCAGCAGCATATTAGCTTGACTCTTCCTGTTGGAAGAAGCTTTGAACATTTCTTAATAGTCTGCTTTTCTACCTTCAGATACAGAGTTTTGGTTTGTTTTTTTTTTTTTTTTTGTTCTGCTGTATGATTTATGAAATGCTCTTCTCTGAAACCTTTAATGTTTCCTCTAATTTGTGTATTTTACACTATAGTCATTCAGTATTATCCACCAAAGAACACGTCCAGTACTGAAAACCAACACATGCACTGTAAGGCAGGGGTGGTGTGGAAACACACTGCTCTGAGTCACAATCCAAGCAGCTTTAAAGCTCCACATATTCCTGGATTTGTGTTTTGCTGCTCAGATTAGGTGACCTTGTTGTCTGAGCTTTTGTTTGTGTGCAGAACTTAAGAGCCATGGTACAGCTCACCACAGAAGAAGACAGCAAAGGTACTTCTAGAAAAAGAAAAAGAAATTCCTAGTAAACTCAGGATAAGAAGAAAGAATAAGGAAAGGTTCTTATCAAAGTACTGTACTGGAGAAAACAGAGCTGACAGAGTATACAGATGAATTGAATGTGTTAAAAAAATGAAAATAATTTCTAGTGTCAGTACTTTTTCCTTTTTTCCTCTGTGCCACTGTAGTTATTCTCAAAGACAGGCTATTAGTCCTACTTACAGTGAGTAATGGTCATTTCAGCTGTAAGAGTGAGGTCATTGATTTATGGAGGTTATAGCTGCATTTGAGAGCATGAGATGAAGGAAGACACTTGAAACTTTTGATTCTGCTGCTAACTCTTTACAGGAACATTAGCTTTAGCTGAGAAGCAGGACCACTGTTGAATATAAGAGGACAGAGAGAATCAAATGCCATAAACCAGAGCAAATTAAGGTATGAACAAATGCTAACAATATTTTCAAGATAAAAGAGAAATCTGGTTTTGGTTAACCTCTTTCCTGATGTTGTATAACACTAACAACAGCAAACTATGATGTGTGAGACTGGTATAAACTTTGGAATCTATATAATAGATTTTTTAAAAAATGCTTTATTTCCTCTTTATTTAATAAAAGGTGTGTGGTGCTTCACATTTCATTCATGAGTCCATCAACAGTCACCTCATAGTCCATACATGGTACCTCAGACCTTGGGATCTATACAGGACTTGGGGAGGTTCAGTTCAGCTGCTGTTGTCATAGGAAGCATTTCTTCATGTTCATCCAGCCCCAGAACCCGTTTGAGAGGAATCTGATCTTACTCCACTTGATGGAGCATTTGTTTGGTGTAATTTCATTAGCACATAGCCATAGAAAACTTCATCACTGGAAGCCTCTAACTAGAGACAGCAAGTTTCAGGACCAAAAGAAATTGCAAAGGCATTTCAAGAGATCAGATCAATACAGTCAACTGAAAGATGTAAGGGAGGGCAAAGGAAAGAAGAGAATGTAGCAATTATTTTCCCTTCTCTCATCAGCCAAGTGTTACTTTTATGTACTTGAGGAGCAAGTAGATTTAAGACTTGAGAACTGGAAATTGCCCAGTTAAGGGCTTCACTCAAAGTTATTATCGATCTGGCATCAATTTTCAAAACAGTGAACTGTAGTTTGGGACACACAGAACTAGAAAAATGCCACTTTTCTTCTTAATGGTTTGTAATGACTAGTGATTTCTTTTGGTATTAGTTTGATCATTGGAGATTGTTTCCATGTAGGGTCCCTGGCTGATGGTAACTAACAACATAAAAATAATGCCAGCCAGTTTGATCGAACACGTGGTTGACTGAACAGGATTTTGTTTGGGCAATGCAGTGAAGAGTATGCAGTATGTGCTGCTAGTGTGCACAACCAACACCAAAAAGAAAAAAAAAAAAAAAAAAAAGCAATGTATCACAGCATTGGCTCAGGGATATGGCAAACTTTTTAGACTATACTAGGAAAAATGATTAAAAGTTAAGTTTGATTCCAAGCTCTACAATCTGGACAAACAATTATTTCTCCTAGACAGAAAAAGGGACCATATACCTTTACCTCACCCTTACTACCTGCAAAAAGGAAAGACAGACAGGTGAAGCTTGTAAATGGGCCTTATGATCTTAACTGGCAGAACTGTTTTGGCTTAAGGCAAGAAATCTGCATCATCATTTGCCAAGTCTTAGGGTGTTTGCCAAACTGAAGCTTGGACTCAATGTTCAATTTATGGTAACTTACTTAGAAAGAACTACAGTTTTAGCAGATACAAACTATTGTTTAGGTGAACCCCATCATCTCTCCTACTTCCTAAATCTGCTCTAGAAAGAAATAAGACAAAGCTGTTAAACCATTGCTTTGATCTGGATTTACAGTTGTTTTTTTTTTTTGAGCTGCCTGGAAACACGGTATTATTATCTGCCATTTGTGATGTGACAGCCTTAAAAACTTCAGGTAAAAATGTTAAGTAATTCCAAACAGTCTCAAAAATGCCAAGACAATGTATTAATTATTTCTGTACCTTGTGTGGTCACAATTGCTGCACTTGCTTTTTGTGACCATCTTTGCTTGGTATGCAAAGCCCTGCTTGGCCATCCTGGTCCCCTACCTCAATGGTGTGGAGCAGCCAGGTCTCGTGGGGCAGAAGCTGTGTCTCCAGTAGTGACAAGTGAGGCTGCCTCCTGTATGGTGTCTGTGTTGGTGATGGTGCTTGAAAGCAACACAATATTTGATGCTTTGTTTTCTAAGTTGTTTTATGTTGAAAAGCTGGACAAAGACCACCAACAAATGAGACGGAGACAAAAGATGGTTGGTAGAAACAGGCAGGTGTTCTTTATTTCATGTGGCACAGCATTAGGCAGACAACCCAAGAAACAGTTTCTAACAAAAACCAAAACTATCACTCCCAGGAACCATCTCCCACACAAGGGTCTACTGCCAACAGTGGCACCAAGATGCCCTTGCCTGTCCACTCGCATCTCCTCAAAGCTTGCATACACTTAGGCCGTATCTTAGCTGTGAGTGTCCTTTCCAAGACAACTACCTCCCCAAGATACAGTATCTTTAGACAGTGTACATACTGCATGGTATCACCAAAATACAATCTCCTCAAGCCATGCTAAAATACAACGCTAACTCCGGAGAGAAGGCTGTGCAATTGCCTTGCATCTCTCTGAGGTAATACAATGCTGTTTCTTAGATGACAACATGAGGGGCACCTGAGGGAAGATCAATATGGCTTCAGAGTCTATTTTTAAACTCCTGATGCAGTAGTGAGAACCTGGCATGTCATCTGCTGAGACACAGGGTGAGAACCTCCTCCTCCTCCACCCCCGGCTGCTGCTGACAGCCCCGGAGAGCTGAGCCTACCCTTACCAAGAGGGCTGAGAACACATCAATGAACTGCTAAATATCTGAAAGACCAGGAGGAGGACAGGGCAAGCAAAGATCACAATGTAATCTTTAGGTTGGTCATTAGGTGAGAGGTAAGCAATGATGGGGGGAGTGGGAGTTACATAGTTAGCACTCTGGATTAAAGGCATGAAAAATGGCTGGTGGAAGGACGATGTTTTAGAAACTAAGGGCAAAGCTTAAAAAGCCTCAGGATATTACTTTAAATTATTACCTAGAGGTTATTCTCTCAATATATACTATTTTTCTTTCTAAATTAAGAAAATAAACATTTATTAACAAGTCACTGGGTCAAATCTTGCTCTCCACTGAAGCCAAATCCATTGACTTCAATGTGAGGGACCCCCGTGTAAACAACGATGGGCAGATTTGGCCCTGTATGTCCTGAAAAGTCTGTGTGTAGCCATTTTCTGTCAATCTCGCATGGAAGTTCAGATTGGAGGGTGAATTAATTGCTTTGAATTTCTCTTCAGTTACCAGGGTAGCATGAACAAGATGTGGCATAGGAGCAAGGAAAAGGAACAGGTAAGTAAGTACTGTTTTAAAGAGAGAATCTATCCATGATTCAGAGCAAAAGTATAAAAAGAGAGAGGATCTGGATCAGATGCTACTGGCCTTTACTTTCTAAGCAACTACAGAATCCCTAATTTAGCCTAGCTCAGAGAGTACACAACCAGAGAAAACAGAAGGAACCAAATTCTCCTTTTCCTTTGCTAACATCATTTGCCCAAGGCTGGACACTGTCATCCCTTTGGATGCTGCTAACTCCAACTGTCTGCACAGTGCAGTGTCAGCCCCTGAAGACAAAATGTGTCGACAGTGCAGATGAGTAAAACCTGTGGTGTCTTACAAACAGAACTTAACGTTTTGAATATCAAAAAAACACTGGGTGCTTTTAGACACAGAACAATACAATTTTGGATGCATTTACCACTTTTATTTCACTATGCAGAAACATACATTCACCATGTGCTGTGATGCAGCTGACAGTGTAATGGATGCTATCCCTTCAGTGGGTATTATAGCTGGACGCTAACGAGTTTTCAGTGGACGTTCTGTACAGGTTAAGGCTTGACTCTGAACTAGATAGTAAATGCTGACCAGATTCTCAAACAGATTTTTTTTTTTTTTTTTCCATTTTCGTTTCCTCAGAGAACAAAAGGGAAATCAATAGAAAACCATCACGGTTATTTCAGATTAATAATTTTCTAATGCTGCAAACTAAGTAAAATACAGATTTTTTTTTTCTTTTTTTCCTCCAAAATAACTACATGTAATTTACAAGGTTAGGATCTGTGAAGGGTGACTGGAAGCTGACTCCAAACAATGCTGACAAAAATCATTAAAGTTAATATACTAAAATCATTACTACCTCATAAGGTATTCAGTCAGGTATACAAAGCACACTTTGTAAGCATTTAAATATTTTGATAAGAGTAAAGATTCATCATCGTTTATCGGGCAGTAATAAAACCAGATGAAACAAATATAAGATTCAAGTTGTTTACTGAATAAACTGTGTTATTGGCACATCTAATGTGTGGTAAAACATTATACACAGTACCTATACAGCTTCTAGCACTTTGGGGGTAATCTTCATTTACAATATCCGTAAACAAAAGACTTGCCACCTAACAAATTTTAATTTGTTTAGACTTTCAGAAACTGTGAAAGGCATGAACTGTTTATGTGTTACATGAGATCATTGTTTATATTGTTTATGAACGTGCAGGTATAGCTGAAAATTTAGACATTTTAAGAAAATTAAAAATGCTGCTTTTCTGTAATTTTATCGTTGCTTCATGCAATATTTAACTGCTGCTGATTCAAATTGCTTTCTATGGGAAGGTATCTCTGCCAGTTTCTTTATTAACAGTCAAGATCAATTCTTCTTTACTGAAATTTTCCATAGACAGATACAATTCAGTCAGGTTGGAACTGAGACTCTGTATAGGCTCTCGTATTCCTACTGGTGTGCATGTCTGGATTCATTTGCAATCCAGGTTACTCCTGCAGGAAAGAGAACCAAGTTAATTATCTGAAGCAACCACTCTCTTGCAAAGGAGATCCTGTCAATTTGTTTGTGTAACAAAAGAGCTATTTGAAAATGGCACCATCCCAGCATAAGCAACTTGGCCCAAATCCAAAGTCCACTGACACCAATAGAAAGAATTAGTGACATCAATAGACTTTTAAGCAAGCCACATTACGCTGCCTCTGAAACACTTAGCAGAATACCACAAGAATCACAGCTACTCACTCCTCAGTGACTGGTTCCATCTTCCAAATAAATAACAGACACTGAAATTCAGTTTTCTTTAGGGCCTCTACATCCAAAAGCAGGAGAGCAAAACAGCTTCAAAAGATGCTGTGCATCAGTCTCTTACTCACACTGACAGTTAAATATATATTGTTTTAAGAATAAAATGCTGCTATCAATTTAAACCAATCAGACAAGCAGCTTTTTTTTTTTTTTCCCCCACTTCTGCATACAGCATTCAAAGCAATTTGTGCAATGGTACTGGCATTAACAGCGTTTGAATAGCAGGTTAGTATGCATGCCATGTTTTTGCACACAGAATAAATACAGTAATATTAAGATGTCTGTTTAGCCAGCCACACTTGAAGAGCATGCCTTTACTGAAAAAAAAAAGTTGACACAAGAAAAGCTGCATTATCATCTCATCCTGATAAACAATGCTGCTTTAAAACATACAATGTTCTTTCAAATACCAGAAAGCCAAGACATCCAAATACTGACACACTAATTCACTGGGTTTAAAAGAAAAATCAAAAGCAAGTTGGACAATATCTTTGCAAGTCAGGAATTTAAGCTTCACTTGTAATGTATCTGCACAGGACATTTGAAAAGCAGCTGTATTTTTTTTCCCTTGGCATTTTTTTAAAGAAAATGCGTAACTTTAAGAACAAATTATTTTTGTTCTTAAATGACAGAAAAGCAGACAACAGCTTCATTTTTTGACTTGAGAATTAGAAAATTAGACTATATCACAGCATGGACAATGAGGACTTTCCAGAGAGCCAACAAAAGCAAATGAGTAGTTTCTCTTTCTCCAGCTGGCACCATTAAACGAAGATAGATACTTAGAGCTGAACGTCATTTACATTCAAATATCAGAACTGATAACCAGAAAAACTGCAACTTGCAAATGCCAGTGAGAGAAAGCAGAGTTAGAGGTGAATTATGGTAGGAAAACAACCTTTGCAACATGCCAGCCCAGTAAATGCCTAGGAAAATCATCTAGTCCTCTTACCTGTGGTCAATCCTCCCCATCTTCTGGTGTGATTTCTGTCTCTTTATGTACCACTACTTTGGTCACTGACATGTCAGGGTGCTGCTCTTTGGCTTCTTTAATTGCCTGAGCCAGCGCCTATCCCAAGGAAACCACAAAAGGGCAAAAACAAAAAGGAGGTGGAACATGCATGATCAATAGCAAGGTGGAGAGATCCATGAGATATTACACAATTTACAAATGAGGAAAATGATTAAAATATGAAATATACCATCACTGATTTAATTACTAATCCAGTGTAATTTAAGGCATGCCAGTATGAATAGTATCCTTTAAAGCAATGTTTAGAAATGTTCTCTTTGGGATAGCCTTTAGCACCTTATAGTTTTTACCTGATCATGGTCAATATCTGCATCTCCTGTGATGACTATTCGTTTTTCAATTCTTGTCTCTGAGATGCCTCCTTTCACAGTCTAGATGGGAGGGACAGACACATGTCAGTAACTTAGTGCTCCTACTCATCCAGCAAATGATCAGTACATTGATCATCCAAATGAATCTGGACAAATGATCAGTCCAGATGTGCCTGGACTGAACAATCTCAAACAGCATGCACAGACGACACAATCCTGAAGACAGCCTGCTCTGAATGGACCAGGATTACAGAGGTCCCTCCAACACAATTTTATGATTCTAATGAATCTGCACATGTGTCAGGAGGGATGTTTCTATATCAAAACTGGCAGGCATTTATGGTAAATTTATCCCATGAAGAAAGAATGATGCATATTAAGACCTAGCTACATCCAACTGCAGAAGGATATACAATGTGGTATGGCCTTTGTACAGCTCATCTCCTGAAGGGTGAATTTTACTGCAGAAAGGTGACATTGAGTACTGGCAGAACTGTAATGACACTAGAAGGCCTTCTGCCTAAAGAGGAACCTTTATTTAGATTCTATCTTGGAAATTCAAAGACCCAACATCATTTGTCTGTGCAGCTATAAACTTTCCATCTTGCTGTGGGCAGCTTCCTTAGGGTAACACCCAGTGATGCAACCTGAAATGACTGAATGTTCTGCTGTGAATACCTGATACAGATTTACTGTGTGCCTTCAACACTGCGCAGGGATAACAGCTCAGGACTCACAGCCAGCAGAGTCATGTCAGTGAAGCCTCCCATGCAGGCAAATTGTTCTGTTCTGGCTACCATATGATGCCAATGTGGCTACACTGCTTCCAGTTCCAGGTAGTACTTGCAGCTAACTCAAGTGTCTCTGCACAGCAATGTTTTCTGCTTGCACAGACATACCATAAGGTTTTATGACTCTCAGGTCTCTGGTCAAGTCCTTGGATGATGCATTAATGAAGCCAGTATAGCCAAAGAGAGGTGGAGAAGACAGGTACCCAAAATAGACAGGAATTTGTCCAGAGAATATGAGAATGCATCCACTTTTTAAAATAAACAATAGAATTCCAGTTAAGAAAACATACACCCTTGTGAAAAACAAAAAACAAACCAAACCCCTCCCTATTTTCTGAGGACTCACTTTGGTGATATGTGTAGTGGTTGTAGTGCTGGTGGTTTCAGACGTGATCGTTTGCGCGCTCATCAATACACCCGGTTCTGAGTCAGCACCGCAATCCGCCTGGGGAACCAAAAGAGAAAACAGGTCACCAAAAACATGCTCCTTAGCACAGACAGGCAAGAACCCAGCTGGCTGAACTTCCCTCTTCCTACAGTTTTCAGTGAGTATCTAATAGTAGGGAAATAATGGCTAAGAGTATGATCATGTGTCAGAATTTCTCTCTGGAGACTCCCCTTGACTTCTGGAAGGACGGGTGAGAAGCTGGGGCTTTGAAATCTGTAATCTCATCAGTGTTCTCAAACAGCCCTATATGTGGACATCAGTGTCACCCTCAGGTAAGCTCTATTTAACTCCTTTCGTACTTGAACACCTTAGAAAAGTTTGCACTGAGGCATACTCTTAACGACGGGTGAAGAAGCATGGGTTCCTTACAGCCATGAAATTAGACCTTGGATGTTGCAGTATTTCTTACCTGAGAAGACTCATATGTAATGGTTTTTGTTTCTGTGTGGACTACTGGCACTTCTTTTGTTGAAATTTCAAGGTTTTCCCCACCAGTAGAAACACTACTGAAACTGATAGTCTCAGTCTTCACAACTGGCGACTGTGAAGAAAAAAGAGAGGAATTGTAACATTTAGCATAGCTTATGGATTTCTGAGAATGTCTTTTGCTGGGCAAAAGTTTTGGGAACAACTGAAAAGCGCTCTGAATTTAAAAGAAAAAACAACCAGCCAAAAATTTCTCTTAGTTATAGTGTTTCATACATGAACGCAAAGCTGGCAACACGTAGCAACATCCTGGATTTAATAAAAGCAAACTTCAGAAAAGATTTAAACATTACAAGCGAAAATGGGCATAAACTGAAACACAGTTTATTGATTCCCTTAGAACTTCAGGTGACACTTCTTCACTGTGAGGATGACTGAGCAGTGGGTACAGGTCACCCAGGGAGGTTGTGGTGTCCCCATGATTGGAGATATTCAAGATACCTGGACATGATCCTGGACAACTGGCTCTGGATGGCCATGCTTGAGCAGAAAGGTTGGAGCAGACCTCTAGAAGTCCCTTCCAACCTTAGCCATTCTGTGATCCTGTAATTCTGTATTTTCTTAAAATGGCAAGAGAACAACTCCTTTTCAAGCTTAATTTTCCTTTCAGCTCTCAGAAAAAAAAGAGCCAGAGCAAGTGTTTTTTAACCACTCAGCAAAACAATTTTTGATATTATCCTAATGGGTCTCAGGGAAGGAACCTGGGTTGCTTAAAACACAGTACAGTCATTTGCAACTGTACCAAGCATGGGAAACCGATATATTTTCTGTCTTTGAGGACACCTGAACGTTGCCAATCTTGATGGACTTTCTCAAAGAGAACGCCAGCTGAATTCTAGTTATCTGCAGCATGGAATGCCACCAAATCCAGTATTTTTCTGTAGCATGAAAAGCACTTTTAGGTAAAACATGCACGGCATTATGCTTGCAAACCAGCAACAAGCCTTGCAGGTGCCACACAAGGAGGAAATAAGAGGAGAAACAAACTCCCTGCTGCAAAAATGCAATCATACCAGCTTTGTACTTTCCATGACAGGAATTAATTTAGTCCACGCTATGGCCTACATTCACAATTCCGCACGAGCAGGACTGACTTGATAACGAGTTACCTCAAAATGAGGTTTTCTTTCCAAAGACTCGGAAAGGTGGACTGTTGTACTGCGCTCCTCCGCTTGCTCACACGAAGAAGCGGCAGCGGTTCCTTCCTGTTTGGTCAGGGCTTTCCCAGCCTCCTGTCTTTTTTCCTCCTTCGCCCCCTCTGTCCCAGCAGAGCCCTCCTTCCCTCTCACGCCAGCAGCCACCACTGATGCTGCCTCAGCCTGGGCATCCAGCGCAAGTCCGGCAGCTTTAGCAGGATCCCCGCTCACATGCACACTCATCCCGTGTCTCTCCTCGATAACTACAGTCTCCTGTACAACCTTCTGCACTGTGTCCTGATGAGGCTGAACCGCTTGCTTCGTTTCACTGGAAGTTATCTCCTGAGACGTCGTCGTGTCTATTCTCTGCAGGGGAAAAATACAAAGCCTCAGCATCTGAAGAGGACCACACTACTTGCAGCAGCTCCTCAGCTTAATGGACTGCACAAATGAAAACAAACAAACGAACAAACAAAAAAAAAAAAAACGGGTATTACATTTTGCCGATTTATTTCTCTCACACTGCATGGACTGTTTTTCTCAGGACATTGTCAAAATAGTAGAAATGAAAACAAAGCAAGAATCACAATTTCTAAAAGCGAAGAGAAACACCACCATGTTTTTCCCACTGATATTTCTGCGTGAGTTTTATAAAGGCAAAATACAGCACCCATCACGATGCGCAAAATAAAGTTAAAGGAGAGAGAACACACGTTTTTTCATTTTTCTTTTTGGTAAAGTTGCTCTTGTGGTTTACTGTAACAAAGGCAAAGGCACACGAATACATGCATTAGTTATACAGGTTCCAAGTGATGCATAAAAGCAGGAAACAAAAGAAAAGACAAAGTAATCAGTGTGCAATTGGTGGAGGGAATCAAAAGGCCACCTGAGCCCAGCTATGTGAAGTAGAAGTAACCCCTCCTATGAACTCGGTTGGTTTCCTGGCGGACTCTATTAAAGTGAAGATATCTGAACCATCCAAGGTTTTTTCACCAGTGGACTGTTTCGTCTAAATAGACAAAGAAATGTAGAGTCATAAAGAGAAGAAAGGCAGACCCACATGCACAGATATATTAATTGCCAAAACCAGAGGCAGAGATGAAGGAAAGGGAGAGAAGGTTGCAGGGGCACACAGAGGTCAGAAACAGGAAAAGAATGGGAAAATAAATCGGAGCAAATTCATAATGGCTGTAGTAAGCAATAGTTGTGAAGCACAGTTGTTAGCGCTGGCATTTTGCTGGTACACGCAAACGTTTTAATTCCTTTTAATAACAAGCCACAGCAGCAATATTACATTTCAGTAACATGGAAGTTTAAATAAACCAGAAGGGTTGAAAATCTTATATATAATGTCTGCTTCGGACTGTGGGACAGATTCGAAGTATGAGGGGAAAAAAAATAAGCTGGGTTGGCTGCTGTCAACACAAAGCCAGGCAGCAAGAGAACCAAAAGGTAGGGTGGTGTGAGGGGATTGCCTAAAAGAAGTCATGCTTTAATCTTTAAACCGTGGCACGAAGTCAAAGCCACTTGTTACCACTACTTTTGACGCAGACGACTCAGTAACATAGTGAGCAGTAGCAATGGTAAATGGCTGTTCTCTGGAATATCTCCACTCAGACAGGGTCTTATCTCTCCGAGCAAATGCCCCTGCTTTTACAGCTTCACTGCCAGGGTGTTTTTCTGCTTTGCCAAGCTGCAAGCTTCCCAGTGTACCATGTAACTGCAAATCCTCGTCCATCTTTAGTGTCTTTTTCAAACTCTCCTCTTCAGGACTTTGCAACTGAGATTCTGCTTCCTTTATGGGTGTCAGGGAGTCGGACAGCTTTCTTTTTGTGCTCTGCACGTCGGATCCCCACCTGGCTTTCTCATCAGTGACAGGCTCAAGGATTTCATACTCAGCCACTACCGGAATGATTTTCACAGATTCTTGCATTTCCCTTCTCATTTTTTGCAAAGCTTCTACTGAAGGCTGTACTGTTTTCTCACCCTCTTTAGCTTTACTTGTCATGGTAACAACTTTCCCAGATACGGTATCATAGGACTTTCCTAGGGTGAACATTTTCTGCTTATTCTCCTCTTTGGATTGTATTTCATTTTCCAAGTCCTCAAAGCTCTGCATTAGAAGGGTACTGGATTTTAATATCTCAGGTGGAATGGCAGTTTTACTGCTCACAGTCACTACTTTGTATGCCAGATTTTTTTTCGATTCACCATCAACTACCTCAGAGGGTATTTTTTCTATAATAACCCAATCCTCTGTGCCCTATATTTGAGATATAAAAACTAAATTAGAAAAGCTGAGGGTTTATCTCTACTTAAGGAGCACTAAAGTATGAAGACTTTTAAGAAATCAATGCTCTCTTTTCAAAGCACATAGTAACTTTTATCATTGTACCTCTTAGAAAAGTCATCAAACAAACAAACAAACATGTATGATTCCTGTGTAGATTCCCTCTCCTTAGACACTCACATAATGTGGACAGAAAAAATTACTTTTGCCACACTGTTTCTGTAGTAATTTGAAGCAGGGGAGCATTTTAACGTATCACCTAAAATGATAATCGGATCACCCTAGCTTTAAAAATCATATATATCAATGGCTCATAATGCTAAAGCAGAAAAAATTTACAAAACTGGGGCAAGTAAGCCCCTTTAACTGTCCCAGATATGGAACATGTAGCTGTGGCCTGAAGCTACATGTTCAGCATGTAGCTGAATTTCCTTGTTTTCATTAGAATAACACCAGCCTCCTTCAGCACTGTTTACCCTGCATTGTACATTAAATGCCACACTACTATAGATACTGAACATCACACAGCATCTTTTTTCCTCTTTAGGCAAACATGCTTTGTGATTTGCTTTGGCTATGCAATCAGCATCCTGTTATTTGACCTTAAGACCACAACTTCTGTATTTGACTAAGCAAACGTGCTAGTTTAAAATCAAATGAATTAAAAACAACCTCTAGGGATGATGGCATAGTTTTCTGGATAATGATTTGATGAGAAGTAACCAAAGTGCCAGCAGATTCTCCTTCCTGCAGCTTCTTCTCTATCACACTTCGCTAATAGAAAAACCAATAAGAATATAAAGTTCACCATCACTCAGCATCATCTGAATTTACTTGACAGTACACAAAGGAAAGTAATACTAATGACAGAAGTGCCCCATTCATCACAACGTTCTCAGTGAGGCTAATGCTGGAAATGCATGCACAACCACAAACATCCATATGTATCACCGTGCAAGTAGATTGCTAACTAGCAGAGAACTTGGTCTCTATTAGGAAGCCAAAAATTCTGGAGGGTATTCATTCCTCAGAATTTGGCCCCCAGATTACATCTGCCTCTGGAACTTATGAAATAAATAATTTAAAAAAAAATAATAAAGTGACTTGGAAAGGAAAAAATATAATAAAATAAGAAATCATTGTCAGCCTATCAGACAGCATTTCAATAGAGAATTGTTTGTTTTTACCTGCAATTCAGGGAATGTAGTACCTCCCTTCTGCAAAAATATGAGTTTTTCTGATTTTTCTCTTTCTTCTTTGGTCTAATGTCAGGGGAATAAATGGTTTTAGTAAATGGAGGGTATATAGTCCACTATACTTAACATCATATTTCTCCACTCTACAAATTATTAATTGCATGGTAAATTAGGAAACGGAATTCAACAGAATAATTTCACAGCAAAGAAGTTTCCAATAAGAAGCTAATTCAGTATCTCCAAGTGATGAATGCAAAGCAGACACAAGCATACTGATTGTGTAACAGAAAAAACAGTAAACTGAATAATGCTGGGAGCGGATGCACTGCATTCATCTCATCTTCCACTATTCATTTAACTCTGCCTGGTGCCAACTTCCACAGCTTCCACCAACAGCCTAGATCAGGTCCCTCCACCTTCATCCTTGGTTTAGCTCTTTCCTGAACTCGCAGCCTTCTCTGTTGAGGCAAACGGTGTGCTCTGCAAAGTTTTTAGCTCTCCGTACCTCCTTACAGGTACAAGAGGTCTGAGAGTCTTGTTCCCATGCAGGAAACTAACCATTCCTGTATTACCCTCTACAATGTACCACCAAAATCCTCCTCACACCTTTATCCCCTCTGCAACTTCCCAGTGCCGTAAGAATGAAAAGAGCATCTCTGCAACTTGGCCAACTGGGACAGTTTTAAATGTTGGCAAGACTCTGTTTCCTAAGGTATGGTTCTAAACACATACACCCCACATACTGACAAACAAAGGTACACGTTTAAAGAGACAAAACTTCTAGAAACTTCAGGGAAATGGCTTATTTCCCTGAAATGTAATGAGATGCATAACTTCTTTATTTCTAAAGTGCTTGTTTAATCAAACCCAGGTCAGAGTAAACATGGTCAAGGAGATTGTTAATAAGATGTTTTTCATGTTCTGCAGCTATCTGTTCATAATTATGGCAGATATTTAAAACTATATCGCATAACTAAAGAAAACCAAAGTATTTCTCCTGTTATTGGAAGAAAACAACTGATGACTTGCCATGCTTCAAGTCAAATGGACCCAACGCACACAGATGGCAAATGTTCAAAGCATACATTTTGAAAGGGTGTATTTTCCCTTCTGTTTTTGTTTTATTGTGTTAAAGAGCACAGGTAACAGCACTAAATAAATTTTTAAGTGGATATACTGTTGAACGTGTAACTTCTTTGACTAGAAGAAGCTACTACACAGTGCAGCTCTACATGTTGTCTCTGCTAACTAACTCCACATTTCTTAGTAGACATCAAGGCATTAATTTTGGCCTTTGCACGGCTCCATTTTTTCTTGAAAAATTCCTCTCTCAGCATGATACATGAACTGAAACCGCCCTACTTAGTAGGACCAAAAAGGATGGTCAGATGTTACCCACAGCAGGGGCCCCTGAGTACCAGAAGTCAACTCAGAGCTATACTCTAATAGTTGAGATCTATAAATCTACTCATTTTCCTACAGAAATGCCTTAATGTGGGCAAGATTCTGTGGGACAGCTCTAGTTTACTTAGATCCATATACAATTTAGGAACTGGACATTGCTTTTGAGCACAAAGAGTAAGAGAAGAGGTATCAGATATGGATTACTCCTGCCCTTTTGCCTTCGAAACGAATGGTTAAATTAGGGTATGTTTGCTCAGCCTACATAACTGTGTAAACCTTTGCTACTGCTTGTGTGTTTAAATTAAAAATTGTTATTAAATTTCCAAATTAATGAAGACATGAAGTGAACTGGGTGGGTTCAACAGTTTCTTACTACTTTAGTAAGATAAATACATCTTGTTTTCATACTTACAAATTTACTTTTAAGACAGAAAACCTGTATTCTCAACTGCAACTAAACAAACATGTTCGTATGGTCTACTATGATTCCTGAAAAAGGCAGAAGGAGCAATATTAAGACTCCTCAGCATTCTCCAAAAGGTAAGCTTTGGGCACCTAGTCTGCTTTTTAGGCATTTTAATACAAACTGATAGCCACTGTAATGTGTGTCTGATGTCTGTATCAGCCACTGGTTAGGTGCGTATAATGTGGGAGAAGAGGAGCTGGGACCTTTTTCTTGGCAACGTCCCTTTTCCTAAGAGAAGAGATGCCTCCAGAGATTCCCTTTCCCAGAGAGCTGCAGGTCTGCAACACCAACCTCTAAGGTGAGAAAGCTGAAGACTCTGAGTTATACTTTCCAGTCAATTTTTTTCAGAGTTCCTCATATTATATCAGAGCTGTGGTGTCAGAAGCAAATTTTACAACCATTTATTGGTTTTCAATGCTAAAACCAAGTGGAAGTCATAAAGATTATTCCTATGAGACAGAAACAAGATATCCATCTGCAATGCAACAAAAGAACTTAATCTTTGTGCAGATCACACTAGCATATTTCTTTTTGCTTCACTGGATTTAAACCAAGACTCTCTGGTTTTTTTTTTAATAACTGCATTTTACAGCAACATGAATGTCACATCATTGCCTCTAGATCTTATTATCTGCCTTCAAACTAAAGGCAGCTGTTTAATTGGCAAGTATCTTGCAGACACTTCAAGACTGCATGGTGAGCAAGAGGTTTTTCACCCATGCACACTGTGTGAAAATGCAAATGCTTAGCAACCTGCATTGGGTCTTCAAAAAAATGGTATCCAGCAGTCTGCAGCAACTCCTAGTTCTCTTATGGGACTAGAAAAAGCAGGTCTAATCATCATCATTATTCTTCCCCCACCTTAAAGCGCTGAGGGATTTCTGGCTTTTGCTCTGTATTTTCTTGTCAAGCTTGGTACCCCTATCCATCCCGCCACAACTGCTGCTCCCAACCAGTCACCATTATTTATATTTTCTCTCCATCACCTTCATGGTTTCTTTCACGCATGGCTGGATTTCCTCAAGCTCACTGAACTTGTAAGGAAGCCTGAGTTTTGCATTCTTAGAGAGACCCAGTTCTGCCATGTGGCTTGCAGTGAATTTCATATTCTAACTACAAATATATATATACACACACACACACATATATAAAGTATCTGCTCGTCTTTGTGTGTTTGCTGCTAAAGCTGAACCCTGACAAAAAGGGAGCACCTGGAAGTGGGGAACTTCTTCTAACCATGGCCTCTACACCCACTGAGAGCTATAATAAGTAAAACCACAAAGACAAGCAGGTAAGGCAGCCTTTCAGCTCACGCTGACCTCTTCAGGCACTAGTGGTTCAATCATAGGAGCTTCCTCCTGCCTTGCTGCAAGCCGAACGGGAGATGTGGAAAGCCTCTTCTCCCACTCATTAGACACTGCCGTTTCTGTGGAGGTTTCCAAGAAGGTGCGTTTCAGCTCGCTTATATTGGTCTGATGTTTCATCAGATCTTCCTGGGTTTTGTCTAGGTCCTGGACAGTTTTAAAAGAACAGAGCAGTTTGTAATACATCCTAATCCAACCAAATTTGAGAGCCAAAACACACAACTCGGTTAGTAAAGAGGGAAGAAACATCTCAGGGAGCCAGGGAGCACAGCACTAACACAACACTCTGTGAAAATGTGGCATTTTGAGAGAGAACAGCATAGCATATCTCGTACAAGTGATTATAAAAATACTCTTGAAGAGCTTATCCGTATCGCTGTAATTTACACCTGATAAAGAGGCTTCAAACAAACATACATATGCGCGTGGGTGCACACACACATACACGCACGCATATATATATTTATAGTACAAGTTAGAGAAGTCATCGTAATCTGAGAAAAAAAAAAAATCTCTTGGATTTATTAGCAGGTGGGAATACACAATTCATGCATCATAGTGCAGGTTCACAGTTTACCACTAAAACTAACACACATGTACGTACATGCACTGGTATATACCAATACCAACCTCTAACATAAGATTACTATGTTTGACATACACATTTTCACCCTGTATTCGCTTAATCAGACTATTCTGAAAGAAGTGAAAAAGAAAGGGAAAAAGTAAGGGACACAGTATTGAAAGGATACAAAATGCTGTTTCTACACATTTCTTCACAGAGAACCAACAATAACATGCTGAGAGAGGTGAATACCTCCAACATTGATACTTGAGCAACATCTGGACCTTTCGTTTCTGTACCTGTGCCTTTAGATCTCCGTCCTCTTCTTGATCCGACTGCCAGCATGAGAAAGATTGGAAAACAACACCTTACCCACTTGTACATCTAAAAGCTTTAGAAAAACTGGCGAGGAACATGCTAGGTTAAGGCCACACTTTCTCTGTGCTAAGAGTCTAAGGAGCAGAAGCAGGCACACTGGCTGACTTTGCATGGTTCTCCTAAGTGCAAGACTCCTCATTTCAAACTTGTTAATTGTGAACAAAGGAGCATTAAACATTTTCCTTTGATAAATACCATTGCTGTGCTTTTTCAGAGCTTCCTATTTAGGGAGCAACTTGCTGGACCTTCTCACTGAGACTGTGGCTGGTTTAGGACAGAACAGTCATAGCAAACTGTTTGGAAGTCCATAATGTCAGAGTTTAAACATATGACATCTCATATGTTAAACAGGGGCCACAGGCAAAGCTCTGCATAAACTCACCATGGCTAATAGACCCATTACATGTTCTACAGAATGAAGCACATTTTATTTGCTTCAAATGCCATCTCCCTAGCCCCAGACATTTCTATCTTTATACAATTTCATTTCATATTTAGTTTGTGTATATACTTTCAAGATCTATTTGCAGCGGTGGTCTTCTGGAATGGCACAGACATCACATTCACTTCAGCTCACATTTTCAAAAGCAATGGAATATGGACTGCCTGGGCAGCCCTGTTCCTGAGGGCTGCATTTTCAGCTGACAAGGATATCCTGCTATTTGAAAATCAGGTCACCATAACAAAATTCAGGTTTTTTTTACTTGAGTATTCTCCTCTAAAATAAAATGGCAGCTGGAGAGACTTTTTTTTTTTTTTTTTTTTTAATTAATAAACTGATCATTTTAAATGTCACAGGCTTAGGATTACATTTTACTTTCTGCACATCTCAAGGCCTGAAGCCATACAGGGCAAGAGGCACTTCAAAGCATTTGGTACTCATGACTCATCTCAACAGACTTTATGTTGTTGCTCCATTTTGATTCTTTTAATGCTCCTGCCACTGTTCTATTGTTAATTTTTCATAGAGTCCAAATTAGTCAAATGACCCATGGGAAAAATCCTTATCTGTTGATTACTTTATAACTCAGTTCAAGTCTATTCTATTTACAGCCGAAGCCGAATTGCCCTGACACGTCATACAGAGAATTCTTCCTTGATGATAATTTTAAGAGTCTGAAATATTAATGGGATCCTTCTGAAAACCTACAGTTGTGTTTGTCATAAGACTCTGTCTTCTACCAGATGTCAGACCAAATTCAGCTCATGTTTGCAGCTGCAACCACATTAATTATGAAAGCATTATATGCGCTTCACTGGAGTCACATCGAGTTGAATTTGCCTGCACAGTCTGTATAGCATGTTGTAGATATGAGGCTTCTTAGTGCAGAGAAAACATAATGGAGCCTCCTCTGAAATCAATACCTGGGCTACCAGTGGCAATTCCTGAAGACATTTGATACTACGTTCTAGGAAAACCTTAGATGTTTATAATGGGTGGAAGGTACTCCTGGGGAGACCCTGACTGGACAGCAGGAAAATAATTTTCACTATGAAAACAGCTGGATATTGGAATAATCTCCCCAGGGAAGTGGTGGATTCCCCAACACTGGACATCTTGACAAGATGCTAGGCCACCTCATCTAAACTGTGTTACTATCTAGAAAGGCTGGACCACATGATCCTTGAGGTCCCTTTCAACCTGGCAGCCTTTTACCTGAAGGGACCTACAGGAAAGCCAGGGAGGGTCTTTTTACAAAGGCATGTAGTGATACAACAAGGAGTAGTGGTTTTAATCTGGAAGCAGGGAGATTCAGGTTTGGCTTTAGGAAGAAATTCTTCAGTGTGAGGATGGTGAGACACTGGAACAGGTTGCCCACAGAGGTTGTGGATGCCTCATCCCTGCAAGTATTCGCGGGAAGGTTGGATGGGGCTTTGAGCAATCTGGTTGAGTGGGAGGTGTCCCTGCATCTAGTTCCAGCCCTGGGGGATTGGAACCAGATGATCCGAAACGACCCTTCCAACCCAACCCATTCTATGATAATCTGGAAATACCTTTACTGAGAAAATTTGAAAACAGCTTTTTACTGTCTCCTTCCCCCCATCTCACACAGGCTGCAGATTACAAGAGCAAACAAACAATCAGAACAACCCTGAGGTCACAGCCCTGGGCAGCGTGACCATCCCAGCTGGGTGGCATTTGCACAGGTGACATTGTTACCACCCCGCTATCTGCACAGCCCAGAGACCTCGCAGTTTCTAAATCCAACACACTAGGAAGAGGAACCCATCAGGGAACACCAAATCCTCAACTCCCTGAGCAAAGCCCCTGCCCTGCTGGGAGAGCTCATGCAGACGCGTGCGGAGAAGGAACCCGAGCTGCGGCGGGAAACATGCAGTTCGGCGCTCAGGGTTTGGGAAGAGAGGAGGTGAAACTCCCTCTCCCTGGACTAAAATGGGTGCCAGCGACTGTACAAACCTCGGTGGCAGTGGTCTCACCATCAGCTGCAGTATCCGTCTGCTCACTGTCAGTCTATTTGGTTAGACATGTAACCGGGTCCCGAGAGGAAAGCAGGAATAAAGAATAAACCCAGCTCATCAGTACACGCGGCTCAGGAGGGGAACTGTGAAGTTCAGCATCCCCGAGAACTGCCTTAGCATTGCTTTTCAAACCACGCACAAGTCAAAGAAGCAAAATAAAAGTGCTATATTAGTAAACAGAACAGACTCAGAGGAAGACTCGAGGCGTACTGTACACAGTATCTGGGTCTACTGGTACAAATTTATAAGCCAAACAAAACATTACTGGAAAACTGTTATTTGAAGAGCAGATGTTTGGTTTTTTTCTTAAGAAAGCCAGGTGGCTTAAAAAAAAAAAAAAAAAAAAAATTGGGAAAAAAATAGCTAGTATTTTCTCAAACAAACTTTTCCTCCCATAATGTTTTTTTTTAAAAGAAAATTCACTAAATTTTTTTCAAACCAAGATGGATTAATGTGATATTTGACTTTTTCTCTTGAGGGGGAAAAGGTTTTTTTTTTCCTAAAAAAGGCTACTTTAACAGTCACCTGACTTTCAGCCCCTCATTTGTACAGAAGTTGTTCTTGTTTCCACATTTATGCACCATGAGGCTGTCTGCATTACCAAAGAGTTCAAATAATCACACCCATCTACCCTCTGTCTACAGAGTAACAGTAAGGTTCAGATTCCACTCAGTTCTAATGAAGAACAATTGATATTGTTAACAGTAGTAAAAAGAAAGAAAACTGTCATTAAAAGAACAACAAAAAAAACCCCCTTCTCATTCCATTTAAGGATACTGATGAAAGTAAGAGGAAAATAAAAGTAACTTCCCCCCCCCCCAAAATAACCCAACACTTACTAGGTACAAGTGATAAAAATGAAACAAAGCACAGCATTGCACAGACTGATCTATCCCTGCTTTGCTCAACACCATGAAGAGCATTTTAGTGGAGAATGTAAGTGTCAAGCTTTAATAAATAGAGTCGGGTGCAGGTTGCTACAGGCTGAGAAAAGAGTTCAAGTGACTATTTTTGACATTATGCAAGCTGATGGAAAACCAGTATGTAAAGAAAGTGTTCCCTACCACCCCAGACTGGCACATCCAAGTTGTTTTAACATCAGTGAAAGCTCTGGTTTTGATTACTGAGTTTCTGTAGTCCTTAGATAAACTAAAGTAATTCAAGCAGGTAATTTAATGCTAGGATAACATATCTTATCCTCAAAATCACATCACTATGAAACAAAGAGAGAAAATCTGGAGTACCACTCTTAACTTTGAATTTCCTATCTTTGGCTTTTTTTTACAACTCCAATGTTTCATAAAACTCCTTTTTTGATATTTTTTCACTTCCTTGTTTTCCATTATTCCTTCCTTTTATTAATCTGGATTGCTTGTATGATAGGCAGAAGAAAACGCAGGCATCTTGCACTATTCAGTAAGTGCATGAATGTAAGTTATATGCAATTTTTCAAGCAATAGCCACTTACTAGGCAGACTGCCTTTATTTTTAAATGAAACTGAAATGCCAAAATAGTCTACCTAGCTTGTTAAATTATTTCCACTAAAGTGTTAGAAAATTGTTTCTTTAACAGTGAAGGATGACGCATCTTTATAAGGTTGTAAGCAATTGTAAAGGTTGTAAGTTTTAAGACCATTCAATGATTCTATGATTATAAGCAATTGTAAAGGTAGGACAATACAAAAAAAAATCTATGTATTGTTCCTCCTATTAAAAAAAAAAAAAAAAAAAAGAGGAATTATGAATCTAGGCATTTAAAATTAATTAAAAGATGCGCATCAAGGCACTGGAACACTGGTCTTGAGTATAGGGTTCATTTAAGAACTGGAAGTCGAGAGCACTAGAGAGAAGTTGATAGAAATATTGGGTGAGGTACAAAACCAGAAGCTAATGAAGTCTAAAAGGTGAGATTCTGCCTCTGACTGCATGAATTGCCTCCAGATGCACTGCTCAAGGGAGAACAGAGCTTAATAAAGTATAAGACCAGTTCAGGATACAGGCTGTAGCCTTCTGCATCATTGTGTGCCATTTTGTGAACTGAGTGGGGGAAGCTTTCTATTTCTTTTACTGTAACAGCAAGGAAATCCTAAGCAAGGCATAGAATTTGCTTTGTTTTAACAAACATGTCTGCTAATAAGCCAATCGACAGCCACGGTGTCAAAGCCAGCGTTACTGAATTAACTAAAAAAAAAAGATTTGGGGGTGTCACAGAGCAAGGAGTGGCAAATTAAGGCTGAGCAAGGCAGGTCTCCTCTGGAATGGAGAGTAAGAAAGGTCGGGCTCAACTCCAAGATGGGCTGTGGTGCAGCTGCTGGTGGGGCTTGTGGGCAGGCAAAGGGTGGAGGTGGAAGGGAAGGCAGCTACCTCCCAAAATCCTGCAGCTTAACTTCCTCTAACTTGTGAGCATAACTGCTGTGATTTGTTTTGCCAATGTAATGCAGACATGCCCGACTTTAAAACATAGTCACTTTCATGCAATATTTTGGACAAGAAATACCCCCTGGATTAGGCACAAGTCTGTGTTGTCTGCCAGGAAGCACTGCCAGAGTAATCACCCTCATAAAAGAGCAACACTAAAAAGCCTATTTTATACAGTTTTATGCTCAATACTTCCTAACTTTACTAACAAAAAGAAGTGCTCATTTCTGAAAGAGGAACAGACTGAAGTATTACATAAACACTGCCTCATTATTGCCTCTGGAGCTGGCACTGTATTAATGCTGTTATTGCTATTAGATTAATCCAAGTGCAGAGCTAATGAAAATTGAGACCTAAATGCTATCTCAAAATGAGGACACGAAACGAGACAGCAACATTTTGGAGGCCTTTTATCAGAAATTGCACATTATTATTTAGTTGTTAGGCATCACGGAGCCAAAAGCTTCTAAAGACAATGTTTTTACAAGAGAAATTGATGCAACTTTTGGCTTTCCAAAAATGAACTGAAATCCTGCACCAAGTCTTACAAAACCAACACTGACAGATCACACGAGTGTTTAGATGTGCAAGCTTGTTTACTGGAGACAGCTACTGCAATGCCATCAACAAGTGACCAAGATGGCTTTTAACAAATGGCCAACTGCACTGCAATTATCTGATCTGGGATTTTTTTTTCCCTTACAAAGCAAAACTCTATTTTTGCATCTGGAGATGAAGGGGGGAAAAAATGAGGAAAAAATCATCCCATCATTTTATGTCAACAAAGAGTAACCAGGCACCAGGAAAAACTAAGAGGCCAGTCACTGTGTAACTTAAGCAAGCAGATTTCTTTAATTCTTCTGAATGTATTATCATATCCACAGTTTGCAGAATCACTGTGGACTCCTTCTACAGTTGGTTTAGCTGTCTCTGATAACCCTGGTGGCTCAAGGCATCAGTTTTGGCAGTGCTAATCTAACACTGCAAATGGCAAAGCAGCCCACATAGAATTGCTCCCCTGCCAGCTGCAGCACAGCCGTCCCAATCTGACCTCTCTCACTGATGCACTGAAGCATGGGAAAACTATTTAATCTGCAGCACTGATGGGATCAAGGCTGAAAAATCCAGATCCAAGTTTCGATGGGCCAGAAAGCCTTTCCTGGGCTTGGGCTACAGATGATGGATTTACAAAAAGCTAAGTCCACCTGAATTTCCAACACCGGGAAGTTGTCACAGGTGGGCATTTTAATAGGCTATTTATATAAATATAATGTCTATACATACACATATATGCATGCATATGTAATTACGAAGACAATTGTGCTTAATTCCCACTGTCTAGATAATTATTCTAAGCCTACTATAAAGTGGCAGGGGGGGAGGAAGGGTCTTGGAGGGTTTACATAAAATACTTCAGAGCTGACTGGGGGTAATTTGTTTGGGGCAAGTCACTTCGCATCAGCTGACACAGTTCAAACCAAAACACCTTCACACAGTGTTGTGCCTAAACCTGGGCCCCAGGCTGCTCTCCCAGCATGAGGAAAAAAAAAAAAAAAAAAAAAAAAAGAAAAAAAGAAATAACAAACAAAACAAAAACCAACCCACCCCCAATGAAAAAAAAAAGAAACCAAAAAAACCAACCAACAAAAAAACCAAACCCACCCCCTTCTAACATCAGCACAGACAGAAATGAGGCTCTGAAAGTAGGACCACTATTGCAGCAATCTAACACTGGTTAGGACTGAAGCACTGAACACAAAAAAAAGAGTGTGTTCGATGCCGAGGTACACACCTCTTCCTCTGAACTGTCACTCAGGTCATTGGCAAGTGAGGCACTCAAGGAGGCCGCCTTGGGCTCCAGGTAGCAGAGGCACATAGCCAGAGGAAAGGAGAGAGTGAGGGCGTATGGCACTGAGAAAGAGGCAGAGAGCAGAAAGAAAAAAATGAAGAGGAAGCAAGGCACCAGGGAGGGGGAGCGGATGGGAAGGTAGTGCTGCAGGCTGGCAGGCAGGAGGTTGGTTTCGGAGAGGTTAGGGAGCGACAGGTAGCCGTCGTCATCCAGGAGGGAAGGGAACGACTCTGGAAGTTGCAAGGAGAAGGAAAACAGCGTCCCGCCTCTGCCGGCTTTTTGCTTATAGCCAAAGGACACGTCCTGCTCGGCAGAGCAAACTCGCCCCTTTCTGTCAGGGTCCGGCTCCGGGTCGCAGCGCTTTGGGGCGCTCTCTTTGGGCGCCTCGCAGCTTAAAGGTTTTGCTCGAGCGCTCTCCTTGCATCTCCTGCGGAGCTTTGCTGAAGATGCATGGGGGCCGGGGTGCAGGGACGGCGAGGGGTGGCAGGAATCAGTGCCAAGCAAGGATGGCTGGTGACAGAGAAAGAGCAGCAAACAAGGCGCAAAAGCAAAAGGACAAAAAGAAAACTGTAATTAGTTAATTTTCTCCCGTGATGGTAAGTTTTAT
This sequence comes from Heliangelus exortis, assembly GCF_036169615.1. Taxonomy (NCBI): domain Eukaryota; kingdom Metazoa; phylum Chordata; class Aves; order Apodiformes; family Trochilidae; genus Heliangelus; species Heliangelus exortis. The sequence continues at coordinate 101,366,485 of NC_092423.1, read as the reverse complement.
ATATTAAATAGATATATAATTATAAACAGTATTTTAACACCACAGCTTTCCACTGAGTTAAACGGTGCATGTTCCCATGCCAGGTATTAGTGAATCAGGGTTACAGCTTACAAAAGGCAACTTCTTGACTGAGCATTTGTCTAGTCATCTGCAGCTCAGGATTTACATAAAAACCTTCACAGACATATGTGGAGTTTCAGGTGCTGCCAACTTCCACTTAATGTAAGATGGGTTTCAGATCCTAAGGAGTTTTCAAACACGAAGTACATGGAGAGCAACAAAAAAACATGAGGGAATGTATTTTAAATACCAGCACTGGTGGTGACAGCACTCCTGCAGTTAGGAGAAGTCCCAGTGGGGGCCAGATGCTTCCTATCTACGCCTTGGAAAACCTCAGTAGCAACAGTTACAACCCTAAGGATTTTAAAACCCTGAGTGCCCAAATTCCTCCATTCCAATATTAAAAAAGCCCAACATTACCTAGGTCCTAAAACTAAATAAAACCCATTCTGGTCTTGGGAGGGGGCATAAATCTATATGTCAGTTCTTCAGAATGGAAAAAAAAAATATATTAGCTCTCATCTTCAACCACATTGGTCTCCACTGGCTGTTACCACAGCCTTGCCCTCACTTTGGCCCACAGTGAGCTGGAGCTGGCAGTGCTGGGGGGCTGGCCCCCTCCCAGCGATGCACCCCACTGCCCTCCACTATGCTGCACCCCACAGCTTCAGCAGCACCTTGAATGAAGGGAGCAGATGGCCAGAGAGAGGCCCACGCCCTACACAGCCACCTCTCCTCTTAGTCAGAGTGACTTTCTACCCATAGCAAAGAGCTAAAAACATACCCAATGCTTTTGCTACAAATTTTACCATAATGCAAAGAATACCAGCTACCAACAATATCAATACCATTGATATGCCACTTGTAGAACATTCAACCAGTCTTTAAGGCCATTCAAGGACAAAAAAATGGAGGGAGGGAGGTGATTCAGCAGGAGGGGTGACCGTCACCTAACACGCTCCCTGCAGGCAGCCATGACTGCTCTTTAGAAGGACAACATAGCCATCATCACCAAAATATCCCAGTACAACAGACCTGCCACAGTGCTGATGGGGATGCTTTGGCCAAAGTCAATGAGATACATTTAGCTAAAGTGGCGTGCTGGCTCCACGACCAGACCTTAAGTGCTGCATCCACCACACACACACACCCAGGGATCATATAAAAGTCATTTTACTCCCAACTGCTACTCCCAGCTCCTCAGAGCAGAATACCTTCACAAAGCCAAAACAGCATTTATTTGCCTGTAAAAGCTGGTGCTAAATCTGAGGCCACAAAGATTTAGATATAGGTTGCAACCAATGCTAGCTACCAGCCCTAATGTTTGCTAGGTAAATTAATGGTAGGAATGGGATTTAAGCAAAATATTTATGCAGAAGAGCTCCCTCCTCTCCCCTTAATAATTTGCTGCTCCCTCTTCTCTAACCACAACAATAAAAAAATCAAGCTATCAGTTCAGGCTATCTGTATTCCCAAATTAAAGAACCAAAATGAAGCCTAACTTCAAACTGCTTACGAATGCCATCTTTATGGGCTGAATGTAGCAAGCTTGAGTCAAAATAGAATGCTGATGGACTCACGGGACTTAATGTGAGCTGAATACATAGAACTTCTCTTTATATTGTAAAGATAAAAAAGCCAAAGTAAATTTATTCTTTGCTAATACAGATTATTCACTTATTGGCATCTTTGCAGTGTTAATATTTAGAATAACTTCTGGTACTTCAATACATGAGGATAAAAGACAGGAAAAATGTCATAGTGAAGAATTTGAAAACCTACCTATAAAATTTACACACCCTTAAGAAGGAATTTGATTTTAATTTTGTCCTGTGTTTCTTGAGACCCTATTCCCCTTATAACGAATGATAAAAGCATTAGCAGGTCCTGTAGAAGCAGAACTGAGATCTCTATAGGACAGAACTGGAGCTCTCTTAGTAAGCTGTTTAAACAGAATCCACCTCTGGGGGTGGGGGGTAAAATAAAATTAATTTGTGAACGTTTAAGAACCACAAAATTTTTTTCCTAAAAACATCTTTGACTATTTCTAAACGTATTTAAGGAGCTTATGATCTTTGAAATGCAGCTGAACTCTCCATTGACTTAAATTAACAAACACTTGGAACAGAATTACTTTTCTATTGGATATTTTCTGCATGTTTGATTTTCATCAATTTCCCTGTGCAGAAACTAATGAAGTTTTAAGAGGACTCTGGCTGACTTTTACAGAGATGCTACAATGACATTCTACTCTTTCAAAAGAAAATCTTTTCTCCCGTGCAATTTTCAGTTCCTGCATTTGTTTCTGATCTTTGATACCAATTGCAGCTCTTTTTCAGGATTTTATCCATTAGCTTTGCAACTTACTGTGGCCTTAAATGGTAAGGCTATAAGTTCATGTTCTAATATTTGCATGCATGACAGTTTTGTTGGTATATACCAAGGTATACATACCCTCATAAATGAAGAGGGTAAATCTTATTTGTTCAGCAAGTGCATTCACAGTACACTTTTTGAATGGTAACCTAGACACAGTCTTTCATACTCTGTTTTTTAATCAAAGTAAAAGAAACAGAGGACGTTTTACACATGCTATTTTCTTATTCTACCTTATTTCTCCTCAGTTAAGCTCTGAATTCCAGTATCTTCTCTTTCACCCTGTTTTATTTGCCTTCTCTTATTAACTCAGTAGATACAATGCACAGCCATGTGTGTAGGTGTATGTGGTGGTGGTGCTGGGATTGGATATAGTGAGGGATGAATCAAATTTAACAACTGAACAGAGAATCATCAAGAAAAACAGTTTTCTTCATTGCAAAATTTCAAATGAGGGAAGCAAATGCTTTTGTAAGCCAGGAAAAAAGCTTATAACAATATATTAATACCCTAATTGAAATACATGCAAAGAAACAGAGCGTTATGAGAAGTAAATGAGAAAAGTACAATAGTTTAAAGCACTGAGCTACATACAAAGAATACAAAACTATTCTGTTGCCTTTTCAAAAAAAAACCAAAAAACAACCCAAAACCCCCACATAAGATGCCCATACTACAGTTAAAGTATGACTGAAGACCAACTCAGCAAAACGTGCCCTGCTAGGCAACTTCTGGCTATTTCCTAAGCACCTCTTGAATGCTATGTAAAAAACACTATGCTGACTGTTAAATGGATTTCAAAAAAGAGTCCAAAGCAGAAAATGACTTACACATCATCATATGAAACGCAGTAATAAAAATACTGATTCAAGACATGTATATACACATTCATACAACCTTGGGTATTTGAGCTTTGTTTCATGGCACCAGATAACTCCTCCCTCCCTAACAATTCTGGGTTTCTCCAAGTGCTCTCCAGGCTGGTCAGTTTAATACAAAGAGCTCCAAACTCTACCTTGGTGTCGTGGCGTACTGCTGAGATCGGGGTGACTTCCTCTGCTCTTTTCTTTTTGCCCTCCTCATCATCCTTCTCTTCTTCTGCCTTTTTCTCTGGAGTCACAGTGGTTATCAAGTTGGTCTGAGAGATGCCCTTTGTTGTGGCGTACTGGCCAGTACCAACCTCTGCAGCAGACACAGAATCCTTCATGTACATTTCATGGTTTTCATTCACTGATGCTAAAAGCAAATATTTAAAGAGGGAAAGTCTGAAATAGATTTTGCCAAGAAGCTGCAGAAAATTAAAAAGCTGGGTTAGTAAAACATTCGAGATATTACTGAAAACACAACTATGTTGTGTTTCAGGGAACCTGAAGCACGTGCATAACATTTAAATAAACTGCTTACTTGAAATAAAGCTTGCAGCTTTTATATGCATAAACATGTATTACAGATGTGTATACACACATTAATGTCACTAATGTGTGCATTACACCCTTGTTAAATGTTAGCAGGCCATTAAAATAGCTACTGTAGCAAAACATCAGAAAAAAAATCAATGCAGTGCAACTGTTATCAGGCAGGAAACATACGGAGGACCAGCTATGACATCAGCCATGGGGGTGGGAAGAGATTTTTGTTGGAAATCTGGCACAACAAAACAACGCAGATCAAGTGCACAGTAAGTAACGTGCTGCATTACAGGAAATTACAATATTGATATAACACAGGCATAAAATCTCAGAATCAAGAAATGGAATCTTTGTATTATCACAATGTAAGTCTGCCAGTTAAGTGAGCTTATTATCCTGAAAAATTCTGGGAAGTGATGATCAGTGGACCAAACCAGAATACTTCAGGATCTAAACATTCAATAATTCAGCAAACTTAAATATAGATAAAAGATTTTGAAATAAATAGCAATCTTACAGATAGAATATAATAAATATATCAGTTTTATACCCAGACCCTGCTCCTGACAAATGTTATTAACTTCTAAGTCAATAGGACTATTCAAATTCATAAATTGCATTTGTAAAAAATGCATTTGTAAAAAATGACAGGGCTAGGATCACAGTGTAATCCTGATACAGAATGCTACAGCCACTTTTGAATTATAGTAACACTACTGAAGAAATCATAAGCATTGATTAAAAAAAAACAAATCTCTTTTCCTCATTTGCACATACACAAATTAGCATAAAAAAACCCTTGCAGAGTTTAATAAATGCTGGGAAAAGCATTTCAGATATCTTGCTGGTTGGGAATGAGCTTAGGAGGTGGGTGAAAGCAGAGGGAGTAGAGGGAGACATGTTGTTTGGATGTTACAAACAAAATAATGCAGAAGGATAATTTCTGCTTTGAGACACATGCACAGCAATCATGTCACCAGTTGCTTGGTAACGAGCAAGAAGCACATCAGAATTAGAAGATTCCAAAATAATTAATGACAAGCAGCACCTTAAGGGGAAGAAAGAAGGCTTGTCACTAGTACTTTTAAATCAAAGCTTCTCCCCCTCCCCACCATCAGATATATTCATTGCAATTCGTTTGTGACACGCTGCAGGAAAATGAACCTTATATTTTTATAAACTGTAGCAATTCTAAATTTTGTCTCACTGTTTTTTCAACAAATATAAACCACACTCTCTTTTTACTCAATAGATGACTACAGTAACACCTGATGAATATGCTGAGACTCTGAATCACACGCTGGTTTAACTCAAAGCGGCAGCAAAACTGTAACCTCCATGAACCATGGACAAAGAGGAGGAAGAAGGATAGAATATTAATCTCCATATGTTACTCTCCATCTCACCTCTTCGAAAGCAATGCATGGGAAAAAACCTGTTAGCTCTCATCCAACTAGGATGTGAGGTAATCAGAAGTGTTATTACTCAATCCAGGGAAGTAATAATTTCTGAATTGTAACATATACTTCAATGGAAAACCGAAGGGAGAAAACAAAAAAACCAACAAAAGCCAAATTAAACCAAAACCCAAACAGTTACTCATGCAAATTCTGAAAAACCATTGAATCCTGATTTATTCAGGCAGGCAGGTCCAGACTGGCAGGTCCAGGTATCCTGTCCTTCCCCACAGCAGACAATTGCTTTGCAGGTGTGAAGTCACGGCAGGAGGCTCCAGGAACAGCATGGTCCCAAAGACCTCCCTCTAGACACACACTTTTTAAGTACCACAGCAGTACATTTGGCACAGCATCTCTCTGCATCCTCCCCTGCCCCCCACAGTGAACGTGCAGGTACTCACAACCTCCACTCAGCCGAAGCTCGAGGAGATGAGACGACAAGAGGGTTACAACTAACCAAAAGCAGCGACCACTGTGATGACAGCTTTTGACAAAGTCAATTAAGAGGACCTTACCCCCATCTAAGCTGCGAGACATCGTGTAACGTTTACTAGAAGAACGTTCAAAGTAAGGTGCGGGACGGTCTATGAGGGCGCTGGCTCTTCTTGTCTGGGCCTGCGTCCGGCCGCTGTAGCGAAACTTGGAGCCCAGCGTGAGGAACTTCTTTGGAGGTGCTTCTGGCAGCAGGAGCCTAAAACACACCAAGCAGTGCACCTTTTACTCCCCCTCCTCCAAAAATCAGCCCACTATTTTCTGCAGATGACGGGAGACAACCGGCGGGTGTCACCCTCCATCGTAATCTCTGCCTCAGGGGTCTGCGGCTAAAAGGGAATTGAAGGATGTCCCTCAGACAGCATGAAAAAACCACGTAGCTAACACCTTTGAAGAGCTGAGTTATTCCTAATGGACAAGACTAACTCAGCCCCTTCCTGCTTGGAAATCAGATTTATTATTTTCTAATTATGAAAAAAAAAAATTAAAATGTTTTCCTTGTAGCAAGGATAGAAATATAGAGATATATAAATATATATATATACTCCAAATTTATGACACTGTTGCTATGCTGAGGACAGGGCCAGAACAGGTGGATGCAGGGCAGTATTCAATCACCGGGATGCAGACATTTTTCAGGTTAGAACCTTCCCACCCTCTGTATTTTGGCTATGCTTTAGACATTGATTTTCCATTAAAAATCAGAAAACGCCCCAAAAACGCACACTCAATTTCTTTCTAGATCTTTTGCTACTAAGACTGCATTTCATATGAATGTATAGACACCCTGAACCACTAGTTTTAAGAAAGGAGAGAAATTGTTCAGTCCTCCCAAATATCTTGAGAGAGGTTTTTAAGCACTGGAATCCCTTTCACACCATTGAAAATCTCAGCCTTTTGGGTTTCTACTGCAAAGTATCTCCTTGCTGACTATCTTGGCAGAAAGTAATTACAGCTATCCCAAGTAAGTAATTTCCACTATCCCAAACTTTCTATGGGTCTTCTTAGATGTCAGAAATACAGCTACAAAATTCCTCAGTAATATAAAAATAATACCTATGGAGTAGGCATTCACCAACTACTGTCTGTATTTTCATATGTAATTAAATAAAAAAATCTTCCTTTTTTTCCTTTTTTCTTTTTTTTTTTTTTTTTACATTCCTACCCACATTCCCCCATAACTTTCCATATGAGTTGATCTCCCTATACCAGTCTATGTGCAGAAGTGCAGCAAAGTCTCTTGTCTCTGTAATTATAGTGACAGATAATATAATGGCACAGATAACACAAAACAATTAATTTGGACCCTATGGTGATATTAAACATTCAGTATCTACCTGAAACAGTATGAATAATTTGGGGGAAACATTTCAAATTCTGAAGAAGGAATAACCTTCTCTTATCTGCACGGAAGTACCTTGTGATCAAAAAGACAATTTAATTTGTAGAGTTTTGTCTTTACTGACAGAATTGTTCTTTTCTGTTGTGTTTCACAGCACACCTTTATGAAAAGAAATCCACATACCTGAAAAATGTATGGTGCTCAACACACACTTTCCATAAGCGCTTTGCAGCACGATGATTTGGCAACTTAAACCCAATAGTGCTTTCAAACTGCTCAAACTGGGTAGGAAAAAAGAAGAAGTATGCATTTGATGCTGTGCATCTACTTTTAGACAGTACACACAGGTTCATCCTCATTCCCTCCACCTGTATCATCCCATTGCAAGGCTGAATGTATATAAATCGCATATATATCAAATTCTACAGACCACTGTCTGGGAAGGATGCTATGATTGATAATCAAAGGGAACCTTTTGGAGAAAACCCAAACAATGAGCAAGAGGTTTTTGATGGCAACAGTGATGTTTTATGCCCTACAGTAACAAAGAGATCAGTTAAGACTTGGGAGATTTCTGAGAAACACATAATTTAAATGTTTTAAACCTGTTGCTCTAACTTCACCAGTTTAACAACAGTGGGGAGCTTGATAATAGTCTGTAGAGGCACAATAGTCCCCAGGGACTGATCTGGTCTCACACAGTCTTAGATTGAGGAGATTTACAGTGAAAGAACTAGAGTAAATCACAGGGTTTTTTAGCTAATTTATTTCCTGTGGAGGATGAGGACAAGACAGGTAATGAAAAGAGTCGGCTGGGGATACTAAGAAATGCTCCTAGTTGTGTTGCAGATTTATATTCCAGGTACAAAAGCTGTGCCAGCTATGGCTGCAGTAAGATGTTGATGACTTCATGCAGATAGCTGAGTAGCTGAAATAGTGCTGCTGTGAGCAGGACAAGGTAGGAAGGAGGGCACTTGTAAGGATGCCTGTGAGCCTCACCAGGAGCTGACAGAGAGAAATAAGGCAGGAAACAGCAAAACAGTAAAGATTATCTAAGCAACACATGGGATGGGGAATTACATTATCACTGAATGTGATTTGGGACGAGAGTGCACTGCTTGTTCTGCGTAAGAACCGAGACCCGATCACAGGATGCTTCATGCCAAGAGCAGTAGACCTCAGTAGCAGACCTCCTCACTTCAGTGGTGGAAAGCCTGAGTGTAGGCATTAGAAACATCAGTGGCTGTGCTCTTTTGTTTGGGTTTTGGTTGATTTTTTTTTGTTTTTTTTTTTTTTTAAATCAAACCCAAGACTAGGAATTTGCTTACTAAAATTGTGTCTGCCAAGGGGCAGAAGATGTAGGTCTGTAGATTTTGGTTTAGGCTTCCAAAAAATATTCAGGCTCTGGGATCAGTGGGGGCCCCCAGCAGATTTGCCAGGTCCCTTACAAAGTCAGTACTGAAGACCTTGGCTCAGGTCTCACAACTGCCACACTACAATAAGAGAAGAATCCCAGTCCTCATCCAGGTGATTTTTGTCCTGCCATACTGCTCCATGATCTAAAATAGATACAGGCTTTTCATCTATCACAGACTTTATTCTTTATTCTAACAGCATTTTAAATGTAGACACTCCTTTGACTCTGATGATTCTGAAATCCTTCTGGGATTTTTAATCTTGGTTTTATCATCTTATTTCTGCTTTGGTGCACAGTCAACCCATGAGGTAGGTATTTGCTATCCATCTGGTTTAGCCACGAGAGGGCACTCACTGTACAAGATTTCACATTACAAGAACAGGAGCTCCTGCGGGCCCAGGAGGGCAAATGCATGCCAAAAATACTGAATGATGGATGCCTGACTCCATTCTTTTCAGCCTCCAGATTTCTATTCAGACTCCTACTTTACTAAGCTAATACACTGTAAAAATGTGGTAAGACCTGTCTATATCTCCTAGTGGGTAAGAAGAATAAACAGTAATTTAAGATACAACATGGTGGTGGATGATGACCTCTCCATGGATAAACACTATGTTAAATTACCAGAGTATTCATAACAAAGATGAGCTTGTTATATGCAGATGTCATTTGTGTTCTTTATGTTAACTCATGCATGTAAACAGGAAAATACCAAAGAATAATTTACTTGCATTTTAAATGAAGTATTTACTTAATTTTCCACGAGAAAATCAGCACAAAATTGAAAATATAAATGGAGAACAATGTTGCAGGTTTCTAAGACACAACAAATCAATGAGAACATAATTTTTTTTGAGAAGTTTCATTCACTAAAGAGTATAAGGATGCCCTTACCTCCCCTGGTCGGATTTTGATGTAGAAGTTGTTCCTCTTGTAGGAAATTTTCAGAACCTTTGGCCAGGCAAATCTATTTATTCTGAGTCTGTCTCGATATATTAAGAGACCACTTGCACAAACTCCCAGCATGATTTCCACTCCTTCAGAATCCTGCAGAAGCAAGCGAGGCACTTTGTTGAAAACTTCCTTCCTTACATCCCACCGTACTACAGATTTTTGTATGCTGTGCTTCTATCTGAGCTAAATCTTGTTTAATGCATCAGCTGTAGTGACCTGATTTCTGAGACCTATCCTACTCATTGACTGCATTCATGCAAATAAGAGTAAGGTTGAGAAGGGTGAGTAAAACTGAGCATTGCAAATGTTTCCTTGTATTTTTAGAAAGTCTCCAAAAGAACGGGGGAAATTTTTGACATTACTAAAAGAATTATATCAACCATATAGCAAAATCTTATTAGCATAATAAAAAAAAAAGTGTTATTAGCATAAATACCAGATTGAAAGCAAGTAGAGCAGCATATAAATTTACTTCTCCCAGCATCACTCATCTCTATGACTAAGCCTTGTGAATCCTTAGACAGTAGCTTGGTCATCTTGGCTTTAAGTGGTTCCCTAGTTTCTTTAATGCTGTTGTACCTACACTCCGTATTTACACTTTGAAATAATCAGTGGGCAGAAAGTTGGGCATTTGAACCAGAAGAATTCTTTTAAAAGCATGCATCATGTGCCTGTGTTATAACCCATTTTTGACAGGGAGGCTGCAGGTGAGACACATAACCACTATAAAAGACTTGGCCACAATCTTATGAGAATATATCCATAAATACATATTTTTAAGAAGTACATACTTCCCTTTTCATTAGCATCATAAAATCAAGGCCTTCAAATAGTCTAGAACAAATCTGCACTGTTTGCTATTACCACTAGACTGTATAAATCTATTTTTTCATTTAACTAATTACCAACACTGCCAGAGAAAAGAAGGAACTACCTTAAAGCACAGAGTTCTCCAGTAATTATTTTATAATAAAGTTACAAAAGCCTGACAGCAGAAGCTACGAAGATGTCACCCTATGATAATCATGGAACAAATTAATTGTTTTCCTCTGGCTTTTCAATAAGCAATCTTTTAGGCATACAGTGAAAAATCTTATTACGTTTTAGGATGAACACAAAGGCATGCATGGTCAGTTGTGACAGAAAGGCTATGGCACAGTTTGGAATCAAAAAATGTTTTAAAATGAGGGACACAGCATAGTATTAGTGTTGCAAAGTTAATTCTGTGTTAGAAAACAGAACAGCAGAGAATGTATATTCCAGCAACAGTGATAGAAGCTTTTAAGAGTGATTTCTCTAAATATTTTTCTAAATAAACTCTCCTGTGATACCACTGTCATATATTACAAAAGAGAAAAAGCTAATTTTTTTCTGTGGACTTCAATTCCGGTTTCCTAAGCAAAAAGTAATGTCTAAATACAGTGAAAACATTCTAAAAAAATGAAGTCTCATCACCAGTAATCCCACTGCCTGGCAAATGGCTGAAAGGCACAGATGCTGCAGGAGCAAGGGGCTCCTTCTTCTTATACACTTTGCAGCAGATCTAAGTCCATTCTCAACTTCTTGTTGCAAGCCACAGACTCCTTTCCAATGTAATGCTATTGGCATAAAATGAAGCCTGAACAAAAGGATTTGGTTTACTTCAGGAGTGAAGTGGTTGGACAGACCAGAAAACTGTCAGCTGTAATGTCCAAGGAACGGGATGCTGAGCTGCACATCCCTGCAGCTCAGCATGCGGATGGGGAACTGTCTCAGAGCAGCACCAGCCCAGAGGACAAATCTGTCTATTCGAACACATTTTTTTATTGTAGCCTCGTGTTGGATAATTGAGAACTAGTTTTCACAGCAGCTGGCAAGTCCAGCATCTGTTGAATACATAAGATACTATAAGATACACAGTCTTAATGAACTGACATTTACATAGAGACACCAGCCACGGAGTGACTTCTTGAAGGCATCCATCCGGAGACGCTCCTCCTCTAGCCTGTTACCAGGTGTCACTGGCAGACCTAATTAAAACTAAACATTACTTCTCACGATGAGTCTACTTTTCACACCTTCATCTCAGTTTCTGAAATTACTTAACACAGGGACAGACCCAATTTGGTCAGCACTACAACTTTTTAAACTAAGAACATCACTTTAGAGGGAGATTGACTTTGTCGAGCAACTTCTCTGGCTCTGAGTCTTTCGATACGAAAAACAGATGAGAAGAACTGGATACTATTACTTTTTGGAAGAAAAGTAAAATGATTACCTTCAGGATATCCCATCTTAAAATTAAAGAGTCTTTCTCCAATATTCTTAAAAAAACACTTAGACCTTGATGCTATGCTATGTTGAATTTTCAGTAACAAAGCTTTTAACTTATTCAGAACAGGAACTCACTTTGTTGTTTTGCAGATTTCTTTGTGTTGAACAAAGGATGTTGAAAAAAAGCTACTGAGTGCCATTCACCAATCCATTTCTACCTCTGCTCCAAATGTGCCTCAAGATTATGTTCCTGTCTGCAAGACACAGGGAAAGCAGCAGCATGCCTGCTGGTAGAGCACTGCCCATTGAGCCATACCCAGATTTTTCATTTTCAGTGAAGGCAATTAACAGAACACAAAAGATTGCCTTGAATTCTGTAACACACATGCACAGCTCCCAGCAAAATGCCCCAAGGACATGGTTGCAGGCCCTTTCAAGATCTGAGCTGCAAATTTATATTGGTTCGTGAAAGGATCTGTGGCAGCATAAGAAGAGGCTCACAATAATTTGACCTTTACATAAAATGCAGCACTCTCCACAGCTCAGGACTCTTTGTTCAGCACTCTTTTGCCAAGGATGCCTGCTAACTTCAAAGATGTTAAAATCCATTAACCTTACTTTGAAAAGTGAAGAAAAAAAATGGTTATTATTTATTTGGCAAAAAACCAAAACCAAACTGAAAACCAGAGAACCAACACAGGGCTTTCCCAAGCCACAATAACAGTGACCATGTTTTGCTCCTAACTTAAACTGCCAATGATTAGAGAAACTACCAAAACACAGGAGATGGTTTCCAGCAGAACTGCTGCCCTTCAAGTCAACTGCGATGATCACACTTCAGAAGAGAGACAAGTCACTTGCCCCCCCATTGCCATCAATCTGGTGAGGTTTCCAGCATGGCTAAACAATTACTTACAAGTTCTCTGCAGTGTTAAAAATTATATATTTATCTAGTTAGGATACCATAGTTGGCCTTATTAAATTGGAAAATTCACCTGAATAAAATGACACTTGAATCCTATCTGGACAGCTTCTAATATCCTTCCTCATTACTGTCTGCTCAGCACTTTTCCAGAAGATTTGGTTGTTTAATCAACACAAATAGTTGGCATGCACCATATTTGAATTTCCAGGTTAGGTTATGTTACAATTAGAAAATATATTTACTATTGTCTCATGAGTAACTTTTCTCCATGTTGACATATGATTTATCCCACAAAATGCCTGTCTCAAACCCAGAAAGAATAGAGCAGGGAGTCTCTGCTGTTTCATGTACTATGCCACAGGAGAAAGATGACCAGTGAAAGAACTATAGTCCATACCTTGGCATGATGGAGATCTACTCCATACATTGATAGTTTTTTGGCATTCTCCAGGAAATGCATCTCAGCCTCCGCAGGTGTCATTCCCCTGAGGAAAAGCAACCAGTTCTAGCCATCAATGTTAAGGAAACAGAGCCCAAAATAAAATCCAGCACCTGGAAGACACTCAGCCTGTCAGAAGTACAACCATACCCTTAGATGACTGGGTACCTACCAGAGCCAAAGCTCTGGTGCAGACCCTGTTATCTTCCATGCTGAAAAGCTCTTCTCTAGCCAAATACCCAGAGAAGAGCCTTGTTCGAAAAATACTATTTTCAGGTATAGTTCAGCAGCTTTTACCATTTCCTGATGCATCAGGATGGCACCTGAAGGCAGGCTGCAGCCTACGCTATTGCCCTCTGCCTACCTGTGGCTCTTGTGCAGCTCAATGACTTTATCCTCCAGCTCCTTCGTGTGATTCGGCGCAAAGCGGAATTCACTGACGTAGTCGCTGCCGTACTCGTCGGGGTCGTAGTCACCGAGCTCTGACTGCACCGTGTAGGAACCCAGCAAAGCCAGGGTGACAAATGAGCAGGGCAGCCGACCTGACACGATGTCATCTCTCAGCTGCAAGCAGAGGTAGTACCTGCAACAAACAAGGTAGCTCAGAAAGCTGCCCACCACCACTGCCCCCCGGAAGGAGTGCTGGCATCAGCCTCAGCTCCTCTACTTAATTTGCAGACAACTCCCAAGCCTAAAGTCTGTCAGGTGTTAACCAAGATAGTAGTAATTTTGAAGAAAAAACCCACACCTTTAGTAATGTATGGGTAGCAATGCCTTATTTATCTTTATAAAGCAGCATGGGCATTTCTTAATAAAATAGGTTATTGCTTTGTTTAGTGGCTTAGATGGAGAAGTACTCATGGATGATACCAGGTTTTAATCATAAATCAGCAAGATATATAGCTACCTGATAACTCCTTTTTGTTTAAGGAGAAAATTATTAAAGGAAAGGAAAAAATTATTAAAAATTATTAAAATTATTGAGTTATTAAAATTATTAAAATTTAAAAATTATTAAAAATTATTTAAAACCCCAAATACTGTTCATTAAAGGGAAGCTGAACTCCAAGCCGCTAAAAAAATCTTCTGTCTCTTTAACAAACTATTTGGCTTTCGTAACAATACATTTAAACAGTAAAAGTTGTTAAAACCACAGTGATAAGCAGTGCAAGGGATGACCAGATAGAAGAAAACTCGAAAAAAGTGAAGTGTTGGTTTGGTGGTTGAAGGCATAGAGCTCTCAGGTGAAACTTGAGGGTGACTAGAGGAGTAAACCAATCCTTTCTTTTGGAAGACCTCTGATGAAGTATGAACTCTTGGCACCCTTTCTTTCTGCACAAAGCCTAGCACAGGGAAATCTGATCTAAGCCAAATGCTTCATGGCACCTTTGCTATCTTAAGATCTACAAGCAGTCCACAAAGCAATGGAGGTTAAAAATATCCACAGGTTGCAAAATGTTAGAACAGGTTAGGGAACAGCTTGACAATGACATAAAGCTCATCATGGTTCCAAGGTTTTCCTGCCTTCTACGAGGAGAAAAACAGGTGAGGCTTTTTCTTTTTTTTTCACTTGTGCTTGCAATCTCCATGCAAAACCAGAGAGGTGTAGAGTGTAGGGCTATTAGACTTGGACAGCAGGGAGCAGCCATTCATTACCACCATATATCGTGAACCATGCACATCAACTGCTTCCCCCACCAAATGACATCCAAAATTTACACAAGTGCTTAATCTCATCCCACTTCTTTACATTCATAGCTATGGCTTTTTTGAAAACAGTAACTTGGTACCACTGGCAAAACTGGGCATAAGGAATCTTTGTGAAAATTGAAATCGACTCTCAGAAACATGTAGATCAGAAAAGCTTGGGTTTAGAGTTAAATTGTAGAAAAGAAAAAGGCATCTCAGCTCAGAGGACAGACAGTGTTCACAGCTCCTTTCTGCCAAGTGTCACATATTTTCCATAAGCTCATAAGGGAAAGGAAGTCAATGGGAATACAAAACATTCCTTTTCTTGGATAATTAGAGTACATGCACTACTACAAACAGCTTTTTAGCCCCTTCTAGAAAGGTATTTAATGTTTCAAACACCTGGTAATATCTTCAGATAGCTGGGCAGGGTCTGGAGGGTAGAATTTCACATTAAATGCAAACTGCCAAGCGCCACCTGGAAAAGAACATAGGTTGACTGAAAGTACACTGTAAGTGCAAACAGAGATGCTCATGCTGTTCAACTGCCAGTAGGCTTAAAAACACCCCAGCCATGCAATTCATAAGAAATATTATCTTTTCCCCATACATAGTTATGAAGATACTACTTTACCCTCTCACAATTAGAGTATCTGCTTAGTCTCTACAGCTCTTTTCTTATTTCATGAGATTTCCACTGAAGCAATTACCCAAAGGGCATAGTAATTTATTACTAACACTGAAAAAACCCCCAAAACTCAGTCCCAAATCAATGTTTACTGCAATTAACCACCAGAATACATGGCCTATACAAGCTTTAAAAACCAATAATCCATAACAGAGGTGCTGGAAACACCACAAGCCAGAGCATGAACAGGCTCCAGAGCAGGGTGAAGTGCCAAGGTCTGGCTGCCCAAACCAGCTCCCAGCATCCTCACAGAGTGCTGCCTCAGCACATAGCCCCTGTAGCCAGCAGACAGAAATTATTGTGCAGACAAAGCTGCAAGGACAAACAAAAAGAGAACGACTGAAAAAAAGTAGGTAACACTGGGGAATCCTTATTTAGTGATTTCTATTTTGCCTAGATTTAGGTGACCATTGGGATGGATACTGATTTGCATCGCCACAGATTGTGAATTTTTTAATCTTTTTTTTATGAGCATTAGCCTTAAATGTTGTAAAGAAAGAGTATCAAGAATAAAGGATGAATACCAAGGGCTAAAAATGGTATGTATATAAAAAAGCAATTCTAAGCAGTAACAAAACCCCAAACCACAGTGTGCCAACAAGCAACACGGTGGTTTTACAGTAACAAGACTTTTCACTGAGGCCTGTGTTGTGGATAGCTCTTACAAGTACTCCTACCAGTATGGAAATTACAGTATTTCCATAAAGAAACTGAAGCTGAAGTAATGACACTTCTGTTCTCTGAAACACACCGACGTAAAAGAACAAATCTAACAAGAAGCAGATAGATCTGTGTAACAAAGAAGTGCTCATGAACACTGTAAAAATAGGAAGTCTTCCTTATTAACATGGCATGGGATGTGTTTTTACTTGATCTTAAATGCAGGGGCACCTTGTGCCTAGGTACCTCGTAAAGAGTATGGGGTTTGAAGGTATATCTGGTGCACTCTCCAATAAGATAGTTTATATACTGGACAGATTGAATGTCCACCTGCCTGGCAATGCTGTCTGGATGTCCTAATTAGGTGTTTGGGAGTGCTTATTTAGAGACAAGAAGGGAATTTCATGCAAAGCTCCATCCTCACTAGTTATCCATGCTTTTGAGAAAACAGGCTCTGTGTGCAAGACAACATTTGACTTATACCATCAGGGCTTAAGCTCTTGGTGAGAATTTTGGGCTCCTTTATTTTAGGAACTCTTTCACCCTGCTGGGCCATGAAAGATGGCAGAAAGCATATTTGGCTGGCTACAAGGGTAGGACACAGTCCCACTGGGAGTGGACCAGCCCCAAGGTGGAGCCTGAGGGTGACACCCTGCCCCATGACAGAAGGAAGGAGCCATGGCCTGAAAATCTATTTCTCTGGCACATAAGAAAATTAATCAAACCTAAAATGCAGCCTACCATATAGCATGGGTGGTTAAGACACCAGAGTAAGAGGCCTCCACCCTTCACTTACAAGGGTTCACTGTGCAAGTCAGAGGGTTATAACAAAAGGAGAAGGAACCAGGGTCTGCACACAGATCAAGTCTCATTTCTCAACCACTAGAACGAAAACCCTGTGGGCTACAGTGGAACTGTGGATATCTGAGCATTGTACAACTCAACCAGCATTTAGCAGGATTGTATATAGGTATTTTGGAAAATGTCATGGGTCATAACCCTACTTTTCCACTGTTGTTCTGTTCCAAACTGGAGCTGTACAGACAAGGAAATTATCACTGTCATCTTCTGCAAATACAACTGTCCCCTGTGTCAAGTCCAGGATGAGACTCTTCTGCCCTGGTTAATCTCTTGCTGTCACAGCCTTTCATTGTCTCTCTCACGGTTTGGGTTCATATTAAATGCATTTCAAATTAGTGGTGTGGAGCTGAGCTTCTTTACTTACACCAACCATTAGCATAACATGGCTCACTGAGGTCTACAGCACCTTCTGCTCCAGATCCATTTTCATTACTTTTTTTGGCAGATCACTTTATTTTAATGAAAATAATACTGGTGCAAAGGTGTTGTTACTCATAGTAAGTGGGGAAGTCTTCTTGCAAGTGTAAATTAGCCTTCTGAATCATAGAAAGGAGAGTGATTAACTTCCCAGGCCTTAACCAACAAATGTGAAGTACCAGATGTATTTGCTGGAGAAAGAAAAGTGCTAGAAGAGATAATCTTCAAAACATGGGGGGAAAAAACCCAACTAAAGCAAAATAAAAAAACCCCAAACAAACAAACAAACAAAAAACCTAAACCAAAAACTAGTGAGGCTTTCCTGCCCAAAGAAGTCACAAACACATTTGATCAGTTTAAAAATGTGAGGAGGCAAAAAAAGATGAGGCAGGTCAGAATCTGAGCCTGGCAGTCTTGACAAGATTTTCCTTTGAAAGGCTTTTGAATTTCTAATGTAGCAGACAGCTAAGTTTAACAACTGAGCTTTTTAAAATATTAATCTGAAACAGAAAATTGACTGGTTCTCTGTGAACTGAACAGTCATTTTAGGAGCAGAGCTCAAGCTTTTGAAACACAGGAAAAAAAGATATTTTAGATAAGTGCCATCTTTGGGTAAGTGAAGTATTTCAGCATGGGGCATGAACAGCGTTCCTGGATATGATTTAAGATCAGTCATGTGAAGAATTAATTTATATATGGGGCCTAGTCCCTAAGGTTACACTGCTTAATGTCAAACTTCAGGTTTTCACACCTCTGCAAATGTCAAGTTGTTTTTCAGCAATGCAAGTTCACGTGTTACGAGTCTCAGTAATGGCCTGCAATCATTATGGGACAAAATAACTGCAAGATGCAGGTAATTCATGTTCCAGGTAATTCATGTTCCAGAGACTCAGGATGCAATATAAGATTGTGAAATAGACTTTTTTGCCCTGGAGGAGCATGGGGAGGAAGGCATGGGGAAAGGGGCCAGAGCCCCATCCCACCTATCTCCTCACCTGGGAGGAGGGGGCTGTCAAATCCCTGAGGGCACTCCGGTGGGATAGACCCTTCAACCCAAGAGTAGTAAGTTACCACAGCCATTCAGGAACAAGCCAGATTTTTTAGTGTTCTGATACATCAGAATTGAAGTTTTCCAGACCCGCTGAAAGAAACTCACAAACAATAACAAACTTACTTCGAATCTGCTTCTTGATTTCCTTGGCAGGGTCCAACCAATTCTGCAAAGAAAATGTTTCCTTTTTTCAATTTCAATTAGAAAATACAATAAACATTATTTAAAAAAAATCAGTGCTATGAATCAAAGCTAGAACACGTGAAAGTCTGCCACTCCTTTCTTCTTGAAGCAGCAGTAGGCAGGGACAAAACTAACTTTCAAGATGTAGCCCAGGGTAGAAGCTTAATTTTTACTGTATTTCCCAGACCCTAAGGGGCTGAATGTTCTGAAACAATAAATAAAAAATAAAAATTAGTAAAATAAATCAACAGAAATCTTTTTCCAATGTACCTTCTGGGAAAATTAAATTTATACAAACATGTTAAGGTTTGGTTTTTTGGGGTGGTTGATGGGTTTTCTGCTCTAATCCTGAAAGGGCTTTAAAGGATAAATAAGTGTGGCATAGAGTACTACCCCATCAGTAACTTGGCATGGGCATGAGGGGCTCCCTGAAGGCAGAAGGAGGATGGGGGTGGCACCAGTGGGAGAACTGCAGCACCAGGGCTGCCCCCATCCACACCACATTGAGCCTGGTGAAAAAGTAAAACAAAATTCCTTTCGAGGAGGTGGGGAATTATTAAGGTGATGTGCTGCTACTCCACGGATGGCAAGGAGGAGACAGAACTTCCCTGGAGTACTCCCACAGCAGCTTGGGGTCTTTCAGTGCTGATGTCTCCCTGTCTTCTAACAGGAACAAATTAACACTGAAAATGCTTCACACAGCCCAGAACAAAAAGTTCTCTTTCCCTAGGAAAGTTCCATTTTCTCCAAAGACAAACAAATGTACCAGTGGGAAAAAAAAATACTGAAGAAATAGCAAACAGGCAGAACATGACTATCTTCCCCCAACAAAAACAATCAGTTTGCAGCTGTCCAAACCTGGTCTGTGCTGCAGAACACGAGGGTGAAGAGCTCCAGCTATTGCTAAGCACAAAAGCACACCATGCACCAAGAAATTAAAGATGCATCAGGATTTCTGTTTTCAAAGGCAACATATGACGTGGGTGCATATATTGTCTGCCTGGAAGTTATCTGGCAGAGGGTGGAGGCCAATTGCTAAGTATTTTGATATCAAAAGTATGCATGTTATTGGTGAAGAAACGCGTGGCAGGCAGTTTTCTTTTAGCTGTTCAGCACTGTAAAGTAACTGGAGATCTATAAATATCTAGTACTTCTAAACCACCTCTTAATGGATACATTCTCTTCTTTCCTGACCAGGAAAGCACAATTATCTGAAAATCCACTTAAACTTCTGCCCAAGTTTTACCACAACACAAAACTAAACATATGCTAAAGTGTTATCTTGCACTGACAAGGACCAAGTGCCTGCTTAAGTAATTTTCTGAATCAGAAACAAAATTTTTATATTCAGAAATCTGTAGAGAAAGGGGAAAACAGAGGAAAAAAGGGGCTGGGTTTTTTTTGTTTGTTTTTGTTGGTTGGTTTTTGTTTTTTTTTAATCATATGTAACAGAAACAAAGGGAAGCCTAGAAAAAGTGTTGTTCTCACAAGACAAACAGCTGAAGCAGCAGTAACAGTTTCAGCTTCACCAGGAAGACCTTTCAGGCCATGCAAAGGTCAAAATACCTTCACCTGGTGAGCTCCGCTGGGCTATGGCACGTATTGGTGAAAGGTTTTGTTACTGGTTTCTTTCAAAATATTTATCTTTAAAGCCAAAAATTCACCACATAAGTAATCCTTTGATACTCTCTTTTACACCATAAGATGTCCAAAACAAAATATAAATACATATGTATCATCTACACACTAGATCATCTAAGACACTGTGAGTACATTGCTTATTTAATACTGAAGTTGAGATGCAGACAAGTGGAATGTGATTCACTATTGCTGCCAAATGCTTCTGAGGAATTATGTCTTTAGCCAAATCAAAAATAACCCACAGATAAAGCAAGTAAAGACTTAAAGCCATACTTTATATTAGCACTTATCAGAAGCAGTCAGTCAAGTCCTGCCTATCTGTATCCCAACCACAGTATTATTAAGCCATGGTTTAGCTTTATATATTTGTTAGTGTATGTTAGTTTATGTAAATCTGGCTTTCATCTATGGCAGTAATGAAATCAATCATACTGGAAAGGAACCAGCTAAATGATTGTATTCTTTCATGTCATAAATAGCCCACACAGAGGGAAGCCATTGAAACACCTGATAGCTCTTGAAAGATAGTTAGAAAAAGCAAAAGCTGAAGCTATGTCTACAGAATTTGGCAAGGAAGGTAACAACTTTTGAACCGATTGTAACTGTCTGGGGGGTGTCTTGTGGAGCTCTGAAGTTCATATGCCAAAGGCCAACCACAGTCTTATGGGTTACCTTTTGGTTTTCTGTGTCTCTGTACGTTAGCCCAAAGTAGTCTTTTTCCAAAAGGTTCAGATGCTCGCACACTTTGTCGAACAGCACTTGACCTCTGGAACGTTTCTGTAGGAAACAAACAGGAAAAAAGATCACGTTTGCAAAATAAAGTAATATAAAGATTAAAATAACACCTTTTCTGTTTAATTCTCGAATCAATAACCCCCAAATTATTTCTTTAAGCTCATCCGTTTTCCAAACCTATTGATCTGGAGCTTCATAAGAATCTGCTGAACGGGGCAGATCAGCTTTCCATAAAATTTCATATGATACTGCAGAGTCAAAAATAAGTCAATACATCTCTTCTGTCTTTCAAAAATTACAACTTCAAATGGATGCCAAGGTCCTACCTCAGCATCACTGTTGTGTGCAACAGCAGCAAGAAGCAGCACTACAAAATATTCCAACTATCAGAGCTGTGTCTAGCGGCCAATCCACAGCAGCAAAAGCCAAACGTGGAGATATTTCTTGCTTCAGTAACAATGTGCCCTGATTCCAGGATCCTTTTTTTGTCTACTGTATAGGGAAATATGACAAACCATCTACTGAAATCACTGGAAGAGCCTAGTATCTCACCGGGAAATTAGCTGGGTAAGAAAGCAGTTTTCCAGTGTCCCACTAATCTGCCTTATTGCTAACATGTTAGATGAGAAGGTCTCTCTCTGTTAAAAGCCAGAGCCCCAGCAGAAGCTTCATAGAATCTCTCATACTGGACAGTAAAAATTTAGGTCACCTCAGTTCTTAGCATTACACATGACATATTGGGAAAAAGCCTTCGAAAACCCAAACACAGGCAGAAATGTCTTCTTCATAAGCTATATATGCCAACTTTGATATGCACTGATTACAATAAACAAAAAAATTATTTGGGCCACCGTTTCATTGCTGCCAGCTTCCCTGAGTGCAACTCAGCTAAAGGGAACAACCTCCTCAACATCAAACATACACAAACATGAATGTTGCAGTTGATGTCAGTGTCACATTTTCTTTTTTGACTTGAAGCAGACTGGAAACAACCTTGCTTCAAATGCAGGGCAGGAGGATGACACAAAAGAGGAGAGAATTCTGCCTTTGGATTTATACAACTCTGCCAGTGTAGCTGCCCTGGACCTTGCTGCCAGCCCAGTAGCCTTGGCCAGGGGATGGGTATTTCACAATCCAAGCAGACAGAGCTATGCCAACAAACCTGTGGAGCCCAACGCTGGACCCAAACTATTTTAGAAGTGTTAAGAAAGCCAAGAGAAAAAGGGGAAAAGAGACTGAGGGTTGGTGCTTAACACCCTTTAAAAACAGTGCAAGAGAAGATGGAGGGAGTCACACAGTGTAACCCCATCTATATTATATTTGGTATTTCTAAGGCAGCTCTAATGGTATATTAGAAAGGAAGCAGGGAAATACCTTCTACATATTTATCAGTGAGGAAACCCAAGACTGTGGCTTGCAGAGTCTGATGAGTATCCTCCAGCTGAGAAAAAAACAGGCAAAGAAGTGCATTGCAAGCATATTGCTGAAACTTCATTTACTGTATCTTCCAGTGTCATTTGATGAAACAGCTCTAGGCTTCTGCTTGCCACGTGCTTTCTACCCCATAGTGGGAAGCATAACTATACCCCAACTCCTTTATAATTGCAAACAAATCTTTAGTTAATTCTTCATGCCTTGAACTTGGAAGCAGATAATGAGAGGTTGGAGGTTTTATATGTAATGCTCCACGGGGATGATCAGGCAGATCAAAAAGAATAGACTGCTGGTGTGCAGAGAGGAACCAAATTAGAGCCTTCAAGCCAAATTAGTCACAAAATAGTTTCTGCTGTAAGCAAATAATGCTGTATTTTGCCAGATCTCTGGATTTTCTATAAACCAAGTTGTTATACTGAACAGAGAGAAATAGGCTGGTTACCTCTAGAGGACACCTGCTTTGAGAAACACTATGTCTGCACCACTGCACCATTTACATGTATTTGAACTCTGCTGCTTCAGTGTCCCCTTAATTTTAAGAGTCCCACAAGGCCAAGACAGGAGCTATTTTATGTGGCCCATCCACACAGCTACACAGATGTAATTTTTGAGAAATAGTAGCCAGCAGCTGCAAGGTACAGTGCTTCAGCAGGGAATTGAAGGAAGTTGTGTGGGGCTGTGCAACAGAACACTTTTTCTAACAGAAAGCAACACTTGGGATTTCTTGCTTGATTACACATTGCAGGCAAATGAGAGTAAGTATGACAAGCCTGGAAGAATTTCATAGCCCAGTTTTTGTCCATCCTTCTCCTCCTGTCCATAGACACCCAAGTTGCACTCATCCACTCTCCACAATACTCCTGCTGCATCAGGATATGGGAATGTCCTGCTGATGCTGCGAGAGAATGTCAGAAATAGCTGATATAACTCCCAGCCCTTCCCAGACTGGGTCTACTCTTCACCAGACACCAGGTGTGAACTGGTGATGGTTGAGGAGAATCTTTACCAGAACTACTTTCCTTTTTGCTCTGCCCAGAAACATTCCATGAGTGTCCAGACCGATGACCCTCTGGTTGCATTCTTGCCTCTTCCCAAGTCAGACCTTACCCATGGGAGCAAGAGTTAGAGGACTCCTGTCATTTGGGAAGTGGGGGCTACCTGGAAATGTAGACACCATTGACACTCTCCAAATCCTTGTGTACCTGCATATATGCAGCACTTCTGCTTTGTATCCACATAGCATTAGCATGCATAGCCTCTTTTCTATAACAACATTGCACAAAAATACAGTGAGGGGAAGCTACTGCATCATTCCATGAGAAATGAAGAGGCTTAGTTAGGAATATGTAATTAAAGCAACTGAAGACTCCCTCTACTCTTGTTAATTGCTTTCATTTTACTGTGTGCCCAAATAAGCATGCCAGACAAGGCATCATTGCTTTGGGAGGAAGAGAATGGGAGGAGAGAAATGTAAAGTTAAAAATTCATAAACCCATCCTAAACGTTTGCTTTCCACCAACTTGGGGTGACATATCTAAGGCAATGGAAGACTGACAGTCTGATGATTACTGTGGGTTACAGGTTAACTCCAAAACGTCAACTGATTTCAGAAGTCAAAAAGATGCTGATAAAAAAAGTAAAATCTGAATTCATACTATGAAATACTGGCCCTGTAAAAGAAGAGTTCATCTGAAAGGTAAATATGGCAATATTCTCCTCTAGAGATGAGGGTTCAACACCAAGGTGGGTACCAAAATGCCCAGTTGTGATTGGTCATTTTTGGGGGACAGTGCAGGACTGCCAAACCAGGAGCCACAGCATCTTGAAGGATATGTTTCTGAGCAATGGTGCCTTCAGCTTCAGGAAGCCAAGCCTATGCTCTTGCAAGAAACAGAATTTGCCTCTGGGAGGTGGCAGTACTGGATTCTGATGAATTTTCCTCTGGCACAACTACCTTCTGGTTTGGGAAGCACCATCCAGCACATAACATTTGAATTCTTCCTGATGTCTTCTTTATATCTCACCAAATAGCAAAGAAGGTTTCTTGGGGGTCTTGTAAGCAGCTGTTGTCACCTCTTTGTATTAAGTTGTTGGTTGCTCATTTCCTCATTACTTATTGTAACATCCACTTTTCATATCTTGATTGCTACAAGGTTTATTATTACCTGAGAATCCTGATGGGAAACAAGGTGAACAGGAGTCTATATTTTGTCCTGGCAGCAAAGGCAGCCAGAGGTATCCTGGGGTAAGCAGTGTTGCCAGCAGGTCAAGAGAGGTGATCCTTCCTCTCTACTCAGCACTGCTGAGATATTCCTATATCTGGGTCCAGTTCTGAGCTCCTCAATACAAGAGTACTGGAAAGAGACAAAGGTCCTTGTGAACAAAGGTCCACAAGGATGACGAAGGGACTGTGGTGTCTTTCAAATGAGGAAAGGCTGAGAGAGCCGAGACTGCTCAGCCTGGAGAACAGCAGGCTCAGGAAGGTTTCATCAATGTGTACAAATATCTGATGGGAGGAGTAAGATAAAGCCAGACTGTGCCCAGTATTACCCAGTGCCATGACAAGAGGCACTGTGCTCAAAGTGAAATACAGAAAATTCATTTAAATGTGACAAAAAAACCCCAACAACACATTTTTAGTATAAGGGTAGTCAAATGCTGGCACAGATTGCCCAGGAAGGATGTGGCATTTCAATCCTTGGAGATTTTCAGAACCCAAGTGGACACGATCCTGATCAATCTGCTCTGGGTGTCCCCTCCTTGAGCAGGGGGATCAGGCTGGGCAATCTCCAGAGGTGCTCACCAGCCTCAGCCACTCCATTTTTCTGTGCCTATTAATGTGCAATACATATTTTGTGACTGAAGTGGTAATGTATCTATAACAAAGGCTTGCAGGCTTTTTTCACTTTAATAATGTTTATCATAAGGGCATTACAGCTTCTGGGCTTTATCATAATAGAGGAAAATGTTCTTATTTTTCTGCATTAAGAAATACCAGACATTGTACGCTGGTGTTTGCCAGTGAGAGCAATTGACTTTACAATTTTGTTATCCACACAGAACTAAGAGAAGGTAGAAATAGTGAATTTTTTAGCTTCTTGCTACCAGTGGTATATATAACATGTTATTCTGATCTGATGGCCTTATAAGAGGACAGGGGTGGGATGGATGGTTATAGGCTGAAGAAGCCAACATGGAGGAGTTTGTGTATGGACCTCTTCTGTGGAAGCTGCTTAGGGGATAGGAAAGCTTTTTTGTGACCTTAAGCCTTGGAAGGAGGGAGAGGCTCAGCTCCAAAATTGAAGAGAAGCTGGAGAAGAGAGAGGCTGTTTCTCCTGCCCCTTGTTATTGTGAATTGCTGGCTGGCACAGCTTGCCAGGTTTGCTGCTGCTGGCTCCCTTCACTGAGAGCTTGACCAGAAGGCTGTTAGTCCTATTCCAGCTTTGAGCAGCAGCTCTGGCCTTTATAAAGCTGCAGGGAGCAGGCTGTGAAAAGTGTGAAGCTTTTGTTCCCAGACTTTTGTACTCATTTATACTGTTCAGTCTATGTTTTGCATTCTTTCTGGGGTCTTGATTTCCCAAGCTTAAGCAAAGTGTCTCTTTTGCCACATCTGCACATTTCATTTCATCCCATTGATGCCTGAAAAATTGCTAAGAATATCTAGAACACCACACCTTGATTTGCTGGGTAACCTCCAACCTACCAGATTTCCCATCTTCCCCAGTTTTATTCCAGTGGAGAGGCCTCCATGCGGAGGACTGGCTCCACTTGGGCTTCTTTCAGATCAAATTCAACCCCTCTATCTAACAAATTTCTCCCTGGAGAAAGGCATTGCCACACTGGGAATGGTATCTCAGTAAGGCCAATGGAACCTCCATCTCAGAAGGTTTCAAGACATTGCCCAGAAAATGCCCCACCTGGCCTGATTCAGCACCAGCCACCACCCTGCTCAAACCAAGGACTTCCCCAGTCCCATCCAACCAAGGCAGGTGTGATACTGGGCTCCCTGTGCACCTCTGCAGGTGCTCATGAGTTAATCATTGTGTACCTGATTGAAGTATAGACTGACAGTCTACTCTCATGGTCTATTTTTACTTATGAGCAGATTAGCTCCCTCCCACTGATAGAAAACCAGGATAAGGAGCTCAAGGGCAGAAAACAGCCCTCTCAGCTTCCTAGAAATGAAAGCTATTGCAACCTCCAGTGTCGCATTTTGAAGTGGTTCTATTTTTGTATCTGATGCTGCAGTCTCATGTGGATGCAAAATGCTGAGCAAGGGCTGGGGGAGGAAGCTGTCTGCAGTGTGCAGGTATACCCCACATGTATGAAAGAGATCATGTTCAGACCATGTTTTACAGACAAGGGAAAACCCAAAGAGAGAAAGAGTCCTGCAGCCACAGAGCTATCAAAAGATTCATTTTTTTCCCCACCATCAATGAGCATCTTCACTGCATAGTACCTAAAAGATCAGGGTGCATCCCAATGAACTGAACTGCCCAGCCCCTTCCCCCCCTTTCTCTTTGGTCAAGGAGCACGGCAAGACAAACAAGTACCACAGCTGCAGACCTGGGTAGTAACTGGAAAGAGTCTGCATGCATCTTTCTGCTCCAACACACAGGCAAACATGACACCACCACTTTCCTCAGAAAAGCTGTCAGGCAACCAGCAAAAAACACAACCCTAGCACCAACCTGGCCTTAAACTCCCTACAATTACTGTAATAACTCTGGTTGGGCACAACCGCTGGAAGAAGGACAAACAGATTAGTGCCCTGAAATCCCGGTAGGAATAACTGGACTTTAACTGATGCTGAGGTTATCTGGTTCACATTCCTAATTAGCATCTGCACTTTCCAATGGATCTTAACAATGCTCTGTATAAATGTGTGGGCTGGCTCCAGCCTTGTGTGCTGTAATGTATTTTGGCATGTGGCTGTACTAACCTCTTCTTTCTCCCCCGTTCTTTCTGGTAGCGAAGTGTTAACCAATTTTTTTCACATTTGTAATGCACATGATGAAGAAGATTCTTCATCAATCAGTGTCCAAAACACTGATTTTCCCTCATTTTACTGTTTCAATTTACAGTGTATTTTGCAAGCCATTTTGGACAACACTTTGGTTTCTACACTGCACGGGCCATATGGTGATCTCCTCTGTGCAAATGCAAGGAAAACACCCATAAAGACTAAAACATATATGGGCAATGAATAAGTAGCATACATGAGGGGAAATTTCTCCCTCCCCATGTTTCAGCTTCTGCAATTATTCTTGCAACACAAACAAGTGTAAATGATTAACTGGTTGTCAGGAATACTTTGTACTCGCCGCAATGAGCATTCGCTTCCCACAAAGTCCCCCAGCTGAGTCTCTGAGTTGCTGAATTCCAACCTCCTGACGACACGCTTTCTCATTCTTTCCTCATGAATTACCCAGCTTATTCAAAAATATGTCCAATTCCAGAAAAAAAATAACAAGCCATTACTTGTGAAAGTAGTCGTTTCTTGAAAGTTGAAGTGTATGCAGGCTTCCTAGATCCCTTTTGTACTGAGACCCCCATTTCTGGGAGAGGGATTTGACCGTCACCAAAGTGTCATAAATTTATATGCATAAGAAAATAACATGCTTAATTTAATGCACGTGTGCACACACAAACATACACAAAGTGAACATTCACACACAGCACAAATGCTCTGGTGACAATGTAACAGCACCTCTCCATCTACAGACTGTCAGAATCAGAGGTCCCAAACTCACAGTCATTCTGGTAAGGAGCACATTTTTATCTGCAAAAGAAATAAAAATCTATATACTATGACATTTACTGTATTTTTCTCTGAAAGAGTTGGAGCTGGTCATGATATGACGGGCTGAACTGAACAATTTTATAAGCTAAGGGGAGACTACAAGATGTCATGAGGCTAAGCAGGAAGAAAATAGAAGGGCCAAAGTTCAACTAGTAATTAATCTGGTTATTGAAGATAAGGTTATAAAAGAAGATAAAAAATGTTTCTATAAATACATGAGAACCAAGAGGAGGGCTAAGAAGAATCTCCATCCATTATTGGATTCAGGGGTAAACAGCACCAAAGGCTGAGGTACCTAATGCCTTCTTTGCCTCAGTATTTAATAGTAAGACCAGCTGATCTCTGGATACTCAGCCCACTGAGCTGGAAGACAGGAAGGGGAGCAGAATGGAGCCCCTGATTATTAGGGAGATGGTTGGCAATGTGTTGCACCACCTAGACACACACAAGTGCACAGGACTGGATGGAATACATTCAAGGCTAGTGAGGGAGCTGGTGGAAGCATGAACCAAGCCACCTCCTATCATTTACCAGCAGTCCTGGCTAACCAAGGAGGTCCCAGTTCACTGGAAGTTAGCAAATTTGATGTCCATCTACAAGAAGGGCTGGGAAGAGAATTTGGGGAGCTACAGTACTGTTAGTCTGACTTCAGTGCTGGGGAAGGCTATGGAGGAGATCATCTTGAGTGCCATCATGTTGCCTATTTACGACAAGAAAACCATCAGGTCCAGTCAGCATGGGTTCATGAAAGGCAGATCCTGCTCGATGAACCCTATCTCCTTCTATGACAAGGTGACTTGCTTAGTGGATGAGGGAAAGGCTGCAGAAAGTCCAGACTTTAGTAAATCCTTTCTCACTGTTTCCCACAGAATTCTCTTGGAGAAACTGGCTGTTCATGGATTACACAGGTATACTCTTTGCTGGGAACACACCTGGCTGGATGACAGGGCCCAAAGAGTTATGAATGGAGTTAAATCCATCTGGCAGACGGTCACAAGTGGTATTCCCCGGGGCTCAGTGTTGAGTCCAGTTCTCCTTAGTACCTTTATCAATGATCTAGACAAGGGGATTGAGTGCAAGCTCATGGGTAAGTTTGCAGATGACACCAATTTAGGGGCGAGTGTTGATCTCCGTGAGGGTAGGAAAACACTGAAGAAGGATCCTGACAGGCTACATTGATGCTAACTGTGTTAGGTTCAACAAAGCTAAGTATTAGGTCCAACACCCCCATGCAACACTACAGGCTTGGGGAAGAGTGGCTGGAAAGCTGCACATAAGAAAAGGACCTGCTCGTAGGAGAATACATGCAGTGTGCCCAGGTGGCCAAGAGAATCCCAGCTTGTATCAGAAGCTAGAAGCACTAGGGAAACAACTGTCTGCCTGTACTCAGCACTGGTGAGGCCTCACCTCAAATATTATGTACAGTTTTGGGCACCTCACAACAAGAAAAACATCAAGATGCTGAAGCGAGTCCAGAGAAGAGCAACAAAGCTGGTGAAGGGTCTGGGAGAAGTATCTGAGGGAACTGGCGTTGTTTAGCCTGGAGAAAAGGAGGATCAGGGGAGACCTTACTGCTCTTTACTACTACCTGAAAGGAGGTTGCAGGGAGGTGTGTGTTGGCCTCTGCTCCAGAATAACAAGTGATACGACAAGAGGAAATGGCCGTAAGTTGTGCCAGGGGAGGTTTAGATTAGGTATTAGGAAAAATTTCTTCATTGAAAGGGTTCTCAGGCAGTGGAACAGGCTGCCCAGGGAAGTAATGGAGTTACCATCCCCCGAAGTATTTAGGAGATGTGTAGATGTGGTGCTTAGGAACATGGTTTAGTGGTGGGCTCGGCACTGCTAGCTTACTGGTTAGACTCGATGATCTTAAAGGTCTCTTCCAACCAAAATGATTCTACAATTCTATGAGAAGCACTGCACTTTAGACTAGAAAATTTCCAAATAGAGAAAATGTGCTTTTTGAAAAAATCTTGATTAGAAGATAAAAAAAAGCAAAACACAAATAGCAGGTTTGTTTTTCTAAAGGAAGATAAATGGAAGAAGTAATTCCAAAGAAATTTAACTTCATTTCACTTCTACACATTTATTTTTTGCTTTTTCAGAGCAATTCCTTTTCATTCTTCACACTTTTCCAGTTTCTCTCCATGAGGAAAATAAGATGAAGGAGAAAGGTGACAGAGTGGATAAGAACTGGCAAATTTCTTGAAATCTTTTGTTTCTCAACTGAAGTCCCTGAGTGGGCAGCATCCAGGTAGAAGAAGAGGATGAATAATCTTTCCTGGAGTGTTAATTGGCAGAAAATCCGCTGGCTTACCGAAGTTCATCTTACAGATGACATGTCTAACTTACAGGATGACAGCTTTTAAAAGGGTAACCTGACATAACCATTGGAATTTAGGCCCCTACATCCCCCGCTGCACTGGCTGACAATAACACTAGCAGTTCCAGAAACATCAATCTTTAGTTTTTCTGAAAGTTCAGCAGTTGAGTGACATTCTAGGCATTATACAAAACATTTTAAAGAAAGTAGCTTCTGCTAACGGACAAAAACTTTGCTGAAGTTACTGATACAATCTTGTACACCAAAGACAGCAGTGAGACAAAATGACAAAGCAAACAACAAATACCCTATTCCTTTCTTCCACACAGGAAAACAGAGAAAGCTTGCAGATAAAAGAAATTAATTCATCTCGTCCTTTTACTCCAACTCTTTTATGTTTCTTAGGGAAAAAAATTCTTCATTTTGGCATACGCAAAGTATTATAAGTGAACATTTATGAGTACACATTCATCCATTGGATGAACACAATACTCTTTATCAGTATGTAAGCAGTTCACCAGCACATGTAGGAGATATTGAACAAGACCCTTCTGCCAGCCTTTCAGGTGACAAAGAAAACAAAGGCAATGAAATAAAAGCTTCAAAGAAAAACACATTAATTTTTTTGTTGTTGCTGTGGAAAAGAAAAAAAACATTTAATCATTTACATACTGAATTACACCCATGAATGAACTTCACTGGTAAACTGCATTTGGAAAAGTCCCATTCACGGTTCCAAACACAGTCTACTGAATAAAAAATTTAGCCCAATGTGGGAAGATCTAAGAGACAGGCAATCTCAAAAAGATATAGCTAAATAAAAGCTGTGTTACAAAGACTTTTTTCCCAATATGAGTATACTTCATATAAAGAAATGCTCTTCCTGAAAGCTGCATGCCAATAAAAGCTCTCCAATAGTTCTGGTTTTTTATTGATCTTTTTATGTGTGACTCTGCATATACACCAATATATTCTAACATGTACTAATAGGTAACCAACATATACTAATACTGTAACATAAATCCTGGAATATTATTTCACCATTCTCTGCTTCTTAATACAAAATTCTATGCATACAGCTCTGCACGTATAAATGAACACCACAGAAGAAGAACAAAAGTAGACCAGAAGATATTTTTAAATTCAGTGAAAATGGATTATTTTCTTTTTTCCTCCATCATGGTAGTACTGTAATTAATCAGCTTATTGATACTTATTGCTGTATGACACATTGAGATGTATTACTATTCTTGAAAATAACCTTTTCTGACACTTAAGTATTTAATACAATACAAGCATTTAGATAAATATATAACACTGACAGTGCTATAGCTACATACCTGTGCCAAGCATGAATGACATTGTATAACATGACATAGTTTTTATCAGGGCAACCTTCTTTAATGCCATTTGAGCTTCCAATCCTAAAAAGCCAGCACTAATCTAAAAAAAAACCCAGGGGACTGCTAAATCCCAGTAAGAAGATTGGTGACCTAGTCCCGATTCTGGCATCAAACCAAATTAGGGTTTTTGCCTTCCACAGCAGCAGCAGAGATCACACCAGCACTGGCATCACACGACCTCTCAGCATACCCACGTATGTGCTACACAGCTTGTGTGCTCAGGAATAAAGCTTCGCTCATGGGGATGCAAAGCAGCAGCAGAAGCAGGCACCTGAGAGACAATAAATGCTCTGGTGCAAATCCTTACATGTGGAAGCATGGCTGGATGTGCACAATGGCTATAGAGATACCCATCAAACGTAATGGTTACTGAATGACTTGGCATCCCAGGTGCATCAACAGAATTCACCCTGTAAAAACTGAGATCTGGCAACAGCTTACCAGTACTAATCCTCCAATAAAGGTAAAGAACAGTGGATACTTTCTCAAACAGCAGTTCAATTCTCAGCACATTCATTAGTCCTGCACATTTGCTAAATCTTGATATGAAACAATAAACCATATTCCATGATTCTGAAGGTTTTTCAACCGACAAAGCACTTCTTGCTCAGTGCTTTCTGGAGAACACAGATTGTTTGGGCTTGGGTTTTAACTAGATGTGCAGCTGATCCACTGGCTTAATGCCTTCTGGCTGCCCTCCCACCTCCTTCAAGACACTCTGCCATAACTCAAGCCGATCTCTTGGGACTCAGTGCAGCAGTTAAAGCTTTCCAGTGGGGGATTATAAATATAAATATTTTCCTTATTCCAGTTTTACTTGGATGAGCTTGGCAAACATTCACGTCTCTTGTGTAATTGATAAGTAAGCACAAAGCTAGCACCAACACAGCAAGGGGAACCAACCACTACCTGTACCATAAATGGTTACTAGCATATGTCAGCAAAAATCAGTCATGAACATTTTGCTTATTTTCAGCTGAAGAAAGCTCTACTGTCAACATAGTCCGATTTACAGAGTAATCTTGCCATATGAATTTAAAAGCCACAGAGCTCTCCCTGACCTACATTGACAGGCTGGAGTGGAAAAAAAAAAAAAAAAACAAAAAACACCACAAATCATACAAAAAGCACAGCACAGAAAGATGCTTTTGAGACAGGAGTGGCAGCATGATAATTGGCCTTTTAAATCTGGGGTACCTTAAGCAGTATCACACCATCAATGCTGGGGTTATCAAGAAAAACAAGCCCGTTCTCAAGCTATATCCAAGCTTTACCCACTTCAGAGCAAAACCATCTCTGCCAAAGCAAGATAAAGCATGAGGGACAGACCTTGCTGCCTATCAAAGCTTTGCTTCACAAGCAGGTACTTCCTCACCACCCAGCCCAATCTCTGATATTTTGTTCACTGCATCAACCGACAGGGATAAGAAAATATAAAAGCAGCTCAACGACTGCATGGAGCTCAGCTGGGAAAAAAAAAATGAGGTGTTAGGATTTTGTATGGCAGCTTGCTTTTTTTTTTAGGTGATGATAATAAAGTGAACATCTACTTGGTTTTAGTCTGGGCACAGAAACTCTGCTAACATGAGGACAGCACCTATAAAATGGTGCAACAGAGTTAGAGATTAATTCGGATGGCTCAGCTGGGAGCTGAAGCAGCTAGCAGGCAGAAACAGGATGTGAAATATGACAAGATGCAGCAAGACTTTGCAGAACCATGACCAGGAAGTGACAAGAAAATCAGTAACTTCTCTGGGAGGACAGGCATGGGACAGATGGAAGAATGGACACGCTGGCCAGAAATAATAGCAGGAGGCTTTAAAACCTCCATCTGAGGAAGGCAAAAGGGTAAGTAAAGCCCATCACCCACCTGTTTTTGATCTCTGCTTAAGCAGAACTTAAAAATTTGTGTGGAGGTTGGGTGTTGGCTGCACCAGGCACCCCAGTAGGAAGCAGAAGGTTCTGTGGGGTGAGGATCACCCTGGCTGACAGACCTGGCTGACACAGTGTCACCCTGGTGAGGCCATCAGCAAGGACGGTGGCAAGGACAGGACCCCTGGAGCCAACAGACCTCTATCTGCCTGTAGTAAAAGGCGGGTAAAAAGATCACCCTCTTGTGGGCTCTTGCAAACAGGTTAACCAGCAATGAACCTTGCAGTACCTGGGTTTGTTTGGTTGTGACAAAACAGTTTTCAGATGGTGAATAAGCTCCTGTTGCCCGGCTCACGTCCAACCAGTGCACGAAGGCAAGAGAACCAGAGGCAGCACCTCCCTAGGAAGTTTTCAGCTAATAATTTTTTCCCCAGAACATGAAGCTTCAGGGCAGCTGAAAATACTTGTCAACATAAGCCTGGCCTCTGTCAGTAAGTTTCACCATTACAAAAAAGAGCTGGTGCTTCCAAAGTATCAAAATGAAGATTTTTGTCTGCTAAACCCATCATTGCATCAGCCAGATCATTTTCAGAAACCACTAATAAAAGGCAGGAGACAAGAGAACTAGATGAAGAAAATGGCTGTGGAGAGGACACATACAAATTTTATTTTTTCTTATTTTAAACTTTAGGCATTTATTTTGAGTCCTCTGCTGTGCCAAAAAATGGAATTTAAAGCCCAATCTGATGATTTCCTGGTATGTCATCTGAAGGAGTGATTTGGGTTTAATCTTTCGTTCTACTTCAGTCTCAGTAAAAAGCTTGGACACTAACTAGGGGACACACAAGAGACCCCAGCTGTTTAATCACTCAGGTGAATTTTCCTACCACAGCTATAAGAAACCTTCTCCTTGAATAGCATGCAGGCCAGATGTTTCCAGCTGCCAGGAGCTGCTGGGGAGCTGAGATGAGCCTCTCCTGGCAAGGAGGAAAAGCTTCAGCCCCCTGAAGTGCCACATTAGCATCCTCCCTCAGTTTTTTGGCAATTCCAAAATGCCTGGCTCAACCTGAAGGGACTTTTTTAAAATTTAGATTTCTTTAGCTTCAGTGAAAAACCTCAACCAAATATGCAATAAGAATTAAAAGACTAAAAAGGTAGCTCAAACATGTTTAGTTTTGTTTCCATCACCAAACTGAAGCAAAAAACCTTTTTCTGTTCAGCCTCTCAGTTGACTGTTATGAGCTGAACAACCTCAGTATCGATTTCCAGAGCATTACACTTCCTCAATTGACAAGTATTTTAACTCATTAAAAGCTGCAGACAGTATTTGGAAAAAAGCAAGCCAGAAGAGTTCCACTCAGCTGGAACACATTCAGGCAATGCTAAGAGTCCTACTGACATGTGTCAGGTAACATAGATCTTAACTGAATCCCCTGGCTAATCCAAGCCAGCCTTTATTAGTGGGTCTGGGGACAGAAAACATTCTGTGTAACAAAGATGATGCATCTCATCCCAGTCACGTTTACTGAAACACATCCCAGGGAAGGAACAAAAACCTGAAACAAAGCTCCTCATATTAAATTAACTGTAATGTAAGCAACGAGTAGGTCAAAAGGAGAAGACTGATTTAAAAAATTCCCTCTTGCATTCAGTAATCAGTTTCACATGTAAAGGCAATTTGCAAGAGACTGCGTGGAATTTATTAAACAATTAAAATGTGCAGGGGGTAACTGAAACCTTATCCTTTAGAATGCAGAGTGCATCTTATTAGAAAGGTTTCCTTCCTGACCTCAAACCCCACCTCGACAGGGATGAGAAATTCCATGTTATTAAACTTCCCATGCAAAAGCAACGTGCAGGTCCATGCTGAGATGGCTCCTGGGGGAAGGGTTATCCCAGACACCATGTGGGAAGGGGACAGTGGGGTCATGGATTCCCTCACAGCCACACAGGAAGACAGAAGGGCTTTTCCTCCAGAGGTAGTCTTGCAAGATAGGTTTGGAAAACCAAGAGAAGAAACACACGTGGCATGGCTTCCTTTCATTTCTGGCAGTAGTGGCAGAAGTAAGTCTGCTTGCTCTCTTATTTTTCAAGCCTCTCTAACGACCATCTTCACTTACTTACTTTTCAGGAAAGTATCCATATACTTTCACTTTTGATTCAAAAAACAATCCAGGTGAAACACAGTACTCTGTCCTATTTGAGAATCCATTTATTTCATGTCCATTTTGTCTCTGAAAAGGAGCTTCAGAACATACTTGTTCAGGGCAGAAAGGGACCTCTTCACTCCAGTCTGTCTCTGTCCACATTATAAACCCCGAATTCAAACATAAGCAAGTAAAACTTCCCACCATTTAACCTCAAAAAACACTACTCTGAAGTTGCCTGAGGATGTGGGGAAACCTGTTAAGAAAATGGAATCTCCAGCAGGGAGGAAGTCAGAGGTTCATCACAAAGCCATAGCAAGGGCTACAGCATGGGACACCCAACTACTGTCCATGTCCCAGAAGAAGCATGACTGAAAAATCTGGATTTTAAAAAGAAACAAACACAAAACATGTATTTTTAACAGTCCCTCCTACCTCAGCTGACACCCATTCACCAAGAAGAGGAGATACAAGTAATGGTTTCTGAGATGTCAGCTTTCTGAGTGCTCTGCAGCCTACCTGTATCCTACAGCAATTCACCCTGTTTGATGCAGTGCTGCAGGGATGCCACAGACAGGCTGCCATGGAAACATTTGTTTTCATTTACTGCTGTCCTGCACAGGCTGATACTTCCTGCAGGTTCCACCTGCATTTTTTAATTAAAATGCAGTAGTCTAGACAACAGAAAACTGAGGTGGAGCAGAGTGGCAAGAGGAGGGAATAAATCCTAGAAATAGCATAGTTGTACTACAGCATTTGAAAACCCTTGCTTAAAGTGGAAGGAACTCAGAAATGAGTTACTTTTGCTTGTTTTTTTGTATCTAAGAAAAAACCCACCCTGAACTAGGGTCTTTCACTGTCTTTTTAAGGTTATCTGAAACCAATTTGCAGTCTTGGGTCTTGCTTTATCTTTGGTTCTTCAAATAAAAAAAGGCAAAGTCTAACTTGCCTAACTGAGAAGTCTTGAGCATCCTCTTTGCAGTGCAGTTCTGGCCTCAGGTGTGGACCTGGCTGCTCTTGACAAAAAACATTTCTGGTCCTGATGCTGGCTGGGAGAGTGCAGTGAAGAGCCCAAGCAGATCTGCTTCCATCAGGAGTGGACATCTAGGGGTGACAGCACTGCACAGCATCCCTTGGAACAGACTGCATCCCTTCTGTGATTTGAGCTCCCATTAGAAACCTCCAGCTTCTTCATGACATGGGAGAACCATGTAGTGACCCTGAGGCTGTTTTGTCTTTGAGAGAGGGACAGTGTCAGTGTACACCAAATACTTCTCCAAAAACCAACAGTTGCCCCTGGACAGGCAAAGAACTATCAGGTGGTCATCCCATCTCTGAAAGGAAACATCCCTCTTAACTAAGCCTCCTGCCGTCACCTATAGGCTCTCAGAAGAGAGTGGCAGGAGGAGTACAGATGGTAACATGGTTTATGGTTTTGGAGGAGGAGGAATGAACAGGTTGGGTTACCAACTTCACCTGCTTTTGGCTTGCAGATTCTTACCGCATGAAAGAATTTCTGGGTCAAGATAAAGACAGCACAAAGCCAGTAACACTGCAGGGCCTCAAAGAAAGCTTTCACTTGACATTTGCTAAAGATCCTATCACAAAAAAGGATAGCACATTAGATGAACCACTGTTAACCTCAGCTTTGAAGCTACCTCTGCTAAATTTTCCCCCACAGATGTAACTTGCACAACATGAAAAACTCATGGTGTCACAAATGCAACACACTGCATGTGAGAGAGACTGAAAGAGCAGAAGGCAGGGATGATGTTCAGCATTAAATATGAAAGATGAAAGAGGGGCTTCTGAAACAAAGGACACCAAGGGGCTAATGGATTAACTACACCTGCCTCAGAAACATCTCAGCCTGTGAGTACGTGCAATTTTGGCTGTCAGGTCATTAACTGGATGAGCACATAATTGATCAGCTGTAGCTTATGCTATATTTGAGAGCAATAAGGTCATTTAAGTGATATTAATATTTAACATACATAAAAGCATTTGACTATTGCAAAGCACCCCATAAAGTGACAAATGGATTTCATAATGATCCTCAACTCCCAGACAAGGGAATGTAATTCTAGAGGGATAATTATCTGGCCCACACCCAAATCAAGACACCCTCCACTGACAGAGGTATTATTCTAGCTCAAAATCAGGCTTCTAAGTTTCTGGCCCTTCTAGATTACACTGCTTAGTAACCTTCAGTGGGTAGAAGGATGACACACAGACACATGTAGAAGACAGGAGCTGACAACATGGGATGACATTTCTGACTCACATTCACTAATTGTCACATCCCTACCCTGGGCCACCATTCACACCAAAAGTGAGTTAAAAACAAGGAAAGAAAATATTAAACATTTGACTGCCATGTGTTGTTTGTCCTACTCCCCCTTTTTTAGAGGAATTAATCTCAGGGAATTTATTGGCCTCTGTAATCTAGGTCTTTCAGTACACTTTTTTTATCTTTTTTTCCACTGGTTTAAAGGAATACAGTAAGTTCACTTGTAGGTGATCCTTAAAATACGATTTTTCTGAAATGTGACAGGTTATTCCTCACGCTACCGCACTGAGTTTCTGTGAAACAGCCACAGGACTTTGTTATAATGCATATTTGCTGTAGGAGGACTTCACTTTCAGCCTCCTACATGGTTTCCTGAGACAGACCCTCAGTCTCCCTGCCCCACAAGCTCCCTTTGTACATCCTGTTTCTCCCTGGGAAAAAAAAGCACAGTGAAAGTTACCACACTTCTCTTGGCTGGACACAGCATCTTTTTGCTGCGGGTAAACTTTATGCACATGGAAGTGGACACCCCTGGGGATCCACCAGCTGTTCCCATGGGCCAGAGTGGGATGTGCCAGCAAGTTACCCCCAGTTTTATTCTCAATACATGCAGTATGCTGACAATACCACCCAGGAAGCTTGCAAAGTCTCAGTCATCCACATACATGCACATGTAATTCCAGCCACCCTTGTTCCCTGAAACATTTGTGTCTCCTGTCTAGTTTCTGTTTCAATGCACCCAATGGTCTGCTCATCATCATAACTTTGTCATTTGAGGATTCATCATTCTATCTTTCTATTCTCTTTTGTCATCAATATTACATTCTGCCTTGGAGGTCTAACCAACTTAAAAGCAAATAAAGCAATCATTGATGACAGTCAATACAACTTCAAAATATTTCAGCAGTGTAAATTGTAAATGGTCAAAGGAATACAAAATGTGTATTGGACATCATTCAAGAACTATTCAGAACCTACAAAGCCAAGAAACGTGACAAGCAATAAAACATGATGGTTTCTACATGCTAGCAGTTTGACACTTCAACAGAACAGAATTGAAAAACTGAAACTTCCTAAAAGAAAGTGTTATTCACAGCAATTTTTTTTTTTCATATGTGGAAGACTAACACCAAATCTCCCTTTCTGATCCATCTAATATTTTCATAAAGCTGAGCCTGCTATACAAGGTTTCCATAGAAATCCCATTTGGAAAAATCTGCTTGATTTTATTCCATAAAGTGACTCACATTTTATAACCAAGTGGCAAAAGCTAAAATGAATTAGACTCTTTCAAAGCCCACATTAGTCATTTTTCCAGCTTAAATGGTTCACACACTACTCTTGACAGACAAAACTGGGACCACAGGTTAAGAAATGGCAATTTAATAGTCACAAAGTGTGTGACCAGATAGCTATTGCTAGTCTGGCTGAAACACAACAGGTCTTGGCCAGTGAAACTGAAGATACTCGACAGCACGACTGCTGAGCTGCTTTATGAGTAACACAACCACAGCTCCTGTGTTAGCATAGAAAAAACTGGCCCAAAGTGTAAAGCTACACACAGTTAAAGAGAAATCTGGAAGTTTTTCCTTACTTGCCATTCTCCAAAGTACTTAGAAAAATAGCACCTGGAAGATGCAAGGGTTGAGCATAACCTGATTATGAAGACACTGAGTCCCAGTCAGATATTCCTTTCCGCCACTCTCTCTCCTTGGTGTTCCTCTGGGTTCCCCTTTCAAGTCTGCAGTTTCTCCCACTTCTACTTTTATACTCTTCTGTCCTCCCTTCCCAAAAGCAGGCTTCTGACCAAGTCCCAACAGGAACAGCAGGTTTCCTTACAGAAAACCACTCCGTCCGTAATTTTCAGACACGGTTATGATTCACAGACATCATGGAGAAGAGCATAAACCACACCACTCTCACTGGTATTTGCTCCTGACATTTTCCTTGCCTCTCCTGGGTGCTCCTCTAGCCCCCTCTAATCTGGTCACAGAATTACTGTTTGCACAGTGACCTAATGTGAGTCTCAATTCAGCAGAGTACCAAGGAAGAGAAGAGCCCTGTGGGATCTAAATCCACCTTTGTTTATGGGCTTTCCTACCCATAACTCATTTTCTGCATTCTGCTGTGACAAGTTCTGACATAAAATTAATCTAAAGTCTCTGGCTGTTCCATGCACTGCTCATGATCCTTCATCCAGCTCAAATCCAATCAAAATCTTCAACCTCCAAAGAAAAAAACTAAGCATCTCTGCACTTGGTATTAGCAAAATAGCAGATCATTCATACTTTTGCTTAGATTACGAAATAATTTCATAATTTTCCTCCAGACAGGATGAAAAAAACCAGAACACAAAATGTAATTTACCTCTACTTCACATGTATACTCAGATCCATCCAGGAGTGTCACTTTGCACTGCATGCTTTTCGGTTTCTTGACAATTTTTAGAGGAGACCTGGAAAGTTTGCTAGATGATGATTTTTGAGAGAGCTTGTCGTCCTCCAGCTGCTGGTA
Organism: Heliangelus exortis; assembly: GCF_036169615.1. Taxonomy (NCBI): domain Eukaryota; kingdom Metazoa; phylum Chordata; class Aves; order Apodiformes; family Trochilidae; genus Heliangelus; species Heliangelus exortis. Next base: position 101,325,650 of record NC_092423.1, on the reverse strand, counting down.
TTCCAGCTGTTTTGCACACGCAGCAGCAAACTCCTGTTCTTTTTCTGTGGCCTGTAAAGACAAAGAGGGACACATTTTTGAGGTGAGAGAAACTGATCAGGCAATGCAGCACAGCACACACATTGCACACAGGGATTTAAGTGAGCCTAGTGTGAGGTTGGGATGAGAAAATATCTGATGCAGGACAGTCTTCTTTATCTATTGAAAATATTTCCCGTATTCCTCCCAGCCCCTGCTCCTCATGGAGGAAGGGCATGCATGAAAATACTTTTGTACCTTTTGCATAGGTTCAAAATCCTTCTTGGGATTCTTGGACCTGCTTGGGTGTTTGTTTGTTGGAAATGCTGATTAATTGGTCAACATTGTGAAGAACAGTTCCATGCTCAGTTTCTTGATACTACTTTTAAGTCCTGTACCTATTAATTTGTGTGAAGCTTCTATCGTGTCATACGGAATAGGAAAATACCATCAGGTTTGCACTTATTTTGCTGTCAATGGGAAAACAGACCCCAGAATGAGAGGACAGACCTGCCCATGACACTAAATTTGCAGGGGGTTGTTGACGTACCTGGGAGAAAGGCTCCCGAGCACCTCAGCAAATTGTTAAACAAACAGAACGGAACTGAGGGGCCAAATGACTTTTATGTACCTGCTGACTCATGGACAATAACTATAGGACCAGAGGATGAATTCTGCTCTCCATAGATGCCCGATAAGAAAGACTCACAGACCAGCAAAAAGTAGGTGCTATTGGAAAGACAAAATATACTGCAGAAGAAACAACGGTGGTTACTTTTGCTTGGGTTTATCTGAGGATCAGATCATTTGAAGAGCTACCACGATGCTGCACTCCATGGCACTATATGAAAGCCAGAACAGTTCTACAGCATTTCAACCTCCTAGCAAGAGCACTATGCCACAGTCATTACCTTTCTCATCAGTTATGCCCCTGATAGTCTCCAAGCAAAACCTCAAATGGAGTGCAGGAATACCTAAGCTAAAGCTTAAATGAAATAAAAATTTAAAAAACAAAAAATCTTTCCATTCTCTCTACAAGGGAAAAAAAACCAAACCAAACTGGCTTGGGTCTGAATTATTTCAGTGTAACAAGCAAATAGCATTGCTGGAAATACATTGTAAATTAATCCTCCAAATCTGTTTCCAGTTACTGTATATAATAAACCTTCATGAGAATAGAGCAAATCCATTCAAAAACTTTAATCTGCTTTGAGACCAGAACAACCTTGCATCATACAACCAGCAACAACAGTGTACAGCTAACTGACAGGGAACTTTCCCTGAGCGGTTTCATATAAACAAGACATAAGTTTCCCCTCTGCCCTCAGGCGAATGGGGGAAAGAGGAATTTGGAATCAGTCCTACTACCAAAAGCACCAGCTCCCACCAAAGCTCCAGCAAACTGCAAAGAAACAGCTCCAAAGAGGAAAAGCAAAGCCCATGCTCCTCCTTTCCCTGCAACAGAACAAAGGTTTCCTGGGCTTCCCTGGGTTGGAAGACAGTGGGACTAGAAAGATAAAAAGAGTACAAAAGCTGCTTTCAGAATCCACCTCATCCCCTGAGCTGTGGATGTTCTTCCCCAGGAGTGGCCTGGTGCCAGCTGGCTCTTCCCCCACCAAGCCCCAGCACTGGAGGATTCTCTCCTTTCAGCTCTGTGCTCAGCCATCAAGGTCCTCACATACCTTAAAGGCTGAAGGGAAATGAAGGGAGAGGACATGTCAGCAGATGAGCTGTTTGCTGAGCATCCAATGCTCGCAGTGGCTCATGAAGGGGGAGAGTTTCCCTGGGCTCAGGCTCTACAGCAACCACAGCCAGCTGGCAAGTGGTCCAACCTACTGCAATAAGAGAAAAACAAGACTGAAGATGTCTCCTTCTTCACCAAACGTGTGGAAATCATCCTTCACAGGAGCTCCGTGAAGGATGATTTCCACACGTTTGGTGAATAAGTCTGCCAAGGTAGGTGTGCATGCAGATAGTGTGGGTGCAAAAAGCCATCCCAGGGCTGGAGAAAATATGCTGCCATACCTGGTGGCTCATTAGGTTTCTCATGTGAGAGTTAACAGACTAGCCTCAACAAAAACACACACACACACACACAAAAAAAAAAAAAAAAAAAAAAAAAAAAAAGGATGCATGGAATTTATCTTTTTCAAAGCTGCTTTTAAACAGAAAGCAGCTTGAAAGAAAAAGCCCACAACAACAAAGGCACCCAGCAACCCTTAGAACCATCTTCAGCCTGCAAACTATTCCAGCGAATCCTAATGGAATGGTGATTATTTTCCTTCATGAAGACACTCAGTACCTCATAACTACAGCAGTTATTTGCTTATTTATAAATCTTGTTTTAAAAAATCATATTAAGGTTATTTTGTGAAGGTTCTCCATCTATATTATCATCAGGGGGATATGTCTAAGTTAAAATTATACAAAGGTTTTTCTCACATTTGTCTGGAGAACAAAACATGCCAAGAACTATCACAGAAGATTCCCCCAAACTATGCTGACATGTTCGGGCACTGAGGTACTTTCAAACTCTGTTAAGCCTCTTCTTCCTAAAGAAACCTGACATCCTGGGTATCTAGGAAAAAAAAAAAGTGGTCAGTGAAACACTTGTATTCAGTGAATTATTCTGCACTCTTGAAGCAAAGTTCTGTTTTCTCTCAAATACTCTCCCAATACCACATTTTTGCAGTATTTTCAGCACTGTGGACTAAATTGCAGTGCAACTCAAGATGCTTCAGGGTTTGTGTTTTTTGAGTGTAAACTCTCTCACTTCTACCTACATTACTGTACCTTCCTATGACACAGTATGTTCAGCTCCTTCTGAAGCTGGGTCCTGCTCTCAAAGCAAGCCTTTGGAGCCACATGATTCAAAAGTAATCACACCTTTGACACTTCACAGCTTCTTACTGAGGTATGAAGTGATGTCACCAAACTTTTACAATGTGTGAATCCCATCTACCTATGACAGTTGCTCAGAAATGCCAGTGCTCAAACCATGTAATGTCTTCTTGATTATTTTCCATGAGACAGAAAGGCAGGAACATAGTAAGACTGAATCATGAAACCTGATACAAAGGACTCATTTCTATAGTAAGTGCTAATCTAAAGCTGAAGAACCCTTTTTGTCTTCATTAAAATGTTCAATATATATATAGGATAAAAGCAAAAAGTCATAGTCATGGATCAGTAATTTAAATCTTTCTTCCCAAGTTTCTCTCACATAAGCATCAGCACTGGCATTTTTAGTGATACCATTGTTCTGTCTCTTAGTGATGCATTTAAGTAGTTCCTTCCTGTGATACAGACACTTAAGCCACTAAAAAACATACTGAGCAGGTGACTGCAGCTGGATTTGGCAGTCAGTTTACAACAGCAAGGTTTGGATTCAATCTGGTATTCTCAATGGAAAGGTCCCACATGCCCCTTCACTAATCCAATTCTTCTATCAAGGCTTCTGCAGACACGGGCTCACAGGTGACCTCTGGGAAAAGAAGGGATCATGAAACTCATAAGAGCATTTCAGGTCTCCAAAGTCACAGCTCTGTAAGCACAGACAGGTTTGGTGCCTAGAGGGTTTGTGGGTTTTTAGTTGTTGTTACTCAGGGGTTTATTTTGTGGGGACTTTGTTTGTTTGGGTTTGTTTCTTGAGGTGAAGAGAAATTTAGGATGAAAAGATTACAGAAGGTCTGGAGGAGCAAAATGATTAAAATATAGGCCAATGCCTGACAGAATTACACTTAAAATAATGACCAGTTTGTCCACCTTTTTGTTTTGGACAAGCAGTCCTGTCTCTTTTGCCCAAACTACATGCAGTTTCTGATCCATTTCAGAGACCAAAACTGTCCCAGCACATAACTGGTGGATGTTGAAGCAAGAACAGAGAGGTCTTTAGTGGCCATGGATTGAGGCTTATCAAGGGTTATCAATGATAAAAATGATTAATAATAAAAAAGGAGTTTTTTCAATGCTTGATCTTCAATAGCAATAAATACGAGAAATCCTGCCATGCCTATCTCTTGAGATATTAGAAATCAGACTTAAGACACCGCTTTTATTTTGGCCCCAGAAACATTTGTTGTCCCAAACATTTAGGCAATGCAATCATAAATGAGGGAGATTAAAAAAATACTTACCCCCCCTACTTTTCCCCCAACAACAGCAAGTTTGGGCTGTAGCTCTGGGGACAAAAGCTTAAAATTCAAGACAACAGTCAGCCCCAAAGAGAGCTTCCACAGGAGCACTTGTGGTGATTTTAAAGAACAGGTTACAGAATCACAGAATTGTCATGGTTGGACAACATCTCTAAAACCACCACATCCAACTGCCAATGCCTCCCCCCCCAAAAAAAAAAACCCAAACCAAAACAAAAAACAAACAAACAAAAAAAATCTCTCACCATGCCCACTAAAGCATGTCCTGAAGTGCCTCATCTACACAGTGTGTAAATAACTTCCAGGGATGGTGACTCCACCACCTCCCTGGGCAGCCCATTCCAGTGCCTGACTACTCTCTCAATACAGAAATTCTTCCTAATATCTTGTATAAACATCCCCAGGTGCAACTTCAGGCCATTTCCTCTAGTTCTATTGTTTACTTGAGAGAAGAGACCAGCACCCACCTCCCTACAACCTCCTTCAAGGTGTAAGAGAGCAATAAGGTCTCCTCTCTGCCTCCTGTTCTCCAAACCAAACAATCCTTCAGCCTCTCCTCACAGGGCTTGTTCTCCAGACCCTTCACACCCTGGCTGTCCTTCTCTGAACTCCCTCCAGCAGCTCAATGTCTGTCTTGTAGCAAGCAGCCCAGAACTGACTGGGCTGGGGCTGGGTCTCAGCTGCCCCTTGCTGCGCAGCGCCCTCCTGCTGATCCTGCTCTTTATCCTTGGACTCAGAGTCCAATCCTGATTCTGTAGTCATGGGCATGGGACTGTTAGTACTGAAATACAGGACGTGGTACTTGGCCTTGAAACCTCATACAACTGGCCTCAGCCCACTGATTTACCTTTCATGATCCCTCTGCAGAGCCTTCCTATCCTGAAACGGATCAACACTCCCATCCAATTTGGTGTCACCTACAAACTTACTGAGGATAGCACTCAATCCCCTCATCTACATCATCAGTAAAGATACTGAGCAAGACCAGCCCCAAAACTGAGTCCTAGGGGACTCCACTGGTGACAACCCGACAACTGGATTTAACTCTGTTGACTACAACTCTCTGGGCCTGGCCATCCAGCCAGTTTTTAACCTAATGAAGAGTATATATATCTATGCCATGAGCTGCAAGCTTCTCTAGGAGAATGCTGTGGGAGACAGTGCCAAAGGCTTTACTAAAGTCCAAGTAGACAATGTCCACAGCCTTTCCTTCATCCACTAGGCAGATCCCCTGGTTATAAAATGAAATCAGGTGAGTCAAGCAGGATCTGCCTTTCCTGAACCCATGACATCTGCTTGATGCATCAGCACTGTCTCCCAACTAGGTAAAATTACAGGACCCCACTCCAAACAATCTCAGGTGTTTCAAAGGGTAGAGGACAGGAGGAGTAAGACAGATGTGTTCCACTCTTCAAAGGTGAATGTGATCAGATAGGGGTCATAACCTTTTGGAGCTAAGGGATGCAATTTGCAGGTACCTCATTAATTTTGTGTCACTTACCCATGAAGAATGTCTGTTAATCCTATTGACTGGAAATTATTAATGGGAAAAAGAGAGCAGCTTCCACAAATTTAATAAGTGCAACAATGAACCAAATAGAAAAGCATGTGATAGCTCTTCTGAAACCTATTACATGAAAAGTTAAAGTAATTATAATGCAGTCATTTCAGAACTATGAGAAGCTTAAGGGACCACAGATTCTTCATGGCTCACACATCAGACAAGCAAGCATGAAATCAGTTTTCAGCAGGTGTCAAAGAAGAAATGAACTCTGAAATATTTTCAGCTTATTAAAATCTAGCACTGTTTGCCATCTAATGCAAACACAAGATTGAATATGTTTCCTGTTTAGCTAATAAGACTGCCCATGTATTTAAGCACTAGAGGCAGAAATGAGCTACCAGTACCTGGTTTTAAGAAAGGCTTTTCTGTAAAATACTGGGTACTGGCTGGCGGCTGAATAGCAACTGACACTGAAAGAGCAGAGCAGGGCATGAATTTCAAAACACTCTGCATGAGAACTATTTTTTTTTTACATACAAAATACCAATCAGTCAAAATCTACACCACACCAAACAGCTTTTCATGAGTATCGGAATACGTATTTCCTCTCCTAACCACATCAGGCTCATTATTTACCAGGAGCAATAGACAAGCACGTAGCTACCTGTATGAAGTGAGTGCACACATGCAGAACAGGCTTCCTTACCTGCTCCTTTTTCACTGGTGTGCTGTGGGCTGCCACAGCTGAGAACTGCTCAATCTCCTTTTGATGCTCTTCACTCGGCTGCTGCTGGTCCTGGGGCTGGGTCTCCGCTGCCCCTTGCTGCGCAGCACCCTCCTGCTGATCCTGCTCTTTATCCTTGGGCTCAGAGTCCGATCCCGATTCTGTAGTCATGGTTGGTTATTCTGTAAAACAAAGTGATCAGACCTACTTAGTACAATCTCAGAGCTGTCAATTTGTAGGCTAGGCTTACAAAATGGAGAAACCTCAGTCACAAAGTTTTATTCTTACACATACCCGGCCTTTAGCAAATTCAGTTGCTATTGCTGGTCCAATGAGGATCACTAGGAAAGCTTTCCTGGTGCAAAATATCACACTGAAGTTACATATTGACATTCAGCTCCACACAGTGCATAATTCACTAGATAAGAGTAACAGATTGAGAAAGGCTCATATAATCAAGGGCTCTGAATCCAACATAATTCACTGCTGTTTGAGTTTCTAAACCCTTTTGAACACATTTAAACTTTTCTTCTTTACACTGAAGTCAACAAATCTTGAACTCCTCAAGACCTGCACTCCTTTTTGGACATGGAATCAAGTACTTTTGGTAATTCCAGGCAACATATTCGCTAGAAATATCGCAAGTGGGCCCAGCAACATCAGTGCAAATGTACAACTGTCTTTAGCACAGTTCTGTCCTTCCTGTTTGAATTCACCCATACTTAATGTCATTTCTTTCTAAGAGCATCCAAAAGAAAGATAAAGTTCATTAAATCATTCTAAAGTGTTACATTTAAATTAAAGTGAATATGACTTTCCTTGAAAGTCTGTTTGAAATTAACTTCCTCCAGTGCTAAACCAAAATGAAAACACTAGCAAGGTTAATTTAAAATCTTAACTATTTCAGCCAGTTTCATTACAAATTTGTGGTTGGCACCCAAATCTCCGACATTATAGCAAACGCCAGTTTTAAAAAACACTGTGATTTTGTACCAAAACAAGGATTTGATAAAGCCAACTGTGTCAGTTCAGCAAAAATAGTCTGCTTTTATGCTCGCTACTTCTACGCTCATGGCCTTATTCTTGAGAATTTTGCTTTTAAGCAACTCAAAACCAAACCACTCTGCTGCAATCTATTTCTGTTAATCATCAGATCATGATTTCTTAACCTGGTAACCATAGCTACTATGTAATTATGAGCAGCTTCACAGAATACACATCTTCTAATTCATCTCCTAGGAAGCCACTACATAATAACATATACTACAATGTGTACTAGTAGGAACAGGTTTATTAAAAATCACAAAAAAGTTCAGATTTTGGGGGTTTTTCTTAGGATTTTTTTTTTTTTTTTAGGGGGGGGGAGGAGAGAGGAGGGAAAAGAGGGTTGTTTTACTTAAACATTTAATAAGCTACATTTTGAACAGAAAATGTCTTAAATGAGGCCAATTACTATTTTCAGACACATTTATGTATTCTGTGTGTTCAAAGCTAATCTCTCCAGTGAATATATGCCTCTGGACAGCAGGCAAGTGCCCAGCATTTGCACTGCCTGTAAGGATGGGGGTGCACACTGCTACCTCCTGCATACCAACACAGCACCAGAGAGAAGCAGAACTAGAAAGCACACATGGCAGATTTATGCTTCAGGCCACATTTTCAAAGTGCTAATGTGTAACACGCTTGTTTAGGAAGACAACATAAACTTCTATGCTCAAACTGACATACTTATATAAAAAATACCTTTTAAAATGTGTTGTTTAACAAACCGTCTTTAGCATCTACAAAAAGCAGTAATTAACTCATGTCTTTTAACATGTGACAGTCAGAGAGGCCTTCATCTAATTTCAGATGCCCACATATGAGAGGGTCACTTTAAATACAGAGGAGAAAAACAGACATTTCAGAGAGCAACTCATCTGACCTATTTTAGATGTTTTCCTCTAGCTGAGATAAATCATACTAACAGGACTTCATCTGACTCGCAGCAAAGGAAGCCTAAAAAAAAGTTCCTCCCATGTAGATCAAACAAACCCCTACTCCATCTTCAATTCTATTAAGCCACTCTATTAAAAATTAAATTGCAGAACAATCTTAACCTCTCAGGCTCTTCTTTTACCCATCTGTCATATCAACATGGAATAAACTGTTCTTCATCTGATGCTACAACAGTTTGCCTTGTTTTAAAAGTGCCCAGGTCTCCACAAACTTCGCAAGTTTTTCCCCAAAACCATGTTTAGTACGAGTGTATGAAGATACTAATTGAAAATTAATCAGAAAATTAATGCAATAAAAATCAAACTATACATTTGATTTTCTTTTCCAGAAACTATGAATTAGGAGTACAAAAATCTAACTTGCAGCTACAAAAATAAATTGACCGGCACCAAACAGCATAGGTGACCAGTGCAAAGTGTAATGCATGGAAGTTGTAGCACAATGTCTTTTTTTCTCCCCCTCTTGATATGAGTTACAGCAGTATAAATAGAAAGGAACTATCAGACTTGCTGTTTGAAAGCAATCACCCTAAGTGTCTTGAGGCACTGATCTACAAAGGATCAGATTGCCAGTCAATACTAATCAGAAGTTGTTCTTCCTCCAGGTGCCATCACCACATCTCAGGGAGCTCATCTTTGCACCCTACAAAGCTTTTTTCCTAATGGACATTTCTATCCTGGCTGCTGGTGAGCATGGAAGCACAGCCATTTAAATTAGTCCCATAAAACACAACTTCATGTAGCATCAGATGAACACAAGTTTTACTCTTTTTGCCAGTTATAATACTGAATCTCAAGGAGCAACAAACATGCTTCTTAACTACTTCTGGGACATTCTTACATGAAACAACCTGATAATACCATGAGTTACTCTCTGGAACTTGTTTTCTCTCCAGTTACTTGAGCCCTCACTTGCTCCAAAAGTGCTTTTTCAAAAAATTTTTTGTGCATTATCAAATCTTCTACCATAAGCAATTCCCTGGATATTATTCTTGTCATTAGTCAGACAACAGATGGGTTTAATTAACCCAAGGTTACCCATTTCCAAATGTCTTCTTTATTTTCCTATGCATACTAATATGTTTAATAACAAATACTCAGAACAAAATACAATTGATTTCAAACTGTTATCTTACGGACATGAACAGAAGCAGAGCAAAAACATTTTGAATCTGATTTCTTACAAACTCTGCCAATGATTGCATTGTTAAAACTTATCTCATTCCATCTAGTGCTGATTGAAAATACTTAATATTCCTCTCTCAGTGCAAATCAACAGGTTGTTTTGCCTTCCTCAGCAAACAGCTGCATATCCAAACATACTCTGAAATAATTTCTCTTTTTTTATAAATGGCACAATGATCTTTCTAGGAAGAGGAAGTTTCACTTCTTGGAAGAAATCACAGCAATCTGAAGAAATTTAATGACATAAATATTACTCTGCTTTTGTCTGTAGGCAGTAATCCTAACAGAACAGATAGTATAGTGTCTACACGTGTCAAACATACATAATTGGCTAAGAATTTACTTTTCTTGTTTTATTAGTTTATTTACTATTCCTGGCTATGTACCAAAAATGCAATTCTAATGCGAATTTCTGTTCAGGAAGAAAGAAATCACTGAGGTTCTTTAAGCTTTTCTTGTTGCCAGCACAACCCTTGTATCACATTCCCCTATTCAAACAAACAGAAAACAAACTAGTGAAAAGAAACTAAGACCACTACCTTATACAAATGAGGTAATACTATGCAGGCCAGATGTGCACTTGGGTAGCTCAGTTTTGGCTTACAACAGAATATTCAGAGATTCCAAAAGATTAGCTGAGTCTCATGTTGCCTAACACTGTGTAGTCTAAGGTTAAAGTCAATTTAGCTACAGAATTCAATCAGAACTAAAATCATATTTTAATTAAATGAAAATAAAGAGAAGCTAAGAACTAGTTTATTTTAATCTCTGTTGACTACTTAGATATCAGGTTAAAAATGTATGTACTTCCAGCAGCATAAAGGTTTAAAATGTTTTTGAGAGTGCTGCAGAAGATAAAGATAATACTGCGAAGGCATTAAAACACAACTTCAAAAAAAATCATGACATATTTTAAAATAACTTTTAATCTTTTCATACCCTTACACTATACAAAGTAAAGAGATTACATACGGACTGCAAAACCTGCAAGCCACTTGACGAAAACCAACATCATAAAACCTTCTGACACACCCAGTCCTTGCTACATACAGCCAACAAACTGGAGCTGGGGATATTACCATTTCCATTACCAATTACTTGCTGCAGACTTAAAGTACATGATTTCCTTTTCTCCATAGGGAAAACAAAATCATGTTGTTCTTTGTTAATAATTCTCCAAGCAGACAAAGCCCAGGCTATGTCACCTGGACCCCTCCGGCAAGTGACAATCTTGAGCTACTGAAGGAGTTGGGGTTGTTCAGTCTGAAGAAGAGAAGGCTCCGGTAAGAACAGCCAAAAGAGGCCTACAGGAAAGCTGGGGAGGGACTTTTTACAAGGGCTTGTAGTGAGAAGACAATGAGTAATGGTTTTAAACTGCAAGAGGGGATATTTAGGTCAGAGAGTAGGCAGAAATTCTTTAGTGTGAGGGTGGTCAGACACTGGAATAGGTTGTCCAGGGGAGCTGTCGAAGCTCCATCCCTGGAAGCATTCAAGGCCAGTTTGGATGGGGCTCTGAGCAACCTGATCTAGTGGGAGGTGTCCCTGACCATGCAGGAAGGTTGGAATTGGATGATCTTTGAGGTCCTTTCTATCTCTAACCATTATATGATCCTCATACATCAAACATCCAATGAGTTATTTGACTCCTTGTCTCCTGTTCTCAGCACACAGACCTTCTGGGCTGCATTTACTAAGCAACAAAAATCACAGCTAATTGACAGCAGAGGCCACAGTTTAATTAACGCAGCAGTCATTAATAAACCCTTATTTATATATAAATATATCCTAGTGAAAATATATGCTATATTAAGCAGACAGAAATCACATTACAGAAGAAATTGCAAATCAATTCCAAATAAATTGTGATGTAATGAAAAAACAAAACCAAACCAAGTACAATTAAATGAACTATACATAGCCACTATTTCCTGTAATGCACAGATTAATGTTTTACATTTAAATGCTTCTTTGATCTAATTAATTCTCTTTTTGAAATGTTCTCCTTTAATTACAATTTTCTGAAGATTGTTATAAATCATTGCAAAGACCCAAATTTGGAATTGATGTAAAAAAATAATGATCCCATACTTCAAAAATAATGTTCCACCTAATGAGAGACATATTTAGCCAATAATGATGGAACGCTGATGGGAAGAGCATATGGAGAACAATATTGCTGCTATGTTCAGCAGCAACAGAAATGTCAGTATGATTCAAGAAAAGAATACACACCGGAACACTGACTTCTAAGCTTGAAATTCAAACAGTTTTCATCAAACTGTTTGAAACCTAAGTTCACTTCATTTCAGTTGGGTTCCTTATTAGGAAAACAGCCATTTTTTTGTTGATACTGTTTGATTTGTGTGAATTTGTTCTCTGGTGCAGGAGATTCCTGGGCCACGAAAGTATGGTGTAGAGTCCCTGGGAAAAGTGAGAGGTAGGACTTCTGCTTCAGTTCACTAGGAGTTACAGCCAGCTCTTTCACAAAATTGTGATAGTTGGGAAAGACCTTTAAGATCATTGAATCCAACTGTTAACCTAGCACTGCCAAGTCCACCACTAAACCATGTCCCTAAGCACCACATCTACATGTCTTTTAAATACCTCCAGGGATGGTGACTCCAACACTTTCCGGGCAGCTTGTTCCAACACCTGACAAGCCTTTTGGTGAATAAATTGTTCCTAATGCCCAACCTAAACCTCCACTCAGGCCATTCCCTCTTGTTTCATTGCTTGCTACACGGAAGACACCCACCTCACTACAACCTCCTTTCACAGATAGTTGTAAAGAACAATAAAGTCTCCCAAACCTCCTTTTCTCCAGGCTAAACAATCCCAGTTCCCTCAGCCACTCCTCAAAATACTTGTTTGTGCTCTAGACCCTTCACCAGCTTCATTGCCCTGTTCAATACTTCACCACCTCAATGTCTGCCTTGTAGTGGGGGGCCAAAAGCTGAACACAGTATTCAAGGTATGGCCTCATCAGTACTGAGTACAGTGGGACAACCACTTCCCTCAGTCCTGCTGGCCACACTGTTCCTGATACCAATCACAATCCTCTGGCACCAGCAGCATCCAGATGCCTCAGAGAGGAGGCACCTTCCTGGCATTACAGTTTCTGCAGTGGACTCAACCAAGGTAGAGCAACTGCAGAAATGTGGCCTGAATGGACTTGGGGGGGGAATAAACCCCTAAAAAGGCATCTGAATGCCTCCTTCCAACTGCATGCTCCTGTCACCTCTCTCTTGTCAGTACCAGTGTAATTTGGGGAAGGGGAGGAAGGAGGCTTATCTGGGAACACTGAACCTCCCCAGCATGGGGAGGGGGAAGTAGCATCCCTCCTCTGGGAATCAGTTGGCACCCCCTCTAACATGGCTGTGATGCTGCAGCCCAGAAAGCACAACCCTTAAACTTTAACCCACAAACACATTGGCTACACTGAAAGTTTAGCATTGGACCTTAAACAAAGATAAGCACCAACACATTGAAGTCACAATATGGAAAAAACACAAAAAGAAATTTTTTTTAAAAAGTAATAATGAGACACAAGGAAAACCAATGGAGAGAGGTACTAAGCATCAGGCTGAACTGCATATGTGAGAGCATGGCATGCTCCAGGTCATCACAGATCTCATGGCACAAGTCATGGGCCCAAGCAGAAGTGCCAGAGAGAGACTTCAGACAGAGGTGTTAACAAGAAATAATTTTAAAAGGCTAGATGGAGCTGTTGCAACACACAGCATGAGTTAAAATATTTGTTTGGCCTTTAGGAAAGTACATGATACAGATTTCTTTGATGTTTTTTGATTAAGATAAAAGAAAGGAAAATGGAGTCAACATCCGAGGAAGGAGCGGTGTAATCTGGAGGAGACCCCTTGAAATCAACAGATACACCCTTCAGATGGGACAAAAAAGGGATGGTAGACTTGAATTATCCATAAGGACCCAAAATTCCAGCACCCCAGGCACACACTCACCTCTCCAGCATCACCATCAAAAGAAAACACAGCAGAGTGTTTCTGGAGAGATTATCCTCTGCCTATCAAGAGTGGGGATGGCAATTGTCAGGAGCTTTGAAGTGACAGGGGAAGGACACATAAAACAGGGACTGTACACCAAAGCAGAACTAAGGACAACATGACTCAGAGATGCACATGAAATACCAACATCAACATAAAAGGAGAAATGAAAACTAGGACGCAAAGTGACTTAAAATCAGCAAGAGATGTGGCAAACAGTGAGAGCTGCATCTGTAAATACATTAAAAGGAAAACCAGGCCTGTTATGCAGAGAAGGCTGAATTATTCAGTGCCTCATTCCACAGAAGCTACTTGCGACCAGATACTCAGAGCATCTTTCACCTGCTGTACAGTATGCACAAATGCAGGCTGCATGGAATAAGGAAAGAATGAAGCAAAAGCATCCTTAACCCAGGCAGCTTCATGTCAGCAGGAACCATTTCTAAATGTTTATATTTTTAATTTTGTAGAAATACAGTGAAGTCAGCTGGTGTATTCTGCAAAAGCTAACATTATATCTGCCGTTAGTCATGTTGACTTTTAAGGACCTTCAGAAAATAAGTATTTAATTTTGTTTGGTTTTCATTCTGTAGTATTCTGAGAATATCCTAGGGTCTGGCTTCCTCATGTAATGTTCATGTTCCTTAAATAAACACATATAAATATTTATATAAATAAAAATATTATCCCTGCAGTGCTTGGGAAACTACCAGCAATCTCCTCTAAACCATAAACTGCTGCCTAGACAGAAAGGTCAGGTTAAGGTATAAAAGAAACTAAAAGACCCAACATGGCACCCAGTCTTAAAAATGAAAGTGGAAAACACAGAACTTGCAGTGCTGTTTTATTACCAGAGAAGTCTATTGGAGCACACAGCTAAAGGAATTCTAATCCTGTAAATATAATAAGATTACAAACAAAAGTCCCAAACAGTCAATAGGAACGAATCAAAAAGTCATGTCAAACTTGTGTAATGTCTGCATCACTCTCTCAGAAAGGGCATCTGTCCCAGCTGATAAAAAGAAAGTGGTACCAAACACAGAGTCTATCTTTAGAAAGGCTTTTAAAACAACTCCACAACTTTTTCCTGAGTGAACCACAGAAATAGTTCAAATGATTAAAAGACAGGAAAAAAAACCACCCCAAAAACTACACAAGTGATTAAATAAACCCAAACCCCAGTCTAAGAGCAGTTATCAGTAACACGATAACAATCTGTGAGAACTTACTACTTTGAGGAATTACAGCCCTTCAGGCATCAGCAAAGGAAGGGAGAATGCCTGACCCATGCTCAGCATCACACTGGGGAGGGCCAGGGCACACTGCTGGCATCCTCACCAGACATAAAGAAGAGAAAAGTAGACTGAGAAAAACATACAGAAGCTGAACCTGACCACATTCCCATTAGGGTAACAGAAAGAGGAGTGGGGACCTCAGAAGATAAAAGTGATGGGGAAGCTATGGATGAAGAAGCAAGAATGAAGCAGAATGAAGGTCTGAAGCCACACATCAAGCAATACAAATTTTAATCTGGGACTTGACCCTGGACCCTTCCCACCTTCTGCACCACCAGGAAGGAGTATACAGCATTTGCATTTCAGTCTGGGACTAAGTTTTTTAAAAAATATGCATTAAGGAGTCTTAAGAAGAGAATGGAAAGAACAATAACAGGTCTATAAAACGTGATCTGTGAAAAACAGGTTTAAGGAGCTGAATTTGCTTAGCTTGTGGAAGAGAATAGAGAGACAGAAGCTGACAAGAGCAATATGTACAAGTTTCTTGCAGACAGGAAGCAATCTAGCATTTGCTAACAGTGGAGCAAGAGCCTGACTGGCATCAAGTGGGATTCAGACTAGATGGTGTATCAGCTATGAAAATCAAGAAGAGTCTATCTACAGCTGTGTGAAGTCATGACTGGAGACTTAGGTTCAGATATACATCAGCAGTAAAACTCTATACAAGCAATAAATAAAATACAAGCAATTAAAGAAGCTGTTGGTCTTGCTACCCCTTGCACTTGGGCTGGCAATTCTGAGTTCACAAAATGTCTTTACTTCTGCTTCAGAGCATCTGAATGCATGGGATAATGTTTTTATTTCCTGTTTACATTTTATTTCTATGATTCAGTGAAATTACCCTGGTCTGGTTTGCTCTTCCTATAGCAACAAACCCCAGCAACAAACTCCTTCTGTACACAAGGTTTACAAAGAAGATGATTGATCGGGTTCCCTGAAGACACTTGGATCAGCTTTTAGAGATCCTATCACCTAGAACGCCCCAAGGCTACCCTAATTTCTGAAAAGACAAGAAAAATCAGGCCACCATAACCCATTTTGGCTGTTTCTTTTCCCTGCCTTGCTGATCCAAGCAGTATTCCCTATGGGCAGAGATAGATTTATTGGAGAAGAAGAGAACTGCGTGCTCACATGAAAGTCTCTGTACAAGTCCCCAGGCATGGGATCCAGCTGCTGCTGCACCCTTCACTGCACCCAAAGTGGGATCTGGCTCTGCCCTCCTTGTCCCCTGGTGCCAGGATTCATCCACCATCTCCAAAGGTAGGGACATGGCCACTGCCCACCACTCATGATGTGGCTGCTGCAGCCAACTCCTGTCTGGAAGGGACCACAGACCCAAGCTGTGGTGAAGAACACACACCTTCCTGGGATTTCTGGGTGTAACTATAGCAGCATGTAGTGATTAAACCCAAGCCTGATGGCTATTTCATTCATGAAAGAAAACTAAAAAAAAAAACCACCCCAAAACCAAAACATCCCCCCCAAAATAACCCCAAAAAACCCACAAGCAACAACATACACACACACAAAAAACCCCCGATCCTAAAAGGTAAAAGGACTCCTGAAAAACACAAGAAACTGCTGCTTGTAGAAGACTTTAGCACAGTGTCTGCTCATCAAAAAGCTTTAATCCACACAAATACTGTGATCTCAGGAAGATAGTAAGGCAGAGCAGAAATACACAAGTATCTCAATAAATAAGTACACTAAGAAACAAGAGGGAACTACAGGGAAGAAGATGTGAGGAGAAGGAAATTAAGAAATTGGTAGTGGAGACTATAGCAGCATTGCACAGATGCTGGTCATGAGAGAATTGCATAGAAATACCTCCTACTTCACCTGTTCCTCATTCTGTTAGGAAAAAAAAAAAAATCCAGGCAAAAGAAAACAGCAAAACTGCCTGTAGTGCTCTGATTACATCTGATTGATAAGCATTTCATCGAGCAACTAAAAAGGCAAGAAAGAGCCCTTAATGGCACCGTGATTTTCTACAAAGAAGTGACTTTGATTACTTGGGTTACATTTACATGAGGTTTTGACCTTTCTGAATCTTTCTGGAGCCAAACGTTTATGTGGGGCTTCCCATGCACAATTCACTATTTAAAAGTTGTATTTAATGCTACAAAGAGTAAGTGTGCTTCAGGCATCACCTCGTAGAAAGTTCATATTCTTTTGTACTGAATAGAAGATAGCATCAATTCAAAATTAAAAAAAAAGAAATTACAAGAGTAACTGACACATGGCAGGTGTGCTACATTATCACAGTACCCTCAGGCCAAATTGCTGTAACACCTGTGAACAATATTTTCTGATTCATACACTACCTAAATAGATTGTGCTCCAATGCACAGGTGACCTGCCTAACCTCACAGAAACGAGGGAATCAGGCACAGTACAGATCAGAGCATCAAGCCCATGTCCTCCAAGAGCTTCCTGCTCCCTCCCACCAGGCATTTATCTTTCCAGCTCATGTGATGTAAAGGCCTACAAAGAAAAACAAAAAAAAATTATGAGCACTTATTTAAAATACTAATCTGGCTTTTCTGATTTCACGGAGATCTTACTAACTAAAATTCAGCAAAGAAACCAGTCGATTATTTCTTTATTCTACTGAGTGGGGCTTGAAAAGGTCACAAAAGACTGCTTTCTCACTGATGACTTAACACTCCTCCCCCCCCCCAAGCCTATTACTTGCAAAAGCAACACAGTATTACATTTTTTTTTTTTAATTTTGCAGTGAATCCTTTTCCCTCATTTTTTTGGTTTTGAGGGAATTCTTTTTTTACATTTCTGTAGCCTTGTCTCCAATCCAGCATGGTTCAGAGATGGAAAAACTGAAGCATTTGGAGCAAAGAAAACAAGATATTTTGCAGTCAGCTGGCTAATACCAGCCAGTCACTGTCACGTCCATCCTCTCCTGCTGCTCCATCCAAGAAGACACAGGTTAGCACTGTAGCCAAGAGCTCTGCTCCCAGTCCCAGGATGGGCCCATACCTACAGCTGCCCTAAGGCATGCTCAGCTTCAGCAGGCCACAGTGCTCTCCATAAACTTGCCCAGAACTAAACCTTTTAAAATGTATTTTAAGGTGGCCATCAATCAGTTCTGCTTGGAGTCAGTCCATCTGATGTGGGTCATGCAAGACAGGCGGCTTGAGCGACAGCTTCCTCCCTGGCAACCTAGACCAGTGCCAGCTATCATTAAGGAGAGCTGCAGGTTTTATTGAATGCTGGATTTAATTGGGAAAACTTCAAGCTCGGGCAGACATGAAAAGAAGGAAGAAGTCACAGGCAGTGAAAACATCAGAGCAATCACCCCCAGATCCATAAGGCAGCTCTGTACAAGGAGGCTTGGGGCTGAAAGCACTCATACTTCATCTTCCTCTTTTTTGTAATTTTTTTTACACCCCATTTTTCAACTTATGAAGACATTAAACACATCTGATGCAATAAGGCTACATGATGAGGCATCACAGCATGCTTAGTCACAACAGCTTTTGTTTTGCTAACATGGATTATTCCCTTCATATTTTATCTCCTGGGCATTCACTTCAGTTTTAAAAGTAAAACACACCCTGCAATATCAAGTAATAGACTTTCAAGCTTGGAGCACCACATCAGGAAACCACTGGCTCCCCAAACAAATTAAAAGCTTGTGACTCTAAAACAACCAAACCTGTGGCATCAGCCAGCCAGCCTTTCAGACTTAAACACTTCTGGGATCCCCACACTCCCCAGCGCCTTAATTACCTGCTACGGATTACAAAAATACCATTCATTTGGCACCAGCAGATATCCCACAGCACCCCTGCTCCAGGTTATATTGTTGGGCCCAAACCATCCTCTCAGCCCTATGCAGATGACAGCGCACCAGGAGAAACCAAGAGCTCCAGAAACACCGTTCAATGTGTCCCTCCCAAAAAAACTCATGAGCACAAACCAGCAGTCAAGCCCTGAGGCCTCAAAGCCAACAGCTGTTAAATAGCTGTGCTGGAGGCAAACCAAGACCTACAGATGGTGTGGGAGCAGGGACTTCTAGGAACAAACTGGTAAAAGTAGGCTCTTATTGTAGATAGCAGGCTACCTCATTGCAGCCTTCCAGTATCTGAAGGAGGCCTACAAGGAAGCTGGCAATGGACTTCTTAGGATGCCCACTAGTGATAGGACTAGGGGGAATGTTTTCAAAGTAGAGGAGGGTAGATTCATATTAGATACTAGGAAGAAGCTTTTCACCATGAGGGTGGTGAGACACTGGAACAGTTTGCGCAGAGAGGTGGTGGAAGCCCCATCCCTGAGAGTTTTTAAGGCCTGGACAGGACTTGAGCAACCTGATCTAGTGGGAGGTGTCCCTGCCCATGTCAGGGGGATTGGAACGAGATGATCTTAAAGGTCCCTTCCAACCCTTAAAATTCTATGATTCTATGAGAGTGGAAGTGCATGGACAGCAAGAATGCTTACAACATATCCAGATATCTGCAGAGTAGAGCAAAGTGGGTTAAAAATCACTGAATGAATGGGATTCTTTTCAGCTTCACTTACACTTTGGTTTTGTGTTTTAGGGCCATTTCAGTTACATGTTTTCAAAGCATGGGAAGCTCATGCACATGTGGAAGAGTTATCTTCAAAGAGGACCTAACCTTTTTTATGTATTAAATCCTGAGATGCTATAATGTTATACTACACATTATATATATATATATATATATATAAAAAATTTGGATTATATAGTTCTGACCCATTATTGTACCCAATTATGCTGCCTTGGAAGACCAATGTGACCAGATCTGGTTACTCCTCCTCAAAATGACTATTTCGGACTTCAGACATAGACGTGACAGAAGCTCAGGGAGGACAGAAGAGGTCAGGAGAATGGGGACAGCCAAGTGGTTTTAAATGCCAAGTGAACAAAATATATGACAGGGGATGAAGGGAGAAGAGGAAGAAAAAAGTGGTGGTGACACATCTTAATCACAAAAATAAAAGGGAACAAATTTGGGGGTTGGGCTAGGTGATCTCCAGAGGTCCCTTCCAATATCATTATATGATTCTATGAAACTTGTAGCAGAAAGAAGACAAAAAGCTCTTTGCAGCTTTTAAATCACAGGGGATGAAAAAAAAAAAAACCACCAAAAAAGTAAGTCACATAAATCATTCTAAGTTACTCAACAGGAACAGAGTATTAAGAAAAAAATCTATTCTGTATCAAGTTGATAATCTGGAAGCAGAAGTTAAGGTAATCAAGCTAGATGCTGCTATTTCCTAACTAAGTGATGCATGACTTTACAACCTGAATTATTTCTTTCCCTGCATACTTTTTTTTATACATAGCTCTGCTCGATGTTTGATGGTGTGTTTGTTTTTACAGCTACAAATCACTGACTTGGTAGCTACTAAATAACCCAAATGATTACCTTAATTTAAGAGAGAATCCTGCAATTCAGAAATAAACAGAAAGACTTTGATACCAGATGCTGTTCAGTGTGATGAGTTTCAAACTTGTCTCATGTGCTACCCAGGCCAAGTGCCTAACTCTGAAACACATCTGTAAATGGTGTCTTTCTCCATCTTTCCTCCTGACATTTTGGAAGACCTAATACAAGGCTCTCTGGGCATATGACAAAGGAACACTGTGTGCTGTACCTACTGATTATTTTATGCCAATCCATTTCTTTCAGTACCCTTCAGATCACAGAAGGTAAAATTCCTCTTATTTATATTTGACATTATGTGGGTGGGAGGGGGAGAAATAGGTAACTGTCTCGCTCCTTGGCATAAAGATTTGTCCAAGAAAGCATTTGTAATTTTGAAGCTTAACTTATCCAACAATTTTGATATCTTAGTGTACAATTCAACCTTTCCTGGAGCTAAAAATTGTGCAGAAAATACAGAGAATGACTCCCTACTTCATCATAAACTGCTAAAATAAAAAATGTCTTCCAGTAACTATGGCTAATGCTAAACGAATGACAGAGCTGCATTTCACCTCTCCTTCCCTCTTCTATTCATTCTGCAGTCTGTTTTCTGTGGGGACAGAAATCTCCATGCCAATATTCACAGAGCCATTACATCCGAACTAAAAAATGAATGAAGTAATCCACCCCCTCCCTGGATGTCATGAAAGCCCCAGGGAGAAGTACCCTGCAGCTGGGGTCCAACTCACTCTGCTCTCCAGCGCCTTCGCTTTCTGCAAAGCAAAACACACTTTCTGTGTGCTTCACCACAGCTGGGGTCACAGAAACCTGACCCTTAAGAAATAATTTTTTTTCTAAGGTTTGCAAAGAAGCAAGAAACCAGAGACTTTTTCTGAGAGATACCATACAAGAATGCCAAAAGCACTACCAGCAGAACAAGCACATCAGATACATGCTAGATCTTAATCAAGGGGCTCATAATTTCCAAGTGTCTTGCACACTGAAATCAGTGCTTCACAGTCTCCTTCCCACCCCCCTTACCTAAACTCTACCTCAAATATATTTTTGTCACCTGTGACTAAAATCCCACAGTGCTGAAGGTTCTATGTTCCCCGTAGGACATTTATTCCACCGATTCCCTACCCTTAGTGTTGAGGAACATTTTCCCAAATGTCTGACCTATTTCTTCCTACTTGAAATGTAGGCACACTCCTCCTCGCCCTGACGACAGGGGATGTGTATTGAGGCTCTACAGCTTGCAGGCGGCTGCTGTTCTCCCCTCAGACCACTCTTTCCTCTGTCAAGTCCTATTTTTAGCCCTCCCTCTTTTCTCTCTATTCCCTTTCTTATCAGTCCACCTCTTTCCCAAGCGGTAGCATCCAAACCCTGCTTTTAGCTGAAGATCAGCTGTGGTTACTGGTGCTGAACATATCACAAAGACGATTTGATGTCTGAAACCAATCTCTCTACACCTCTGGTATCAAAGAAGATCAACACTTTCACCATATAACACTATGAACTTTATTTTAACCTTTGATCCACTCATAATTCTGCAGTTTCCTCCGAAGTCCTGCCTGAAGATCTCCCAAGTGGAAGAAAACTATCTTAACTACATTATATTCAATAAAAGTAAGGAACCCCCCATCTAGGCAGATATTAAATTATTATAATAGTTCTTATAAAATATTTTAAAAGGTCTCTCTTGTGCTAAGTATCAATCAATCAAGTATTTATTAATGTATAAGGTCTAATATAAGTGACAGACTGCACATCATTTATATTAGGAACAACTGTGGCTCCCCATATCTGAAGCACATCCAAGCCACAATAATCTTTTATTTATTAAAATAATAGGGAATGCCAATGGCAAATCCTTCCTATTTCACCTACAGCTTCCATTCACTGCTTTAACACCCACTCCAGAAGCAGTCACCTCAGTCCCTGGCAGGTTTGAGGGGTATTAACAGCTTGGCTGGACTAACCCCTCAGCAGGTTTGCTGTAGTGAGTTCACAGGAGCTGAGAATACCTTCCAAAAAATGAAGGAACATGACGTTCTTGTCCGCTTTAAAGAACCTCAGTGGCAGTGCTGGCAGTGTTGTAACTTACTGATAAATTGGGAGCAAGCTCACATCTGCTAGCAAAGTCTAGTCTGGTCTACCTCATTTTATGGTCTCCAGCCGAGTCAAGCACATTAAAATATGTATTACTTCTGTCTACCTGTCACTTCTTATAATATGCTTAGGTGAACCCATGGCTGCAAGCCAGAACCCAAACTGTTCCAACACAAGCAGAGCTTTTGGGGAAAATCTATTTGAAACAGAAGTGTCAGGTCCCTTTCGGTATGCTGGTAAATGTTTGCCTCAGTCCTGATTGACCCAAAAGGTAAATGGTGAGGAAAGACTGCAATTTCACATTAATCTGGGCATCTTCATGTGCTCATGAAATGAAATACATGAGTGCCTCACCAATGAAAAGTGGAAAAATCAAAAGACTGATTGAGGTCTTTTACTTTAACCTGTATTTTAAGAACAGTTTTGATATTGGTTTCTTAAGAGAGAACAAAACCCCAACTTAAGTTACATCACCGAGGAGACTATCTACTCTTTCTATCCCTAGTACTGAGATTAAACATGCCACTGGGATATGATGGCAAGGAAGGGGCTAACAGGCCAATATAGGACAGCATTTTATACAAACCAGTTGCCAGACAATGGCTGGCATTCAGATGACTGAAAACTTGCAGAGAAGCTAGTTCAAGCCAGCTGAAGTAGATGCAAGTGTGGCCTTGGATATTTCAGAGTTCTTAAGAAGAAAAGCTGCTTGCAATACTTCAGGGTGGGGTTCTGAGACTGGGTTTTGATGTTGGTTTATTTTTTTTTGGTCTAATCCATTAGCACTAAATAAGACCAGAAACAAGGCAGGGTCCCCCATGCCCAGAACTGCGTCTAAGCCTCAGAATTACAGCTGTAATTAATGGGGTTTCTAAGCTGAGGGGAAAATTAATCAACTGGAAACATAATAACCAAAAAAACCCAGCAGCCTGAGGAAGTTCAGGATTTCTTCTCTTGTTCATATCCAAGCATCTAAGAAAGGACAAAACTCAGACATGCTCAAGGCTCTTCCCTTTTTCACCCCACTTGTAATCATTTATGGCCTTGTAAAAGAGTACTGCACTCAGAAAGGTGGTCATGCTTATTTCTTATTATTTCATCTGTAGTTCAGTGCTTGACCTATGCTGACACAACCTCAACAAGTAAAACAGGTTCAGGTATACAGTTTCACCATGTTCATAGCAAGCTGCATTTTATTATGTTTCCTTTTTTTCCCCCCCTGTGCTCACACTTCAGAGGAGAGGAAACGCATGCTGTGAATTCTTCTTGTCCAGCATTTCAAATACCACATGAAGCACTTTCTTTCCATCATCAGGGAGCTTCCCAAGTATGGTAAGAAAGCCCTCTGGGAAGGAGATGTATAAATACCTTTGTCCTTTTCCTGGGAGCTGGAAGTAGTCGGGCTAGTGATGAAGACAGAGCTGGCCCCTGGGTACCACAGCACCCACCCAGAGCTGGGCACTGGCCCCCATCCCCCATCATCTGCACTCAGGAGAGTGAGGATGGAAAATGCCATCGGCGGGATAAGCAGCTGCTTCCCTTGACCAACAACCAGCTCCAGTTTGAATTGAAATCAGCTAGTACCCAGAAAGCTGCAAATTTCTTTTATACCACAGTTATTTTTCTAGTAGCGGGCTTATATACTGCAGTCATACCTTCCTTATTGCTGGTCAGACTGAATTATTACCTTTCTGCAACAATCTCAGTGCCTTAACACCCAGAAGCCTCATACAGGACTGTTTCGTAGGTTATTAAACATTTTAGACACATTTTTTGTGTTCTGCAAGCTCTTAATTGTCAAGGGAGATCATGCACAGCTATAAATCTATTAAATGAATTATAAATAATGCCACATGTTCAAATTAGTTTGATTTGATGGGGAAGAAGACTTCCTTTGGTTATTCTTTTATTGCTCAGGCCAGCATACCACACTGCCATAGCAGTCTGTAAGGTACAGCCCACCTATTACTGCACATGAATAAAAAGCTATCTTAAAACTCACATGCAACCCTAACCTCTCCATTTATCCTATTACCCTTCCACATAAGAATAGAAACTCCACCAAGTCACTATTGCACATCTGTTTTATACCACCTCAAAACAAAAATGCTCTATTTTTTTTTGTTTTAGGGTTGTTTTGGGGTTTTTTGGGGGGGGAGGCAGGGGGTATTTTGGGTGTTTGGCTTTTTTTGGTGTGATTTGCTTTTGCGACTTCCCCCTCTCCCCCCGTTCAAAAAAAAAAAAAAAAAAAAAAAAGGCTCATACTATCATTCTTTTTCCCCTCAAACAATGAATGACCTCTGGTTAATGCGATGTGTTGAAAAGCAGATTCATTAATACATGCATGCACCTAACAAGCTGAAGTCTGGCACAAATCCCTTACAACTCCTCCTCATTCAAAACAACAAAAAAATATTATATAGTGAAATAGCTGTGCCATAGAGGAAAAAAAAAAAAAAAAAAAAAAGGCAAGCGAGCTATTTTCAGATCAGACTGAACATACTTGAATGAAAAAACCCAAACTTAATCCTGAGATGAATGACAGAAAGAGGAGACTGATTCAGCCTTAGCACTGTATTGGCTGTAACTGCCTTAGCAATCTGCACTATTAATACTCAGCATTGCTTCCTGATCCCTACAACAGGACTTAGATATTATAAACAGATGGAAATTTCCCAACCCATACACTTCTAAAGGCAAAAGGATCTGGAATTTTCCTTCCAAGTACCAGTGCATGCTGGTGACACAAACCATGTTGTGCTTACCAACCCCACGCTGGCTGGCATGGGTTTTCTAACCCATCCTGATCTGCAGGTCTTGTCAGGTGCTGTCAGGGACCAGAGTGCAGCCAGTGCAAAGCACATGGACAGCAGGTTCTCAACCCTGAACATTTTGTTGTACAGATCTTCTCCTCTCAGACAAATGACCCTTGTCAAGAGTGGATGCATGCTACTCTCCCAGTTTATATTTATCCTGGGCCAGGTGTCGTTTTCCAACAGTGAACATGCCGAGGGCTCTGAAACAGAGGCAGGAGGAATTTTTTCCCTTCCACACACACCTCTGTCTTTCTGTACAAGCCGTTAAAATTATTTCTTACAAATCAGGTTCATGTGTCAAGGAACACGTGACCTGGAGTTTTTGAATGCTCAAAGCCAGTGTATGTTTTGCCCTACATTTTATTTATGTTCTATATGTACTCTCTTTCCCTGAAGCCTACAGCAAACAGCTGTCATTAACATTCACCCCTTCTGCAAGCACTTTCCTTAATCCCTAACTGACTTTCCAGCCTATAATTAAACTTTCCAGCTGCCCCACTCAGTGATGTCACCAATATCCATCATTTGTTTCTAAGCAGTCCCTAAAAAGCTCTTTTCCCAATTTTTCAAGACCATAGGCAAGTACCAAAGCCTCTAACACGTACAGGTTTTAAGCTAAAAAACTTCCATTCACTTACAATTGCCCCATCTTTTACTAGGAAATCAAATGGCCAAGTAGTATTATCCTAGTAATTAAATGATTTCTGCAACAAAAGAATTAGGAATTAGGATGACCTTCTGAACAGACATGATGAAAACCCAAACATCTTACTTTAGATTACAGCAGTAAATTGGCATTAGCATTTCAGTCTTGAGAATCTGTTTTGCACTCTCTAAATGGCTGCCTGAAGAGTAGAGATGATAGGCAACATTTTTGTCTGATGCTGTTGTTACAGTGCTTGAGAGGACTTGATATTTTATAAGAAAATTACTGGCTTTACAGTTGAAAGAGGAAGGGAGAAGACATCTGAAACAAACACAGTATTTTTGGGTAGCACAACATCACATGACACTAGGGCAGCTAAAGAGAGCAGGATGGGGCTGACAACACCCAGTGCAGTCATGCCAGGGACTTCAGGAGAGAGACATTGTACAAGCTCAGAAAATCCAGAATGAGAAACCCTCAGCCAGCCACAAACTCATCCTACTTTAGTGAGCCCCAAACTTCTAGGACATCTACTGTGCCTGACTCCACAAAACTCCTTCACCCCAAACCTAAAGGCTGGATAACGACTCAAGGCAT
Source organism: Heliangelus exortis (assembly GCF_036169615.1). NCBI lineage: Eukaryota > Metazoa > Chordata > Aves > Apodiformes > Trochilidae > Heliangelus > Heliangelus exortis. The sequence continues at coordinate 101,299,175 of NC_092423.1, read as the reverse complement.
CCTTAACCCCAGAGCTCTGCAGCTCTGTGCACCAGGAACCAACATCTCCAAATACTATCTGCTATACAGTAAGGCAACATTTCCTTTATGGCTGAAGATCTATCACTACAAACTGCAAGGGGGTGGGAGTGGGAGGTGTCCATCAGCAATCCTACCAGCACACAGCAACCACCTCGCCTGCCCATGGACATGCGGAGATGCTCAGGGACAGCCATCTCTCTGTCTCTTCTTAATGTGTTTGGGAGCCACAGCTTGCTTTGGCTTTGCCTTTTGCCTCACATGGTAGTGATAAATTGAGTGCTTAGATCCAGCTCTGCGTGTTTCTGAAACCACAGGCTCTTTTCACAGGGGATGATGGCTACAACCTTGCTGGAACTTACCTGCTATTTATACAAAGTGGGGGTATCTTCAGGAAAGGAATACATTCATCTTCAGTTTTATCCCACTGGTTGAGGTAAACAATTTAATGTTTTAACATTGCAAAATAGTTCAATAACTGTTCAGGATTTGTCAGCTACTGTGTAAGGCTTTTTTGGGAGGCTACCAGAAGATAAATCACTTAGGTTTTGTTGAGTCTAAAAGCATCACTGTTCAGCAAAGAGATCATACCAAACAGATTGAAAAATTCAAAGCTTGGACAGCTACTGCTTGTTCCTAAATGCAAGGCAAGAAAGATCAACATTTTAAGTGGAAACTAATACACCTGCAGTTCTATCTAAACTACTGGTGAAACTTCCCTCCTTCCTTACATTAAACATATCATTTTAAAGTTGAATTTTGAAGAATGCACATGACATGCTTAAGCTTCAAACATGAATGCTTTTAGAGGCTAGCACAACATGAAAACAGTGTTTCATTGAAAAATGTTTGTCAGCTTTAATCACAGGATAATTCTACAAAAGGTGTGACTGATGTAATTTATATATTAAACCAACAATTTAAATTAAACATCTTGGTGGCACCTACAAGAAAGGCTCAAGCAGAGCAGTCAGTCAGTTACCAGGCCCAGGAGCTAATGCAGAGCACCCTGGAGATGGGCAGCAGTGCTGGGCAACATCCGAGCTGAGGCAGTCAAGGAGGGTCCAGGATCTCCTTTCTAGCCCCCACTGCCACCTCCTGGCTTTGTTTTTCTTAAGCACAGGAGGACTTTGGACAGCCCCACCAATAAAAAAATGCTAAAATTTTTGAGGAATGAAACAGGCAAAGTCAAGGGGTTAATCTGCGCCTGGAAAGAGCAGCAGGGAGGACCAAGGTGCTTTTCACTGACACCTGAACGAAAGTTCTACCTGTTACCAGTAATTTCCCTACAGAAGGCAAAGGGGAGTATTGGAGTATGACTGAAGTATACTCCAATAATCCTAGCTCCTGCTATGTTTTCAGGGTCTTACCTTTTCCTGACACCTGTCATGATGCCTTGCCATCCCCAGTTATGGAAGATACCATGTATTTTGCAGAGCTGCCATCTCAGGTGATGTTAAATACTACTTCTAGGTACTGATTTTGTATGTGTCTGATTTACTATATCAAAAATTTCCTTATCATGCATCTATCCAGAGTTTAGAAAGAAATCAAGCTCTAAAAATGTCCACAAAATAACTTAAAATGGGGTTTCCATACACCACAATTTCAAAATACTACGTTAAAGTAAAGGAGGATATACAAGGTCTTAAAACAAAGGTCACCAGAAAGCAGGACTCCTTGCCTGAGAATCTCAAGATGCTGGGCTTAAATGTGCCACTAATCAACAAGTGACTTCTGCTCAGCCCACTTCCCAAGCTAGTATGATTTCAAGTACAAAATAATCTTGTTCATCACTTATTCATGTTTGTTAATGTTTGTGCTATCCCTTCTGGATTTCTGGACAGTTTCTTTCATGTGCTCAGCAGCCAACATTTAATTAAGAGATATTTAACCACCAGTGTTTTTTGAACAGCGAAATGTAATCAGAAATAATTGCTTATCACATCTACTTGACAAAATCAAAATATAGCCAGTGGAAACCAGATAGAAAACACTCGCCTTCAGCTGAACTACTTTTGTTTAGAAAATGAACAGACAATGTAATTCCTTGGCTGAGACCTTGATTACTTTGCCAAGTCCCATCCTGCAGAGATTTTTCTTCTCACAACATCATCCCAGGCACAGAGGACACTATCAAGGAAGCAGACTCACAGTTCTGAAGGGTAGGAACAAAGATAGGGCCCTAGCATGCCTTAATAGAAGGTAGCAAAGAGTTTTAAGTAAACTATGTAAAGTAGTATGTAGTAAACCTATCTATTTTATCCCTTTACAATTACTTGGAAGCTAGAAAATAGATACCTTCTTACTGCAATTTGTTTATTTGTAACATGATTGCTGCCCCATTTATTGCATGCCAGAATTTTATACTCAAAAAAACCAAAAAAAACAAAAAAACCCAAAAAACCCCAAAAAACCCAAAACCAAAAAAACCATAGAAAGATTTCTTACAAATCTATGGAGATATTAAAACTTGTATTGATTTCCAGTTAGAAGAAGGAAACATAACTGATAGCATTCTTCAAAGCAACATCATGGGATCAGAAGGTCATGGGGGGCATCTTCTTTCATACCAGCTACCTTGCAAGAAACATTTTATGTCTGTTCTTTGAGCAAAGCAGTGGGAAGCTGGTAAAAATTTAAAAACTACATCTGTAATTCAATCACTGCTCCCTCAAGCTGAGGGAAGGACTGGTTTTGCTGCTCTGCATTACTGTGTTAGTAGAGAAACTGCAAAGTATAATAATCAGTTTATATATGATGCGAGTATAAGAAAAATAATTTTGGGTTTGCACAATCAAAACAACTCAAAAAACCTGTGTCACACCACTAGCAAACAAGGATAAAACACTTCCATACTTTAAATGTGAAATTCTGGATGGTTTCATTTGGCTTTGCAAGAACTGTGGTAAGTGGGTAGCAATCAGATATAACCTTAATACCAACACTTCCAGGAGAAAGGCAGGCTTTCCAAGTCACTTTAGTGATATCAGTATTTCAACATCACAGTGACTGTGTGGCATATTTACACTGAAATGCAAGCAGGCACATGGTTTATGTACACAGAAAGCCAAGTTGAATATATTTGAATGTACTGATGAAGGAGATGGGAGCTGTCTTTTCTCCCTGACTTGGACCAGCAGTCGTGGCAGAAGTATTTTCTGCTGGCCCTTCTTTACCAACAAATTACAGGCAGAAAGGGATTCCCAAGTTTGGAATAAACTCAGACAAATTAACTATTGTCTAGTTCTTCAAGGTGCCATTAAATAGGGTGGCGTGAGAAGTGGGAGGTGGTGATCATCCTTTTTACATTTTTCCAACTTACCTACTACAGCACATTAATATATATTATATATATACATTATTTATTATCATTATACATGCATGCACAATCTACATACAGCATTAGTAGCACAGAGGGCAGGACCAGTGTCAACACTAGATCTAAACTGGAGCAGAGCCACTCCTTTTGTTTGCTGGAGTGGAGAATTACCCACACTGAGCTAGCTACCCCTGCAAAGTAAGTAATCAAACCCTGACAGCATGCTGGCACAGTATTAAAGGACCCTCCTAATTGCCATGCCTCAAATTCCAGCTCTAAGCCTGCTAAGAAAAGCCTGAAAAACTCTTCAATAAATCATAGAAATCAGAGATGGAAAATAGGTCATCTTCCCCATGCCTCCTATCCACACCACGAGTTTGTTACCCATGCAGTGCTGCTGAGTGCTCTGTCTCGCCAACTCCTGAATGATTCAAGTGCTGAGGTTTCTCCCAATTCCCTGGGCTGTCTCTACACAGTTCAGTGAACCTCACACCCATCCCACCTACCAGCCTCATTCTCTCCACCCCACTTGTGCCTCTGTACCACTTTATTCTGTCCCTATTTCTATCTGCCTCTGATTCCCCCAGCTCTTGGTAGTACCACAACCACTATCTGGCAAAAATTGCTGCTCAGGAAACCTTCTTCTGCCTCTCCTGTAAACCCACTGTAGTGTGCTGTCAGTTTTAGGAGAAAAAGGAGGTGGTAAAGGAATGAAAGGCTGCCAGCTCCAGCTGTACATGAATAATACTCCAATAAGTAGAAACTACACTACAGTGTTTCCCTTTAAGCACATATAATTGACTAAAACTTTCAGCCTTCTGGAATGATCCAAAGAGAGACAGAAGAAATGGAAAAGAAAAATTCTAATTTATAAAACCCCACCATTTCACTTCACCTTTCAACTCCACAGCAGGGCCTCTCCTTCCAGGATGACTCAAGATTTTATATCAGCATTTTCCCAGTGAGCCTCATGGTTAAAACCGGCAATGTGCTGCCATAATGAAGTGAGCAAATAAAGAACCCACTTCCAACCAGGGAGCAACAGTGACTAGGGCCAGCCCTTCAAGCAGGAGCAAGACCCGTTTTACTCCTGCTTCCAGACAAGACAAGGTGCTGACCTCTGACAGGGCAGCTTCTCGTTACCTTCCCCAAACTCCCCTGGCCAACACTGGTGCCAGGTGCCCCGTGTAGAGGGCTCTCTGCAACCAGTGCCTGGACTACAAAGACCATCTGGCAAACCCTAAAATACCCCGCTTACCCAAGAGCACATTTCTATACCTCACCCACTATCCTTACTTTTACCAAACCTCCTATTTATTCATATGTAGGGAGTAGAACAGCTACTCAGAACAAACCAGAGGTACCGAGCTTCTTGGTGCAAATAATTCTTATAGGGAAGTGGCAATGTTTCTCTCTGTACATATGTGTACAACTGCATACTGACTCCAGTGAAGCTGTGGGGCACCCACAGACATCACACTGTGATGGGGAGCAGGGAGGCTGAGAACTGCCTGCCCTGACCCATGCTCTGCAACAGTGGTAATTTAATTGAAAGAAAACAGCGATAAATTTAGCAGACCTGGTGAAGTAATCACCTCCAGGGCCCTTAGAGAGATTACAACTTCCTGACCTAAGATATGATTTGGTAGGGTCAGATTTTGGTGACTCTATCTAAAACAAATCAAGCCTTGCTTCACAGACAGGCTTACTGATTTCTGTGGGAAGACTGGCACATAAAGATGCTCCCGACGCAAGTCAGGGTGCAAGAACAGGTCTCTCAGCATAAACATATGTTTCTTAGGTCTGGAAGAGCTTTTCCCCCCCTCCCCTCTTTTCACAGCCTGTTTGCATTTTGCTGGCTTATTAAACAAGAATTTACTTGCAGCCAGTATGTCCTAGGAAACCAGGAGGTGTTAAGACATAATTGCCTTCAGATTCTTAACGAGTAAACAGAGCAGCTTCGACCACTAGGTTCCTCCTGCTCCACCACCACCAGCAATGTCACCTCCTGCCACCAGGGAAAAGCTGCTGGATCTTGTGGCTGCCTCCCAGGATTTCCTCACCTCCCCCAGTGAAGTGGAGAGCACTGAGGCTGAGTCACTACAAGGGATGAAGCTCATAGGATGAGGAACGTGGAGGGACAATCTGAAATTAGGAGGAGGGCAAGTGGGGAAGGTGCTTGATCAAATGCCTGGGTGACTTAAAGGATGGTCAGTGCCAAAAGATCCCATCCCAGCATGGCCTCTGCCAAGGAGCACCTTCACTAAAGAGAACAGCAAAACCACAGGTGCAAGCATATGGTTTGCTTGGCCTCAGAGATGGGTGTTTCCCCTATATCTCTCCCATTAACATGGAACAGTGTCCATCACCAGAGCTCCAATCAAGAGCCTGCCTGGGTCAGCTCTTTCCACCTCAAATATATTCCCCCAACTTACTGCCTGCAGCCCATCTGGTATCAAAACCTAACCTCTCTTTTAGGAAAAGGGCTGCAGTCAAAGCCAAGAGACAGATACACATCATAACTCCGTGCCCAGATTTTAACATAGCCAAAAAAACAGAAACATGAACTTATTCCTGGTTACACATGGGAGCTTTCTTCTCCTACCTCTAACGCATGGTAGTAGTGCTATGACTGTCCCCTTCTGTCACACTTGTCAGTAAATAGTTCTCACTGTAACCTGCTTTTTCCTCTTCACACTTCCCCCCCTTCCTGAAATATTTTGTTACACTCACATATGCTTTTCATTTATTCTAGCCCTTTATCCCACACACACACTCTGAGACCCTGTTTCCACATTCTTCTTTCACCCTCTAAACTATATTTTTCTCAGTGGGATCAAACATCTGGTGGACGATCTTCATGCAGGTTTCAGTACTACTTTTGTTTCTTGGTTTGACAACAGATCAGTTTTGATATGTCATGAAGCCACTGAAAGGAATTCTCTGTCTGATGCACACAAAGTATTTCCAAGAGCTCTAAAGGAAAGGGTAAATAAGCAAGGGGTCTATTTAAAGCAGGGTTTGGGGTATTTTTCTACATTTTTTTAAATTCTGTGTACTTGTTAAACTTTTATTTATGTATTACCCTTTCAACTACTGCATTCCATAGGATGCAAACAGATTCAAGATTTAGAAGACTGTAACAAACTTCCTTTTTGCTTTTATCTGATTTAAGAACAACCAGTTCTGCTGATACAAAGACCAAGTAAAATGTAAAGATTTCATGCTCCTCCAGAAACAAAAAAGCTGACAATTACTTAAATTGCATTACACCAGTTACTCAGGAAGGGTGCAGGAGATACTGAGTTTGCTTTCTATACAGCACATTGTCTCAGATTAACTCAGTTGTCCCAAATACTGACCCATTTCTGCTTTTCCACAGATATTTAGTCCTCGGCAATGCTCCCGAGTTTCCTCTGCACCAATGCTTATGGTGACAATAATTGAGGCTGACAAACGGGCTGCATGATTTCTTTTACTGAAGCCAAGATAAATGCTTACATTCCTCCTCTCTGCTACCTGTGCTGCTCATTTAAAGAAATGGAGATCTTTCCAAAGAAAACAAATAGTTCTTTCTGGGTGTTTCTAGACAGCTAATGTGCTAGGAAGTGCTATGTGTCTATATATTCATTTAGACTTGAGCCACTCCCCAACCATTAGAAACGGCTGATATTGAAGATTAGAAATTAAGATAGGTGCTATAAAACTTAACTAATCCAACACCTTTCTGTAGTTCATGTCTTTTAAAGCCTTCCTTCACTGTACTTATTCAAGCTGCTTAGTGATACTTGTTTAAGTCTAGTTCTGGCTAACAAGTTCACATTCTCCATAACTTATGTATCAAATAAAAACAATCTGTCATTATCCTTCAGAATAAACACATTTTGAGCTTAATTTTCAGCTTAGCTGACAGCAACCATATTTTTTCAGCTATACGCATGCATTTATTTTCACTTCATTAGAGAAAAAATATGTCTGAGCAGAAGACTTTGAAAATTCAAACTTGGCAGTGATATTTCTAGTTAAAAAACCATGACAAATAAGATGCTAAATCACAATATCCCAGGGCCATGTCATACACACTGAAAAAACACAACCCTGCAGACTCTCGAAGAAGCCCTCCCTGCACAGTCCAACCCTTTGTTTTCAAAGCCAAATATACACTGAATGCACACTGAATGTACACAGCTTCTTTCACCCCAGGATATATTTCCATGTGAAAAAGTCACACAGTTATGAATATTTTCATGTTGCAAACACCGCAGCTCAAGAGATAAAGCTGATGCTTCATCTCATGAGAAACAAGTATTCTTTTATAACCACTTATAAACGGTTTAAAGTTCTCTCTGAAACAACAAGCAGTCATTTACTGGTACATGAGATTTCCATGAAACAAGTCTGAATGCCGCACGCTGTGAATAACACATTTAACGCATTCAAGAAGTTCCTGTTAAATCAAGTTCATGCCCAAAACACAAAGAAGTGACACATTACATATTTAAGAAAATAACCATGCATAGTCACCAAGGAACTCAGAACCACTGCACCAAACAACAAATCTAACAAATACAAGTGTGAGTATGCTGCTGTGGGTCAAACCTACCACCAGTTCCTGTATTATCTCTAAAAATCCTCAGCCTACAAAGAAAAACATGTCAAAAGTAATTCTTCTTCAAAGAGTAAATATTCAGCAGGTTTCCACCACCTATACAAAAAAAAAAAAAAAAAAAAAAAAAAAAAAGACCTCACCCTGTTTAATTCAAAAATTATGTAAGTTGTAGCTTCACCTTCACTTGCTCCTTCTTGGAAGAGAGAATAAAACCCCAACTAAAATTAGACCGCTACAGTTTTGCTGCAGTTCCCCAGCAGACAGACACAGCCCAACCCTGCAAGAAGCCACCAAGGCGGGAGAGGGGGGGGGAGCTGGGGATACTACCACACCCTGCTGTCTTCCCCACTCCTCCTCTTCCCAAAGGCAAAACCTGCCCACCACAGAAGCTCCCATCAGATGAGCTCCTGACATGCATCCAACCAGCTCCCCGGTCACACTGGGCAACCTTTGGGGGGAACAAGCCATCACCTACATCATTAACAGATGGATGCGACTGCATGCAATTAGTTCAGGGATAGGGCCAAGCTGTACTGCTCCAATTAAATAAAATCAATGTATTTTTAATGCTTCCCAATGTGTTATGAGTTCTCTGCTGCAGTAAGCAGGTCTGCACCACACTGACAGCTCAAGGAGCCTTCCCAGAATAAACTTCCAGCAGCTCTTACTCCAATGCGGTGCTCCAGGACTCTCTTCTCCCCTTATTGCCATGCAGGTCTCATCCTCACCTTAGAGCTGAAACTTTCCAACCCAAGGAGAGCAGTATAGCAGTATTCACTTATAGTATACTATGCATGTACACAGACAGGTGCAGCAAGACCCATGAATCTAAGCACATTGGTGATGCAGCAGAATGATCTTGACCTTCTAATACTCTGTGAAATGACAGTTCTCCAGAGATTTAGAGGAAAAGCATACACTCTGTCACATCTGACCAAGACTTACTGCTTAAGCACACTTTTGCCTTATTTTCTCATTTTCTAGAAGATTTAGTTATACTTGTTTTCTTCATATAAATCCTCCTATAGACACAAGCAAACACCAACAGTATTAAAGGTAAAATGCAAAAAGGATGTAATTCAGATTGCCACACTGTAAAAAGAAGAATGCACGTGGGACACACCTAACCCAAGAGCTTTTCTTTGGCAATCAGGCCTCCAGCTTGCAATCATTTTGACAGCCAACACTTCAAACATCGCAGGTTCTTTCCCTTCAACTTACAAGCCACATGCACGTTGAGTTGAGGAAATAACTTTCCATCCCTGCCTCAAACACAAACACACACTGGCAAACATCATTCAGTGTGATAATCACCGCTACCGAATGCCTCCCTCCCCAAGCACAGCCCCAAGAGAAATTAAAAATAAATAAATAAATCGAGAAACTGCAAAGCCAAAGTATTTTGCTACTTGTGATGATTACAGAGGTGAAAGTTTTCACACGTCTGTGTGCATATGATAAAGTTTCAACTCTAAGTCGAAACTAAGAAAACCTGAAAAGACAGAACAACCCATTTGCTCCAGACCTTCTCTGCTCACCCAGGTGCCGCAGCCGGGATGCGGGAAGGACGGAACCGCGCAGCCTTCCTGCCGGCCGCACCCTGAGGGTCTCTATTGCCTTTTCCCCACAGACCCGGCCGAGCACCGCAACTTCCACACCGCACTCCGCGGGGACACGCACGGGAGGGTGGGGAGGATGAGGGGAGGTACACAGCGCCCAAGCCGCCTCTCCAGAGCACCTTGGAGCCCGGGCAGGCAGGGAGGGCGGGCAGGGGGCAGGACGGTCGTCTCCTTCCCGCCCCACTCCCAGTTCAGGCTGCGGACGGCCCAGGCAGCGTTGGGCGGAGCAGCCCCGGCCCGGCGGCTCCCAACCCGCGGGCGACGGGGCCCCTCGCTGCCGGCCGAGGCCGTGGGGCGGTGGGGGGGCTGGGGGGTGCGGGGAGGGTGCGGTGGGGGTTGGGAGGCGCGGCGCTGCCACTGCAGCGGTCCGGGTCTGCGATGTGCTCCGTACATAACCACACCCACCGCATTGCAGAAGCCACGGCGGGGGGGGTGTGGGGGGAGGGAAACAGCCCCCCCATCCCCCGCCACTGCAAGACGCACAGCCCCGCCGGGCGATGTGGGCCCGGGGGAGGAGGGGGCTGGGTACCCCTGCACCGCCCCGGTGGTGTGGACCCGAGGTGAGCGGGGCAGTGGGGACCGGCCTTGGGGAGCGGGGGGGGTGTTCGGCTGCACCCCGCCAAGACAGACACACACGGACATCCCCCCGCGCCGCGTCTCTGCCGCCTACAGAAGTTTCCCGCAGAAATGCGTATCGCCCTAACAAAATTAAAATTGCAACACCCCACCTCCCTCCACCTTACCCCCGGCACAGCTGCGGTGGGATCAGCGGTGTCCGTGTTCACTTCCCCCCCGCCGGGCCGCAGAGAGCGGTGCTCCCCCCACCCCACCCCGCCCCGCCGAACCCGCCCCCCGACCCTCCCCTCCACTCCCCTCCGGGGACCACCACTCGCCACCTCCCCCGGCGCCCCCCACGGCATCCCGGCCTCACTCACACGCCGTCCCTCCGCCGCTGATAACTTAAAAAATGGCTCCTAGGAATAAGGTTTATCTATATAAATACTTATATATGTATATATGTATATATATATAAATATTTTAAAAAGGGAGAGTGCAATCTACTCCCGCCTCCCCCACGGGGTCACATCCTCCGCTTCCCCCTTCAGGGAGGACAGCGGGAGCGGCGAGAAGGTACCTCGGCAGCGGGCGCGGAGCGGCAGGGGCACCCGGCGGCGAGGGGCCGGTGGTACCGGAGCTCGGGGCTGCTCCCGGCGGTCCCGGGGCTCGGGGCTGCTCCCGGCGGCGGCCACGCGTCAGAAGCGGCAGCACAACTCGGCTCTGCCCAAAGCGAACCTCCGCAGCCCTGATTTGCTGGGAAGCGGCGGAGGCTCCTCCGGAGAGAAGGAGGAGGGAAAAAGGAAAGGGGGAGGAAAAAAAAAAAATAAAAAAAATGCCCACACGCCGTGGAGAACTGCAAAAACTGGATGCTGGCAGGTTTTTCACCACCATGAGCTCCCTCTCTCCACACAGCAGGGAGGGGTCATCCGGCCTTTCCACCACCTCAACCCCCTCCACACACCACTCCCTAACCAGGATCCAGGATCCCCACCTGCGTTCGGAGGGATCAAGCTGTTTTTTGGCTCAGCTAAATTAATTCTTCTGTTTAGGCAGATGAGTTGAGCTCCTGCAGTTGCAGCCAAAGCCTAGCCATGGGGGGACTCCCTGTGAAATTAAAAGCAGCAAGCTGGGTGCTGGAAAGGTCTGGCTTTGATTTACCCGTGAGGCTTCTGCTTGGTGGGAGTACCAGCCTTTTAATTTCCAGGGACAAACCACGCACTCTGAAAATCTAGATACAGTTTCACTCAACAGCAACACCGAGACAGGAAAAAAAACAGAAGTCTTGCCACACATCAGCTCCTGATCCAGAAGGGGTAATGTTAAACTGAAAGACTTCTTAGTTTTTCATACAGTACAGACCACAGCTTGCCACATGTCAGAAAGCATAAAAAAATCCCAGGGCATACAGAAGCCGTTTGGTAGGAAATAATTCTCTTCACCACTTCATTTTGGTAAACATGTAGCTTCTCTTAAAGTACATAACTCGGCTCTCTGTGAACTACACACCTGTGAACAACTCTTGGATTTGAGGCTTTGCCGCACTGTGGGGCTCAGAAGCACTGGTCCTTTATTTCTGAAGGATCAGAAGTGGCTCAATTTGCTCTTTTCCTGGGGAGCAATTGGCCCTGGGAAGGGCAGCAATGTCTGGCTATGGAAGAGCCTCTGATGGACACATTCTCCTGTTGCAACATAGTGGATAAATCAGGCTTCTTCTCTCTTCAGATAGTGTCTATTTAAACAGCTCCCCAGTATAATAAACAAATTATTATAAGATACATATTATTATAAGATACAAAAATAAGATACAGGCCTCTGATATGAATCAGGGGCAGAGGGGGAAATAGTATCTCCCTTAATTAGCAGCATCTCTGTGGGATTTCAGAAGGAAAAGAGGCTTTGAGAGTAGGAAGCAGTTGCACCATCTCTTCAGACCTGCAAAACTTCACTGCTTTGTATTTAATGTAGAACTGTAGCAAGAAACACACATACCTCCCTCACCTGCTATGCAGGACTGCCATTTATCAGATCTGGAATATCGTAACATTCATAAGAAGGAGAGACTTCAAAAGGAAAATACATGCCATCAACTAAGAGAAGGCATACCTCTAGTCATGCAGCTGAAATAAAAAGACTTGTATACTCTCCTCCACCGGGAGCTCTGGAAGTCATCATGAATCACAAGGGAAAGGGCTTGACAGCTAAGACACACATTAGAGTTAACAAGGTCTGATGGGAGGGGGAAAAAAGCACAGTAAGAAAAGGACTGAGTTGGTTTGAATCAAATCGAGCCTCAAAAGCAAGCTAGGAGACTTCAGAAATACTATCTGAAAAACAAAGCAGGATTTACTAGCTCAACCTTTTGAAGCTGTTGTACTGTACATTACAGAGGAAGGTGCTGATGCTGCTTTTAAGCAGAAACACACTCACTGCTGGAGGGCTTGCACTTCACAGCAACATGTTGTCCTGAAGCAGTACCACAGGCAGATTCACCCCACAGTTACAAGATTGTGATCCCTTTCATGGGTGCACCACATACCTAATAGCATCTTTCATCTGAGGATCTAGGAAGGCTTTCAGCACATTGATTTAACCTGTTCCTACAAACAGGAAATCTTTGCAACAGATACGAGGTAACTGGTACCACTGGGCTACCAGAATGGGCCTAACTTTCAGAGTTCTCAAAACCCAGTTTTTTGGTGTTTGGTTTTTTTTGTCACTTTCAAATGTTATTTTTTAATTCCAAAATGGGTTAGTTGACCTGCTTACCCTAACTTCTGTCAGATGGGAGCTCCATGGAAGTTTAGGTTTCCATGAATCAGCAGTTTTTAATTATTATTTAAACAAACTATGCTTTCAGTAATTTATAGAAAGCCCAAACAAATACTCTTCTCACACAGGTGAAAAAAAATGAATGATTTTCCCCCTACTCCACTGGAGTTATCCTGGTGTCCATTTGCATAAAAGGAAGCTTGTATGATAAATCCCAGGCAGCACTAAAAGAGACTAATCCCTCTCACCTTGCTATGGGACAACAGTTTTATTTCTGCTAATTTCTCGCCTTTCTGGAGGTGATGCTTGAGACTTGCAAATCAAGAGCAAGTTTAATGGTCTTAATTTCTGTTTGTCTCAACTCACAACACATCAGGCTTGACTGAGCCAAAGATGGTCCTTTCTCACCTCCACAAAATACTCCACTGGCAGCCAGACGTGCAGTTCCTGCTGCCCATCAATGAAAATTTTTAACTCTTACATTCTGCTCTTTTAAAAACAGCACAGACTTGGCTGGGATGGAGACTGTCACACACTGTGTGCCCTAAACACAGCCCACACTGGGTACAGAGTGAGTTGAGAGTAGCCCTGCAGAGAAGGACTTGGAGGATGCTGATTGACAAGAAGCTCAGCATGAGCTGGCAGTGTGCTCATGCAGCTCAGAAGGCCGACTGGATCCTAGGATGCATCAAGAAAAGCATGGCCAGCAGATCAAGAGAGGTGATTCCTCCCCCTCTACTCTGCACTTGTGAGACCCCCACCTTGAACAGTGTGTCCAGTTCTGGTGTCCCCACCATAGGAAGGACTTAGATCTGTTGGAGCGAATCCAGGGGAAGGCCACAAAGATGAACCAGGGGACTGGAGCACCTCTGCTACAAGGAGAAGCTACAGGAACTGGGATTCTTCAGCCTGAAGAAGATGCTGTGGGTACCTTACAGCTGCCTTCCAATACCTGAAAGGAACCTACAGCAAGGCTGGAGAGGGACTTTTCATAACAGTGTCCAGTGACAGGACAAGGAGAAATGGTTTTAAACTGAAGGAGAATAGGTTTAGACTGGAAATTAGGAAGAAGTTCATTAGTGCGAGAGTGGTGAGACTCTGGAACAGATTGCCCAGAGAAGTTGTGGATGGCCCCTCCCTGGAGGTGTTCAAGGCCAGGCTGGATGAGGCCTTGAGCAACCTTTTCTAGATGAGAAGTGTCCCTACCCATGACAGGGAGGTTGGAGTAGATGATCTCTATGGTCCCTCCCAGACTGTGATTCTGTGATTGATTCTATGATACGAGCCTTTCACATCCTGCTGCTCTAGACATGAGCTCTCTGCATGCCACCACTCACCATCTGTCCCCTGCTGCAGAAAAACCTCTTCCAGCCTGCTCCTGCCAGGTCATCCCCTTTCCTCTTCCCACATCCAGCATTCCTCATTCTCTAGCCCCACCCAGCCCCCTTTCCCCTCTCTCCATTACCACCATACCTGTTGGCCAGGGACCTCCTGACCCTCTATTCCTCCTTTGCCCTTTCTCTTTTCCATAACAACTTACTTCCCCTTGTGCCATATACCTTCCTTACATTCTTTCCTCAGACCAGAACCCTCCATTTCCTACCCCCACAAGGAGCTAGATGCACACCCAAACTGCTTCTGTGATGGTCCAGAAAGCCAGGCTGCTCCAAGCAACTTCAGGGAAGCTGCTCATCCTTCAGGGAGGAACACATGCCAACACCCAACTTCCATCATGAGCAATGGTCAGAGTCACCCAGGAGATCAATGCTAGGCTGGGGAAATGGGTGAAACATGAAGCAGGCTCTTCCCTCCATTCCTTTTTCCATCCATCCATCCATCCATCCATCCATCCATCCAACCATCAACCCATCCATCACTTTTGGTTTTCAAGTTTCTCCCCTTTGGTGAACACATGCAGCTTTCTTGAGAAAGGCCAGCAAAAGGAGAGGGGAAGGAAAGGAGAAGACCATGGCATGAAAAATCAGGAAAGAAGAAAGACAAAGGCAGCCTCTGACATGAAGCAGGTAAATAACAGGTGGGGAAGGAAAAGGCTCCAACACACACATTCTCCTTCCCCAAGGGGACCAGTCCGAGGAGGGCAGTCATAAGGAAAAAAGGACTGACAGAATATTTGGCCATGACAAAGGTTTTTTTCTATAGGAGAGGGGAATGGCAAGACACGCAGTCCCTGCCAGTAAAGGATGAATAGGCAACCCTGGAAGAGCAGGGACAAGGATTATTGCCCAGACTTGGGAACTGTTGCCGAAAACATTCTTGTGATTCCCTAATTGATTGGACATTGCATTCGAAATAGCATATTACAGAAAAAAAAAGACATAAAAATGCTACCAAACTCAGCAAAAGGTCTTCTCAAGCCCAGCCAATGATGAAGTAGTTGGGTACTCTGAAAAATGGCAAGTACTGTAAAAGCAGTAGCATTATTACAGCAATATTAAGAAGATATTTCTTAGCAGACAGGAGCTTGGCACTCTCTGTCTAGACGGCTAGATGGGTTTGGAGTCAAACTGTTTTGTTTTTTTTTATGATTACCGTATCCACATCAATTTATTAAAAGCAAACTGTTCTGCCCATGACTCATGCAGCTGAGCTTTCTGCATGGCAATGAAGCAAAATTCTCATAATTAAGAGCAATTGCTTTGAGACAGCAGATGAAGGTAAGATTTAGAAATCAAGACCAAATCTCCCCCCTTCCCTCAATGCAAACATAATGCCCACAGACCTCTAAGTGGCTGGTATTACCACTGCCTTCAGATACCTAAGAAGTAAACCTTCAGGTGAGCTATCCCTTAGTGCAACTCCAGTGACACAGCACATCTGACTTATTCTTGACACAGGTTTATTGACCTCATTGCAGGGATTTATTTGGTCTGTCATTTGAAAAGAGTCTTGCTCTGCCTTTCAGTGCCAAATGCACCCCATTTTAAGACTACTGAAGGAACAAAGAGCAAATTTAGCCCCAGTGCTTCTGCAACTGCAAATCCTGCCTATAGAAGATTTACTGCAATTAATTCAGCACTGCTTTTTGCCACTTTCATATCTGTAGCTACTTGCTGACTGAAAGCATAAACTGGATTATCAAGCTATGAAATCCTGCTACAGTTCTCCAGCTCCCATCATGAACTACAGGTAACCAAAGTTTTATGGAACTAAGATGGTTCAGGATGCACTAGTGACTGTGACCAAAACACACATTAATAAGTTTTCAGGTAGAGTAATAAACTGAATATTTTTATCTCAGTAAAGTTTTCATTTTTTAGTATGCACAATTATTAATATGGTTTAACCGTATACTGATTTCATAGGCACTGACTACAGGAAACAGAAAATAAGGAAGATACACCATACACAGTTAACACAAATCTATTTTTATTTAAGTAAAGTTCCTAAACAGCCTAATAATGAGGGAGGCAAGGACAACTGTCATTTTCTATTTCTTAGCTTATTTTCTATAAGCTTATTTTCTATAAGCTTTAGGACTGAGAGCTTCCTAAATAGTCACCACCTCTACCAACATCAACACAGACCATTCTCCTTTACTGGGGTGCATTCTGTTGAGTCCATCTACTTCAGTCCATGAAATTCTACTTTTTTGTCTTCATTTCCACAGTGTATGCTCGTTTGCCCTACTTGGGGGGTGTTAAACAGGACAGCAGGCACCTTCCTTCCCCCTTTCCATGTCATTAAAATCAGCAGTCTTGCATTTTAGTTACAAAATCATCTTTAGCTCTTTATGTCCTCTTCTCATAAAGCATCTAATTCAGTGAAGGATTTAAGCAGGAGTCTACCTTAAGCATAAGCTTAAGTTTCACTGACTCAGGGAAGAATCAGGTTTCATGTTTATTAAATACTCTCAGAGATAGAAATGCCACTCTGCATCATAAATGCCTTCTACAAATCTCTTCTTAAAATTTGTAGACACCTATAGATGATACCTATAATAAAGAGACTCTCAGTGGCCAGGTTAACAGGCACAGCCCCCAGTTTTTTGACATCACTTATCTTCTTAAGTCACAAGATTTACCAGGTAGGGAAGGCATTTTAACAAGTGTTTGCATAGCACCCAACACACTTCTCCTCTCATATTAATGAAGGTTAATAGGTTAATAGTTAAAAGTGTCACATTGAATTGATGGGACACTGCCAGTAAAACCGAGCTGAAGGCAGTGAGAACAGGAAAAACCCCTCCTTTCCCTCTGCTTTGTCAGCTTATTTCCCTTGCAACTTACTCCACTCATGGAGGAAAACTTAGTAGGCACCCATCCAGGATCTTCATGTCACTCCCTTGGCAAAATATACTGGCATACCTTAAGGTAGGGTGCTCTGTGTGCACCTGGGGTACTGTATTCTGGTGTAGAAAAGTAGTGGAGAGTCACACTGGTTTCTTTCTAACGGAAACACAGCTAATTGCCAACTGGAAACAGATCTGCAAAACCCCTGGAAGGGATCTGGGTTTGTATCTCTAAAGAGTAATCCTCTTAAGAGCACTAGAATGTTACCGACACATTAACAGAGAGAGGGGAAAGTATAAATCTCAGTATCAACCTCAACTCACAGCTTAAACAAACCAAACAAACTTCACTCTCCCACACGACCAGTTATATGTATGTGTCCTAGACACTGAAAAATACCCAAGAATGGCATCTCAGCCTCTCACCCCTTTGAAAAGCTTTTTATACTTTGCAAATAATGACTATCACAAGCGGACTCCCACAGTGCAAATGTTTAATTCACCACACATCCCCTGAACCAGCAATTTTAAGACCAGGTTGCTCTCAGCCTGTGTGCAAACATCTGTCCGGCTGCTCCTGGGGAGATGCATGCACAGCCCAAAGTTGCCAAGCAACATCCCCAATGCCTTAAGCATCAGGCCAACTTGCTTATTTAAAAAAAAAAAAAAAAAAAAAAAAAAGTTACTCAGAAAAAAGGCCAATTGGAAAGCACAAGCTTATGTAAGGACCCTGCACTTAGAGGAGGTGCTCTGCCTCTTTCCCAGAAAATTTCTGGGCACATAATTCATTCTTGGTAGAAAAATAAATGAAGCAAATCCTGTCATCAGCCCCCCCAAAAGAGGAAACAATTTGTGTGCTGGAGTTCCTGCAGTTGAAACTGAAATCTAAACAAAAATTTTAGGGAAAAAATCGATTTTCTAGGTGACAAAAAAGTACACTGCCTTTCCATCCCTCCCCCATATCAAGGAATATAGAACCATTGATTCACCATGGTGCCACTGATCACAGTTAAAAGGTAAGCTCATCTTTGTGGTTACAAAAATAAAAACTTATGTTTGTACAAAAAGCCTGTGAAGGTATCCCAGCTGCGTTCTCTCCGTGTTGAACTCATTTTGGTCAAGCATCAATATTCCCAAGATCCTCTTTAATGTACCAATCAGAGCAGCCAATCACACTTGTCAAGGTTTTAATGCTAGCTTTTCTCTCAAAGCACACTAACAAATGGAAAAGTGGGGCTGGAATCACTGCTGCAAGACAAAATGTTAACAGTGTCAGGGCTCACAAACAGTGCCACTCCTCAGTTCCCAACTCGCCTGTACAACTCTGATAAGACCACATTTGTTGCTCACACCAGTTTGCACTTTGGTACCTTGACCTATGAAGCTGCTTAGGAAAAAATTGCTTTAGTCATTTCACCTATTAGTATATATCATCAAATATGGGTGTTCTTAACAAAAGTGACCACAGCTCACAATATTTATAATGTCACTGATGCCTGAGGTGTCAGACAACTGCAATAAGGCTGTAAAAGGAGTATTTTGTATCTTGATTTTTAGACTTTGTTTTCTACTGATAATACACATAGCTGCAGAAATAATGAAAGCCACAAACATTTTCTTAAAGCAAAAACATGGTGGCATTGATACGAAGCATTGCATTTACACAATATGCAGCACACAGTTGTTTCCTCTGCAATTGCAAGAAAATTCTATTATTCCATTAGTTTGGAATAAAATTTCCCAAACTCCTCCAATTCTTACTTCAGTATTGAATTAATTTCTGGAGGGCTGTGACATTTTACTGCTTTTTGTACAGTAGCTAATCTATAGCTATTTTAAGTGGAAGAGAGCAATTAAAAAGAAACATAAGCAAGCCAAGTAATTGAACTCATAAAACAACCTTCTGAGTGTTCAGATCACTTCAGTGAGTTGCCCTCCTGTGTTCCTTTCACATTTGGGGGGTAAAAGTAGGAGAGAGGTAAATTAAATACAAGAAAAGCTGTTTTCCTAGGGTTTTATTACTGCACCTCATCCTCTACACTTCTACCCTTACCACCGCAAAGCCCAGTAGTCCAAATATCCCTATAGATATTCCTGTCAGGAGAGTGAGACCATATGCAGTAGCTATATGCATGCTGACAAGACACATGCTGGTTGTCTATCACAACATATGCTTGGGTTAGCCAGACAGGCTACCTGCCCCCTATGGCCACCCAGGACACTTAATGGTTGAGCTCAGGCCAAAGCAAAACATTTTCCTCTGAGAGGTAAGGCTTGCCTCCAAAGTCTTCTATACCACCGTGGCTACACCACCACTGCTACTCTTCATTTCTCAGGGTGGATTTGAATAAGCAGCATCAGAGATGCTGTAGGGGTGTCCTGTGGTACAGAGCTGCCACGTCTTTGCCTGCACCACCTTCCCTCTGCTTTGCATTAAGTATACAAAGTTGTGCTTTATTTTCCTTTCTGGGGGATTCTGCCACTCTCTGAAGGAACCTGAAAGTGATTAGACAGATGAATGATGAAACCTGAGCTCTTGATCTCGTGTTCCACCCAAGGAAAATGATGGGGGATAGAGTAGCTTTTTCTTGAAGAACTCACCACAACTGTGGCAACCTATTTCTTGGGGTGCAAGAGTGTCAAAACCCTTCAGCCAGCAAGATAATTTTTGTGTAGTACTCTAAAATGAGCTTAAAAGAAAAAGTGTGTTCATGTCATCAGTAAATTCCTCACTAGCAGGTTTTGGCTTTTCCCCCTGTTTTAAATGAGCAGCAATTAATAATATTTTTTTAAAAAACACCTCATAATGAGTATTTCTTCTAATAATGTGACAAAAAGTCTACCCTTTAAGTGAAAAAAATTCTCTATTCTTCACAACTCCCATAAAACCGAATACTCTGACAGATGTCTACTATTATGATTAAAGTAAGGACTTGAAGATAAACTCCCCAACTCTTTACTTACAAGCAAAGCAAAATCTTGCTTTTGTGAAACTGACTGGGATATTGAAACATGCACAAATTGTAAGGTCTTCTACAAAAGGGTGAAGGATGAACATGGATATTTTATTCGCTTACCTTCTTCAAAGTCTCTCTAAAGCTCAAATTACTTCCTCCATTATTTATCAATTTTATTTAGACTAATCAAATAAAAATTTCACATCTCAGCTTTCCGGACACCACATTATGTAGCATGTCTAAAGTTTGTAGAGAACTTGTTAGTCAATGAACTCAGCAGAACAGAGCAACATTCACCAGGTAACTACAAACTTGCCATAAAACAACAGTTATCATGCATTATATACATGCACATAGAGCTATTATAGGAAGATTATGTAGAATGTTACATCTTATTTTCCTGTCTTTCAGGTCCTTAATATACTCAACTTCTGTGCTGGGAGTATCAAGAACCCTTAACCACTTCTTGTTACCTTTATTTAATGTCTGAAGCCTATAAAACATTTTCATTGTGTAAGAATGATCTAGAAAAAGTCAAGTGAAGCTGATGGCTAACTTGAAATAAAAACAGTGTGATGGCCACTTGGAGAAGACGGACGCAAAGGGAGAGAATTTGTGGTACTCTGATCAAACTTCACTAATTCATAGTGTAAATGTTGTTGATGCAAAATACAGATGAAGTCACTCTCTCTCTTAAAGAAATATGCCATTATACCACTTTGCTTGGTTCAATGAAAACTTCAAAACACACTGGCCTGCACTGCATTGGATAGTAAAAAATCACTGTCAAAGACTCTTGAAGACATTCAAAATTTATCCTGGGAGTCCACACACCAGATCATGAAAAGTTTAGTTGTATAAACTACCTGAAAATAAAATTATGATTTCCAGAAAGAAAAGAAAACAAAAAGAGTTGCTTGCTTTTCCTTACTTAGAAAAGAAAAGAAAGCAATGAAAAACAGTGAATTTTTTAAAATATTTCCACTTGTTGTTTACAAAGCATAAAACTTACTAAGTTAATGACAGGGAATGTTTTGGGTACCATTTCCTCAGCCCACAGAAAACAGCTATGGCTATACTTAGGCAGTCCCAAGTACTTGGGAGTTTTACATATGGGGAATGCTGTACATTGTGTGCAAAGAGATGACACGAGTGGAACACGAGAGAGAAACGATGGCTGCTCACAACTATCTGGCTGACAGCCAGCTTGGACAAGCCTGCAGAGCATCTCCACCTTCTGGGGCACCAAGCTGGAGACCTGGAGTGGGAACTCCTCTCCACAACTGCAATGCTCAAAAGCAGTGGGGCTGGAGAGGTGAAGAACACAGCCAGGATCTTGTGTAACTGAGAAAACACAAGCTCAAACAAGACTCCTCATGGTACCAGGATCACACCACAGGAAGTCTAGGTTTTAAGGGTGGGGATGTCATCAACCTGGTTTGTTATGAAGGACCAGTAACAAACACAAAAAACAAAAGCACACAAATACTCAGCCTTTCTGCTGTTTTAAGTATGGGGATGTCATCAACCTGATTTGTTATGAAGGACCAATAACAAATCTGCCCCGAGAAACCTCGGTTCTGTGGAATAGATGAGCTGTAGCCACGTGGACTAAAACCAGTCTGAAATTCTTTTCAGAGAAGAGATTTTGAAAGCATTGCAATGTAGCAGTAATACAATTTTCAACTGTAATGTATATTCTCTTCTCCAAATTTTCAACGTTCCTATACCTGTTTCTACACCAGGTTCTTCTATATGTTTACTTTGGCAAATACAAACTACCATGTCTTTCTGAGAGTTTCAATTTCTCCTTCTTCCTTCCATCCACATGGTTACATCTCCTGGTTTTGCTTAAGTCTCATGGCTCCAAAAAGCAGTAAAGTAACTTGTGAAAGAGAGGCAAAGTGTTTTTGTTTTGCTACCAGAAGAAAATTAAACATGGAAAGGAGAGGTGGTATGAATCATGCTGAATCATAAGACATTTCTTAACTCACAAAAGAAAAAAAACCCAAAACCAAAAAACCCACACTTTTAAACATTTTTAGGTAATAACAGTAACCCAACATTGTAAAACTCAGACTCAACAGTGGAAAACCAGTCTAAACTATTTGGACCTGCTCTATCTCTACTTTTATTTGCTTTTTGTAGTCGTCATTGTACTGTGATAACTTTTACTTTTTTAAAGAAACCAACCATGTGCATGAGAATGGGACAGAAAAATAATCAAGACATTTTGCCTGAGTGTTAATTATTACATTGAGACTATGCCAACCCATTTTAACATCTATTATGTTTTCCAGTAAGTGATTTTAGGAGGTGCCATGCTCATTACTATAAGCAATAGAAGGATTTTCATGACCAGAGTCAGACCAAGCAGTTTGCTTAAGTGAACAAGTTGAAAATTTGATTTGAAAGTTGCACTGAACCTGAGCATGTTGTTTGGAGGAAAGGAGAGGTCTGGCAGAAGTAGCCCTCCCTCCTCCATACCCATTTCCTAATGTATATTCTGAACTCAGGCAGCATCTGATAATTATTATGAGATTTCACAAGACTACTTCTCTGCCTGTACAGTTGTGGTGTTGATAAAACTAGGACTTAAAGCTGCATTATAAAACACACAAATATTCAGCCTTTCTGCACACCAGTTATTCAGCAGTGTTACTGAAAGGCACACTTTTCCAAACAGAGACTTTCTAAACCTCTGTTTGAAAATTTTATCACTGACTGAACAAGAGCCTGAAACAAACTTTCAGGAGTCATGGAGTACAGAAGAGGTGGGAAAAAAAAAAAAAAAAAAAAGGGGGAAGGAGAGAAAGGAAAGGAATAAGTTAAAGTATTTGCCATAGTTGTTTTGCATAAGCCAACAAGATACTCGCCCTGCCACAGATGGGTCTAATCAGAACAGCTCAGTGGGTGAAATTCTGGACCATTGAAAAGGATGGAAAAACTCATCAGATTAATGATGCAAGGGAGTCCCTGCCCTGTACAGTCTGGCATTCCTGTTGGTCAAGCAGTTGGCCCAACAAATCCAACAGAATACAGTGTCAAAGAGAAACAGTGCACTGGGTAACTTCCCTGTTTTACAAACCAGAAAAAGATAATTGTAATAGGTGTACTATTGTTTTATGAATGTGTACTGTGGGAAACAAACACCAGACTCTATGCATTTTTCATTTTGTTTTCCCCAACAGTAGTAATGTTGTATTCATTGAAGAATTTTGAAAAATTTATTTTTTTTTTTAATAAATGAAAAAAGTACATTTAAGACAAAATGGCTACATTACACCTCGTAATGAACTCATTACTACAAAACACATACTCATCCCGAACATATTACAGCATTTGATCACAGCCCATTTGATAATTCGATTTCAAACCCAGTCAGTATTTGAAAATTACACACACACTTGCACAGAAATGACAGTAACTGTGTTTAATATATGTAGCTAGTGCAATTACAATAATTCCTCATCCAAGTTCTACGCACCAGTAGATTTTGCATGCAGCTCTCAGCATTAGATCCACCAGACCCCTCCCCCCCGTCTCCCCCAGCAGCACATGAAGGTCAGCTGCTTTTAAGGCCGGAAATTTAGTGAAACAGCTTGGTTTGTTATTGCATTGAAACTGGTTTTAGTCAGGGCAGCTCGCAGCTAAATGGCAGGCAGAACAAGCAAATTCAATTAAAATAGCTCTGCGGCAAAAAGGAGATGAGTGTTATTAGGAAAACATAAATGGGAATTTAAATGGTTGCTACAAGAGCAGAACTAGGCCATAAGACAAACTTGCCTTTCCCTCTTTTCTACCCATGTTCGTCACTAACTATGAAGAATATTTTTAAATAGGCTGCTCCACTTCACAACAATATCTTATCTCTGCACACAGAGAATAACCAGTCTTTTCAACAACCCTGCCACACCTCTCCTTTCTTGCTCCAGACCTCGTCTGCCAGGGGTCTGAGAAACTGATTCTTTAACTTATCCAGGCCAGCAAAACCAGTCAGTATTCACAGATTCACATGAAAGGTCACATAAACCTTTTTTTGTTTGTTTTAAATCACCTCAAGACACTGTTCCACATATTGTCAAGCATTGCATATAAGGTTTTCTTGGGCTCACCCACTCAACTGTGTATATGTTTTTATAACAACTGCACATCTCTTCCCAAAACAGCCTTAACAAAAATTTGCTTTCAATGGGTTTTTTTTACCGTAATACTGTGATGTGCAGCCACATCTTTCTGTGCCAGCACTGGATCAGATACCAGGATGCATCCAAATCACTAATCTAGGTCTGCTTTTGTGACTCTTTTGAAAAGCAAAGCAATGTTTGAGTGATATATGTTACTGAAATCCAGCCTTGAAGCATTTACTCTTCAGAGGTAACTGAAAACAGACATTTTCTGAACTAACACTAGACAAAGTTGTTGGTTTTGTTTTGTTGTACTTGAGCATCAAAGTAAGAAGTCCTCAAAACCAAGTATTTTACTTTCTCAAAACATGCCTAATTTTTCCTTGTGATCTGCACGACAGTCTTAATAGAGAACTAATGAACTTGGTATGAAGACAGACCTTGGAGCACAATAAATGAAATCTTTTCTGTCCTTAGTACAAGCTACAATTTCGCCAATTTTTTTTAAGAAAGACAAATATTTTTCTCCTATCTTTTCTTTTTCTGTCCCCTCTCTATTTAAGAGTTCTACTGTTTCTCATGAAAATGAGAAAGCTTTTTCTATTGACACACATAAATAATATTGTTAATTCTTCTCCTGTAGCATCACAGGATCCCAGGTTTTGATAAGAGCCAAGCACACTATGCCCTGCACACAACCAAACAACCCTTGATTAGACAGCCAGGATTAAGATTAGCAACAAGGCTACAGTGAAATTATTTTGAAACTAAAACCAGTTTTTTTCACAGTGAATCCAAGCAACTTCGTATTTCTTACATGTAATTTTGTTTATGTTTTGTCTAGAGCAAGTGTAACTTGGCAGGAGTGCAATACTCTGCAGACAGATATGGCAGCAGGCGAAAAGATAGCAAGTCTAAAAATAAAGGCTCTAACACTATCATAAACCAGAGCCAAAATGCAGAAGAAATACATATTTGCTATCAAATGAGAAGGATGAAGGTGAAAGATTTTGCTTCCAAGGTGAAAAGGATGGTGGAAGCCCATGTATCAGGGAGGCCCACTAGACCTCTGAAAGGCCATTTTTCCTTTTCTTTGAGTGAACTGCACAGGGCAAAGACATTTGTGCCTTCCTCCTGTTACACAGATAATGTTGAGAATGTAAACATTCTGATTCTACCATCAGCTGCAGAGGAAGAGGTCACTAGGGCCAACTTTTACAACAGAAAATTGACAAAAATGAAATGGCAATACAATTTTACAGGCAAAGTTACCCATCAGAATTTATTAAATTAACATTACAAAACTCAGTACTTAAAAAACGCCAGAATTAATTTGCCTTCTGCTGATACACTACTTCCAAATTCCACCCCACCTCCCCCCCTCCTTTTATTTTTTTGGCTAGGAAAGAACTGCTTCCTCATCCAGTGTAAAGGGTGAAGAGTATTTGAAGAATTGGGCTATAAAGACAAAATTATCTATTTCCACAGATGCTTTCCAATAGTGCTTAACACTGATAAATGAGCGCTGCAAGAAGAGCCATCAATACTGATAATCACCATCCTTCCAGTCACCATTTTACCCAGGAGACTGAGCCACACACCTCAATGTCAAAAGCATCCATCAGTTTAGGATGCCAAACTTACACCACACAGAGAAGACTCCTTACAACAGTTGCTATCTTTCAGCAAAATCTCAGTACTTTTCTGCTACAGGTCATTGTTTTTGCATCACAGTTCTCAAATCTCAGCCCAAACCTCAGAAAAGGGAAAAATTCAGATAAAGTGACATAGCATGACTATGGAGATCTGGTGCAATAGGTAGGATCAAATGATCAATCAAGTCAAGGCTGTTACTTCATCACCTGCATTGCCTTGTCCTGTTGGACTATCAAAATCTTTGAATACAGGTAAACCAATATATTATCCTTGAGTTCCTGAAAACAAGGTTAAGATAACTGTGGCTTGGGAAAAAACAACTCCCTTTTCTTCTGTGACAGATGATGCACACATTTCTTTTGGGTAAAAAGGTTGGCCTACGTTTTTAAAATATGGGAATAATTATGGGTAAAAAACACTTTCCGTGAGAAACGGCAGACTAATAGTCATTCTAAAAACCAAAAAAAGTTTATAAGACATAGAATCGTATCTGAATCACTGAATAGTTTAGGCCAGAAGTAACCTCTGAAAGTCATCAAGTCTTATCTCCTTGCTTGAAAGCAGAGATAGCTTGAGAGTTAGATAAGGCTGCCTGAGAGTTTTTCTGTCAAGTTCTGAGTATCTTCATGGATGAAAAGTTCAAATACTCTCTGGGCAATCTGTACTGGTATTTGGTCATCTTTACTCTGAAATTTGCTTTTTTACATCTAGCAGAAATTCTACTCGCCATGCACTTCCAAGATGTGTCTGTTCTACCTTATTTTTGAAACATTCATAAGATATTTTTTTTCTTCTCCAGGATAAATAAAGCCACACTTTCTCCCTTCCTTTTGCCCATCATTTTGTCCTTCAGCATCCTTGCTATCTTGATAATCGTTCTAAAACTGAAAGCCTTTCTTCCATGGGAGCTGGACACAAAACTGGGCACAGGACTCAAGATGTCACTTTGTCCACTGCTGAGTAGGGGAGACTTCTCCTGACATGCCATCTATGCTTTGTTGACTCATCATGGACACTTTTT
Organism: Heliangelus exortis; assembly: GCF_036169615.1. NCBI lineage: Eukaryota > Metazoa > Chordata > Aves > Apodiformes > Trochilidae > Heliangelus > Heliangelus exortis. The sequence goes on along the minus strand of NC_092423.1, from coordinate 101,272,270 downwards.
AATGGCAGACTTGGCTGTTGTTATGTTTACAATTGGAATTAATGTCCTTATGTTTTTTTTAAAACTTAAGTGATTCTATGACCTATACTTGTGATTGGTTTTCATTGCTGCTGAGGCACACTGCTGACCTAGGTTCAGCTTGTCTACCAAAAGGACTTGTAGGTCCTTTCTTGCAGAGCTGTCACTAAGGCAGCTGTCCCCCAGCCATGTTGCTGCTTAGAGTTAGTCCCTCCCAGATGCAGGTTTTGGTTTTTTTTTTTTTGCTAAGCTTCAAAGGGTCCCCCCCTACCCCACTACCATGGGGGGTTTTTTGTGGTTCTGCCTTCCTAAGTCCTCAAAAATTCAATCCTTTGCACACTACTGAAACAGTGAATAGAAACTTAACAGGGCAAAACATCTTTGGACCTGAATCCCAGCACATCTCTTAACAGCTCACATCCGAAGCTGTGTCTGAGGTGGCTGCTGCTCAGTGAAGGAGCTGAAAAGCATCCTCTTCTTTCAAAGGTGACTGAAGTAATGCAGTGCAACCTCTGCTCCTTCATTAGAAAAAAAAGCCTTCATTAGAAAAGGCCCCTAAAACACCTTCCTGCAGAAGGAACAGGTTAAGCTTCTTCCAGGGTCACAGGAAGTCATACAAAAATCAGTGCAAGCTAGAAAGTACTAAACCAGACACGTAATATGAAGGAATGATGGATCTTTTGGGCAATGAGGTGAGGATGTAGAATTGATAGGTTTCTTTCTTCTCCTCCTCTGAAAAGAGCATGAAGCTGATGGATGATTTTTTGAAGGAACATCTTGTTAAAAATGTTGGCAACACATCCCCAATGTTTCAGGTCTACTTAATCGATTAAAATGGCTGTCTCTGAAAGAATCAAATTAATATCAGACAGAAAGATGAAGAAAAAGTAGGAAGCTGGAGAAAGGAACAGATTTATCTGACTCACCCCTTGGAGATTCCTGTTTAATGACACTTTGCCCACAACAGAGAACAGTTTCTCAAATAAAAAGTCCATGGAAGGTAAATCACTTCATCCATCACCACTGAAGCAAAGTATTGATGCTAAGATTCTTATTGCCATCTAAGTTCCTGCAATTGAACCGGTAAGTGACGTGGCTGGCTTCTCCCTCAGAAAGGTTGGAGAGTGGCCCCACACAAAAATAGATGCTGGTGATCTCAGCTGGGATGTCATCATCTGCCCACACCAAAGGGTGGCATTCCAAAACTGCAGTGCCCTCAGACAAAATAATTTAACCACGTCCCTGTGTACCTGTTTTGGCCAGCTTTGCTTCTCCCTCATCTTCTGTTCCTTCCCAAAGCACCAGAACTCCATGTGCTGCTGTTCTAGGGGTTTTCATCGTGCGGTTGCATGCAATACCTATCCCTCTACCAGAGCAATGGGAGGAGGGCAGAAGACACTAATAGCAGCACATGGACCTCATCATCTACATTTGACACTTGTTTATGCTGTACAAGAAAAATATAAATTTCTGTTTGCTACAGTTGCAGTTACTGGGTTGGATGTCAGGGTCAAAAACTAGTTGCAAAAAACACAGATTTTCATGCTCTCTACATGGAGCCAGATTCTCCTCTGGCAGTGCTCCACATTCACAATCTGGCTCCCAGTGTAAATGAGCTATAAACACGGTCTTTGCTTCATCTGCAAGGCTTGGGGTATCCTACATTTGACAGCCACTGAATGAAAGTTTACTCTGGGGTTTAGAAGCAAATTATTGAACTGACTTGTTAAATTACATTTCATTAGCAGCAGGAGCATTACAATCGCATCCTTTGTTATTTGAGCCTTCACTTTGATTTTGTCAAGACTGTTTCATAGTTCAATTTTCTAAAGCAAATGATTCTAAAAGGTTGTGCAAAGGGCATAAAAAGCAGCAACAGAGTAATGACTTTCTAAGCAGCCCATTTGGGGGAGGCATAATTTATTTTTTTTAAATTACAATATCAAATCTTTCTAAGGCTTGTCACATCAACAGCCCTCAATGACTTCATATCTAACAGCATATTCTCGAACCAAAGGTGCCAACCCTGAGAAACATCACAACTGGAGAGCACTGCATGACTCTTTTTGAGGAGCCTCATGAGTCATGATTTTATTTGCCTCACAAAGAAAGAATTGCCAGCTGCCAGAAGAAGAGGAAAAGAACTGAAAGAACTGTAAGACAAAGTTTGAATTACTTTTGTAATTCATCAGCTAAGGATTACGGGAAAAAAAATGAAAAAAAAGCCAAACAAGAAAGCAAAAAAACCCCAAAACAAAACAAAACCCAAAACCAATCCAAAAAAAAACGAAGAAGGAAAAAAAAAAAAAAAAAAAAAAAAAAAAGCAAAGGAAGAATGGTTGATTTAAAGCCTGTAAGGAATCACTAGGTTTAAATTTAGCTCTGCAGAGAATGAAATCACATCTGAAACTTATATTACCTTTTTTCACAGAAGCAGAGCATATTCACTTGTGAATTCTTAAACAGCATGAAATGAAAGACATGAAAGATAAAAAACCAGACTCTCACAGAAGATTTTGGAAACATCTTTAGGCAACATAAAGAGCATGGATCCACAAAATTTACTAAATATATTTAATAGCCTGCTTATTCACGTTACGAAATTATTCTGCATATTCTGATATACAATCATTTTATGTTTTCAGCTGCACTTGAGAGGAGCAGCCCTGCAACTATTTTACACTGTAGGTGCCCAGACTGACTAATAAACTTCAAGACTAGAGGCTTATAGTGTGCTCTGAGCATTGCCTTGGCTTGGGAAGCTGTGAGGAACAAGAAAAAAATGCAGCTGCCCTATTATCACTTAGAATTTCAGATCACACCACTTCCCTCAAAGATAAAAAAGCTTTGTGTTAGCTGTTGCATATCTTCTGATAATAATTCAAATAGGTTTAGCCTCCAGAAGCACAATGTGTAGGGAGCATCTTCCCTGAGAGTACTTTTGCCTCTCATCATATGTGTTGCCAGAGAAGATGCAATGAAGCTCCAGCCCTGTAAGAGCTGCTCAGAGGATGTGCTACACAAAGCCCCTTTGATGTCCCAAATCTTTCCTTTTGCAGACTCCTACCACCATGCTTGGGAGCTACCTGAGCATATTGCCAAGGGTGAGGGGCTGTACTGGGATGCTGATTCATACCTCTGGCAGAACTTGGGACAAACTTTTCTCTTTGTGTACTTGCAAAGCAAATGAATGAGAGCTGTGTTGAGGTAAAATGTATGCTAAAAAAAACCTCACCAAGCAATAAATAACAAAAAAAAACCCAAACCCAAACCAAAAAGAACATCCAAAAAACCACAAAGCTTTTTTTGTCCTTACTTATCTGCACTTACTTTGCCTATTGGTATCAGCAATAAAAGGAGAAACTTAGGTAGAATATAAAATAGTAACTATAAAATTTAAAAAAAAATGTGCATTGTAGTCCAATTGCAATTCCTGTGAAAAACAGAAGAGGTTTGAAAACCTTTGTTGCCACCTCCCATTGGAGTATCTCCCTCAGGGGATAAAAACTCAGCTCTTAATTTCCCTCTCTAGCTTAAAATTGGGACAACATGTGGCAAAATAAGGTGCTACTCAATGACTTGAAACTTACGGTGTAACTGAAAAACCTCTGCAAGTACCAGAGAGCCCATTAAGCTCCTTCCTATTTCTGGAAGCCCTGGGGAAACCCACAGCTGCAGATGATGCCTTGCTGGGTGCCACACGAGAAGGACCTCTGCTGTTTTTGCAGAAGTTATGTATCTCACAAGCATCCCAGCCACACATGTAAGGGAAAGTTTTGGTGTCAGTGGCCAAGCGACATCTTCTGAATCCCACATCAGATGAAGCCATGTAATCACACAAGATGCAGTATATTTTAAACAAGTTAGTGTTTCAGGTTTACAGAGATGTCACCTTTGGATCTGAAGCACAACAGGTTCACATGTCATCCCTCAGCCCCCTGCCTGCTCCTCTGCACAGTTCCCAGGGCTGTTATGACCCCTTTAAAAGAAGCTGGGGGAAAAGCAAGAAAAGCATCTACAGACTGCAGCCCCACATGTCTGAATGTACTTAATCCATGGTCACTGCCACCAGAGAACACGTCTTCAATTCATGACAGGGAGGCCCCACTGAACAGTCAAAACACTCCAGTCTGGTCATCAGCACTAATTGAGGGGAGGAAAGGGGTTATTTTGAAGTAGCATAGCCTAGAAATTAAACACAAGCCCCTTGAGGAGAAGGCTGGAGGATCATTCTACATCATCAAAGACATCTTTGTTTTCCCAAGTGCTTCCTAACCCACAAGGTGTGTGAAATATATTGCCTTTTAGTATTATAAGCACGACTTACTTCTTTTCCACATAAAAACAAACATGTAAAGAGCTCTGCAATTTCTAAGAACTGAGATAACTCAACCCCACTCACTGGTGGCATCAACAGAGTGAAAAACTCTTCGTGCTCTGAATTTTTAAACTACAAGGTTGAAAATTACAAGCTCAGTGTTAGGGATTTTCTGCCCATTGGTCTTAATGTGTATGGTAAAACCACCACATTTATTATATGGAGTAAGGAATCGGTCCAGAAAAGTCTACAAGATGGGAATAAACCAGAAATACAACAGTATCTAATTCATTACATAAAGAAGGGAAAAAAACAAAAAAAAACCCAAACATTTTTATGCAAGAAACAAAGTATTAAGTATTTTTTAAGTATTTGGAAAAGAAAATGCAGTAACCATGACCAGCAGCAGAGCACCTTCATATGTTCTTTTCGACAGAAGCTTTAATAGCAGCCTTCCAATGCAATTCACTTTCCTATATTAATACATTACTATTTTGATACATGTAAACTTGAGAAACAAAGTAATTTAACTCTTCAAGCAGACTACAGAAGAGAACCTCCAACTAAATTCTGTTGCTACTTTTGAGGTACACTCCTCACTTCCTCACATCTTGCAATCAATTTTATTATATTCTTCCACTTTCTAGAACTCATGCCACTGTGGATGGAACACATTTAATTTACCACTATCACAGAAAATACCATTGTGACATATTTTCTTGGGGAAAAAAATATTATGAAAGCATATTTAACTTTTTTCCCCTGCAGGAACATTAGTATCAGCCAGCACAAGCCAGTCACCAGAGCTCTGACCATGGTGGAGGCTTTGAGGATCGGCATCAAATCTGCAGGAATGTGAAACCTTTGCTTTGCAGCCAGCTGGCTGTCAAATGGTGATTGATTACTTACTCAACCAAACTGCAGGAATAACCAATTCTGAGGTGATTGGTCTTATTTTAAATCCCAGTTATGGTTCTAATCACCCACCCTTAACATCAGCCTGCTACCACCCTAATAAACTTTATTAAGATTTGTGTTTCCATTAAACATAAATCAGTTATGTCTGTGTAAAGAAGAGATGTGCATTGCCAGAAGGTGGGCTAAACCCAAGATTAAACTCAAATCTCTTACCACCTTGGCTGGTAAAACAGACTTCAGCACAGCAGAAGCAGGAAGAAGAGAAAAGGTTTATTGGGGCAACCCATTGGAGCTGGCCCATGGATACTTTTGCTCCTCTTATATACAATGATCTATCCTTATATATGCAGCTGTAGCACAGTGGTGGAAGGTATGTCACTTTTTATTAGTCCTTAAGGTTTATTTTACTATCTGTCCGTGCAAAGATAGCCTTCCAGATCGTAGCTCATCAAATGTATAATGAGCCAAATTATTCTCTACTACTGTAAATCAGTGAAGGTCCATTGACCTCATTACAGAAGAGCAATTTACATGTGCAAAGAGGGTGAGTGACTATTTCTGAACAGGGAAAGAGAGAAAAAACCTTAATCCTGGGCAGCCTATTTCAGGAACAAAATGCATACAGCTCACTGCCTCTTTTTTTTTCTTTCTTTCTTTTATTTTCTTTCTGTCTGAACAGCTGTATTTATACCAAATATTCACAGTAAAGAGTTAAATACTTTTTAGAAAAACTTATTGCGCTTCAGAGACTCTGACAACTCTCTGCAATGTTTGCTGAGTTGAATAAAGGCAGCTTCCCCTGCAAAGCCACCAGAGCCTAGGACTCACTTGGCATTTCTAAAGCATTCCTTCCTCTATCCCTTAGCAATGATAACCAATGGCCACCATTCCCCCTCTTCACCATCCCCTCAGTGGCCACCAGAGGGAACATCTGCCAAATACAATGCAGAAACCTGAGCAACACCTTGGCTAAAGTCACTACCAGAGAGCCTGGGGGACTCTGTGCATGTGTTTTATAAATTTGGGTCTGGCAGGAAGGAATAACAGACTCTAATCTCTCTGCCATGCATTGCCTTACATAAACTTGAGAAAAACAATAAAATAAAATAAAGGGGGAGTAAGGAACACTTTGAAAAATAAACATCAGTAGACATTATCAAGTGATGATTGGTTTACAGTTCCTCTTGGTGTAACATTTGTCTTGCTACAATATAGGCTTGGCAGGAAAACTCATTTCAACATAGAATTACGGAAACTGCTTGTAAGCAAACAAATGGACAAACCAGGAGCTGACTTATTTTTGCAGTGTGTATTAATAATTCTCAAGCATATGAATCTAGAGGCATCATTTGTTAATTAATATAATAAAGAATTATTCCTATGGATTTATTGATTAGTATTCACAGATGCAGTCTTGTGGAAACTTGTAAACCAGCTCCTAAGAAGTGACTTAATTCCAGGACACAGCATGAATTTAAAGAAAAAAAAACAACAATAAAACCAAAAACAAAATCAAAAAACCCAAACCCCAAAAAACCCACAAAATGACAAAATGGCTTCAATAGGCAAAACACAGCCTATTTGGCAGAATTAACTTCTCACATATAATATTTTCAAAAACTGCTCATACAGGTGCTTTTGACCTCCATATTCACCTCAGAAAAAGGCTGAGGAGATGCTGAAAGCTGACAGTTAGCTAGCAGAAATCCCTCCCCACAGGCCTCCCAGATGGTTGCTATTAAAAAAGATGAGTTTGATCTGCTGGGCAAGAGGCCACAGTCATCACCTGGGGTTCCTACAGACCTGCTGGGGATAGGATTCTGTGAAGAATCATCAGCAAACTGGGACAGTTTTCTTAAGTGCCTTGTGCTGCTCCCATATCCTCCCACCAAATGATGCTCTGTGCACGAGGCTCTCCTGAACTCTTAGCTTCTGGAAGACCCACAAAAAGGGAGAGGATGTGCCTCAACTCAGTACTTAGTAGAGCCTACCTTAAAGAGAGAGAAACATCCTTCTCTCAAATCTCTTAGTTAGTAGATTATAATAATAAAAAAATAAAAATAGATCACTGGACTCAGAGCACATCATTCCAGATGGGGACAGCATATGGAAGAAGCTACAAAGACTGTGCAGAAAAGCTCTCTCTCTGCCCTGGGTCCAAGAGCCTGACCTCCTGCTGTTGCAAACAAGGATTAGTTGGATTTGATTAATAACTGAAAAACGTTATTCTCTCCTATGCAAGAGCCTGTTAGTGTTTTATTACTTTCATTATCAGGAGGAGGTATGTCACTGCATGAAGGAGCAGCAGCTGCATCCCTTCCATCCACTGCTTCGAGGCAGGGCTCACAAACCCAAGAGCAGCACAGGAGACAGAGGTGGTTCCTGGGACACAGCAGGGCAGGTGGGAGACACCCACAGATGCCCAGCAAGCCCATAACCAGCAGCCACAGCTTTCATCTGGGCATCACCACAAAAGCGAGCTTCCAGGAAACTAAAAAGCTCACAAGAGCCATTTCTCTGGTTTGAGGTATTAGTCTGAAGACCTGACAGCTATTAAAAGTCCTTTTCTGGCTGTATTTTGTACAGGAGCCAGGGGAAAGAAAAACCTTGAGAAGGGCAGCGGGCAAGAATTTTCTTCTTTTGTTTAATAGAGAAAAAGAAAAAAACAAAACAGCATAGCATGTTCCAATGTCAAGCACTGGAACAAGCTGCACAGCCAGGGAAGTGGTTGAGTCACTCTCCCTGGAGGTATTTAAAAGATCTACTTAAAATACCTGAAAGTATTTTAAAGTGTAGATGTGGTGCTTAAGGACATGATTCAGTGGTGGGCACAACAGTGCAACGGTTGGACCTGATTACCTTAAGTATCTTTTCCAACCACAAGGATTCTATGATTCTGTAGAAAAGAAAAGGGTTTCCCAGTATTTTATCATCTGTCATTCTGGAAGAAATCTCCAAATGAAAGTGGAGGCGGAGTAAGGAGAGGGAGGGAAGGAGCTGGGATTGTGAGCACGAAACAGCGGTTCCTGCGGTGGCAGGAAGAAGAGTCAAGGGAAAGATTCACTTACTCTGGACCAGCAGAGCTGTAAACTAAAAAGAGCAGCAGCACTTTCATGGGGTGGTGAAAAGGGGGAGGGAGAGATTTTCATCCGTAGCTGCAATACATTTATTAAATTCATGAGGAGATTTTTATCTTGCTGGCCGAAGTACAATTTTCCCTGCAATACACAGTACTCTTACAATGGATAAAACAAGCATTTATCTAACACGTTATATATGCAAAAAAGAAAAAATAATTAAGCCACTGCACTTCAGTGTATTCATATTCAAAAGTTAGAAAAATTCTGATATAATGACAAAAATGTTTACAGAATAAAGATAATGAGCCAGAAATCTAAGGAACCTTTTGTTCCTGGACACAAAACCAAATCTATGTTAAAATGAAATAATTAAAATCTCTTCCAGTAAATGTGAGCATCAGGAAAGTTCAAATTGGTAGCTAAAATGTTAACCTTATTACAATGATTTCCTAGTCCCCATGAGATGTTATCTACGTATCTAAGATTGGCATCAGACATTCATTAAGGGCAGGGAACATTCTGTAGAGGTTAAACAACGAAAGCTGTTGTTGGTGACCACTCCAGATAGTAACAGCAAACCAGATGGCTCCACTTCTGGGATGCTTGCAAATCAGTTCTCAGCCTATAACCAACTGTAAGAGTTGCAAGGCTCTAAAAGGGAAGTTTCTGAGAGCCTTTTTTAAACTTCAAATCAGTTCAAATGATCCATTCTAGTAAAGGATCCAAAGAGAAACAAGCTTTCTAGTGCTGCTTCTTGGGTCCTGGGCCTTCTGTTTCCACTTTCATTTCTGTCAGAAAGCTTCAAGGGGTTTGTGCTCCTCTGCTCCAGCTTCAGGAGAGCCACAAAAATCAGAGCAGGAGGAAAATGAAAAGAGCTGCTCAATGTGAATGCAGCATTTAAATTAGGAAAAAAAAAAAAAAAAAAAAAAAAAAAAGGGGATTCAAGGGAAGAATGGGAAACATGGGAAACCATCCAGCTGCTTGCATGCCTCTGCCAAAAAAGCCACCCAGCCTCCTCAGCCCTGCACCCCGTGCATCTGCCAGAGGGTGCAGGTGACTCCAAGGCATGAAGCCAGCTGGGAGACAGGAACTGAGTGGCACTGGGGTGAGGAGATAGGCAGAACCCTGCTGTGGCAAGGAGAGCCTGGGGAGAGGCAGGGCAAGAGGGAACAGAGGGACAGCAAGCACAGGATGCAGTGATGCAGTTCTAAGCACAACGGCATGTGGAGGATAAGAGCTCTTAATCATTTAGGGAATGAAGCAGAGAGACATCCAAAGGAGATACCCAGGTGAGAAAGGGAATCCGAGTGTTTCAAGAAGTAAGATGGCAAGGTGAGGGGAGACAAAGCCACAGCTGGACTTCCAGGGGAGGACACCCTGCTGGTGCACTTCAGGAGAGAGACTGCATTTGTCAATAAAAGGATTCCCAATTTCTGCCTCATTATTTCCTTTTTCTGGTGGCAAAACCAGCATTCAAAGATTTGCTTTCCTCTTCTTTGCATAAAGCCACAGGAATTTATTAAAAACAGTGTTTTTGCAAGACAGGCTTGGGACATAATCCAACAAACAATTATAAATCCGCTTAACTTCAAGCACATAATGGAGCCTTCTGACATTAATGAGACTACTCACATACCCTGTCTTAAGCAGATATGGAGTGTGTGCATGAACTTAGTCTAACTTAACCTTTAGTTGTGTGATGACCTCTGCATCTTCTGCTGTATCTCCAGCCTGTGACCCCTATTTATGCACACACCCTTCTCCCACCCACCTTCTTGCTGGCAGGCTTCAGGCAAAAGGGGTTTTTGAGGTTTTTTTGTTTGTTTTTTTACTGGACATGTTGCAGCATGCCTTTTTAACAGCACTATAACATCAGCCATGCTAAATTTTAAACATAAAGCCATCAAATTCCTACTACAATGTATGTAGTTGTTGATCAGGCTTGTCTGTGATGTTGTGCAGTCAGAGATTTTACAAAGAACATCTCCTTTGTAAAGTAACAATAAAAAATATTTTCTCCCAACAATAAAATGGCAGATACTAGGGCTTAATACAGGACAGGAAGAAATAAAGTGATTCCCACATACAAGAAGTCTCTCTTTTTTTTTTTTTTTTTTTTAGATGCTGATGATCATCATCAAGTATTAAATATTCTAGTTTCCTAAACCTTCTTTCCCCACTTTGTCTCCCAGAAAATGAAATACCAGAACTTAGGTCAGAAGTCTTCCTTTCCAAAAACCTGAGGATTGATGGTTGATTTCCTGTTCAAAAATAAACAAAACATTCAAATACAAGTAGGTGAAATAAGACCAGGAGGCAAGATGCCACCACTACTGTGCAGTGCAAGTATTGAACAACTCTTGGCAGCTCTATAAATACACTTCGGTGACAACATCATCTCAAATCTCTCACTCAAAGACATCATCATTTATCAATACTGTGTTTTTCCCTCTCTGATTGAGCTAGTTTGATGTAAGACAGAATTGATATTTAAATATTCAAAACTCTGATTATTGCGCTTTTCTGAGAAGTATGTTGGGTTTTTTTAATCCTTCCCAGTACTGATAACATTTACATTTTTCTTTGGAAGAAAGATTTGTCTTCATCGTTTCTGTTTCTAATTTGCTTTATTTTATTTCTTTCAACTTTGAGCACAGCAAGGAAGAAATATTTGCATGTTAATGCAAATCAAAGTGTGAAAGCGATCAAATCAAACAAAAAGTAAAATTATCTCTGGAAGTAATGAAATTCTTCTTCCCTTCTTACAACATTAATTCAGCACTTTCTTTTCCCCACCACTGCCTAGCTGCAATTCCTCTATTAATCAGAATTATCAAGAAAAATAAATCTTCAGGAACTCAATATTGTACATTCTAAAAGAGAAAAAAAAAGTTTAAAGACATAATATGTGAGAACATGTACACTTTAACTGACAAATTAAGATCCTATCCCAGTTTTTCTAGAACGAAAAACTTTCAGGTAGGTGTTGTCCCTCTGTAACTTCAGAGCAAGGAAGAAATTTGAGGGAGAAAGGAAAAAACCATTACAGATGTTGCATACTCCAGTCAGATCTAGTTTTATACTGTTATTTACACAGCAACCAGATCACAAATAACTCCAACTAACCTCATATCTGCTTTTGTAAGGAGCAAATATGCTCAGACTTCAAGCACAAGGGATGCTTACTGGAAGGGCAGGCAGTCTGGAAAAGCATGCTAATGAAATCTGGATTGCATGTCACCTGCAAAGTGCAGCAGAACAGTGTTGTTTGGCCATTGCATTACAAAGAGTTGTGTCAGAAGGCATTCTTGGGGTTTGTAACAAAAATTAACCCCAAGTTATTTTAATGGTGGATATTTGGCTTTAATAATGCTATCTAATATTAGACATTAAGCTATACAACTTGTGTCTTCAGACTGGGCAATTTCATTACTTTTGCCTTTAAAAAGTGGCTTTAATAACTAAGTTCTGAAATTGTTTTCCCCATAACAAAAAAATGAAGCTAAAAGGTACTTGTCAGCACTGAAAAGCTGGATCCAGTCCCACAGTGGACGTAAAGGATACAGATTAGATCAAGCCAACAAAACACTTAAAGCAAAGGTTTTCCCTATTAGCTCTTGCAATTTTAAAATTGAGATTCAGTAATAGGATTTTAATGCCAGGTGAATGAGGTTGAAGAAGAAATTACATCAGCAACAGCTGGCAAATTATTACCAATTTCATGTCTACAAATTAGAGCAAGCTTTTCTTCAGAAACCATTTATGTCTCTATAAATGCAGAAGAAACTGAAGCAAATCACAATGTCAGACTTCCTGGAAGAGCTAAAATACAATGATGTTTGTTATTGTTTCTTAAGGGCCACATTAGGAAGGAAGGATGTTAGGAGCTCTCTCTCTTCCCTACGTGAAAAGATAACTTAATGATAAAAGGAACATTTTAGGCCATGAAAACAACCCTTGCAATCTCAGGACAGTGAAGTTGCCTTCTTGATTTCCCTTCCTCTTGTTTAAACAGATGTCCTTTTCACAGCAGGTTTCCAGTTCATAAATTTTCAGCGTCACATGGCACCGTGGCACAGACCCAACAAGTCCTGAAGCTTCGCTCACAGATGCCTAACAACCAAAAACATCAGCCCCCAGCAGAGGGAGAAAGGAGTTCAACTCAGGTAACCAAAACCAATGCAAAGCTCTAAGTGCGGGCTAGGTCCAGCTCCCAAACCAGCTAGCTCCTGTTTTTGTGGATCAAAAAGAGAAGAATATGGGAGAGGTGAACATGCACCCACTGTGGCAGGGGTGCTATGCCCACCACGCAGAGGAATGTTCACAGCCAGAAGCACCATCATACCATGGTCAGCCCTCCTCAGGCAAGAAACATCGTTCTAAATTGAGGATCTCGTCATCTTAACACCCTTAATCTCAGCTGATGCATTAGTGCATTCTCTTTCTCTCAAAATACACTGCCTGGCCCTTCAATTAGCTGGTGCCAACTGTCTACCCTCCTTATTTACTTCCACAGTGAATTGTATTTCCACAGTATTTGCTACTTCTACCATAAAAAACAACATGTAGCTGGCTAGTAAATTATTTTATACCTTAATTTTACTACCTGATTTTAGATACTGAGTCTAAAATAGTCAATTCTTCTTAATATTCTATCTCTTTTTTTTTTCTTCCCTACCTTTTTTTTAGCTGTTTTTTTTTTTTTTTTTTTTTTCCAGGTTAAATAGGCCAGGACTAATTACATCTTCTTCATGACCTGCACTACTCAAAATCTGAATAATTTCTACTCATTTCCACTCCTTGTCTCTATTTCAGAACTTTCGTCCCCCAACAGGGCAACAGAAGCGATCAGAAAGCTTCAGACACCATTTGTGTGTGCCAGAACCACCTGTGCAAGCTGATGTTCTCAAGGCTTTGCTTTCTTTTTTTAAATGCCATAAACTCTGCCACGGCTCTCCCAAACACAACCAAGTATCTCTCGTCTAAATTATCCCCAGCTTTGCCATTTTGTGATGCAGGGGGACTATGTGGCATTTGCTTTGTCACTTTAGGCTCTTCTATGCTTAGCAAAGGGAACTGGCGGACACACTGTCAACCACCATCACCATCTAAGAGCTTCCCATGGTGCCACCATGCCCTCACCTACAGTTCAGCATCATGACAAAATGCAGCCTTTCTGGGCTTTCTCCCTCCTCCATCAAGCTTCACCACAAGTGGGGGACAGAGAAAACTCTTCAAAGACCCTCCCTCCCCTGTCAACATGAAACCCAACCAACTCCCTTGGCCATGAGACACCATCACTACAGCCACCAGCAGAGTTGGACATGGCAAGCATAGATTCAAATCCCCCAGCACACAGATTCAAAGCAAGAATGTCAGTGAGAAGCCTCATCCTGTTACTGGTGGGTGACAACAAAAACCACCTATAAAGCCTTCGTGGTTTGTTTTAGCCTCAGATAGAAATACAGTGTTGGTTACCATGCAAACTCGTTTTTGCATGGTGCACTGCCTGAGCTGATGATGATACTGTATTATCAGGCACTCCAAAATGAAAAACATTTCCTTGCCTTTCCAATCTATAATTATACAACTACGTTTTAAAGGCACAATGGCAGTTTAGATTTGGACCAAATTTAATTTTGTTTAAAGAGAGAAAAGGGTTTTTTTGCCAAGATTTAAGGGGAAGAGATATATCAAAGCTTGTTTAGAAATCGTAGTGTAACCACTGTTTCTAAACAGGTGATTTGAAAAACAAACAACACAAGATTCCTAATGATCCACTGGATCACCCTAAGACCCAGAGACCTCAAATGACACAAACTTATGCCTGTTTTCATTGAACACTCGAGAAGAAATGTAAAATTAGGAAGCATGGAAAAGTAAACTGCATTTAACAATGTGTTCAGTTATAATTTTTTTTCTTTCTTTGAAATTCAACAGGTAAGGCAATGTTTTATTGCCTACAGAAGACAGTATTTATTAGCAACAAAAGTCCGGGCATTCCAGCAGGTCCACCTCAACACCATTGTCTCTGTGCAGCTGGGAGACCAAGTTAACATCCACTACAAGTTGCCAACTACACCAGTGACTCAAAAGCAAAAAAAAAATGACCAAAAAAAAATAATTTATGAGTTGTCAAGATGTGTACCTACACATACTTACCACCACAGAGCTGTGGGCTACCTCTGTTATCCAAGTGATACCAGCACAGCCCAACACTGGGGGGCTCCCAGGCCATTCTCAGGGCTCAGTAGGGCTGCCCAACACCCAAGGAGGTTTCACCACCCACACCCCACTCATACACATATCCTCCTCATCCACCACTCCCGACCCTCTCCCCCCTATGCCACAGACACACGGGCGCCCTGGGGCCTTGCCACAGCGGCTCCCTCTATTCATGTGGCTGAGGAAACCATCTCCCCGCTCCCTCCCAGTGCCAGATGGTTCCCATTAAATTTGTCCACGCTCCTCTCCCAAGTGTCAACTGGAAAGCCCAGACCCCAAATATTTTACAGATGAAACAACAACAGGCTCTCTGCCAATGACACGGGACTACATCCCAGACCACGCGGGTGAGGGGTGGGAAAGAAGCCAAGAGCTGCCTTGGGTGTTGGGTGGGGGATCTCTCCCACCATTACATGGGGCAGGCAGCCCTGCAGATCTCTGGCCCCTGGCTCTCAACATGACTGCCTGGGCAAGTCACACAACCCCACTGCACCTTGGAGTGGCTGCAAAGATCTGTGACATCCCCATGCAGGCAGGGAGAGCTCTGTGGCTTCATCCTGCAGCCACATTTAGCCCAGGCACAGCGCCCACCTCCCTCCCACCCTTGGTGTCAAAGCATGGCTACAAGGTGCCAGAGAGCTCAGGCTAAAAGCCCGTTGAAAGCAGCCTCAAATCTCCCTTTAACAGTAGGAAAAAATGCAACTGGACAAAACCCCATTGTAAGGATAATTATAGTCCTCAGATAGCCCAAGTTTTCCTCACTGCTGCCATGTTCTCCTGACAAAATGTTTCTGAGTCTCTGCTTCTGCAGTTTGAAAAGTAACAGGTAAGCAGAGAAGGCAAATCTGTGAAGTATTTCATCTTCCTCCGTCTGGTCCAGTTTCAGCAAAAAATAGAAGTTGAATGAATCAACACCACCTCGAACACGTGATTTATTTTTTTTTATTTCATGCTTCATGTCTCTTGCACAGCTTTATTGATCACCTGGGCAATGGAGACATGAGACAATTAACTATCAAATACTTTTCTGTTTTAGTTAAAATTAGGTCTAAATATTATATCCGTTTTAATAATAATAATAAAAAGGTAGCTTTTACAAAAGGATTAAATATCACTAGAATGGAAATGTTAAAAAAAACACAGAAAGGAAGTGCAGAACCCCACATTCTTCTTTAGAGAAGTATTACATATTGGAAAACTATTCTGTTGACTGAATATTAATATCCAGTACACATTTCAAACTCCACTACTTCTTAAAAGAGCTCTGCCATTAGATTTCTAATTCCAGTTTTACCGATTGGTTTCTAACATGCCACATCAAATAGCAGGAAAGTGTATGTAAGAACCAACCACAAAATATTCCAGGATCACTTTTAATGCTGGTTTAATTTTTTTTTAAGCCACATGCCATTTCATAAAAAGAATATTTTAGCTTTGAGTGCATATGCAAGACAGATATAGTGTTTCTGGTTGCCATTCACATACTCAGTGTATCAAGAAATGTCTCATTCCAGATAATCATCAAGGAAAGAGATGCCTATCACAATTCCTCCTCTTTGTCCTTTATCCACACTGCAAGGGCATTCAAGAAAAGGAGCTGGTGTCTAACCTTTAACGAAACACTAGATGGAGCCCACTTCCCGAGACTGAAAAAGGAAAGCTCTCCTTGCTTCAAATTCTTACCATCCTATTGCAATATCTGGTCATGCATAAACATGACAGAACTCAAACAGCTGTGGTGACTGTCACTACTGCAAAAATGTATATTGGGCCAGCAATTACATCTCTGCATAAAGAGACAGGCTTTGCCACTGGCCAATTGCAAAAGAATTTCTATTCCTCTACAGATGCATTAGGTTGGTGTAAAAGACTTGCAAATACTTGGATCAACTAGGTACATATAGATTTTTAAAGTACCACATGATGAATGTAGTGCTGGGTTAAGAGAAATATGACCAAGTCTGACTATCCACTTTGACACTAGGCTCAACTGATTCCAATTAAATGAGAGTTTTTCACACATCAATTTATATTAAGTAGGACAGATATTTTTTTTTCAGCTCATTTGAATTAGTTCTAACACGAAACCTCATTTGTGAGGTTTGATAAACCTGCCCTCTCAAATTAAATGTATCACACATTTAACTACAGGTAAGCAATTTTTGAAGTTAAAAATACGATCTAACAACACCAAACCTCAGAACAACTATTCTGGCGGAAAGAAAAAAAAAAAAAAGAAAAGAAAAAAAAGAAAAAAAAAGGTAAGCCAAGTTGCCAAGATTCAACTTGCATAGCCTCATGGTTACTGAACAATTTGCTTTATCTTGGGCTCCACCACAAACAACTGCCACTTCTGCAGTATTTTGGGCACACTCTGGACTGGCTCTGCTATGCAAAGGGCAGGCAAAAAAAATCACAGGCAGACAACCCTTGGCCCTTCCTTAGCTTGCCGAAGGACATGCTCACAGGAACAGCTAAAAGCCCAGCAGACAATAAAGTTGTGCAAAGCCTCAGATGTGGTTCCCAGCAATGCAATTCTGCTGACAGTCGAGCTATCACTGATTGCTTTAACCTTTGCTCAGTCTGGGCCACTGCCTTCACCTAACTCTTTCACTAACAAACCTATGGTAATAGCTTCATCAAGGTTAAGATAAGCACAAAGGTAGTTAACTTTACCACAGAAGACTACCTATTGCTCCTGGACAGCAATCCATCCCACTCAAATACAATTAACCACAGTAACCCAGCTTGCCTCAGGACATTTTCTGAATCACTTGGGACAAGAGATGAAGTTATTACTAACCACCAACATAGATCCTCACGGCAATTTCCAGAAGGGAAAAATATAGTGTCTGTGAAGAAAGGTGCAAGCTTTCCCCAAAGGACCTTATCTACTCCTTATTATCATGAAAGATCTACAGAACACATTTTACTTGTACCACATCCCTGTGGATGAAAGAGTCTCATGGATTACTGCTGCGATGCTTTAAAACTAAGCAAAGGTCTTCAAATGTGAGATCTGCTGCTAGGAGATGGTGGCTTGTACTCACCACCAGGCTGATGAGCAAAGCAACCATTCAGCTCCACAAAGGACAATGCTCACATCTGCCAGGACGTTTTTCAGACCCCAGGTTTGTGAGCAAACAAACTGCTGCCATAAAAGCAACAGGCTTTCCAGCTGTAGCAAGCACACAGTCAGCTCAAATATTAATACTCCTGATTACGAATATCCTTAGTCCTATTATGTTATGCATGTTTTCCAGTACACCTGCATGGAAAATTCATGTGCTCCCAGGTGGTCAGATTGATTTGCATACTGGTTTAGTTTGTTTTTTTTAAACAGTGGATATAGCAAGCATCTAACTTTTCTTTTAAAAGCAAATCTGAAAATAACTAGCATTTGTTTGGCACTTGACCTAAAACCAACTGGGAGAACACGCCCATTTACTTTCACAAGCTTTTGGTTCAATAAAACAGGGACTTTATTAGCATGAAGAGTATCTCACCGATGACACAAACTGTCAGCAAAAGGAGAAGACAATCAAAGTACCAGCCACAGTTGTAGGTTTGACTAAATAGTAATGTTTAACTACTTCCTTATCACAATCTTCCTGTACAACTATAATTTAGGAACCTTTGCCACTGTAATTTTCACTGCTTCATTCTCTTTACAGCGATGCTTTTGTGTGTCAGGCTAAATACTTGTTCATCAGCACTATTATCCATGCAACAACTGAAAATGAACAGCTATGGGAAAAAACATGACAGAAAAGAAGAAATACAAAGGCTCTGCATACGTATAAAAGACATTAAAATAAAAGGCAAATTATCCAGTGTACTATTCAAGGCTGGAGGAAAAGTGGCCATAAAGTCACAATAGTTATATGAACATAACTCTGAAGATAGTCACCGTGCAGACATAGAGCAGCACTGTTACAGTCAAGGTAAAGTTAAAGGTAAAATCTAACGCTTTTAGCTTTTCTCAACAAGAATCCTGATGGCTTTCAGTCTCCGAATATGGTAGGAACAAGACACTGTGGTCCCACTGGGACCTCACCCACTGACCCCATGCCATCACAGCTGTGGCACAACAGGAGGAATGTCGGTTCACTTGCTATATGGGTGGAAGCAGACAGGATAGTGATGTAAAAGAAAGATAAAAAATGCAAAAATAAGTGTAAACCTTTGAAATCCCACTTGGTGTTACTAACTGCTTCTTTCCATATTCACCTGTATTGCCTCCAAAGAAGGAAAGTCAACTCATAAATTATATTCACTCCCTTCTGGGAGGAGTGAAAATCAAGCAAACAAAGCCAGAAATTAACAGAAATACCGAGATCAGGTAAAACACTTGAATTAATTCATTCACACATTAGTAAGCTATACCGTACTAATAGTGCATTTTGTATCTTTGATGTGTGTTTTTAAGTGTTTTCTGGACTAACTCCAGCATTCCAAGCCATCATCTTCCTGAAAATGCAAAGGATTACTCAGGAGGTTGTCTAAACCATTAGGAGTCCTTTGCTTCTCCAGCCCCACTGTGGTCACATCTGACCCATACACACTCCTCACATATAAATAACCTCAACCTATTTCACCCTGGCAAGGCTACCTCAGTAACTTGACTACTGCTCTCTTCCTTTATCTCTTTAGGAGCTCTGTTTGGCTTCATGTCACCATCCATAAGCACCTACCTGGCCTTGGTAAGCTGACTCCTGTTCAGTCCAACCAACCATAGGTCTGAATCTGCGCCCTATTCACAATCCCACATAATTTTGGAAGGACTGGGAATAGCCATAGCCCAATTTTTAACAAAAAACAACAACAACAAAAAAAAACTAACCAAAAAAACCAAGCCCAAAGATGGAAGCCTTCCACATGAAGAATAAAGTTCCCCTGAAGTCTGAACCCACAAGGTGACGTTTGTTAACTGATATGAACAAGAGTCAGATGATTATTTCCAAAGTTTTGGGAACTAGTGATAGAGCTACTGTTGGCATAAAACAAACAGCATGCAGTTTCTTCAGACGCAGCAAGCAGGAGGTTTTAATTGTTTTGCACAATTAAAAACCAAAAGCAACAAATGTTCAGAGACAGACCCAGAGAGCACTTCAGAATGAGCCTGGCCAGATGCTGCATTCCTCCTCCTTCTCCTGTTACAGCAGCCACCGCCAGCCTTGCCCTTATCACAACGCCCTCCATGACCCCACCACTTTACTCTTCTTCCAAGCACAAAGGCCCCTCTAGATTCAAGCAGTTTTTAATGGATCAAAGGAAAATTCAGGCTAGGAGGGACCTCAGTACACCTCTGGTCCAGTTTCCTGTTCCGGGCAGGGCCAGCTATGAGATCCAAGTTGGCTGTTCAGAACTTAGCCCGGTTCAGTCTTGAACACCCCCAAGGATGGAGACTCCAGAGCTACCCTGGGCAAGCCGTAGCCCTGGCTGGCCAGCTGGCTTTGGGGTAAAAAAGCTTCTCCCAGTAGCCAGTGTGAACCCTCAACTCAACTGGTGGTCACTGTCTCTTGACCTTCCACCAACACCACTGGGAAGAGCCTGAGGTGACATTTGTTCTACTCTTTTAGTGAATGGAAAGGAAATCATTCCTTATACTTCCAGCTCTGTTATTTATCCGTTTATGCAAAGTACACTCTTAACTTTGATGAGGATTACTGTTTCGGATTTTAACTTTGCTAACTGCGTTTGCCAAAAATTCAAACATAACCAAATCAGATTGAAAGTGAAAAATAAATCTAAGAATAAAACCTGTGTGGAAATGCTTGTCCATGTGATCACATCAAGCTTTTTCTGATGTGCTCTGGTGACGGCAGCGCTTCAGTGCTCATATTACTGTGTTTCCAGATACTGAAGCAGCATCTCTTTATATAGGTGCAACATAAGAGCCAATTATTCATGTACATTACAAAGTAGTCTGAAAAAGCAATATCCATGCTGAAGCAAAGCCATGAGGAATGCACTCTTCTGGTTTTCAGACTCAAAGAGTTTTGGATAGTGTGTCCATCACAGTAAATAGGCATTACTTCTCTTCCTGGGCACAAGAGCTATTACTCTCACAGGCTGATCAAGGCTTCTTAGTACTTCAAAGCACAGCAATCTGAAGCAGCAGTCCACTTACAGACCGCACTGCTACTCAGTTTCCAAATTACCGTGTACCAGTCATGCAGAAGGCTTCTTAACTGCCCTCCTAAGCCACGCTGCTGAGGAATAAAAGATATATAACCAGAACTAAGAGAGGAGAAAAATGCAGCACTGCAACATATGTTCATCCTGCCTGAAAGGTCATATGAAATGTGATTAGTGCCATTATCCCCCAGGACTCTGAATATTGCCTCGAGACAAGGGCTTTCCGGCATAAGCTATGGATCAATAAAAAGGATTAAGCAGCAATACTTCAGAAACGCTCAAAAGCAAAATACCAGGTTTTATCTCGGATTTCTCCAAAGCTGTGACTGAGAAGAAACTCTAAGACCTATCTTTTGGTCTCGGGCTCTTTGTAGCAGTGGAAGACAGGCATCACAGACTGTGCATGTTCAAGAGCCTGGAAAGGAAGACAGGGAGGGAGCGATGCCAGTTCCCCCACCCCCACTCCAAAGGGGTTTGCACCAGCTAAATCCAGCTGCAATCTGTCGGAGAGGAGCCAGTGCCCAGCCCCACACTCAGTCCCACACTTTTGCTGGGGACAGGGCCACTCCATTGGGGACACTCTCATCTCCCTGGGATGGGACAGGCAGCCAACGCTGTGTATGCACCGTATTTACCTTCTCCCTCAAGACTTAAGGCTGCGCTTGCGTGAGATTGTCACCTCACAGGTGAGAGAGGTGAAGCAAGTTGTTTTCCTTAACTGAGCCTATTAGTAGTAAGGAGCCACTCCTGCTAGGTCTAAATAGCTCAGAGATAAACCCCAAGGCTGCTAAGCTGCCAACCACCTCATGTCAGTGCGCAGAGGCAGCTTTAGTCCCACGGACAATACTGGGTGAATCTGCCACCACCGAGAGTGCTTCTAGAGCAGATCTCTGGGCTGACAGGTTTGCAGCAAATGTTTTCCCTGCAGCTGTCCAGCCACCCTTAATTGAAAGTCCAAAGTGCCAGAGCCCTCCATCCTCAGGGAGCAAGAGCAGGTACCCCCAGACTGGTATTCTGCAGGTCAGCTGTCTGCACGTAAGTAAAGAACATGACTCTGAGAGAGCTTTGTGCCTTTTTTTTTTTTTTTAATTTAAAAAGAGATGTCACCAGAGTCTACTTGGGATGGAAATCCTTTTCACAGAAAATTCTAGTACAATATTAATGCAAAAACACCATCAACACATCAGCTCTTAAAAGTTCACACCACTGGCAAGACTGGAATTAGACACAGTGAGGAGAACTGTATAGTGCTTTTTTGAAAAGCCATCCAATGAATTAATCATTTTCTGTCTGAACTATTTGCAGAAACAACTGAATAAGCCAGAAAAGAAAACTTAAAATGTTCTAAGAGGTTGCTTCATAGTGTGTCTTTCAGAAAAGTAATTTAAAAATTATTACAAAGCAATAACACTCAACCTCATAAAATGACACTATTTCAAATTAATCTACTGCATGTTAATTCCTTCACCTTTTCAAACAATAAAACAGAATAACAAAAAAAAACCACTCCATCAAAAAAAAGCTGACACTCAAAAGCTTTGCCTGTTGCTTCTGCAAAAACAACATCCCAAAAGTAGACTTAGCTTTCATCAAGCTCAACTTCCAATAAATAATGCTCCTCCTCCTTCTCTCAAGCATGCTTAAGTAAGTGAAACTCATTTTGCAGACTCACCAAAATCGTCCATATTCCAAGAGGCAGTCGTTTGTCCATGTTTGTCCGTGAAGTCCATGGTTGAAGCATGGTCACAGCAACCAGCAGGAAAATGAAGGGAAAAAACAGAAAAAAAGCACTCTTGAGATTCAATGAACAACACAACACTTCTTGTTTCTACGAAGTCTGTATGACAGAATAGTTTCAAATAACTCATTAAATGAACTGAACATACACCCACACTCCTAACTTAGGAATAATGAAAATAAACACAACAGCAACATCATATTGATAAATTATTAAGAATAACAGATCAATAACGATCTGTCAAGGCTGGCCTCGTAAGAAAGCTTTTGAGAGAGGGGAAAATATATTATAAAAAAGAAAATCATATCTTGTACTGTACCTCCCCCCATCAGGCAGTAACAGGTAGACAACATCACATACAGAAAAGTGCATTATTTTCTCATCTGCAGAGATTTCTGAATTGTGATGATGAGATGCAACATTTGGCAAGGAAGCAAGTCAAAACTGCCACGAGGCCACAGTGACTGCTAATTTTCAGAATCCTCAGTCAAGAATGGGGGATTGAGAATTTATTCTTTGCAACTAAGGGGGATTGTAGCCTATCCCACAGCTAAACAGTGTTAAGCATGGTTACACATCTGCAAACTGTCAAGCTGAAATAACAAATTTTCTGCATTTGGACCTTGATCAGTGCTATTTCTCTCCTACTACTAAAAAGAATTAAATTTACAGCCTTCCCAGGCTGTTGATTTCTTTTGGCAACCGCTCTAAAACATTCAACAAATTTAGCGCTTGGGTTTTCGGCTTTTTTGGTAGGTTGGGGTTTGTTATTATTATTCCTTTGGAGTGGGAATGCTTTGAAGACATCTGTACTAAATGCCAATCACTTTGGGTTGACTTAAACAAAGTGCACGTGAGTGCACAATGGCAATGAAAGGCGAGCTCTTCTTTGGATGAAAGAAACCAATTGCATTTGCAAGTTGAGGAAGAGCAAAAGGTCCTGAGCACAGAGATACCAGAAGAAGAGAGCACTGAAGCCTGCAAAGGAGAGGAGGAGGTGGCAGTGAAGGAAACTCTGCCATCTTGTCCCATACAGCAGCTGTATCGTCATCAGATTGATCATTGTGCAAGCAATGTCAAGGCTGATGAGATGCCAAGGAGCCAAAGGTCACTTGGAAAGTCTCTTTCAACAGATTGGGAAATCTGTCCCATTTTGTGTGTTTTGTCTGTCCAATTCTTCAAAACCCAACTGTTCTCAGGGATATAGGTATGCTCACAGCTCTGAGATCTTCTGCAAAGTGCCAGAGAAGGAGCCTGAGCCCAGGGCAGCATTTTGGCCTCCAGAAATCCCCCAGGCAGTGAGCCGCCCATGTAGACCCTGGTGTGGTTTCTGTAGAAACCAAGCCATGTGAAGGTAAATTTATCTGTTGGCGTCAAAAAGGAAAACATAACTGGCACAGTCAACCAATTTGCAGACCCCCTACAGATAACAGTTGATGAGTTACCTCCTCCTCCTCTGCCTCCATGGCCCATTAATAAGACAGCACGAAAGACTGCAGAGTAAGGATGATAATTGCTCATCTATTTACCACGTTGCCAGCGAGCAACTTTTTTTTTTGTTGTTTTTGTAGGAGTGCTTTTACAGAAAGAGTCTTTCCAATGCCTTCACGTGAAGGATATTGGAGAGGAAAGGGAAAAGAGATTGCAAAGGATTTGCCTTCATTACTGATTTCTCGTCAGACTTGTGAAATGCAGCCCTTCCGCAGAGATGTGACCGTGTACCATACGTGTCAGTGCGACAACAGCTACAGATTGTCCTCAAGATATTATCTGCCTTTTCCCTCTCCAAAGAAAGCTGAAAATAGTGGGAAGACATCTTTATTGGAGCAGACGTGACTTCAAGATGCTTGCAAGAAATGTAATGGCCATTGAGTGGCCCGACTAAACACAGGACTTCAAATTAAGTAAAGTGAGGTTTTGATGGTGGAATGAAGCAAGAGGAACATTAATTAAATTACTAGAAGAAAAGAAGTCAAGAGGTGACAGGAAAGCAGATACAAGTAGGTGGGAATGCTGGAAACTCATTGTGCAGAAAAGGAACAAAACTCTAAAACAGTAGAATTTGAGGAGAAGAGCTGCCAATATAGTTTATTTAGGATGAAGAGGAGGCAGGAGAGAGACATAGAAGAGCAGTGTCTTCACTGTCAATAGTGTAAACACATTTCTGAGAACATATTGAAGTTTGACATGTTGTAAGGGGCTGCTTTCCCTTAACAACTCAGAAGGTTTTTGGGGAAAGAAAAAAAAAGGTCACAATACACCATGATGGGATGGGTGAATGGATGGGATATAAGTTGCCTAGAGCACTGCAGCAGCATCCACTGCCTACACTACATGGTAATATCTTGGGTCCAGATGAGGAGAGAGAAGTTAGAGCAAGACCACAGAGCTTTGTTACATTCCCCCTGCTCCTCTTCATGTGCTATTTTTGCATGACACTGGCTATGAAACTGAAAACATTGGTTCAGCTTCAGGCAGCAATTTTAGGGTCAATTGCTTCTTCATCAGACACTGAAGTCACAATTTTTCAAGCATCAAATTAACTGTGAATGATTTAGGGGATGGTGAACTTTAGTTATGCATTATTACAGTGGGGCCCCTGCCTCAAAAGCCTATCCTGTAATCCTTCTTGATATGCCAGGTGGGGGTTTTTTTCCTTCTTTTTTGCTAGAACCACACTTTAAGATGAACTCTGCAATTACACTACTTGCTTTTTGCTCCATCAACTCATCCCTGACTGTTATGCAGTCTCCAGCATACAGATGTCAAGTGGAGGAACGCACTTTCAAAGCCACATGAAGCATTTTATCCATTTATCACAAAAGTACATCAATATGGATTTTCCAGCTGAAAGCTTTTGAGAGTTTCCTCAAAACTTTTATGGTTCAGCTTGGATCCATTCCTAATCCTCAGGAAGGCTAAAAGACTTCATCTGGCACCACTCCACAATGAAATAAATAAACAATAAAGCCTTAATGAGGTCAGCTGTCCATAAAAAAAAAAAAAAAAAAAAAAAAAAGAAAAAGAGCCAACAACCTACACCAAAAAACAAGGCTCTGCGTCTCTCCCCTTTATTATCAGTATGTTACAGATCAAGCACAAACCCTGACACTGCAACTGATTGCACTCTGTATTCAGCTGAATCACACTGATATTTAAACAGCATCCCAGCCAATGCTCCAGCAAGCTAGAAGGGGTGGAAGCTAATGGAAATTGGAAAGCCATAGCTGCAGATGATGTCAGATTCAGATTTATGATTTCACTTGTTGGTGGAACTTCTAGAACATAATCCAACTTTTCTATTTTGCTGCCCCATGTAAATGTTATTAAAGTGTGCATATGAAAAAGCGTTCTTTAAAATGAAAAGGACTGTCCAGCAATACTCTGCAAATTCTATACATCTTCAGCTAATCTAGATGAGAAGTGTTATTTTGTGTCAAAATAGGATGCTCATATAACTTCATGGAAATAAGATAGGTGACATGAGAAATTACGAAATCCGCAGTGCAATGAAGATTTAACATTTAAGTGATACATTATGTAAAGCTGAGTTTGGTCCCCTTTTCATGTTCTACCTCCACAGCTTGATATCTGACCTCCAAGACAACTGAAAGCTTATAACATCACAACCAATGAGCTGTATGAGTGAAAATTCCCCATTGCTTTCAGCAAGGTAAAGGCAACATTAAACATCAGCACTATTAAAATCACCCCTCTATCCTTGCAATATAAAACCCAAGTGTTATTTGAGTTTCACAAAGCACAAGCTGTGGTAAGTCCTCAGAAGGTGAGAAACTTCAGGTCTTAGCAAGGTTTCATAGGTTCACCCAAGAACATCTCTATGAAAAAGGCATACACCCATATGCAAAGAAAGTTACACACAAGCATGGTGTGTGCATGTATAGACACACAAGTACATGTATATTAATTGAAATAATTTATAATTTATACAAAGCGTGCTTATCACCCAGCAGGTGGCACTCATATCACAAGCTCCTGAGGCTGTGAGCAGGAACCACTCTACAGGAGGCACCATCTTCCTGAAAGGTGAAACAACCATGGGCACCACCAGTAGTGTTCACCCCTTTTATGAAGACCTAAAGTGTGCAGCACCCAGGCCAAAATCCCATTAAGCTTTCTAGCCAGGCATAAACTCCATTAGCTCTCTCAGCAGCTACAAGACTCCCCTTCATTGCTGCTAATTCTCAAGTGCTCTTGCAGGCTTTCCAGAGGAGCAGCATTTTGAGAACAGAAATGGTTCTCAAATATTTTTGATGTAGTAGCAATACAATTAAATGTAAAGCTTCCTTCAGACTTCATCACTTCTTTTCTCCATTTGACACACCCAACTAGCTTTCAATTAGTCCCACTAATAATTTTGAAGATCTTATGAATGAGCAAATCAGAACTGGAAGAGGAAATGATATTTTCCTTTGATTAAAATTGAAGTCTTGTTTTCTCCCATAACTTAAGTGTCACTATCATATGTACATTCTTAATATACCTCTTCTTCAGCTGAATGGTGCTTCAACTTCAGCTGAGTGGGTTTGTTTTTAAAAAAATATTTTCTTTTCAAATTCAATATTCCACCCATCTCCCTCCTCTCTTAAAAAAAAAAATCTTCTTAGAAGCATCAATTTGAAATCATTAGCCCTGTGTGGAGCAGTGCTGTTCCCCGTAAGAGAATGCTTTGTGTCAGATGGAAAGATGCCTTTCCAAGGTCATTTCATGTTCCAATGGGTTTGTTATGAAGTTGTGGAACAGCAGATAAGGTTGCACGAGATAGTAAAGTGCCTTCCTAAGCTAGATCTCAGCTGTAATGTGCAACCATTATTTGAGCAGAGGACTTCTATAGCATTTACCTCTGAAAGAAACTTCATACGCTGAGATAAATTCTGCTGAAGGAAGGAGTAATACTGGGCTACTACTGTACTGATAATCTGTTTTTCTGCTATCTCCCAATTGAAGAAAAAGAAAAAAAAAAGTCAGAGGCTATTTTCTTGACAAATTTACATTATCTCCATGTGTTTATGGCACTTAGCAAAGGTTGGAGGGGTTCTAGAAACATCAGGGGGTATATCTAGGAAGTTTTGTTAAACTACCCAACCCTTTGTAATAATGAGAATTTGATGTCCATTTAGAAAATGGACATCTAAATGGACATGAAAAATGTCCATTTAGAATCAAAAGTGATGCCTCCAGATCACAAAAACAAGGATAGCAGATTATCTCCCAACAATTTCCAATGTTAAAAAGAAAACAAACAAACAAAAAAAAACAAACCCCAAACAAAACCAGAAAAATCCCAAAGCATATCTAAGAATGTATCTTTGAAAGTCTTGTAGCTTCAGTGTGAGGAATGATGATCCAGTATTTTTATGCCGTTTCTGACATAGCCCAAAAATGGAGGAAACCATATAGCAGTATCCTCTAAGCAAGCTTTTAATGCTGCCTGAGCCTATCCCAAACTCTGAAAGAAGGTAAGCATCTGGCAGCACATTGAATTGCGTGTCACCATTTCAGCCATCACGCCAGGGACTAAATCCTTCCCTGGAAAGAACAGAAGACAAGGGGAACAAGCACACGAAGTACAGAGAGACAGGGGAGAAGGAAAAAAAAAAAAAAAAAAAAAAAAAAAAAAAAAAAAAAAAAAAAGTCCTTCTCACTAATGGCTAGCTACATCTTAATGAGGTTTAAATCTTGACAAAGGATCGCCGATTTGGGAATCCAAAAATACACTTGGCATCGAAACAGACCTAGTGAAAGGGTGTTGGAGGTGTTTTTTCAAGTCCTAAATGAGCATTTCAGGGGTCCAACAGCCTGTCAAGAAAAATTAGAAAAATGGCCACCCAGCGCTGAACTGTGCACGAAATGCAGAGTTTCGGTGCTTCCAGTTCTGCATTGCACCCTGCACTGTAGCCCACCGCACCCACACACGCTCCCCAAATCCGGGTGCCCCCCACGCCGTTCCCCGCAAGCAGGGTGTGTGGGGAGGGCGACCCATCCCGCAGCGCTATCCGCAACCACTCCCGGGGCTCTGCTGCTGCTACTTTTAATTCTCCTGATAGTATCACTTTCCTAATGAACTGCTGTTACTACAGAAATGCAAGACGGTCGCCCGATGAGTAGTTTAGGGGATTTTTTTTTCTTTTTTTTTGTTCTGTTTTTTACACATCTGAAAAGGTAGAGAAAGGGGAGGGGGGGGGAATGGAGGTGGGTTGGGTAAGAGGGGGAGGGGGAAATAAATACGTTATAAATACCCACTATTAAGCATTTTTAACGCTTAAGATGCACTGACCCCGCCACCCGCCCGCAAAACCTTGCGGCTTCAGTAGGACTGGCCTCAAGGCTACACTAACCCACCTCAAAAATGGGTTTCAGCCCCCCGCATCAGCACCGCCTGGGCTTCCCTGTAGATCTTCTCCAGCCTGCGCAGCGCTGCGCGGTATCCTCACCTCCCCCCCCACATCCCCCCCATCTCCCCTTCCGCAGCCGCCCCCGCCGCGCAAAAGCCCGTAACTTTGCTGCCGCCGCTGTGCCCCAGCTTCCCGGCGGATCTTCCGCAGAAGATTCCTCGGAGGGGAAAGAGGCGGGAAGGGCGGCTGAGGGACAAGGCTCCCGCAAAAGCCATCCCCGCCTGCGGCACTCCCCGCACCGCACCGCCCGGCCCCGCGCAGTCCGCACCACGCCGCGGGCAGCAAGTCCGCTGCGCCGCCGGAGAGGGGGCGAGCTCCGCGCACCCTGAAACTAACCAGGGCGGGGGTTGGGGGCGAGGGGGGGGGGGAGAAGGAGAGGGGCAGAACACGGGACACCTCGAACAGCCAAAAGCAAAAAACGCGGAGGGGGAGCATGAAAAAAAGCGAGGGGGAGGCCCCGTACCGCAAACACGCGGCCCTTGCCCGGCTTCCCCGCGGAGCGGTGCGCAACGGCACGGCCGGGCACGGCGCCCCGCGGGGGCGGCCCGGGCAGCGCACGCCCCTCGGCCCTCCCCGTTGACCTCAAGCCAAGGACAGCTCGGCGGTCCCGCTGCGCATCGCGACCCGGTGGGCCCTGCTGCGCTGTGCCGAACCGAGCCAAGCCCGGCCAGGAAAGACGGCCCGGGGAAACGAGGGGAGCGGGAAACGGCAGCTCCTCACCTGAGCCTGCCCCGGGGGGTTCTTTCCGTCGCCGCTGCGCGGGAGTCACCTCCTCCCGCTCCCCGCGGGGAAGGCAGGCGCGGACAGCCCCGGCCCGCCGAAGTTACGCGCCGCCGCGGAGCGGGGCTCCCACCTGCAGCGCCCGTCAGACTCCGGCAGCCGGCACGGCTCAGCTCGGCACCGCGCTGCTCGGCACCGCGCTCCTCGGCCCGGCCCCCGGCTCCCGATTGGCGCCGCCACCGCCACCGCCCCGCCTCCGACCGACCGCACGGAGAGCCCATGGGGGCGGCCGGAGAGCGGGGCTGCCCCGGCGGCGGCAGTCGGCAAGACCCGGGTTTCCTTCCCTCGCCGAGCAGGTGAGGAGAGGTTCGGGGCATCGGCTGCCCCTGCACCCCACCCCATCACCGAACATACTAAAAGCGGTCCCGTGATGTTACTTTGTGCCGTCGTTTGGTGTCATTGGGCGTGTGAGGAGCCCGTTGGCACAGGCGGAGCTGCAGGAGATGCCGCCCGGCCCCAGCAAGTTGAAGATGGTCTTTAATTCCCTAAGGAGGCAGCGGTAGCCCGGGCGGGGTGTCACACGGGGACCGCCCCGTGGCGGACCCAGGAACACGACAAATGTCTTTGCAACAGCCTAAAAGATCGGGCCTGGTGAGCAGCCCCAGGACTGCCCAAGCAGTAGTGCCTGCCAGAAAACACGAAATCCCCATCTTTTTGGTCTCCTCCCCTCAACAGCTCACAGAAATTTCCAGTGTTTGTCTTTTTTTTTTTTTCTGTTTAAACTACAGGTGTCCCATGCACAAGTGTGTGGGAGTCACGGAGAAGGACAGTGTGTGGGACAGAAACAAGAATACTGGTGGGTGTGTGAAAAGACAGCTTGTTACCTCCAAGTAGTGAGAATCCCTTGGGAATGACATCCTAAACCTCTCGAAATTGAGGCCATGGATTTGGGAACACAACCCTCAGCCACATTTGGAGATGGTGGGGATACCCATGCAGAAGTGAAATATTTCCTGGAGAAAAGCATGTCGAGTTAGAACCAGAACCACTTTGGGCTGACTTGCCTTGGGCAAAGTGGTTGTGAGGTGTCCTGCCAGACTACAGGAAGAGGGTTCCCAGGCCAGCTGCTTTAGGTGTCATGCCTAAGTCACTAGTGTTGCCCTTATATCTGTCCCTGATGAGGTCTGGAAGTCACAACAAGACTGACTTACCCTCTGTGGGAAGCAGCCAGACTCACTGCATTTAGAAAGCCTGCCAGCTATGCAGCGCTGGCACTTAATGCCTGGCAAATCCCTCTGCCTGGTGGCAGGGAAGGCCATCTCCCTCCCAGACATCATGGCAAAAGGGAGGAAGGGCTGAGTTGTCCCTTGGCTCTTGGCCAGCAGTGCCTGCCGACCACCTCTGCCTGATGTTTATCCACGGTGCATATTATTGCTGAAATCCACCACGCATCGTCTTAAAGAGTTCAAAGGATACTTGTGAGGGAGATTTTACTTTGAAGGGGGCATGGGGTGCCAGGAGCCAGTGGCAAATGTTGAAGTTCCAATGATCAAATTTTTGTTCGGCATGCAAGATAATTTTCTGTGGTAAGTTCTGCTTCGGTCAGCTCAGCAAGAACATCCTGCTATCAAAGGGAGTTGTGTGGCAAGCAGATTTCCTGGACATTTAAATTTTATGTATTTATTTATTTTGCTGGGGAGCTATGTACAGTTATTGACTGTTACAGCTTCGCAAATTGATATGCAAGGTGTGATGGGGTCAAAGAGCCAGAGGCAAAAATTAATTAAAGAGCCTGACTTTTTTTTTTTGCTACTTGCAAAACATTCATAGAAACTGAAGTTCCAGTTCAATGTCAACATGCACAGGGCAAGGTGAGGAAGCTGGGACCTGGCCCTGGCCAATGCCTTGGCAGGTGACCACCAGCCAAGAGCTGGCAGTGTCATACTGGGGCAGACACAGCTCTGGCTGGGGATGGTGAGGCTGGGCTTCCCAGCTGGAGAAGGACTGAAAGGTGAGGAGGAAAGCTGTGAGAAGGAAAAGTGATTTGGGTCACACAACACAGATTTCCACTAGCTACCACAAGCAGGGCTGATGGTACATCATCCCATGGCATAAAGGGTTTCTTACATCTGCTCAGGTCAAGGGGTACTCTGGGAGATAGTCACGTGTGTAGAAAAAGTCCTACACAATGAGTTCTAGAGGTGGGGAGACTGCCAGAAGCTGGTGCTTTACCATGGATAGCATCAGGTACCTGGGGCTTTAGGGGAACTGTCTTCAGGCTCTTCAAAAGCAATCACTAGGCTCTGCTTTATTGGACAAAATGGCTGACATGGGAAAAAGGCCACGCCAGTCCCTGTCGGGGAGGCATTAATTAAAGGAACTAATGGTGAGTTCCTAAAATATCCATCAGAGTGATCAGGATGTCTGCTGAGAGAAATCTGACTTGCTGGGCTTCAAGTTGTGCCAAGTCATTGTGTTCATCAGGAAATGAGAGTGTTCTGGGGCAGGTAAAATACAAATAAATCATACTGACCCTACTCTGGTACTTTCTGCTTATATTTCCAAAGCCACATTTGGTGGGATGACTTACATACCTTTGTTACTTATTTACTTAATAGACTGTAACAGCTCTGAGGCCCTTTTTTTTGCTTGTATTGTGGTTAATGCTTTTAGCACATTGTAGAGGAGTCTGTCATCCTAAGCACCCATCTTTGAAATTCTCCTGCTCAGGATCCTTTGTGGAGTCTGCATTACAAGAATGTTAATCTGATTTATGGTAACCCATCTTGACAACTTGTGGTAATAGGTGATGTAAAGTTGAAACTTTGCGACAGAGAAGACATTTGTCTCTGGCCCTGATGTGAATGTGGAAGGCTCAGGGGGCTTGGGAGAGCACAGAGCCTATGAGTATGGGGTGGTAAATGAGGGGAAGTATTTACAGCATCACTCTAAAGAGCCATTTACACCAGAGAGCATCATTATTTCCATATATATCAGTACTTCCCAGTGTGGGCTGGCCTCATATATTCAAACTTTTATGGACCCTCCATATTACTTGTGTGGCAGTGGTGGGTTTTTTTACTTTAAATGAACCTAATTAATAATAATTTGTCTGCCACTGTTTATTAACACACTGCCAAGAGTGGTGGGAGAGGAGTTCCTGGTTGTCGTTGCTCTCCAAAGGAGGAGTCCAGCCCCTCTTGAACTCCATGTTCCAAGGATGAGGCCAGAGGCACAGGTTTACAACTAAATTTGGTTCACATAAAAGAAGTAATATATACTACAGTAAATATGCTATGCAGATGGCATTCTTTCAGTGGAAAGGCCTCTCTGAAAGGTCTCCATGGCCTCACCATCTCTCGCTCACCAGCTGGAAGCAGCGGCTCCTGGCATCCTCTTACCCCCTCAGGCACACCCCACAGACCTTTCACTGTGGCATGGATCCTCACTCCCATACGGTGCAAATTGGTTCCTGAAAAGTTTTCTAGTCTCACAACTTCCCTGCTTGCAGCAAAATCCAAGACCACTTGTTTAAAAGCTCCACTTCCAGTAAATGAAACTGCATACCATAGAAGCAGCTTTGCCCATGCCTGGTCATTTGAAATCAGTGGGGTTTATTAGAAGGACTAGGGCAATGTTTGTTGTAATTTGCCAGTCCCTGAGGATTGCTTCTGAATCAGAGGCCATTATTATCTGAGATCAGAGCTATCCACAGCTTTATTTTTATACTATCATCAGCACACTTGATTTTTGAAAGACAAAGAAAACCAAACATTAAGAGGCTGCACCCCTGTGCCAGAAATATATGAGTTTGGGACTGAAACAGGTTTATTGAAATCAATATACATTTTTTCATTGATTTCTCTCTGCAGTAAGGCCTCCTTTAAAGCTTGTCAGCTTTTTCTGGTAAAGCTGAAATGAGGCTAACCTGAAGTATCAACATTGAGTAGTCTGATGTGATATTTCTCTCTCCTCTCTCTTTCTCCTGACTTCTGAGACACCATGGAATTTAAAAATATTAAAATATTAAAAATATTTTTATCACATTTGCTGAAAGTGCGCAGGCTGCCAGAAATAATGCAAAGTGCATGCAAAATTCAATTTAGCATTCACAGGAGCCTTGACCAGATGATCTAACTAGTCATTTGTAGCTAGCTATGTCTGTAATTACATGTCCACATCATACCATCTAGTATTTTAAATTCATCCTATGCCATATTTTCATTCAGTAAAAGGAATTTACCCTGACATCATTCTTTCCCCATGTCACAAGAGCAATATTTCACTCTTGATAAGAAAAATGCCATTTTTTGTTAAAAAATTGCAAGTGACAGAGCCATTTCTATGTCACAAAGCTTTTCCTCTGTATTGATTGTCTCCATATTTAGTGAATAATATAAATTAATTTCAGAATAATAATAATCTGTGGTGCATATCTATCAAATTATACAGAAAAGACTTGAAATTACTGTAAATTAGTATCTCATCATACATAAAATGCCACTTTTGTAGCCTCTGTAGCTTGACTCCTAAAAAGAATAAAAAGAAATACATTATTTGACATTTTAAGTGGACTGGCATTCTTCTACAATGAGGTCACTACCTTGAAAGATAAGGGGAAAGTGGTGGATATTGTTTACCTTGACTTTAGTAAGGCTGTTTCCTTTCACTGTTTTCTGTAAGACCCTCATAAATAGGCTGCTCATTTATGGGTTAGATGAGTGGACATTGAGTTGAACTGAAAACTGAATGACCAGGTCTTGTGGGTTGTGGTCAGTGGCACAAAGTCCAGTTAGGGGCATGTCACTAGAGATTTACTCAAGGGCTCTGTGTTGGGACCAATGCTGTGTAGCATCTTCATTAATCCTCAGGATGATGGGGCAGAATGCACCCTCAGCAGGTTTGCACATGAGATAAAATTGGGAGGTGTAGAGGATATACCCAAAAGTCATGCTGCCATCCAGAGGGACCTTAATATCCTGGAGAAATGGGAAGAATCTTATGTAGTTTGATAAAGGGAAATGCAAACTCCTGCAACTGGAGAGGAACAGCCCCAAGCAACATCAGTATGGGCTGGGGGCTGATCAGCTGGAAATCAGCTTTGCAGAGAAAGACCTGGAGGTCCTAATGCACAAGCAGCTGACCATCAGCCAGCAATGTGCCCTTATGACAAAGAAGACAAAAGGTATCCTGGGCTGCATGAGGAGGAGTGTTGCCAGCAGGTTGAGGGTGGTGATTTTTCCTCTCTGCTGAGCACTGGTGTGGCTGGGTCCAGTCTTGGGCTCTGCAGTACAGGACAGATGTGGATCCTGAAGATCACTAAGAGACCTGAGGTTCTGAGGTGTGAAGAGATGCTGAGAGAGCTAGGACCAACTTTTCTGGATTCACATAGTGCTGGTTTGGGTTTGGGGTTTTTTTGGGGGGGAGGGGAGGCAGAGTGGCACCTGTGGGAAGATGCTGAAAGCTCCCCCAGCTTCAAAAAGTCCGGTCCCACCTCTGGCAAATGTTGAGCCCATCAGTGACAATGGACACATCTCCACAATTAACATATTCAGAGGGGGGAAACCAGTGGCTATAAGAGCTCAGAGCAAAGGAGAGGAGGAGAGAACGATCCCAGAGGTGTGAGCAGTGCCAGAGCAGAGATATCGAGGCCAGTGAGGAAGGAGAGATAGTGCCTGAGCATGATAGTTCCTGATAGTTCCCCTGCATGCCATGGTGCCTGAGCATGATAGTTCCTGATAGTTCCCCTGCATGCCATGGTGAGATGGCAGCTGTCCCCGTGCAGCCCATGGATTAGCACAGTGGAGCAGCCCATGATGGATCATGGTGGAACATAAATGGACCTGCAGCTGTGGCCCACCTGGCACCAGGGCAGGTGACTGTTCCTGAAGCCATCTGTGACTCTGTGGGACACCCACACTGGAGCAGTTTGCTCCTGAGGGACTGCACCTTGTGTGAGGGACTCATGTTTGAGGGGTTTGTGAAGGACTCTCTCCTGTGGGAGGTACCCCACCTTGGAGTAGGGGAAGATTGTGAGGAATCCTTCTCCCTGAGGAGGAAGGAGTGGCAGAAAACAACCTGTGACAAACAGACCATAAACCAGCCCTGTCCCCCTGTGCCACTTGAGGGGGGAGGAGGTAGAGCTATTGGAAGCGAAGTAATTTGGGCCTGAGAAGACGGGGGTGGAATAAGTTATTTAAGCTCTGGTTATTTTCTCTTTGCCGTATTTTGATTTCATTAATAATATATTAAATTGATTTTTTCCCCCAGGTTGATTCTGTTGTTCCCATGACTGTAAGTGATGAGTGGAACCCTGCTAGTCCTTGTCTTGACCCATGAGGTTTTAGGTGGATTTGCTCCTCACCATCTCAAAGTGGGGGAGGCAGAGTGAATGGCCATGTGGTCCTTTTTTACCATCTGGGCCTTAACCATGACACTGTTCAGGCTGGAAAGAGCAGGCTCAGACGTATCAATACCTGATGGAAAGGAACAAAGATGAGGGAACCAGGCTCTATTCAGTACTGCCCGGTGCCAGTTCAAGAGGCAATGTGCATGAATTAAAACACAAGACACTCCATCTGAAGACAACCCCACACACACACTTTTTACAGTGATGGCAATCAAACACTGGCACAGGTTTCCTAGAGAGGCTGTGGAGTCTCTCTCCTTGGCCATATTCAAAAGCCATCTGGACATAGCCCCGGGCAACGTGCTGGAGGTGCCCTGCTTGAGCAGGGGGGTTGGAGCAGATGACCTCCAGAGGTCCCTGCCAACGTCAGCCATTCTGTGATTCTGTGTGTAATTCAGATATCCCACAGAGAAGAACTCTTCCTATTTATCAATAAAAACCAGCAAAATATTCCACTGAAATTCCGCTTTCTGCCTTTGATGAAAGAAAATGTTACACATCATTAAAACCACACCAGCATATTAAAACCATATTATGCTTGTAAAATAAAGCACATTTTTTTCATCTTGCCATCTAATTTGCATCTGCATTAATCTGAAAAATTAAATAAATCCACATGGATGTGCTAATTAGGATGCAAAGTAGGTATGCTCTTTAGTTTGAACTCAAAATATTTCTGTTCAAAGTTTGGGATGGAACATGTACACTACCATGTTTCACATTAAAAAAATACAGACAATTTCCAATCAGAAAGCTCTTTCAAGATGAGGGAGATGGTATTGCAGATTGGCCATTCTGCCTTATAATGGCTCATCAGTCCAGGCCAAAAGTGCAGTAAAACCAGAGAAACATCTGTCCCTGGTCTGGTTGACCTGAATATGCAAGAGGCATATTGTGTTCCTGGACAGGACTGGCAGCTGCCTGCAAGTGTGAAGTCTGGACAATCACAGACCACACTGAAGTGGGAATGCATGCTGATTGTCTCTCTTTCAAATGAAATGTAAGAGGAATTAAAGCCTCATTTGTTTGGTGGTAATTGAAACAAGACGAGCCACCGCCTAAAGGTGCAACACAATATGGGGAGGCTGGACTGGAGGCTGGGCCATGTGGCTGGAAGGGTTTCACTGGAAACTGGTTGCAAAAAACAGGAAACGAGGCATTGATTTGGTTAAGTTCTGCCTTAGCTTGTGGGTGGAATGAATCACAAAGTGAGTGGGCAGCTGGGCAAGGCAGTGTGTGGCCCCACAAGGTAGCCAAGAATAAATTACTTTTTCTTTTTTCTTTCCAACCCTGAAGAAGATCTCGCAGGTTCCTGTCACGTCTTCCTGTGTTGCGGTGGAAAATATATTTATATTTTACCACACAGATTTTACCCAACTCCTAAAAACAATATCCACTTGAAGCAGTCCTGGAACTCTGTTAACTTTAGCTCTGTGCAAGGAGCAGCCTTACCTAGTTGCAACACTGTATAACCTACAGCTCTTAAATCAGTCTCCCATAAAGCTGGCTAGAGTCCCATCGCAGTGTCAATGAGAACACATCTCCCAAAACAGTCTGAAAAAGATGTGAATGACAGTCTTGGAGCTGTACAGCTTCTCCCAAAAGTTATGAAGCCTTTCTTCCTTTAGGGGTAAATACATAAAGCAACATCTAATTTGTATTAATAACTTTTTCAGCTGCTTAAATACTCCCAGCCTGATGAATTTTTTCAGGCTGTTCTGATTTCTCTGAATGTATTAATCTCCCACACCTGTTATGTTACTGCAAACAGTGGGCTGTGCCATGCTACTTGTGTTTTGGATTTTCTTCTATGCTTCTTGAAGGTTCCTGACCAGATAGCTTTTTTAAAATTATAAAATACTAATGAAGTGTCCTTCAGATTGCTCTCCAGGTAAGGTTCTGTGTCTGGATGGTCTGTGGCATCAAAGAAACACCGTTCAATGCCAAATCCCCCGCCTACGTGACTCTAGCTAACCATTCTACTCATGGTTCTTGTCAAACAGGGAATCTGCAGCAATGAGTAATTGTGTACAGACTACTGCTTTTTCCTTGCCAGCACCTCGTCTCTGAATGCAATGCCATTTGTGTACAGAGCTAGCCAGATGTGTGCCACAGCTTGATTTCCTGGGGCTGCCTGTGCAAATGCTTCCAGAAGTGCTCTCTGCCCCCATGACATGATAAATACCTTCAGGATGTTATATAGTACTGAAGCAGCAAAGCTTGACTACATTTGCCTTAAATGTGCCCCTTTTCAGTTTGTTGAAAAGTCATCTTCCCTTATTAACACGCCCATGAAGCCCATGGGTAACGTTTTTTGTCATGTCTGGCTGAACCTTTTTTAATTTGCCAGCAGAAATTGTGATTCTGTAGTCTGAGCTGATAGTTTGTAATCTGTGTTTTTTCACAGGTGCACCAAAAAGGTGAAAATTCTAGCCCAGATTTCCATGCCAGAGCTTGCTGAAGAAGTCTATCAACACAGGGGGACAGAATGTATGCCTTAGTCCTTGGAACAAACTGGTGCCTTGTAGTTAAAGACAGATGAATATTTATTTGGAAGGGTTATTTGTTGTATCCTCTGTCAGTCTCTGCCTCTCATTACCCCCTTGCAGTGCTAAAGACTCAGATACCCAAAACATGGCATGGCATTTTTTGCCACCTTGTACACCCAATCTGTGGAAGCAGAGGAAAGCTGGTGGCAAGAGCTGAGGTAAGAAGTGTGTGTAGCCCCCTGAGATGGGAGGTAAGAAGAGGGCATGAGTGAATGATGCAGATCTTCCCTGAGTTTGGGATGGGCCTACAGATTACAATCTTGCAGTACTTGCCAGCTTCATATTCCCTTGCCTTTCACTTCTCTCTCATTCCTCTTTTTTTTTTTTTTTTTTTTTTTTTTTTTTAATTATTTTTATTCTTTTGACAATGTGCAATACTGGGGGCTTATAATCACACTTTGCTATAGCAACTGTGCCTGTGTTTTAGCAGACTGGAGCTGCGTCTGCTGAGAGACATGGGCTAAGATGGACATAGAGAGACAGGTCCAGCTGTAGGTGAGGCTGATTTTATTTCCATGCAACCTACCACAAGCCTTAAAAAGACATTTAGTAGAGCTTTCTCGTGTAGCTGCCTTTTTTATTCTTTTCTTTTAAAGTTCAGGCTTTTATAGTAGAGAAAATAAAGATGACAAGTGATCTGAAAACATTCTGGGGATCAGAAAATTTGTAAAGGTGCTTCCTGACAGCCATTATGTTTTGACTGTGGCATTTCTCTATGGTTTTTACAGTTACTATTACAGCCCTTTGGTTGTCATATGTGATTTTTACAGCACAGATCATGGACCTGTTAGAAAAGGATCACTGAACATACTGAAGATTGATAATCTGCAGAAAATGCTATACTTAAAAATATATAGGCTTGAAGCAGGAGTACCTAGTAGACTCACACATGTTTTCAGACCATATTTTTCTCCTTGATTAGCTCACAGATTTCAGATTCTGGAGAGGAAGGGTTAAACCTCCTGACAGCTGCAAAAATTTTCACAAAATCAAGTGGTGTGTGTATCGTTAAAAAAAATATCCAGAAAATTAGTCCAGACTCTTCACAGTAGTGACTGAAAGACAGAAGGTAATAATTCCTTAGTGAGATAATGTTTGTCACTAGTGGGTATCAATGTGGAGTCTTTTTTTTTCCAAATTTAATTTTCAGTTTTAAATATAGGGATCAAAACTGAAGATTAAAACAGGAACAAAAAAGGGCTTCTTACTTATTACATATTAATGTTCATGTGGACCCTACTTGAAAAACAGAAGACTTCAAGTGCGCTGAAGGATAAAACAACAATAGATAATGCATTCAGAAATATACAATAGCATTACTTAGGCTAAATAATTACAAATACATTGACATATTTGACTACTTTCATACAATTTACTGACTCCACACAGTAAAACCAAGTGCATACAATTGCCAAAGCAGTGATGTAAACATATCTACATGCAGTTCTTCTTTGACACCACTAATGTCTTTCTTAATCATATGAGTGGAGCCACACTTTTTCAGATGTTGCTGGAAGACAGTGAATCTGTAAGCAAAGGGTACATACAGCTTCTGAAACTTGGCTTCACAGAAGGCAGACATCTGCTTTGCTTATGTATTATAACCTGAATAATAATGTGGAGAGTAAGTGCAAAAACCATGTAACAACACAGTCAAAGCTTACCTGTAATTAATGTGCTTTTTTGTGAACAAGATTGAATGGTCTTCTTGTCATGGTCATCACTCCAGTGTGGCAACTAAAAAGAGCATGTACAGAGCAGCAGCTTTGTATCCTGGGATATTAACATTGCAGGAGATTAATATTCTGACTTCTGAGTGTTTATTGCATAAGGAGTAAAGAATATATAGAGTCCATAAAGAACAAAAATGCCTACACATTTCCATGTATGTATTATGTTACCAAAAGCTGTGACTTTTTCCAATTATCATTTATGGCATTTTGTCCTACTACATGCTATACCTTACACATCTGAGGCTGTCTTGCTTGCAGTGTCAAAGATTTGTCTTGTCAGTCTGTTTTTACAAGCAAATTTATGTCCTAAAAATCTTTATAGCTGCTTGCAGACACACCTGCCCAATCAATACCTTGCCATACACACCGTAAGGCAGTTGTGGGAAGTGTCAGGGTCTGCACAGCACTGTGATCCATGTGGGTCCCTGTGATCCTTCCAGACAGACAGCAGAGACTGTCACCAATGTAGGAAAACAGATATAAAACCTTCAAGCCATGATCAGCACTTTGGGGAGAAAGGCAGCCGTGTGTTTTATGTGGTACCATTTCTCTGATAAGACTATCAGAGGTTCAGAGGACATACTTGGCCTTCAAAATCATTGTTACAGTCAGACTTGTGACCTTCTAGCTTGATAAGAGAAAGTTTCACATTTTATTTACAAAACTGTTTTAAATATTTTTTACATTCTTTTGATAAAATTGTGTATGGTTTTTGTGCTTGAGCACCTTGCTCAGTTAAGCGTCCGAAAGAACAAAATTACTTTTAAACATAACCATTAAGTGCTCCCCTGAATTAGAACATTATTGACTGAATTTCATGCCTATAATAAAGCTAATAAAGCAGGTTACTGGAGCAGAATTTGAGATTTTCATTCAGATTTATAATAAGACAGAAGGAAATTGGCTAATGTATATTGACTATGAAAGGTTACTGTGACAAAAGACAAAGGCTGACAGTTCAATCAGAAAGACAGTGCTGAGGAACTTTTCCTCACACTGAAGATGAATTCATAGAACCATACAATCATAGAATAATTTGGGTTGGAAGGGACCTCTAAAGGTCTTCTAGACCAACCCCCCTGAAGTAAGCAGGGATTTCAACTAAATCCAGTTTTCTCAGAGGCTCGTGAAGCCTCACCTTGAATATCTCCAAGAATGAGGCCTCAACTACCTCCCTGGGCAACACGTTCCATTTTTCCACATCCCTCATGGTAAAGACTTTTTCCTAACATCCAATATAAATCTACTTTTCTCTAATTTAAAACCTTTCTCTAATTTAAAACCTTTGCCCCTTGTCCTATCACTTGTCCTATCACTAGTGATACTGGCCCTTGCAAACAATCCTCCAACCTTCAGATGCTGGAAGGTTGCTATTAGGTCTTCTCAGAGCCTTCTTTTCTCCAGGCTGAACAACCCGAGCTCCCTCAGCCTTTCTCTGTAGAAGAGGTGTTCCAGACCCCTGGTCATTTTCGTGGACCTCTTCTGGGCTCACTCCCACTTGGTGAGCAGGATATTGTGGGGGACTGTGTCAAAGGCCCTGCAGAAGTCCAGATCACTAGGTCTCCTTGTCCACTGATGTAGTTACCCTATCATAGGAAGCCACTAGGTTCCTCAAGCAGGATTTGCCCTTAGTGAAGCCATGCTGGCTGTCTTTGATCACCTTCCTGTGAGGTTGCCACTGAAGACCGAGGAAAAAATGTAGAGAACTTCAGCTTTCTCATCTAGGTCTCCAGACATTCTCTTCAGGGGTGTGGGAGGATACATTTTCTTTAACCTTATTTTTCATTGATGTACCTGTAGAATCCCTTCTTGTTATTCTACACATCCCTTGCCAAGTTCAGCTCCAACTGAACTCTGACTTCATCCCTACACAATCAGACAGCACCTCTATACTCTTTCAAAGATACCTGTCTCTGCTTGAACTGTCTGTGCAGTTTCTAATTACATTTTAGTTTGACCAGCAGGTCACAGCTCAGCTACACTGGTTTCTTCCCTTCTTTACTAGCTTTCTTACACCTGGGGATCAAGAGCTCTTGCATTTGATGGATAGAAGATCTGCCAGCTCTTTTCTGCTCCCTTGTCCCTGAGGACTGTTTCCCAGGGTGTCCTATTGAGTAAATCCTTGAAGTGCTGGAATTTTTCCACTCTGATATTCAGGGTCCCCACTGTGCTTCTTGACTGACTCCTGACCCTTAGCACTTTGAATTCCACCAGTGCATGGTCACTGAAGCCCAGGTTGCCTCCAGTCTTGAGATCCCTAATTAGCTCACCTCCACTGGGGACAGATATGTCCAGTATTGCATCCCCTTGGGTAGGGCTGTCTATTTCTTGTCAGAGAAATTATCAATGAGGCACTTCAGGAGCCTCCTCTATTGCCTACAGCTTGCTGTGTTACTTTTCCAGCAAATGCTGGGGTGGTTAAGGTCTCTCAGCACGACAAAAACCTGTGAAAATGATGCCCCCTGTAGCTGGAGTAGGAATGCTTCATCAATAGGTTCCTTTTTACTGGGAGGCCTGTAGAAGACTGGACAAAAGGTTCCCCTTGTTGCCTTGATCTCTAATTCCTACCCATAAGCTTTTAACTTGCTCATGACTATTTTTTAGGGACATCTCTTTGCATTCAGTGCATTTCTTAACATAATTCGTGATACAGTGAATTGCTCAGTCCTAGGCAGGATAATTTATCCCAATTCTTATGCAGAAACTTACAGTTTATATTGCATTTAAACGTTCTGTTGATACTAGATACATCCTACTAGATGCCAGGAATTGCATAAATTTTCTATTGGTTATTCTTTATAAATTAAGTCGCTGTACAGAGAGTAAATCCTACAGAATAACTTTACCAGAAAGTAACAAGGATGTTGCAGTAGAAGTAGCAGAAATAGTACAACTCAGAAACAAATACTGTTCTTGCAGAAATGCTTTTTCTGAGAAATGAAAATGCTTTAGACTGAAATCCAGAATGGAAAAAAAAAATCAATAGCATTAATTGGGAAAAATCATTCTGTGTATTAACAGGGGAGGAATGACTCAGAGTTCAGGATTTGACAGTATAAACTCAATATTCTTAACTTCGGAATTCTAAAATGAAAATCCTAGATTTATGACCTCAGTCCTGCAACCGCTATAGCAAATATTATCAAAAGACAATATGATAAACTATGATAGTTTAGTATCTGTTTTCATCTACTCTTCAGTTTAAGTGTATTTTGGTCTAGCAAATCTTACCATTCCAAAATGAAAAAAGTACCTTGGGACTGTAGATATAATCTGTTTTATATTGCTTCTAGGCAGGACACCATCAGCAATTGCTCCCAAAGTACATTTCAAATTTTGTTCCAGTCTGTGACTGGTCAATGTGTCTGATACAGCTACTAATGGCCAACTCACACCTGAGAGAGGTGCTTATCATGCTGTCAGACCCAAATGCAATTTCACCCACTGTACCCCAGGTCCAAGCAAGATCTTAATAAATAATTAATTCTGTGGAGAACTCTAAAACCACCAGGCTGTGAGATCTGGGCAATTTCTATTAGTTCCACAAAGCTCCAGTTTGCTTTTGACAGTAACCCTTTAGGATTTCAGTGATGAGGGAAATACTTGGCACAACTAGATGCATCCTGCAGACTTCAGACTTCAGACCAACTCCCACATGGGTGTAATAGGAGGGAATGTTTCTAAGTTCCCACACTGGCATTTTGGACAGAGAGATAAGAAATATTTTCAAACACTGTGCTTCCAGCAAAATGGAAAATTCTGTCTCATCTGGTTA
Organism: Heliangelus exortis; assembly: GCF_036169615.1. Taxonomy (NCBI): domain Eukaryota; kingdom Metazoa; phylum Chordata; class Aves; order Apodiformes; family Trochilidae; genus Heliangelus; species Heliangelus exortis. The sequence goes on along the minus strand of NC_092423.1, from coordinate 101,228,230 downwards.
ATGTGTCAGTACATCTGGGTAACTCTGACCAGGATGGTGATGACTCCTGTGGTTGTTTCTTATTTTATTTTTTTTTCCTGAATAGAAACAGAAACAGGTCCATTCTAGCTAATCTGGATTAATTCCACCTTGTAAGAATGACAATAAAATAGCCTTTGTTATGAAATGAAAATGAATTAATAAAATGAAGAAAACATATCTGAATTAACTTAACTAGCTATTTAAGCAAAGAGTGTGAGATATTTGAAGTGTTTCTGTTCCTTAGATGTCACAAATGCTACTGTTTATTGTTTTCAAAATGTCTTTCTATGAATATATTGCAACTGTATTTAAGAATAATGACTCCATAAGATTTGTCACCCGTGAACTATGTGCACTGCTGGTAAACACAAACACAAGGTTTTTAAGAATCACACTCGCTTCAGAGTTTAGCAAATGGCCACAGAAATCCCTCATCTTTCCAGTCCTTGTTTGCCTTTTCCTTTCCTTTTCTTAAGTTCACCTCAATTTATTAACCTCTTGCAAACTGTCCCCTTACAAGGTCCTGCAGAGACCTCTCAGCCTAGGGATGGCTCTACGGATATCTACAAATACCTTCAAGTGCCTTCAGCTGCCAGGCTGGAACCTGTGAAGAGGTAAATCTGACTCAGTTACTTTCTGGCCAGAATTTTTTGTGTCTTGCACTATAGGTGATGTAGTAACCATCCTAATTCCTCTGGTTTCTACTATTAAGCAAATTTTAAAAACTACATTAAACATTTTTGCAAATACGTGTTATGTATTGTAGCTGTTTTCTGCATGTGTTTATTCACTTGGAAAGAAAGAATATTGGGGGAAAAAATCCCTTTTCAAGTTGTTGAAAAAAGTAAAATTACAATACATACACAGGTAGAAGAGAAAACACATTAATATTGTGGTTTGATTAGTAAACTATTTGCAGGAAGAAATACTGTATTGGAGAAAAAGCCATACCATGTAGCAGATACTTCCTTGGTAAAAAAATTCCCATATTTTTAATGAAAATATTTTTCAAAATGGAAACATCATTATATTACCTTTGCAAACTATTTGAGCTAAGCGAAAGACTTTTCGAAGACTTTCCAAACATTTCTTTTTAACTTCAGCAAAGACCTTTACCTTTGATTTGATCCACTTTCTATGGATTATTAAAGAATGAGAAATATTTCCACTGAGATCAGTTATTAAATAATAGGCCATTAGCTTGTTTTCTTTCTGGAGGGGATGATGCCAAATAATTTACTTTTACTATAGGTCAGATATCACCAGTACTGAGAGCCTTGGATGTAGTTTTTAAATGCTTTGGTGGATCTGTAACTGCACTTCCCACTGCCGAGGACTTCTGATTTTCCCAGCTCATCAAAATGTATTTATTCAGTTCATCTTACCCATCCAGCTCCAGTTCAGGCCTCTTTTCAGGAGGAGAACTTCACTGAACAGTCAGAAGACACAGGAACAAAGAGAAGGGGTTTGTCTGTTTGTTTATAATTTTCCTTTGTGATGTCCCCCAGGAGTGAAAAAAAGAATAGTTCACAGCCTGGTAAGATCAGAACAGCAAAAGTATTTGCAGCATGGCACACAATAAAGCACTGCTTACTTGGGAATACTCTATTCCCAGCCAGCACCATCCTGTGAGACCCAGATCAGCTCCAGACCCTGCCACAGATTTGCTTTGGGAGCTAAGATTCCCCTCATCTCCGGAGACTTTTCTTCTCTGGAGACCCCTAAGAGACTGATGCAAAACAGATCTGAGCCTCTACAGGATATCTGGTTATTTTTCCTTTTTTTTTTTTTTTTTTTTTTTTTTTTCTCTATGGAAGGGTAGATTTTTAATTATTACTTTAAATTTTTTTTGTTCGTTTTCATTCCCAGTGACAACATTCATATCCCAGTCAATTTGTGGTTATTTTACAAGCATATTTTCTTTAATCATGGCATGGAGCAGACCACTAATTCTCTCCTTCTGGATGGCTGTGGTGAGACCACACATACTCTGTGCTGAGGACAAGCAGACTGGAAAGAGATGAGAAGACAGATCAAGAACAAAATACCATTAGCATTCGAATGCTGTTCCCATCTGGACAGTTCTTCTATGGTTCTTCATGAAGCTGGAAAACTTTAGGATCTTTGGGCTCCATGGCCTGGATCTCAGTCCTTTTTTTCCACTGATTTATTGTTTCAAAAGTGATGACAAATAGCTACCAACGAGACCTTGGAGGTAGTCCAAAGCAACCAGTAGCCCATGCTATCTGTTTTGGTTGAGAGACACAAAAATGAGAAAAGAAGGTTTTGAGCTGCTATGCTAGAGAGAACAAATGGCCCCTGTGGAATACCTAATGCAGGAAGTTTGAAAGTGCAGTATACCAGTTTTATGGAGGGATGACACTGATGGGAAATCAAGTCTCTGTATTAAAGTGCTCATCATTGATTAGACAGTTCCAAAAACACAACTAGAATCTATCCTGAGCACATAGTGGGTGCTTGTCCAAATTATGCTTTCCCTATTTCAAGCAAATTGGCAAGATGGAAAAGTTTGGCACAACTACACAAACTGTACTGGCCTTCATCTTAAAGGGAATTGCAGTTTGAATTGCAGTCTCACCTACAGATGATACTGAGAAGAAACTTGTGTTTCTGTATTTGAAACTACAAAGCATTTGATTTGATTTTGACAGCAGTGTTATTTTCTAGAGCAACAGATTGTGATGAGTACTCCTGCCTTGATATAAAAAGATCTCTTTTGTCTTACTGTCTGAGATGGCATCATCAGGGAGACATCTTTCAGTAGCATCTTTCTCACCTGAACAACTGGAAAGAAAAGCATAGTTTGGAGACCTGGTTGTTTAGCATCTGTGTAGTTCCTGGGGTAGATGTTTATGCTTCTACTGCTGCAAGAGACACTGGAGTATTACTTTGAAATTCTTGTTGACTGCCCATTTCTGCAGCATGCCTAGAGACATTTATGAATGTTACAAGCACTCAGAGAGGTCGTGGCTTGCAATGTATGTTTCCTATAGCAGCCCACCAGTGGCCCTATGGAGATGTGTGCCTTGTTTGCATATTCTTTCACAGAATGCTTTTCTAAAAAACACAGAATCATCGAGGTTGGAAAGGACCTCTGAGATCATCAAGTCCAACCCTTAATCCACTGCCACTGTGGTTACCAGACCACTGGGTTGCAGTGCACTTTGGGTTGCAGCTCTTAATTTGGGCACCTTCCTCTGCTAGCACCCATGTCAAGTGTCTGTGCCTTTCCTGAAATAGCCTTGGCTGCTCCTACCCCTGCCTCTCCTATTGGACAATACTATATTTAGCATCAGAGATGCCTGGGGCTGAGGTCCACCCGTGGCATGGCTGGAACCATTCACCCACTGGCCACGAGCATGTTCAGGAGTTGTTTAGGAGCTCAGCCAGCCCTAGCCACAATACTTGCTTTGACAGGAGATGCCTGCAGCTCAAAGCCATATTACAGCCCTTGCATGTAAACTACTTAACCTCTCAATTTTTTTGTACATTAAGTGTGTACTTTGTGATTACTATTTTTGTTTGCACATCAAGCACACACACTCTAGGTCATTACCAGCTCCCTGAGCTATGTTTGTGCCATGTGTCTTTACCATATAGTCCTGACCTTCCTATCCCCCTACCCAAAACACTTCAGGTGGCATTTCCAGTTTTGATGGGCCTCAGGCCTTCTGCTTTTTAGTCTGTTCTCTAGCTGCCCCTGTCTCATGCTCTCAAGCTTTCCTTTGCTTCAGTTGCATAATAGTAACATAGCCTCTTGTTCCTCAGACCTTAATATCTTTTTCTCTACCCTATGGGCAACAACTGTCATCAAGGGTAAAAATATGTAGCAAGTCTTTCTTTACTACAGCCCTCCATGTCAGATTGCCTTCTGGGAGATTATTCAATGCAATTTTCAATTTATATGCCGGTAACTGATAGGATGTGTTTTATTATTACCAATGAGCAAGACTAAGTTTTGAAGTACAATTTCTAATTTGAAGCTACCAATAGATTCAAATGTTTCAAGCAAAGCTTCTTGGCTTCAGCTGAAAAAAATAGCTTAGGGTGGCTAGTAAAAAACCAAGAGTTTATTTGCTAGCTTTTAACAGGCCGTTTACTCAAGGTGGATTATGGCCTCTGGCACAGCACATGTGATGGTCATCAAAAAGTGCTTTTACTGACGAAGAGGTAGATACCATCTAGTATTTTTCTGGGGAGTATTTATCATTATGTGTTGAATTCTTTTTCTACTCAACAACTTTGTTACCAGCTCCTCAACAAATTGGAATGAAACTGTCTGAAATGCTGTGGCACATCCAGATAAATGCAATTGTGAACATCTTACTGCCTCCAAATGAATATAAAAATTAATATTGAAATAAGTATTATATTGAATTAAATAAGTATTACTGCCTGCAAAGTATTTCTTGTGCTCTGCATTTCAGCACTGAATTTTATCTGTTTCCTTCCAAACTGTTCCTTTTCAAGATGTGTTCCAGGCTGTCAAACTGGCAATGCTGAATTACCCTGTAGCCCAGGAATTTTGGTGAGGAGTCTGGCGGTTTTGGCAACTGGGGAGACAGGTGGTGCATTTGGCACACAGTGAAAAATGTGGGAGGTGGTTTGGTAATGTAATAAGAGCACATTAGCTGGATGTTTCTGCTAGAGTATTCTGTAGCAAAATATTTAATGATGCTGACATTTAAATTGTCATAATTAGATTTCTTAGTTAGCACCACATTGAGAAGAATGGGAACAGTTTATATATTACTCAGAGCTATTATTTCAGACTGTCTGCAAACTCTGATTGGCAAGAATGACCCGGTTCATATTCTATTTATATATGAGCTTCATTCTGGCTTTAATGAAAGCTCAGCTTCTGGATCACAGTTCTCTGCCATTATGTGGCTCTGTGAGGATGGGAATCACAAAAGGCTTGCTTTCAGCCAGGCTCAAAGCTCCTCTAGTGAGACATAATCATAGACTCATACAATAGTTTGAGTTGGATGGAACTTTAAAGATCATCTAGTTCCGACCCCCCCTGCATGGATGGGGACACCTCTCACTAGACCATATTGATAAAAGCCCCATAAAACGTGGTGTTGGACAGTTCCAGGGATGGGGCAGCCATAACTTCCCTGGGCAACTCTCACCTCCCTAATAGTAAAGAATTTCTTCCTAAAGTCTAATTTAAATCTATTGTCTTCCAGTTTAAAGACAGTAACCCCCATCCTCTCACTACATACCCCTGTAAAAGTCCCTTTCAAGCTTTCCTGCAGGCCACTTCAGGTACTGGAAGGCCACTATAAGGTCTCCCCAGAGCCTTCTCTTCTCCAGGCTGAACGACCCCAACCCTCTCAGTTTGTCTTCACAGCAGAGATCAGCCCTCTGGTCATCTTCATGGCCCTCCCCTGGACAGGCTCTGACAGGGATCCCCACAGCTCATTATCTCTGTAAATATTGGTTTGCAAATACAGCCATGGTGCCTTCCATAGGTTTTGAGGGAAGGAAGATTGCCTAAATCTGTTAGAAGACACATTGGGCTTTTGAGTAGAAAACATTTTATTTGCAAAAAGATTTCAGGTGAAGCAAAGAAGGCTCTTGTCTTGGTTGCCTCTCCAAGGCATTTGTCCCCTTGATGTAGAAGGTTTGCTACACCAGGCAGAGTGGGGAGTAGGACCCACCATGACACAGTTTGATGGTCCCCAACTGATGGTCAGTTTTGCTCCCTTTTTCAATAACTGTGGGGAAGTATTTCGTGTGAAAAAACATCTTTCAGTTGACTTACCCACCCCACCTCACCCCTGCCTCCCCTTCAAAGTGTTTTTGCAGCAGAACTGCTTCAGTGGGTGGGATGAGGAAAGCATCTTCTGTCCTGCCCACTTTAAGAAATATTACAAACATTCTCTTACATTTCTTCTTTGGGCAGGGGACTGGTCTCACCATTAACCATACCTCTGGCTCACATGAGAAAAAAATTGTTTCAGCTTACATCCTTCTCAGAGCTCTGGAGAAGGCAGCTTGTCTTCTGAAGTGCTGCCTGTGACCAACTTACTCCTCAGTCAGCTGTGGCTGGGGACAAGTGCAAGCCCTGGAAGGAGGGAGCCCATCACCCTGGTGTGGGGGCTCCCACCACCTGAAGGGGCAGGAGCCCCTGCTGGGGATTGAAGGTGGGAAAGAGACTGAAAGGAGATGTGTCTGAGGAGGGGGCATTGCTGAGGAAGGACCCACTTGTGGGAAAAGAAGTCTGGAGTAGGACTGGAAAGGCAGAAGCACGTAAGGGATAAAGAGTGGGATGTGTGGTGGAGATGGATGGAGATAAAAGACCAAGTAATATCTGTTAGAGCAAAAGCAAGTGAAAAGAGAGATCATGGAGACAGAGGGTCTGTACTGTGGTTGTCTGCTCTCCAAGAAACCAGGCTGATCCCAGAAGCATCTCCACCCTTCTGCTTTCAGTCGATGTCTAAGGAATCCAATAACAATGTGTGAATCTCAACTTCCCTTATTTCAGAACTGCTGGTTTACAGTTCAGCACAAGCCCCCACTGCTCTGGTAGCAAAAGTGATCAGGAAACAAAGATTTATGCTGTATTTCTGGGGATAAACAATATTAAACAGTACTAAAGTTCAAATGATGCATTCTTGTTTTTTGAAGAAAACATTAAGCCCTCCAGAACAACTCCAAATGAGTTTCTTAATTAAAAAAAAAAAAAAAAAAAGAGAAAAAAAAAAAAAAAAAGAAAAAATGTAAATAAATGAACAAAGCACTCAGAGTACTCACTATAATACAGTCTTTAATTAAAGGATCCTATAATTTTTCATCCACAAGACCTTTTCCTGATTCCACACACCGGGCAATGAGTCTTCACAATTTTTGCAGCTCTTGTAAAACATATTTCTGTAGCAGGAATTTTATTTTGCTCCACAGTAATTAAATGTATTTATTGAGCTGTAGTAGGTTAACAGGGAACTATCTGAGGAGGAGCAGAAGGAAGAAATTATTTGATGAGTGACTAGTCATTCATAAAATTCTTTGTGGCAGTTCCTTCAGGGATTTCTGAATTTGCAAACTGCTTCATCTCTGTTTTATTTTTTTATTGTGCAAATCGGGCATTATTTATTTTATCTGGCCCATATGTATAGTAAAGCGTGAACTTAAATAGCAGCCTTGGAGGAAGCACTAGGATGGTCTTTTGACCTGTGTTACTGTCTACTTTCATGAAACTTTCAGGACCTGAATAACACATAATTTTACACCTGCTGTAAAATATGGCCAGTGGCGATGGCCAAATGGCAACTACATGAGCTGAGAGACTCCCCCAGAGTACACTCACACTTACCACATTTAGCCCTTCAGTCACCTGAGTATGAGCACCCAAGCCCTGTTTCTGTGGGTCAAACAAATTCACTCCATGTGTGGAAGCTTGCAGAAAGATTTTTTTCCAGTGTCTACAGCATGAGGTTTTCTCAGACGGGTTTGAATCCTGCTTTCATGAAGCCTTACACTGGGAATTCCTGGCTGAATGGGAAGCACTGGAGCTGCCAAGCCAGGTGTGTAAGGGAGGGAGGCACCAAAATGCAGCTTGCAAATCCCTGCTGAGTGAGCACTGTCAGCTGGACAGACTTTAAACCCAAATGCACTGTTTCACCAGGAAGGATACTTCTGACCATACACACCCATTTGAGCTTGAAGTATTTGCAAACAATCAGTTTGTTCAAAGTGTGGAACCTTATCATCAGGCAGTTAATTCAGCTTTCCTCCCCTGGGAGGATAATTTCTATTTATTTACCTGTTATCAGCAACAGTAGTTGTTTGAAAAGAAAGAAACAGAACATGATTGATTACTTCTTTCTTCAGCTTTTCGAAGATCCAAGGTTACTTTTGTCACTCATCATGTCACATTCACACAAGTGTGACTTCCTTCAAGGTACCAGTGTGGCTATCAGGGTAACAGAGTGGATTATACAGTGACAGGATAGGCATTAGTAGCTGTTTTTCTCCCATCTTGGCTATAACATGCATATAAGATTTCTAAGACTACCGTATGCTGTGCAGCTTTTTCTCCCACACTTTATTTAGACAGAAAAACCTGTTGGTTTCTGTATAAATTTCAGTGTCTAGAAATAAACTGCTATCTTCTGAACTGAAACTGGAGTTCATATATATCTCTTTGCTAGCAGAAAAGCATGTAAGTAGAGCCTTTATTTATTTATTTACTTTCTTGTCTCTATCTGTATGGGTAAACAGGGAATTTTCTCTTCCATTTTGCTGAAGAGTCTCTTGCCAGGGCTTAGGTCCTTTCTTCTCCCGTGGGCTTTAACTTCATGGAGATGCAGTTGGTCAAAATAGAGCCAGCAGAGCCCCAGCCATGTCCTTGCTTATTTGCTTGCTATTAAAATCTGTCACTGGTTCTACAATAGGCAATTTAATTCTTGCATTTGCAACAGGTGGTGTAGCAAATGCAATCCAGACAGGCGCTCACCCTGCACAGCAGCTGTGGCCCTGTCTCCCCTATGATACTCCATGAAAACCTCAATACACTTCCAAGGCATGCTTTTTTTTTTCCTAAAATCTGTCTGTGTGCTTGGATAGGGAGAGCATACACCTCCCTTGCCCTGCCCCAGCCTTACTTCTCCATCTGGCATCTTCACTCTCTACGATGAGTCTCTATGCCAAGGCTCCCTCCTCAAGATCTGGAAGCCTTCACATCAGTGTTGAAGATGAAGGTGGACTCCACTTCAGCAAAGTGGAGAGACTGCATTTTTTTCCCCCACCAAATCTTAAGAGGGGGGAGATGGGTTCTACAGACTGTTATTTTTGGCAGTCAGATGTAGAAGAGGTAACACCAGTCCCACTTCAATCCAAGTCTTCTCTCTTTTTCTTCTTCCTTTGCTGCTTGAGAAGCTCCCCTGCTCATTCAGCTGTCTTTTGGGCTAGGAAAATGGGGGAGATAAGATGGAAGAGGGGGAGGGGGAAGGAGGGGAAAGTTGGGGAGGATAATATAAGATAACATAATATAAGTGGTTCACTCATGTTCCCTCATTTTAGAAACACCAAGTGTATGTGCTGCCTCTTTCTGTCTAGCACCTGTAAGGATCTCATCTTGCTATTCCTGATCAGCAAGAGGCACTGTGGAAGAGCTCTTATGCTTCAACTCCCCTTTTCAACGTGTGAATGTACTGTGGGGGATCTCATGTGGAGAAAGATGACCTGTGGCCATAGTTCTTGCCTTGAGTGAAGAATTACTGCTCTGTGGGGAAGAAAGGTGGGTGCATTGTGCAACAGTCCCATTTGGAAAAAAAAATAAAGAGTATGAAGAAAGAGAAATGACTGTGAATTAACTTCACTGAAGCACTGTGAGGCCCCAGCTCAGTTTTCGGCTGAACTAATATTAAGATCACTGTTAAGTGATTTAATTTTAATCAAGTGAGAGGAGGGACTGGTTGGTCTGAGGGGAAGATGGAAGAAATGCATCCAAGGAGAAAAATCTGCTGCTGGACTGGATTCATCACACTCTGCGCTAATCTGTCCCTCCCTACCCTGCTGAACAAAGTGTCCTGTTTTCAGTCAGGACAGAACCAATTTTCTTTTCAGTAATTTTAGTTTTCAATGAAGTCTCTTCTAAGGAACTGCAGCTGATGAAATTAACAATAAGTTTTTCAGTGTCTGCTTCTAGGCCTGGTAATGCTCGATGTTTATATTTGTTGCTGGAGAATGATGGTGTGCAGAAAGGCCTGCACTTACACTTATTCCTATAGAACCCAAAGTCACTGCTTGGTTCTGCTAAATTTCTTGTGCGCTGGAAACAAAATGGAGGACAACAAGTCACACCTGCTTGGGTGTGAGCCCCTCCTGCTTGGGGTACAAGTGACTTAAATTTGACCAAAGGAAATATTCCCTTCCATATGCTCATACTCCACATAAAGCTGAGGGAATCACGAGAGTCTTTGTGACTCTCCTTGTCCATGGAGGGTGCCCTGGGACAAAGGACACCCATTCTTCTGCCTTGCATGCTGATCCATGGATTCCTGAATCTGTGTGTTCCTGAGTATGTGTGTGTCACTGAGTCAGGGAGCCCAGTCTGGGACTTTCCCAGGGCCTCCCCTGCAACCTTGATGGGATGTGAGTATTATTGGGGGTGAGTATAATAGTAGTTTTGTGTATATTTGTCTCTCAATATGCAAATATTTTTTTTTCTTTTTATTTTTCATCATTATTGATTCATTAAAGATATTTAGTTTCATTTCTCCCTTTTTCTCTTTCCTCTCCCTTTCTGGGAAGGGAGATAGGTTAATAGAGAGCATCGTTTAATTGCTGGCCCAGTTTTAAACCTTCTTGGCAGGGAGGGAGAGAGCATCTCTGTGCACAGCTGGCACTCAGCCAGGGTTGACCCACCACACCTTCCAACCAGACCATCAGCATTTCTGTGCTCCAAGCCCAGCGCTGCCCTAAAACCATGCCCTGGATTTTGGATAATCAGTGTGGAAGACTCCGGGCTGTCCCTTCAAGGTGAGATGCTGGGGCAAGCAGGCAGCCACGTGCACCCAGGCTGGCACCTTTGTCCCCTTCAGCCTGCAGCCTGGAGCCCCAAGGTGGAGCATGGAGGGAGCCACACGCTCCCTGGCAGGCAGCAAGGTGAACCTGCTTGGGTAGCTGGGCTCCACAGTGCTGTCCTCAGGATCACCAGGGCACCAGACAGCAAGCCTGTGGTGGGTTTTCAGGCTTACTCCATTTTTTCTAAATGAAATCATCACCTCCTTGCAGCACGAGCAATCCCTGAGCCCAGAGAATCCTCCATTTCAAAGGTACTCCAGGGTATTACTCTGGCATAATAAAGTAATTGGCGTAATGGGAAATGCTGAAGGAGATGATGCTGAAGAGACTGTCAAGAGCACAGAATAAGTACTCCAGAAAAAAAATGGAAAATAGTCCTTTAATGACTTCACACAATCAGAATTGTAAGCGTTTCTGTTTAAAGACATAAATGTATGCTTTCCAAAAGAAGCTTTCATTGTATTACTTTTAAAATAATTCTTTCCTTTAAACCTATAAATATATAGGAATATGTTCTACATCATGGAAGTAAAATAAGAGAATCTGTCCTGCTCTTTCTTGTCTTGATAGAAAATGCAAGAGGAAACATTAACCTATAAATGCTGTTTCAACATCATGATTTCTGAGAGATTTAAACTAAAGATGTAATATGTTGGTACCCTGAGCAATAGAAGACCAGGGATGCTGGTACACTAGTGATCCTTTTCTAAGGAGAAACTAGCTCAAGCTTTTCGTAACAATCTACATTTTTCCACGCTATTTATAGCAATGTTTCTACTTCTAAGTCACACATGCTGAGAAATGTGAATGAAACAAATCACTGGGTTTTTTGTTGTTTTCTGTAAACAGGAGTGACCTGGGACCTCTCATCCAAATGCTGTGATGCATGTTTCTGGATCTGGGAAATATCATGGTAATTTAAAATAGACAAAAAAATAAGGCCAAGTCTATAAAATAAAGAGGTCTCACACTTACACTCATGGATTCTCTCTTGTGTGTAGTGAGAGGACAAGTGGAAATGATTTTAAAGTTGAAGAGGGGAGATTTAGGTATGACATTAGGAAAAAATTAATTTCTTTAATTTGAGGGTGGTGAGACACTGGCACAGGTTGCCCAAGGAAACTGTGGGTGCCCCCTCCCTGGAAATTCAAGTCCAGGCTGGACAGACCCTTGAGCAACCTGATCCAGTGGGAGGTGTCCCTGCCCATGTGGGGCTGGGTGGAACCAGATGATGTTTAAGGTCCCTCCAACCCAAACCATTCTATGATTTTAAGCATCCATTTTGGGAAAGCAGCCCTAGTAGGACCTTCACTGCTATTGAGTGACAGCATAAGCCAGTATAAATCTAGAAACAATCAGGGCTTAAATCATAACACTTCTGTGTCTGTAAGCAGCAGCAATCCTCCACCTATATGTACTTTTGGACTTAATTGCTCTGGTATTTGGGTATATTGGGAATTTTAGCCTTTTGAAAGCTGCAACAATTTTCTGCTAATTTATGCCATGCTCCTATATTTTAATGGGGTCATTTACTGGGGGTTTTGGACCAAAATCCAGAGCATTCTCAGATTGGCATGGATTGTCAAGAACAATTGGAGATAAAAATAGAGTGGGTGATTCTTTCATACAGGGAAAACTGAAATCTGTAAATTCATTTTTAATTACAAAGTCCTTGATCTGGGAGATGTGTGATATATTCCAAATCTAATTAATGCTTAGCTTTTTTAATGCTTGATTTATTTGTTCTGGAACGGGTTTCTAATATCTCTGTGCTACTAAATGTAGCGGGCCTGATTCTCACAAACAATAGATTTCTGTGCCCTTCTGGCAGCTCAAGGAGCCCTGAAAGTGATCAAAACTGGCAAGAGAAAATTATGCGCCTTTTTCATGCTCCTTCTGTACTTTCAGAACAAGGCCTAAATCCATTATAAATGAGAACAGAAGTAGTTTTGCCTCTTAAAAGGGAATGGACTTATTCCTTGGACAGGAGCACTTATATGTTTTTAGAACAACTTTGTTTTTTGTGTTGGTTTAGCTACAGAAAGCTGGGCAGATAAACAGAATCTATAAAGAGAACCACTTGAAGACTGTGTTTAGCATTTTAGCTTAGTTAGCATCTCCCAGCAGCCAAAGTATCCTAAAACATTTTTAAGTATTCCAAGAGAGGAACTGTATCCTTGTTCTCTTATTTTTGTGCTAGTAGCAATGATCTGAAATATGGAGGTCACTGACTGCAAAAATTCACATGTTAGTGTGACTATTTGTGCTATGCTGGCTCAAGTGTGTATTCACAGCCTTGTAAATGAGGGTCACCCTGGACAGAAAATTAGACTCTTTTAACTACTTATAGGGCTCTCCAGATTCTCATTTAATTTACATGAAATAAAGTGAGCTTAAGTTCAGGCTTTGAGGTTAATGGTGTATGCCCTGGAGTATGTCCAGTCCACTTGCTATTGGTGTCATCACTGTTAGAACAACAGACTTTGAGGCTTGGTCTTACTAAGCATCTATTCATATATCTTGAAATTTCCTTGAAAAGGAGCTTGAATTCAGCTAGCAGATTTAAACTGGCATCTAATTTGATGTCAGCATACCACTTGTCTCAGCCTATCATCAAGACAGGGTACTGAGTACTACTGAACTGACTTTAATGATGTGCACAAGTTTGGCTCTTAATCAATTAACTTAGTTCCTAAGTATTGCTCTCAAATGGATTGAGTTTGCACGTTTTCAGGAATAAGTGGTCTGTTTTATGCCTTGCTTATTAACCAGCTCTGCTCCATTGTGGCCTGCTATAATAATCTGTAAGGGAAACAGAATAGGAGGATGAAAAAAATGGGGAAGAAAGAAAATGATGTGGGCTGTATGCTGTTCTCTGTTAGAACAGAGGACTGATGGACCATCCATAGCTGTTTAAATAGACAGTGTCAACAGAAAGATTGGCTTTGGTGCCTGTGCATCATTTACTGGTAGAAAGTACCTCTTTGCTATATCTTGCAATGCAATGCCACACAAAAAGTGAATTGAAGCCAAACTATGAAGTCTTGCTGCCTGCAACTAATATACAGGATGACAGTATTTCAAAAAATTAACAACTGCTACCTGAGCAAGGGGGGGGAACTGCAATATCAGAAAAGATATTTTCCCATCAGCAGTAGGGTACATGTCTCACAGTATTCAATACATTGGCTGTTGTAATCATATTCAATACACTATGTGCTTGTCCTATGTGTTTGATTTACTGTTATCTTTAATTAGCAGCTACTCTGTCTTTTTGAACATTAAATGAATTTGGTTTAAGAATTCTAATTGTAAAAGTCTCACAAATGAACAGAATGGAAAAAACACATCCATAATGATTTTTTTTTTTCTTTAGATTACAACAAGCTATTACAGGGAACAGAACAAATGTGTGCAGGAAAATGATTAAACAGCACAGAGTTCTCCACACTGTACCACATTCCTTTGCCTGCCTTACTTTGGATAGACACACTTCTGGCTCTTTTGAGACCAGATCTTTCCTTTTTACAGCCACAGTCAGTTCATTTCAATGCAGACACTTCCTGAGCTTCAGCCTCCCAGTCAGGGGAAGAATATGCACCCAGTCAGGGGAAGAATATGAGCACATTGACTCAGGCTTTGGATCATCATTTTCAGAGGCTAGAAGGACAGGAAGATTTTCTGCCACTTAATATAGCAATGAGTGTAATCTTCCAGAAGAAATTTCACTCTCCCACAGCCTTGTCTTGAATCTTCTATCAAAGGAAATGGGCTTATATCCTGCTAAAATATCTCAAGCAGCTTCTGACACTTCAAAGCATCAGCGTGCTCAGCACAACATGGACCAGCTAACACTTAAAAAGTGATTGTACACTGAGGATCACACTGCTTTCGAGACAGACAAAATTCTTCCAAAACAGATGTCAAAACTGACACAGCAACCGATCTCTCAGACAATTCTTCTGTGTACTCCCGACTGTTGCCTTCCTTAAGTCTGCGACAGGGCAATGATCTGCATACTTTCCATTCAATACATGTATCTGCAGCTCTTTCATGATACATTACAAAACTACCTCTGAAGCCAAAAGGACACGTGAATGTAATTTCTTTTTCCACAAAGCATTTGCTGTGTTCTTTGAAAGGTTAGCCCGCCTTACTAAATTGTACAAACATTATTTCACTTCTATTGACACTCTTTTCAGACCATGAAATGACTTGAGTTTTAATCTATTTTTTTTTTTTTTTATTACTGGAAGGAGCAGACTAATTTAATAAGTTCCACACACAGAGGTATTTCAAAAACATGTTTTCCAAAGCTCTTTCTTGAAGTTGCAAGGAGAGAAAGGAAAATGGTGAGTCACAAAGAAGAGGTTATTGTTAAGATAAATGCAGTTGTATTTACTGGGCTGATACTAGTTTGGTTTTTTTTCATCCCAAGGTACACCTGAAAACTGTGACACAACTTTCATGCAGGAAATGCTCCATGCTACTCTTCTTAGAAACAACAACAACAACAACAACAAAGTATTAAAAATATATTCTGAAAGGATTATTTCATCTCAGCACAAAATTTTTCTCCCACAGGTACTGCATTTACATTGCCCACTTCTCAAAGTATGAGAAAGCAGCAGGTGGAGTACCTGAGAGAATTGGCTGCTCATAGGAGCAGCAGCAAGAATTGTAGCTTGCAGTCTGGTGCTACATAAAAAGAAAGTGTAGGAAGCAATTTTTTTTGCTCTATAAATTCCAGAACCAATTTTCCATACTTTGCTTAGGAGGGAGCAAAGGGTTCCAACACACCTGAGCATCTCTGTGGGCTGAACGGCAGAAACTGATAGGAGATGGAATCCTTTTGAGCAGCATCCCCAGCTGAACGAGCCAGGAGGTGGAGCAGGGCTTGGGGCAGGAGCACAGAGGAGCATCCTGCATTCAGCAGCTGTGGGTCACATGAGATGGTTACCCAAGGGCTGGGGAACAGGATGTCCACCCAGCACAACCTCACAGTTGCTGTTCCTGTGCCAAACAAGAAGAGTGAGCTGGGACCCCCTCCCATGGGAGATGCTGAGTCTGTAGGGTACAAGTCTGGACCAAAATGTTCCAATTAAATAATCCAAACTCTGAGACAATAAATGTATTGCAGGAGCACGAGGCATCATGATCCTGCTGGCAGTAACTTGTCTCTACTGATGATTTCTCCCTGTATTTTCCTGCAGACAGCATGCCATTGAGTGCTGCTTCCAAATTCAGTAATGTATTGAAGGATGAAGTAGTACTGCTTTACTGTGCGGACATGGATTTCACTTCTCTGCAAGATCCTGGGATTCATAGTTCATGAAATTGCTTGCATAGCAAAATATTAAGGAACCCCTAAGGACCACATAGGCTATAGAGATTAGGAAAATAATGGTGCACAGCATTAGCTAGCTGTTGCCTGATACTTAAAAGGGAAAAAGATCAGCAGTTCAGACTGCTCAACTGTGAGCCTATAGAAAATTCAACTTCTAAAAATGTGTTGAAAAGTATTTTGAACATTAGGCTGGTCAGACTGACCAGAATAATAACTTCAATCTACATTAAACCCCCCTATAACTACAGCTAAGGAAACAAGGATTTTTTTCTTGACAGACTGTTCTGTCAATGCTGTAACTTGCAGCCCCTTTACTATTTTCTCCCACCCTTTCATCTTTGCATTTGGACACTACTAATTATCAAACTGACATCAACAAACAATCTTTAGGATAAGTAGAAAGGCTGTCCCAGGGTAGCTGTCTATCAAAGGTTCCTGCTATCGAGTCTGTGCCAAAGTGTTCAGCACTGGTGAGGTCACAGTTGGCATCCTGGCCTTCCCAGTACAATAAAAAACATGGACACGCTGAAGAGATTCCAGCAAATGGCTACAAAGATGATGGAGAGACTGGAGCACCTCTCCTGTGAGGAAAAACCTTTGAGATCTGGGACTGCTCAGCCTGGAGAAGAGAATGCTCAGGGGCATCTTGTCAATGTCTACAAATACCTGAAGGGAGGGTGCAAAGGAGATGGAGCCAGGCTCCTTTCAGTGGTGCCCCGTGACAGGACAAGAGGCAATGGACACGAACTGAAACACAGGAGGTTCACTCTGAATATTAGGAAGCACTTTTCTACTGTGAAGGTGGCTGAGCACTGGCACAGCTTGCTCAGGGAAACTGTGGAGTTTCCAGCCTTTGAGATACTCAAAAGCCACCTGGACATGGTGCTGGGCAGATGACTTTGGGTGACACTGCTTGAGCAGGGAGATTGAACTAGAAGACCTCAGGTTATACCCAAATTTTTTAGATAGGTCTTGCTTTTTGGTCCTCTGCAAATTTTTACATGCTGCTTAAATTTTATATTTAAATTCAGCCAGTGACTACTGAGGTACAAGCTGTAAGAACTATGCTCCTGATCAGCATTCAGTTTGGGTCTACAAATGAGGAAACTGGGGTATTTCAGTCAGAAATAGCTTTAATTACCTCTTTAAAAAAAAACAAAATAAAAAAAAGTGCCCATTTTCCACACCTAGTTACTCAGTTGATTTGTGGTGTTTCATTAACATCCATAGCTTCAAGTGACATGGCAGAAATACATTTTTCATAATGCTATATGTTATCTGAAATAAGCATTCTTGCTAATGTCTAGTCAAGCCAGAAACCACCATACACAAGATAGTCTTGATGGATGGTAGGAAACACCACACATCCTAGGGGAGCAATGTAGACCTATGTACAGTATGTTCATTGAATGGAACACTATGTTAAATATTAGGTAAACAGTATTTACTAACAACTCCTTTACTGACTTGTCATGTTTTTAGGGACAGACTCTTATAAAAGGAATTTCTATACCTTCAATTATCCCATAAATTTGATGCAAGATATTTCTGAAATTGTAAACGAGGCTAAAACTTTCCCACTCTGTCATATAAAACAAGTTAACAAGTTTTTTGTTTTTTAACTTGATAACTGAAAGCTTCTACTGTAACCTTTGACAGGTATTTTGTACACTGTTTCTTTCAGTAACTAATTAAAAATTCTGCTTCAATCTTGCTGCACATGTTTTCCGCTGTCATGTTGGTATTTTCCTTACCTGAAATTTCTTTCTTCCAAGAACAGACATTAGACCTCACAGTCATCTTTTCTTCCTTCTTTGTTTTAAACCTGTTGAGGATTGCTCATGGCTGAGTTTTCCTGACAGTATCTTCTTAGCACTTTCTGAAAGCCAGACCCGTGTGTGATGTGTCAAAACCCCAACGCACTTGGATGTTCTTGGCTCTCTCACCAAAATTTATTGCTCTGTAGAAGCAGCTTCCTAAACACTAGACAAAATTATATTTCTTCTCAAGTGGGACAGCACTGCAAATATAGGTAAAAATATACACAAATTTGAGAGCATAATGTACTCAAACATAAAAGCATAATGAGAGTTTTAACTCTTCAGCTGATGAGTACCAATAACATTTGGTTGTGAGCACATAACTCAGGAGATGTTGATCAGATGGCTGCAGTAATTCCTGTGATCTTTCTAATTAGGGTAAGAGTATTTGCAGTAAGCCAGTGTAGCTGGGAGACAACCATAAAATAGAGGACAGGTGAAGAGCAGCTAACAGGTCCAAGTCCATATCAAGGGGGGCATAGGTGGGGATGAGGAGATCTTATTTAAAATGGTGTACAGAAGTCCTTTTAAGTTTTGGATATCTGAGTATTTCAAAACACCACTTGTATTGGATTCTGTGAAATGATTCAAGGCAGACCTTTACTATACTAGAGCTGAAAATGTTATATTCTGTTGTTCATTAGGAAAAAATAATGGAATTGTACTAAGATATCAAATATATTTAATGTAGAGATTGATTTTTTTAAAGTAATAACTAGAATGTTTTGCTAAAGCTGAATTTTGAAACTGTTATTTTTTAAATTAAGGGAGAAATGCACATTTATAATCTCTGTAAAAATAACTTTTAAGATGTACCATCTCACTTTTCTACCAAGTCAAAAATTACAAGCTCTGTGAAGACTTTTAAAAGTAGCAAATATAACAATTTAGAGTTTTAATGGACTGTCACTTGGAAGGAAAATTGGCTAAATACAGGTAGCAATTGGGTTTCCCTGTAGCTATTCTGCTTTCTCCAATTTTTTCATTTCTCCATTCATTTTTCTCCATTTTTCATTTCATTTTTCCATTTCTCCATTTTTTTCTCTGTTACTCTAACTTTTTGCAGTGCGGTTAACATACATTAACAAAAATGTGAACATGGCTATAGGTATAATGTAACCTGGCAAGATTCGGGGCCATGCAAAGTCAATTTTATTACAAAGTCCTGTTAAGATAGACAGAAGTAATTTGGTCCCATCCTCCCCTGTTGTCTTCAGCCGGATCTGAACAGAAGCCATCCAATTTGCACAGGAAGTTACATTACCAATAAAGAGGAAAAAATGGCACAAACTGCAGTCAGGAATTTGACTTCCTTGCCTGTAGAGTGAATGACCATTTTTTCTCTACTTAAAATACACAATAGTAACATGAGAATCATTCCTCTTTTATTGTTGCAAGCATTGCATGAGAATTGGTGAAGGAAGTTTCTGTGTTTACCTTTTCTCTTTAGAAACCAAATGAGATGTGTGAAATTTAGCAAGAGAATGTTAAAGCTTCATTGTAAATTCAGTGTATTTTTAGAGATGTGCTATCTGCTTTAAATACTTTCTAATTTGGATCTGAGCAAACAAAATCTGCTAGCTGAGATAAATACCTATGTAGGATGGAGAAGATTTTGGCTGGGATATATGCAGTCATCCATATTAAAAACCTTTAATAAAGTACTGCAAATCTTCGTGGTGCTTTCTCAACACATAATGAATTATCATCTTTAGGACCCATTTTCACTTAGGTTTCACAAATCAGAATAAAAGTATTCCTCCCTTGGAAAGCTATGAATTTGGACCCAGATTCTCCCTAGTGTGACCATCTTCCCCCACAAAACACGACGTGGGGTGGAAGTCCCCAGAAAAGGCTGAGGCAGGCTGCTCAGTGCAGCATTCAGACAGTGCCAGCCTGGGCATCTCTGTACCTTCAGCAAACACTGCCCCCAAAAACCTAGAAAGTGGTTGAAGTCCCTTGTCTTGGGTTCCCAGAGGTGTTGTATTGCCTATAGGGTATCCTCCTCAGTTGGCTCTCCATCAGAGCACAGGATTCCTGCAGGTGCCACACCATGTCTTGCACAGGTGACTTGGGTGCCATCAGGCACTCAAAAAACCTCTGGCCACTTGTGAATAGGCAACTGAATTTCATCCCAAGCCCCCATTGTATTCATAGGAACAAGTATCTAAATGCCTTCAAATATCTAGGCCTCAGTGGCCAAAATTGGATGGTGGCACCAAGATCATTTTGCAACACCATACTGTGAATGGTAAGAGTATTCTGGCAGCTTTTTAAAAAATACATTGTAATATAAGTCTCACCACATTTGCAGATTCTGAAGATGGCTTTGTTAAACTCTGAAGCTCCATTTTTGCCTTCACTGTAACCGTTTTAGCTCATGTTGTACAGTTGGCTACAGAAAAAAATGTAAAGATTAATTAGAACACATTAAATGCTATAATCTAACAGTGCTTCCTTTCTCTTGGGCTAGGCAAGTGCTAAGCATTTTGGGGAGTCCTACCAGGCCACTGCAGGAGGACAGCTTCTTAAAGACTTTCAGACTTGTGTTAGTGATAGAGAAGAGAAAAAGAGCCAGCAATACATGCCTCCATCCCTTCAGCCAATTCAAATGTCTTTGCAAAGGGGTGAGCAATGATGTTCCCTTTCCCTTCTGGAGCCAAAAGTGCCTGCCCTCCATGGCCAGTACCCTGCTTTCTAAACCACAGCCCCAGTTGGGGTATGGATCCCCAGGTCCTGGTCTCTAATCTCAAGGTCATTTCCCCTCTTCTCTTCTGTGATTGCCTAGGGGAAAACAACCTTCCACAAGCAGAACTTGCCTGATCTCAGCTGTGTACCACAGCTGAGAAAAGTGGAGTCAGCTTCCTTAAGACCTCCCCTTCTGGTTCAATGAATCTCACCCTGATGCAAGTCACCTCATGTGCCTCCCTCAGGCTCCCATCCTCTAAAGAGGTCAGAGTCCAGCCTTTGCTCCAATAATAATTCTTGCTTTAGAGCTGGCTGGAAGCAGCTCTTTGCTCAGTGATTGGCTTTAAATCACCTCCCTCAGTCCTTAGATTTCATTGTGGTCAGCATATGTCAAAAATGAAGAGTTGCAGTATCCCAGTTATAAACACCCAAAGCTTTTATTAGCTATGATCCTAAGAGCCTAATTCCATGGTTTAATCATTAGATAGATCTTCTAGCTAGAGATCAAACTTCAAAGTCAGTCTTAGGTCAAGTTAATATTGTTTGTTTAATAAATGTTCCCCCATACCACACCATGTCCTGTCAAAAGGTTAGTGATCACCCACCACACCATGTGTCTTTTGCACCTCTGGAGTCAATTGGCTTCTGATAAAATCATAGTCAAGAAATGTTTTTCCCATCAGTAAAGAAAAACTCACCTACTGGGAGTTACAGATCATCCCCAGGATGTACCAAATAACTGAATGAAACTTGTCTCAGTTGTGAATGAAACTCAGCTCATTCATCTCAGAGCTCTGTGGCTGCAAAACCAAGACTGTGAGTCTTGTGAAAAGTGCCTTTTTCTTAACTGATTTTACATATTTACAACAGCCTTTCCCTATACTTCTGGGAGGAACACCAGAGCTTGATGGTGATAGCATTTAATATAAATCCTTCCCTCTGTGCTTTGGGCACAAGAGACACAGGGAAGATGAGTGTTTCTTTAATTTTCTGACTTGCTCAAGTTAAGCATAAAGGATTGCTACTGTGTGGTGATACAAACAGGAAAGCTTCAGCCACCTGATACACAAAGACCAGATTTTTAAGAGACATTTGAAGTGATTAAGGAGTGCTGGAAAAACCCTGTCCTACAGAGTTCAGTCTTGGATTCTTGGCAACCAATATTCCTCACAATAGGAGGGAGATTTGCCAAGGAATTTTGGATCAGGTCTCTACACTTCTTATAGGCTTTGAAATGTGTTTTGCAACCCATGGAGGAAAAAATAGGAGAAATTAAAACTGTGACTCAGAAGCTTCCCTAGAAGGTGTAAATTAAAGGGTTAGAAGACATCTCACTTTTAAATATTATTCACATTCAATAAAGAAACGCAGACCCTTGATGTTGCACTGGCTTTGTGATTTAGAGCTCAGTAATTAAAAGCAGCTATTTTTAAAATTGATGTTCATTAATCCAAGATGCTGTTACTTTTAATTTCATTCCAGGCAGAACTTTTATAAGTTGGCTTGTAAAAAGTACCCCAAAATCACCAGTTTTACACTGAAAATCCTGTGAATATTTATCTACTGGATTTAAGACGTGATGATTTTAAGAAGCTTAGGAAAATGCCAGCAAAAGTCCTCCAACTTTCTAGCACTGCAACTGATGCGATACAAATTGGAAATTAATTTCTCTCAGAAGAGAGGGCTTGCATTGGAAATCTCACACTGTCATTGGGGTTCCAAAGAGAGACAGAAAAATGTGATTCTTCCTTGTCGGATACCTCCATGGCATCTCAGGAGAGGAAACTGAGTACTCTGCATTGGCTGGAGGATAAAATCCCTAGATGCCAAATTTTTATTTGCTCAAATAAATAGAAGTGGTCATTAAGGTTAGATTTGAAACTCAGAGATGTTGGTCACCCAGAGATATCCATGACAGCTCAGTGTTTCAGATCAGCTGTGGGGAAAAGCTGTCTGAATAGCATTAGGATATTTTGCTGCCATCAGCTGTCCATTAGTTGGGCAGAAAAGGTTCTGGAGTTAAAAGGTAAAGTTCAGTGTGTGAGATTTTGAGTGTCTGATTATGGGATTTTCAAAGTAGACTTGATCTGAGTCTGCTGATGTGTTCAACTTATTTGTTTAGTTTTAAGTTCATGTTTTTCTTCTTTACTTCACTTATTTGTAAGTTCCGCTTCATTCTATTCTGCTACCTGTAGAACTGAGCTGTAATATTCTTAAAACTTTATTTACTAGTAAGAAGGCTGAAAATTAGAAGATGTCTTTATTTCTAGTAATACTGAAGTCACCAGGTACCTAGTTAATTTATTTTGCTCAAATGTTCACGGTTACACCTATCTCTGGATCTGGAGTTCGAAGAAAATTTCCATCTCCTCTGAATATATCAACAAAAGGGTGTTGAGGAGTGTGGGGCTCAGTTTATTTTCTAACCAAATCTCTTAGAACAACAAGTTCCCTTCCTTGGAATGGGTTCAGGACACATATAAACCCTAGACTTTTCTTTGTAGCATAGCCATAGTCAAAGTTTTTTACTTCTGAGTTTGTTTGAGACTGCTGAGAAGTTCTGCAGTGTGAGACAACAAGGGCTGCAATGCCCTTCATGTGTGAATGCAGAGAATCTGCCTAAGACAGCATGGGATGGCCCCCAGGAGCAAGTCTTTCAGCCCCACTTAATTTGCTAATGCAGAATCCAAACTTACATGTCTTGTAAATTCAGTTTCCCAGGGAAAAACTTCTGACCAAGGGATTGCCAGCCTGAAAATTAAATGACATTACTCTGCAAGCATGTTTTCCAACTGAAACATGAATGTAGGAGCACCATTACATTTGGTCTAGAAAACTTCTGTAGGCAAGAGGGACTTCATCCAGATAAATTATACTAGTCTGTATATTTCCATTCTGGTGAGTTTGTATTTTGTCAATCTTTGAAAAATATCTTCACTTATTTGTCAATAAAGATGAGAGAAATGTAAGTTCAAAAGCATGTCAGCACCTTCTGTTTTGTCACCAACTGTGATAAGGTTAACCTTGAATATTTTTGAATTTATTTGGTAAAGCAGAAAAATGACATCTGTTTTGTAACCTCACATCTTCCCACACTTTCTGGCAGCATGCAGCATTTTTACTGAACTGTAAGATTTGCTCGTGAAAGCTGAGCTAATCAGAGGTGGCTATCCAAAGTTCAGTCAATAAATAGCCTGGCTTTCTAGCTTGCAACAATATAAAGGGAGATCAATAAGAATTATGAAGATTATTTCTGCATTTCCTTCAGCTTCATGTTGAAGCTTCATGTTACAAAGGACAGACTGCTTCTCTTCTGTCAGTTTTCTGTCCTTAGCAATTCTGCTGCATCAGATCAATGGATAAAGAGACGTGTAATGTGTCTACAAGATTCTGAATATTTGCATTTAACTAAAAGATTACTAAACAACACCTGTTCATAACTGTTGCATATTCAATATCAAATCAAGAATGTTTAATTCAAAAAATTATGTAACATCAGTCCTTAGGATATCCCTAGATTTTTTTCCTTACTGTGCTTACAGAACTGGCTCAGTTATGAATATGAGACAAAATCCCTATGCTAAAAAATTCCTGTCAATACTAAGATCAAGCTTTTGTTCTGCAAACAAATGCATGGTTTCTATCTTAACAACATAAATCACAGCTTCAGTAATGTCAGCCCACGTGGAGCTTGTGAAACATCCATTATGTTAGATTACATTCTGGAGAAGGGTTTGGTAAATGTCTGTGAGGCAGTGTCCAGTTTGAATTAAATATCCTTGTGAAGAATAAGCATTGACCAACATGAGGTGGAGGATATTTCTGAGACAAAACGAAAGCAAAAGCCAGCAGAAAGAAACACAGTTACATTTTAAAAATAATCTGTACAGAGAACAGGAAAGGATCCAAGAGAACAAAGACAGTTTTAAGTGGTTACATAGAGACAAATTATCAGCAAAGACAGTGACTATTGATGTTGGGAATTTTTAAGTATTGATTTAAGTGAGTGTATACCTTAGATCTGTATCTCATTTGCAATTAGGTTTATTTGTGACCAGAACATTTAATGCAATTTTAAACAGAAGACTAAGATACAGTACACAATCTGGAAGAAAATCCTTAATATTCCTAAAGAGTTAAAGATATTCTAATTGACAAGATGGCTGAAATTCCAGGAAAGAGTCCAGGGAAATAAACCAGAATAGTCTTGGACAAGAGGACAGAGTGGTCTGATAACAGGAAAAGTTCAGAAAATATCTCTGAAAAAGAAATTTGTGAAACAAAACAAAGCTTAGCTTCAAAACCCAGGAAGAACAAGACAAAAGCATTGTGAAATGGTGGAGTTTTTCTGCTCTTGGTTATCTGTTCTCAGTACTGAAGATATCTGTCATTGCAGCTGAACTTGATGTTAGCTAAAAATTTGGGGTAGTGGGTAACACATTGCCACAATCCAACATTTCTGTTAATAACTTCCATTTCAGACTAGAAACAAGTGCCAGTTTGGAGCACTCTGAAAGGAGAATCACAAACTCTGCACCTTTGAAAAATGGTGATATTGTTGTAAATACATAAAATTAATTTTAATGCACGAAACTCCAGAAGAGCAAGATAGCAAAGCACATAAAGAGTAGGAAGCATGAAGCTGAACAGCATTACTTCAGAAGCTGAACTAGCTTGTAGAGTTGACCACAAACTGCATCCATGCAAGTGTTGTGATGTTATTTCAACAAAAGCAAGCTGAATTTTTATATGTTGTAACCTGAGCATCACACCTTAGATGTAGCAAGCAGGGTTGCTGGGGTTTTTTTTCACCTCATGTAGTGTTTAGGTTCACCAGCCAGGGCCTAATGTCCAGTTCTGGATACCACAAGTTGCAGACAGAATTATAAGGAGGAAGAAAAACCCTAGGAAAAATCAGTTCATTTTAAAACACTTCAAGAGGAAAGGATGAAAGAACTTGAAGTACTGGAGAAAGGTGAGAGAGAAGAGATTATCCAAGCATGTAAAAGTTTGGCTGCAAAGACAATAGTTGGCAAACTTTCTGCATGGTCTTTAGGATTATGACAAAAAATAATCAGGTCTGGTGTTCATCAGAGATTTAAAGCAGATTTCAACAGTCTGGGTTTGGTCAGTGGAGGGCTGACATTTTCCTAGGATGAAGGTTGCTCAGCCCCTCCAGGCAGCTTCTTCCAGAGCTTAACCACTGGGATTTACCCAGAATGCTGCATGGCCTCTTCTTCTGTCACTATGTTCTGCCAAGTCTATCCCCATATCCTCTGTAATAACCCCCACATGTAGTTACAAGCAGCAATTTAATCTCCTTTGTCTTTGCTTTTTAAGGCTGAACATACAAATTCCTTCTCCTATCCTCTCCTATGTGTTGTGCTGCAACCCCCAGACATCGCTTGCCCTGGGTAGTCCCAGCATGGACACAGCTCTCCAGAACTGGTCTCACAGGTACCAAGAGGAAAGGAAGAAGCATTTTGCTCAACCTCTTCTCAATCCTGTCATGCACGGATGCAGACTGTTCCCCTTGCCATAAAAGTGTGTTGCTGCCTCATTTTAAACCTGTCAGGATTCACAGGTCTCATCCTACAGACCTGCTCAACAGATAGTGCATGCATTGGGTTGTCCCACCCCAGATGCAAGATTCCACAGTTGTCTTTGCTGAGCTGAGAATTGTGATGTTGCTGTCAGCTTGCTAAGGTTCCTCATCTTAATAGTCCTGTCCTTCAGTCTTTCAGCTGCTTCCCACATTACTTAAACCCCACCAGTTTCCTAAAAGCACATCCCATCCCCTTACTAAGATGGCCAATAAAGACATTAAACAGTACAATCCCTGAGGCATACTACCTCTATATGGCTGCCAGGACTTCCAACTACTGACCACTACTGTGTTAGTCCAAAAACTTTTTTTATCCACCTTGCAGTTCATCTTCACAGTCCTTATTTCCTCAATTTGCCTATATGTTTACTATGGAAAACCCCATCAACATAAAAGCTAAAGCAAAGATATGCATCATCCCTCCCTCCCTCCTTCTCTAGAGAGCCTGTCATTATTTGTGGCACAATGCAGTCAGGTTGGCTCATGGTAAGTCTGTACCAAAGATTATGTCCTTCATGTACCTGGAAAGGGCTTCTATGAGGACCTGCTCTACAATGTTCCCATCTATTGATGTAAGGCTGACCAGCATATTGTTACTCCTTCATTACTTTTTTGAAAGTGGGCATTAGGTTCCTCTTTTTCCAGTCATGGGAAACCTCACTGAACATCAAGTCTTTTGTGACATTGGCCATCTCCTTCAGCTCTGTCCTTGAATTCAGTTCTTTATCATGAAGTAGCAAGCATGTTGGTCTCCTCTATCTCACTTTTCTAAATGCTGCTACTAGAAACAGACTGGGAGGCCTGAGATCAAGCCTTACCAATAAACACTAACACAAAGAGGACCTTGAGAATCTGAGCCTCTTTAATGTCCTTTGTTGCTAAGTTGCCTGCTCATAGGCACCAGTATACCCACATATTCTCTGGCATTCCTTTTGCTGCCAAATTAACTAAAGAATGCCATCTTCTTGCCCTTCACACCTAGCCAGTGTCAAAGCCAGCAGTGCTTGTCTTGCCAAACTTTCTTGCTGGAATAACTCTGGGTAGAAATTGTGAATTATCTCTGAGTAGCCTTCACCTTTTTTCTTTGTGCTTGAGCTCACGTGGGAATTACACACTCAGCCCACCCTGACACATGTTAATTTTCTTGAGCACTGAAACAGTCCTTTCTTACCCTCTGAGGAGATTGCCTAGAAAGATCAACCAGCTCTTCTGAGTTCTGTTGCCTTCCAGGGCAGTATCCCTTGTGGTCATGAGGCTTCTTCCAGAAACTCAGCTTTGCTCAGCTACTGTTCTTGATCATTGTCTGTGGCAGAAATCCACCACAATGTCCCTTCTGTTCCCTACCCATCTGGACAAATCTGGTACCTATTTTATAGCAGTCCCTTGTGTATTTGATGAATTATTCTGCAGGGTGTGCAATGTCTCCTTCTTGTCTGCCCAGGCTGTCCTTCCTAAAGAAGGCTTGCAGTCACCCACCACAATGCTCTAATTATACAAACCAGTCCATCCCTTCAACAACACCATAGCTCTGGGGCTGTTCATGGACTCCCAGCACCTCCTTCCCCATACTATGAATGTCTGTGTTCTCCTTTTTCCTCCCTCTGTCATCACTTCAGATTTCAATATAAGAAAGGAAAGACACTACATAAACCCCGAGTGTAGACTTGGAAAAAAATTTCTTCACAAAAAGCTATATTTGAACATGAAAATGCAGAGGTACAAGCTTCTCCATGCACATCCCATGCCAGATTAGGCCTAGATGCAGTACAAGTTCATCAAACTGTGCTACTAAGTCCCTGTCAACATGGGTGCAGTGCTGCACCCATAACAAGGCTATGTCACCTCTAAACCCTGCACACCCAGCTGTTCAGGGAGCTGTTTTTCATACATCAGGTCCCCAAAACTTCTGAGACTACTAGGTAATCTTAATAGTTAATCTAACTGTATAATTAAACTGTGCAGGTGCATGGGCAACCATGGGCAAGTCCATTCCCAGAGTGGGAGACTGCAGCCTGGCTGGCTGGAAACCTCGATTGACACTTGCTTGGGAATTTCTTTACAGTGAATCATTAATACCCAAATCTGTCTTTGAACATGCTAAGATAGCAAAAGCAATTCAAGCTTTAGCAGGAAACATGAAAAAGGCACTCCAGTAACTCTCTAACACCTATCTTCAGTGAAGCCAGGGAGGTATTTTTTAAGATTCTCCCTGCTGATCTTCATCATGATGTAAAATCCCCAAACCCATCCTCCCCAACATCCATCCCTGCAGTTTAATGTGTACTTGCCATAAATGAGCTTGACTTGCTCCTGTCTGCAGCAGGAAGACTTGCAATCTGCACAGTATGGTACACAACTTGATGAGTAATTTTTAAGTGCACCCTTTTGTATGGTATAGACAAGTTGTTAAAAATAGACCTTCCTACAGAGGGATTTCTCTTTCTCCCACCATCAGATGAAGCTCTTCAGACCCATAATTTAACTGTTTGTCTCATTGTAGAGGTGCTAAAAAATTTGTCAAAAGGCTTCAGCTAGTTAGGCTGCAATTTAGCTTAAAAAGTTTGTTTCTTCCCATTCTTTCGAGTTTTTGAATAAAGAGATAGGGGATAACGCCTGCTTGCCATGGTAGGTACATGAGCTATAATTTGCAATGAAATATCATGAACCATGCCATACTACAGAAGCTTTAATTAGAGTAATTTAAACACATTGTAACTTACCAATGATTTTGCATTCAGTATATTTTAAACAGCTGAGCCCTGAAAAAAACTCAGTGATTTGCTCACCATCACATATCAATAGGCTTCTGCAGCTGTGGAATCACACTCAAATCAAGCTTGCACAGGCAGCCAAATTATTCTTCAGGAACTAGAGAAAATCAGAATATGATATCCTTACAGACAGACAGACAAAGAAAAATTAACTGTTAGGACTCCTATGTGATTTTTGGCTATTTGTACCTGGGTGGCAGACTTCAAAGATCTTGTTTAAAATAATAATAATTAAAAAAATTAAGATAAAATTTCCTAAAAATTTCACCTGTTTGTGTTTTTAGCCTCTCATATTCACTCTTCTCCACTGGGGCAGGAGGTGGCCAGGCAGTCTGCACATAGTGCCACGAAACTCTAGTTAGCCAAAGCAGAGAAATATGCTCCAAGAGACTATGCTGTTCAGGGTGCTGTGAGCATGGAGTCACAACAGAGAGGGAAAGATACCAGGTACTACTGTGTGACAGTTTCAAACCAGCTCTTTATTAAAGGATCATCTAACAAGACTGCAATTAAGAAATGAATATGGGTCTCAGTGAAGGAAAGAAGGCTGGAAAGAAAAATTTCCTAATACTTTATTGGCAATTACATGAGCATTGCGTATATCCCCAGTGTATTTTATTATGTAAGCCCTTGCCACTTCCAGAAGCTAGAAAATAGAAAAGATTTTTTTCATTCTTTGCACGCTACTTAAAAACAGCTATAAGTAGATGACATCTGATTTTATTGCAATATTACACACGCTACACAAGCCCTTGGTGGGAAAATATATAGGAGATTCAGCATCAGCTTCAACATCCTTCCATTGTGTCTCCGTAAGGAACCTCACAAAGGGTAGTTCATGTTGTGCATCTGGTGCAGGTCTAAGTCCAGACTTGTGCCCAGCCATGCATGTTCTACACATCAGCACAGACCACTAAGCAATTCCTGCCCTGTGCCTGCTAGTAGAGAAGAATCAAGCCTATCTCTGATACACAGCAAAAAGAGAGACTGGTGGGTCACAGCTAAGTGTCCATCTGCCATTAGTTGTTTCTGCACAGCTGATGTAAGAAATGAGATGAGTAGTTGGGGTTCACCTAAGCAAAAGTGCTGACCTCCTCCTAGCCAAGCTCCATTAGAGGCTGATCTGGACAGAAAAGCAGCAGTTAGGGAACCAGATGTGTAAAAAAAACCCTAGATTTCAATTAAGGGGAGACCAGCTTGTAAACAGAAGATTTTCAGACTTCAGAGTTTAGAAAGGTTAACATCCCTGAGACTAAATGCTCACCACAGAATCTGTAAATGGTAGAGAAAGGTATCAAATCTGTAAAGGGCATCCAATTTCCACACAAAATAAGGAATTCCTCTGAAAATGCTCTCTCCAGGCAAGGATTGCTCTGATAATATTTTCAAAAGAGAGCACAGCAAAATAGCTAATCATAGGCTTCTGGAGGACACCTACATAGTTAATTCAAACCTAAAACACGGAGGAGTAAAAGCATTTTTATTTTGACACTTTTTTTCCAAAGCTACCTTTCTCAAAATGTAGTCGAGTCAGCTGTTCTAGTGACAACACTCACAACAGGGAACGGATGAGTGTTCAGTGAGTGATTAAATGCTGTAGCAACCCATTTAGATAACCATAAAAATATTTTATTGCCCATCTACTCCCAATTCAGGAGTGTGTTTGTGTCGTAGGACAAAGAAAGGAGGAAAAAAAACCTCCAAACATTAAAAAAACTTAATTTAAGCCTTTAAATTTTCCTTTTTCCTTTCTTAGGAGTGTTTGAAAATTGTAGGCTATCTCTGAGATGGAAACTTGTCACAGGACAGACTCTCACAGCCCACCAGGCTGTCCCTTTGCACCTCTTGAGACCATGAGTGCCTTCTGTCCACACAGCACAGTTCATTAGTGTGCTCTGACAGGAGACTGATTAGCAGGGCTGTGGCTGCACTAGAGACACAGATGAACCCTTGCTTGGCTCAAATACTCATTTTAAATGAAATAATAACTAAAAAAGCCATCTGCTTGAATGACAGCTGATAACACTCACAAACCACTACAGGGCTGCATCTTGCATGCACAATGATCAGCTACAGCTACAGCTTGTGTATGGCCCCAGAGAAGTCAGGGTCCCTAACCCAACAGGGAACTAGGGAGGATGCCCCAGGTGGCTCGGATGAGTGGTAAGGGTAAGTTAATCACAGCCCAAAGGGCAATAGCACAACAAGCTTCATCTCAGGTCCAGGAATGAGAGTCCAGTGTTTCCAACTATGAGGATCTCCTCCTACTGTCATGGTGTAAGCCCAGCTGGTACTAACCATCTAAAGTTCATTAATCAAGGCAGGTTTTCACTCCGCAGTTATGTTGACAGGCGAAACCACGCAAACACAACTTGGGAAAAAAAAAATTCAATCTATCAGAAAAAAAAAGAGAAAACAATCAGATCGTAACACATTCCCCCCACCCCTCCCTTCTTCCCGGGCCCGGATCCCTTCCCTGCTGCGTCCCCCTCAGGGCACAGGGGAGGGGCAGGGGGGGTTTAGGGTCAGTTCCCCACACGCTGTTTCTGCCGCTCCTTCCTCCTCAGGGGCAGGACTCCTCACAGCCTTCCCCTGCTCCAACGCGGGGTCCCTCTCATGGCAGAGAGTCCTTCAGGAACCCCTGGGACATGAGTCCCTCCCACAGGTGCAGTCCCTCAGACACAGACTGCTCCAGCCCGGGCTGCACACAGAGTCACGGCTGCTGCGGGAGCAGTCACCTCCTCTGCCACGGGGCCCTACACGGCTGCAGATCCACATCTGACCCGCCCCGTGATCCCATACAGGCTGCAGCTCCATGTCTGCCCGTCTGTGACACTTCAGGGGCTACAAATCCACATCTGCCCCACTGTGCTCTTCCATAGGTAGCAGGGGCACAGCTGCCATCTCACAACAGGCTCCATGGGAAATCTCTGCTCGGGAGCCTTCTCCCTCTTCCTCCTCACTAACTATAATGTCTTTGCCCTGGCATTGCTCTCTCCACCTCCTCCCTTCTGCAGGAATTTTATTTTTGCAGTTTCGTTTTCCCTTTCTTGCATATGTTACTTGCAGAGTTGCATCCAGCTTCCCATATCTGCTCGGCCTCGGCCAGAGGTGGGGCCAGAGTTGGAAATGGGGGAGCTTCCAGCAGCTTCTCACAGGGGTCACTCCTGTGGCACCCCCCAGCTTCCAAAACACCACTGCACTAAACCAAGATACCCACAAGATTTCCTTCACCATAGGGGGTCCCTGTGCCAGTCCTGTGCTGAACATTACATGGGTCGTCCAGTTGGTTTTGATGGTTTGAGTCATTACCCCTTGTTTCTGGCAAGAAGGGTGCCAAATGATGGTGGGACAGGCACCTCTACAAGAAGCATCCATTGCATCACTATTGCAAGCAGAGGGCAAGCCAGCTAAGAAGTCAAAGAGGAGAAAACAACCCAGCTTCAACCTCCAAATATCATGTGGGCTGGCTACTACAAATAAATTCCTTTAATAACTGTATTTACTTGCAACAAGAGGATTGTCATGGTTTCTTGTCATATTGTATAGGAAGATTTCAGGATCTCCCTGTTTTACTGGTCAATTTATTGCATTTTATTGCATTTAACCCATAACAAAGCTTGAATAAAATGTTAATCATAAAATGCTTGTCAGCATTGTATAAGGATGGTGTTAGTTATTGTGACCTGATATAATCTATTTTTTTATGATTAAAAATACATAGAAGCCCAACCTACCAAGGAGAGAGTTATCAGCAGGGATTATAGTACAAGACTTGGTGGTTCCTGCAATGTAATCTTCATTCTGCCTCTGAAGCATGGTTAGAGAAAACAACATGTGGTAGTACATTTGGCTGCAACCTAAACACTCACTCTTCTGCCTAATCTTATTGCTCACTTAGGAACACATATTTAATACTATTTATTAATTTCAAAATTCTGGAAAAGCTTCAACTCAAATCCATTGGATCCCTCCCTTTAAAAGCAACACCCAGAAGAGTCTTCTTTCTCTGCAAAGCTTTGTTGCACAGTTTTTTAGCTTGACATCTTTTCTAAACACCACCAAGAGTGTCTTCCCAGCAAATTTCACAGCTTCAGCAAAGTAAAAGAAAAAAAAAAAAAAGAGCATGGTGAAGGAGAAGCTTTTATATGAGTAGGTCACAACCAGCTCTAGGCATTTATTCATTAACACTAACCTGAGAGTGTCTAAGAGCCTCAGGTGTTCTGCACAAGAAAAGAGGCTGAAGCTGTAAACCTTTTGAGGAAATATTTGTTGTTTCAGCTGTATTGATGTTTGTTCTGCTGCCTTCCCAATCTATCAGCTAAGTGGTAACTTGCAGTAGTTCAGGTTCAGGTTTTTCTTCTCCTGAATGGCTGCTTTGTTCACCACAGGTGCAGGTGGGTCACATTCAGTCATGTGAATTGTATTTGGTATAAAAACCCATGGCAGAAACTCACCTCTCTCTAGCAGAAATTAGAATTCAGGAAAAATTTTTCAGTGTATGTAACTTACGAGATATGGCTGGCAAAAGTGTTTAATTTAAAGGATTGTTATTTAAGTCACTGGTATTGCTATTAGCAGGTAGGTAAATAAGCATTTAGTTAAATTTTACCTTGTACTGGTTTTATTTTTTGCTATACTCTTTCTCTTTAGATAACTGTAACTTGTTATACAAGTGCACAGACAAATGAAAAGTTATGATTCCTGCTTATCTCCTTGAGAAATTAAGGGCAGTAGGACTCTGTAGGTTGGGAGACAGGAGACAGAGAATTGTGTGGCCTGAGCTAATTTGATAAAAATGAGTGTAAATTGTAACTACTATATGAAGGAAGTCTAATTGCTCAGCATGTTTGTAGAGTGGCTTTTTGTTACTCTTCTGAATTGTACCTTATGATTGTTTCTATTTCAAAGGGATATAGTAGGAGGTAGTGGTCTGCTATGACTCTAGATCATGAATTGTTTGTTTCTTTCCTGTTTTAAATCTCTGTTCCCAGTATTTTTAGCTGTGTCTATTTAAGATGCTACAGTGATTAGAGAACTTCAGAGGAGCAAAACCCAAGTCTGTTTGAACAGAATCTGTATCTCCCTCTTAAAAGAGAGGGAGATAAACATAACAAGAGTTTTCTGTTTTCTATTAAATTTTTTTAAAAATTAAATTAATGTCTTTTGTTAGAGTGAAGTTGCCTTCAACACCAAGTTACTAGTTAATGTATGTTTTTTTGTAAAAACCTGGCCCTCTAGGATACAGCTATTTAATATGCTTGGCTATTCTGTTGTTGTTTTTAATAAGCCTTCAAAGATATGCAGCTTGAATAATAATCTAAAGTTGCTACCAACAGACTATAAGTCTAATAAGTTACTGCCACTGGGAATAGTTAATGACAAAAGTGTCCCACTTATCTTTAACTTGTGTGTGTTATTTTTGTTTATGCTTTTGTATTTGTTGTCATGATGCTTTTTAGAAAAAAAACAAACAAACCAGGACAGTAAAGTTTCTCTTGGCATTAAAGTTGTTCTTTAGCTTTGTCTTGTAATTTTGATAACAACTTCAAGATTAACTTGGTGTTTAATGGAACAATGCCAGGTCAGTGGCTTTTGAAATGTAAATCTCTTGTTTTGTTTGCTCAAGAAGTTCTTGTGAACACTGGTGAAGCAGCTCTACCTTGCCCTGAGCCTTAGGTAGTTTGCCTGAGGGAGGGCAGCCTGTGGCTGAGAGCATTTAACCACTTCCAGAGAGATGTCCCGTGGCTTTACAGGATTTATGAGGGACTGGAGAGCACTGCTTAAGATGTAACAACGGGTTCCCTTTGCACTTCTCTTTCACTGAGCTGTGGCTGCCTCTTCTGCCTGTCTATGGCTGCTGCACATTTTCACTTATGGAGTAACTGTCTTAAATCCAATTTGTCTCTTTTCCACTTGGCTATGCAGCAAGTCTTCCGTGATTTATTTATTTTTTAATTATTTTTTGTCCCAAAGTCTTTCTAACTTTTATTTAAAAAGTATGGCCTTGGGAGATGTCTTGATAGGAGCAAATGAGAGGGATATTGGCAGTGGGGAAATGCTTCCATAAGTTGCTTGTTGTGATCTGCAGAGAGGATTGGGTGGTCCTCTGAAGACTGCTAACAGGGGCAGGTGTTTGCTGATCTCTGTTAATAGTCTTTCCTCTCTCTTGGGATCCTTTTATTGCTGAAAGGAAAATATGTATATACAGTGGAAAGGTTTTCCACACCTAAGGAAGGAGTGTGCTAATTTATACTCTAATGTTGATATTTATCAACAACTTGTATGAGCAAAATACGTTTAAATTACATGTATAGATATACATCCATGCAGTTTGTGTTTATGTAGGTGTACAAGCTGTAATTTAAGATCTTGTCATATTTTTGAATCTGAAAACAAGCTGTCTCTCAACCCAGAGTGTTTTTTTCCCAAGTTCCTCTATTAGTTGCTGATTTGTGTTGTTTATTCTGCATACTGATGTTGGACATAAATGGTGTCAGACTACCTTGAGATGTTGAATAGACTATCAAAAGATACATTTTCTGTAAGACTTAATTCAAAGAGATTTATATTCTCTCAGCTCTCCATGTTTCCAAATATGACCCCATGAAATTAAATAGATCAACTGCAGTGGATATCTCTTCTTGATCTATTTGAATTGCTTGTGAAGTTACTGATCATTTGCTTTTGTCTCCTTCATGCTGGTGGTGCAGCTGCTTGCTTATTCAAAGCCCAGCTTCTGAGGTTCTGGGATTACTCCTTGCTTCTAAAGCAGTTCTAAAGCTGTTTGTTTTTACAAGTGATCGATGTTAGTTCATGCTTGGCAAGGACTTAATCCACCCTAGGATTTTGATGGAAAGGTTCAATTACTCTTTCTCTTAAACCTGATTGTCACAAGAAAAACGAATAAAAGAAACAGGATGGCTTCCATAATTCTTAATGGTACTGTGCCTTACTCTGCAATTAATAATATTTATTGTTTTATGTTGTCTTTCTTCTGCCTCCTTCTTCATATAGAAAGGTGAATTACCGCTTCCTAAAAATCCATAATAAAGACAAAATAACTTCTGTAAATAATTTTAATACTTCATTTGAGCAGTTAATAAAGAGTGTAGCATTTTTTCTATCTCCTGTGACTGAGAAAAACTCCAAGCAGCTTGTACAGAAGGCATGAGTCTATACATATGCTGAATATGTATTCCACAAATATATAGCAATTGTTTATCTTGTAGCATTAGGTAATATTTCATTTTCCTGTGGACTCTTCTAAATAATAGCCTTGTTAGAACTTCTGCAGAAAT
This sequence comes from Heliangelus exortis, assembly GCF_036169615.1. Taxonomy (NCBI): domain Eukaryota; kingdom Metazoa; phylum Chordata; class Aves; order Apodiformes; family Trochilidae; genus Heliangelus; species Heliangelus exortis. The sequence continues at coordinate 101,192,120 of NC_092423.1, read as the reverse complement.
GAGCTTACTATTTCAAAAGTTCCCATTTCTTTATTCCCTAGAGTATTTCATCCAGCAAGTGCTGTACATTTTCTGTTCTGCCCCTCCTGTTGTGTGTTGGAATGCATACATGTAACATCACACTTGAGGCAGAGGTAGCTAACCCACAAAAAAGCCTCTTCTTTTGGGGCTATCTGACCTGTCTTCAAGTCGCTAAGAGAACCTCGGCCACAAAAAAATAAAATATTTCTATAATATTTTAATATTATTTAATATTTCTATATTAAAATATAACATATTTGTGACATGTTAATTTTTTGAAATAGGAGAATAGAAAGTACCTACAATATATTTGACATGCTGCAATAACATGTAAGAATTGTTTGCATATTATATACCCAGAGCTGTTATTTCTTCCCAGGAGGATCCTAACAAATTAAGATTTAATTCTTGGAAAAGTTATCTTTCAGGATTCTTTTTTTTTGACTGCTTGACACTGAATACAAACTATATCAAAGCAGTTAATTTGTTCCTGGTTTTACTTAAGTATTAGTAAGCCTGTGCCTTGCCAGCTTTCTAGTTTTCTAATAGATGCTTAAGAAGTGATGTCTCTGTCCATAACTGTAGCAAGCAGAAGGATCTCAGTGCATTATGGTAGATAATTATACATGAGGTAATAGTGTTAATAGCTTCCAGTGAGAGGTCAGTGTTCAGCTGTCACATTTGGGAATTCACTGTCAAAGATACATCACTGGGGATGTCCCAGTGTAGTGCTCACTTGAAAAAATGAGGGATGGAAAGGAGGAAAGCTCTGCATTTAATGTTTCTGAAGGCCAAAAAATTGGATATCTAAATACAGAACTGAGCTTTGCCCAAAATCATGTGAATAATTTAGACGTGTCATGCTGTAACTTGTAACTCCAGGAATAATGTGTGGGTTAGTGAAATGTTTCATAATACCAGAAAAGTTTGTGCAGCAAAATTTTATTTCCCTGTAGCAACGTGCCAGGAGGCAGTCAGAGGTAACCTCCCCCCATCCTGCTGCAAGGGCCTTTCCTAACCCTATCCCAGATAATCTGGAGGAGATCCTGCAGGTAGTTATTTCCCTGTATGCTCTGAGGGATCAATTCCATCCCAACACAGCCTTCTAACAGAGCATCCAGAAAAAAAGGTCAGAGGTCTTAGGGTTTTGTAGACTTGCAGTCAAAGTAGTAGCTTTCAAAGTGATGTCTGGGAGTAGGTTGCTCTTGGCTTATTTGTTGTTATTGAAGGAAATTATTTTTTTTGTCCCACAGAGACGGACATAAACACCACAGATTTTGACAGAAGCGTGTTCCAGTATGCACTTTGTGCTATAAAAGCAGTAGTTCTTGACTCTCTCCATTGGTTATAATTGCAGTAACAGAGGTAGAAATATGTCCCAAAGAGAAAAAAAAAACCCAAATGCCTCCTCCCCCCCAAAAAACCCCAACATCCACAAAAACCAAACCAAACACCCAACAAACCCCCAACCAACCAGCAACCAAGGAAACCAAACCCATATCCAGTTAAAAAAAACCCAAAACAACAAAACAGAAAAAAGCACAGGGGAAACCTAGGAAGCTTAATGGACTTTGTCTTGCTAAAGTGAAGGAGAGGAGCTGCAGGGATAACTTTTCTTTTAACCTAATAACTATCTTTCCATTTGAGAGGAAAACTAGTTTCTTAATAATGGTCAAGAATCACCAACAATTTTTGCTCTGTTCATGTAGTCTTGCTATATGTTCATAGGATGCAAAGACAATGTATAAATTGAATGGAAGTTGGCAGCTCATACTTGCATGATAGTATAACAGTAATTTATTCTGTAATTTCACTGCAGGTCAGTGTGTTGCTACTATTTCTGGTATTAATACAAAATGTAGGATTGCTACTTTATACAGGGCCATGTCTATAATAGCATGTGCTGCTTTGGAGAATGCAAAAAAATCAACCACCCAACCCTCTTCTGGTGCTGGAGTGTTAGATTCAGTCTTTGTGTCTAAATGTGCTAAGCATATGAATGTGAAATGGAAGAGGAGATTTGCCAGCTCCTGATATCTTTCTTATTTCTCTGCCTCCATATGTCTTTCCACTGGCTGCATCTTGCATTAGTTTCTATCTCCTGGCTCAGATGCTTTTATATCATCTTTGGAAGAAGGATCTGTGTTCCTTTAACAGAAGGCATACATAATGTGAGTTACTCATTGAAATAGAAGCATTTTCTTGGACTGTACATATACACTGATTTTGCTGAGCTCTCCATTGAGCAGTCAGGTAGGGAGGTTTGGGGAAAACAAAAAAATCATTAACTTGCATATCTGAACACATTTGCTGCCCCTCAGTGAGGGATGAACCACAACAGGAGCATGACTGCAGAAACATTTGTTTATGTGGCAGAAAAACATTCAGGTTGTGATTCAGTGGTTCATTCTGCTTTCATACACCAATACACAAGTTAATTTTTATTAAATGTGCTTAAAACATTCTAAGGGGGGTGTGTGTAATACACATTCTTAAATATGATTAAAAAATGTTCAGGCTTGCAGTTGGGTACATATTAGCTTGCTCCAACTGAAGAACAGAAAATGCTATTTCAAATCCTTCTGTAAGGAAGCAAACGATAGTTAATAGGACTCTGCTTTACAAAAAAAAATTTGTTACATACTCAAAAATATTGTTTAAAGGCCAAGAGTGTAATTTTATTATGCAACTTTAAATCTGCATAATGAAAATACATTACCAGCCAATATTCCTTGTTATACAATATGAATAAGCCAGACCTTAATACTTATGATGTCAAAAATTGCTACACTTACCATGTCTTTCAGGCAATTAGAAGTCTAGCAACTGAGTTTGAGATTAAAATAATTTATTTAAGCAAAATATTTTTTAAGGATTCTTGTAAAATAGGTGTGGGGTTTTTTTCCTGAAAACGTCTCCAGTTTCTCACGCAAGTAAAAGAACTAGGATGCCAGTTTTTTATGGGTTTAATAGCTGATTTTTATCTAGTCCTTCAGGTATGCTTCTCTAGAGAGGAGCATGCTGTCTTTCAACATCTGTGCCCATCTCCAGCCCAGTTGGTATCCCAGGCTGCCTTGGCTGAAGGTGGGTTGGATGCTTCAGGGTGTTCAGAGGTTCTCCTGTGGTATTTGTTGCATGTCTGACAGATGCCTTGGATGAGCTCTGTTCTGCAATGTACACTTCCAGCCTAAAGGAGTTAGCCCCAGTCCTTTCCTGCTTATTGCATGAACAGTGGCAAATGTGAATATTTTGGCTGATTAGTGAGATTTCAGGAAGGTGTGAATTTAAGACCTGACAGTAAGTGGCTTTGGATGATCATGCAGGGTTTGGAAATATACATAAATTAAACTTGTAGGAAAGGCTTTGCTGGCCAGATAGGGTATTCTCTCTCCGGGGTTGGGTACTTCATCTCTTAAAATGGAGACTTTCAGATTTTCCTGTGTATTTGAAGAGTGATTTTTTTTAAAGGAGCAAATAATCTATGTTTGCTTTTCAAGTGGATGTGAAGTACTTGAGAATAGCTGTGAGTTTACTGAGTAAATGTTTAAGATTTCACACAATACCTATGCCTCCAGATATCTCCAGACATTACTGGAGAACATCATAGGCAGAGGCTGAGGTGATGTAATTCACTCTACTTCTGGCTGATCTCTTTAACTGATAGCTGGAAAACAGACACAAAAAAGGTAGCAATATTTCACAAGTCAAAATACTGAGACAGTTGAACCTATAGAAGTGCCACAAGAAATTTTCTGTAATAGAGTAAGGGGCAGTATCTGGACTCCACTACCTCAGATTAACCTGTGTAGTAGGCTTTGGTGTATAGCTAATGATGTTAAGCCTCACTTTTGAATACAAAGTTCTTTGAAATAAAGACACAAACACTTGGATGTTTCTGTCCTGTATAGAGCAGACTTGAATCATGGGTGCTTCAGAAGTGCTGGTGCCAAAGAGTGATGTGAATGCTGCCTTGGGCTGAGCTGGTGGCAGCCAGGGGTGTCCAGGTGGGAAGGCCAAGGCTGCAGCTTCTGCCTGAGTGAAGAGGAAACGTTGCTTACCAGAACAGGGGTTTCCCACATCAGTCTTGGCTTGAGTGATGGTTTAGGTACCACCTTTATGAAAGTGTAGCCAAGTCAGCACATCACTGCAAGGCATGCTGGCAAGCAGAGGATTGTAACCTCATCCTTTTTAGTTACTGCTTCAGTCCTGGTATTTTAGAATCTCATGTACCACAAGTGACTGAATCTTTTTAAAGAATGATGCTTGTGTAAATGCTTACTAAAATTCAAAGTAACTTGTGTGCTAACAGATAATCTTATGAAAATATCTTAAGTTTATCTTGGGTAACAGTCTTGTTTCATCCTAGGGAGTATAGAGATGTACTTTGAAGTGTAGGCTAATATGTCTACATGAATTAGACCTTAGCAGAGTTTTGTTTCCCACAGGGAGTGATGTCAGTGGGGACTATGATTTAAGACAGCTGAGAAGATACAAAACCTCTGCCTCTGTTATAACTAAAAGATCAGTGCAGCATCAAAGTTAATTGCTGTTTAATGGCTACTTGGATAGCTCAATAAAAAAGCAGTGGCTGGGACAGGTTTTATGAGTTTATCAGTTTTTGCTGCGATGGGAATGTGGCACAATCAGTGCTGTGTTTTAGTATAAAGAAACTTCTACAAAAATCTCTAATACACTGTATAATCACAGTAACTCACAGGGGAGCATTATTACTCAAGAGAGGATGGTTTATCTTGCATATCCAACATTTTTTCTAATTAGTGTTTTAAAGAATGGCTAATAAAACACTGCTTAAGCTAATACCTGCATTCCACTTCAGAGGAGTGATGTTGTCTTTCTTTCTCCACCAGATAGTGGTGGTCTTCTGTAAGACATTGTGCCCACTACTACATGCATAAGAAATGCTGAAATTCTACCCACATACAAATATGTTAATGGTGGATCATTAAATACAAGTCAAGCCTTTCTTATCTTTCATCTGTACTCTGGGAACAACTCATTCATTGTGGTCTGACAATATGTTGAATCCTAATGGGCCACCAAGGAAAAGTATCTTTACAAACTACAGGCTTGCCTGTTTAAAGGTGGGTGTATCCAACTCCAACGTATATCTAGAAAATGAAAGTATTGTTCAGTTCCCAGCTGCCAGTTCTCATTTTTTCTTCCAACTCTTCTCCTTGGCTTCACCTCTGTAGGTTAACAAATGCTGTAAGATTACAGCCTTGGTGAAGAATTAGTCACTGTCTGTTAAAATAGCAGCTTGGAATGCCCTACTCATCTCTTACCTGAGATACTACTCAGACAAAAATAGGTATCATCAAATCTAGTATCAGTTTTGAGAGGTGTGAGTGGCCTCATTTTGCCACCTCTATGCTGGGAAAATTGAACTAGCAAATGAAAATGTGAAGAACCTCTTGAACCTCAGTGCCTCTTGATTAACAGATAACACTGCACACAAAGAGGGCAACTGTGATTTTTCTTTTTTTTTCTGAATTTACTGGGTTTAGACTTTGAAGAAATGAGTATATGCAGACCTGGGAACATGGATGGTTTGGATCTCTGTCTCTAATCTGTGTTACTTATTTGTGGCTCTGTGTTCCCTCTCACCTTCACTTTTTTTCCTCCTCTCCCTATATTAAATCTGTAGCAAAAGGTACGATGAGACAGGATAAAATATGCTTCAGTAAAACAAGTTCTCTAGCCAGTCATATTTTACTGTTAACTTGTTGATTGCATGTAAACCTGGTTCTTCTCTTCTTCCTGCTAACATTTCTTGTCAACTGTGACTAAATTTTACACTTCAGGTGTAATAAATGGGTAAGAAGGAGAAACACAGGGGGAAAATAATTTTTGTACTTTCTCCTGATCTAACTTTGGATTTAATTGATAGAGAATAAAATGAACAGATTTTGTGGTATATTGTGGTGACTTAGACCATGCAATTTCATACAGAAATATTGTTTCTAAGGCTATATATGTTAGGTTCTTTGACCTGCTGAATCCTCTTCTACTTAATAGCAGGGGAGCTGAATGCTGAAGAGGCATCCTAACAAGAAAATTAGATCTCTGTCTAAAATGTCCACTCTGTGAAGCATGCAATTATTTCTGGTGGAAATAAGGCCTGATGACCACAGATTTATCATAAGAGTGAGGAAAGTAACTCGTAGAACTTATCTTCTTGGTTGGGGGAGTTGAATGCCTAAGATGTACGTTGCCAGAGGGCAGTACTGCTTAGAGATATTTTTACTGCTGCACCAGATCTGACTATTCCGACTATGTTTTGCCTCACATAAACCAGATTACATCAGTAAATTGATGAGTCTATCAGGAAGAGCAATGATGGGGGTGGGGGGTGGTATGAAGGCCCCAGGCAGACATTCAGGTGAAGTGTATCTGCTTGACCAGGACCTTGGCAATTCTTCGCTTTTATCCCCAGCAGTCTAAGCAGCCTCTGGCCTGGGGATGCAGCCTCTGCCCTGCAGCCTGCTGAGCTGCATCCTGCTCTCCTGGGACTGAGTAGTGACAGGAAGGGCTTGGGGCAGAAATCAGGGTTTAGGAAGAGACTTCTAGGTTTTCCAGACCAGTGCCAGCAAACATGCATCTTGCTTTCTGTCACACCGCTCAGGAGTTCCTGACTTATCTGATGAAGCTGAACTGCGTAAGGGTTGTTGTCGTGACTTATTTTCTGCTCAGGGAGGCTGTTTTGCAAGAGGCAAGGTAGCTGTAGCAGATTTCACCATCATACTTCAGAGGTACTGTGGCAGTGTTACCCACTCAGCAGCTTCCTCTGGCACATCCCTGTAGGGGAAAAACTGTCTGTCTGGTTAGGAGGAAACATTGCCTGACTTCCATGTTTTCTAAAGTGCTGGCAATGCACTCACTTGGGCAAAGGGGATTTGTTTCACTTGAGAAGAATTAAAGCTTGGAGGAGCAGAGTTTAATTATGTGATGTCAATTGCATTGAGCATTTGATTTCTGTAAGACTAAGGGAATCAGGGAAGCAGCAGAATGCTGCCTATAGCAGGCTAAATGCTGCCTATATCTTCATGGGACAAGCCAGCTTTCCTTCTGGATGTTTTTGGACCCTTTTGATCATCGGTGGCATTAGTTAAACACAGTTAGTAGTTAGTAAGCACTGTTTACATACTTTGGCCTGGGACTGAATGGACATTGCCTTTGGAGCTTGAATATTAGCTGTCTCAGGCCTGTTGGTTGGGATGCAGGTGTCTGCACAAGCCCTGTCTGTCAAAAGGCTGAAAATGGAATAAAAAACTTAACTGAGGAAAGAGCCGACCTTCCTAGTTGAAGTGTTTTGGATGCACTTAGGTGATCTTCCAGCTTTTTTCAAGGACTCTTGAAAGCTTATTTCAGAGCTCCTTAAGTGCTACAGGGGCAGGTGGAGAAGTATTAGGTGTAGTCACATGTGCTAAATAGGTTGTCAGGACTCAGTGGGAGAGGAAGTCTAGGGGAAGCTCAGAGCCCACTTGGATGCTGCTCGCAGTCAGGATTTCCAGCCATGACATTTTTTTCCTACAGGTTTGGAAGTGTTTGAAGGACCGAGATGCTACCACTTCATCAGTCTTCAAAGAGTTCAGGTTGTACTAAGAAAAAGGCAGGAAAATACTACTGAGTCTTTAATTCTTCATTTGATGGCATTTGCAGAATGACTTTAAAGGCCCCATTGACTTGCAGATAGTAGTGTAGGAATTGCTGGGGAACACTTGCAGCTCTCATTCTTTTTGGGTGTTGGGAAAGTCAGCTGAAAGTTTTGTAGTAGATGTGCAAGTATGAAGCAATGCAGGCTTAAGAGCAAAACAGTATAGGGAAAGAACTCTGTTATTGACAAGACTATTATGTTATGTATTGAAAAATATAATAACTGTCCACTAACTTGTGAAGGACACTGAAGCTTTTTCCTATGCACTCCCTATACTCAGCCTAAGCTGTTGTGTTGCTACATTGGTGACAATCTGCAAAATCCCCACTGAAGGCTACTGTGCAAGCACAAACATGGGAGCTGGTGCCCTTGTGTGAGCATAGAGAAACAAACAATAGATTTCCACCACTATGGCAGGTTTTTTTGATCTATTTTAACAAGCTGTTAGATGTTTTAACAAATGTTCATGTGTCAACTTAGTGCTAGAAGGGGCTTGTCTAAACTTCTGTTGCATTATGCCTCACCTGTGTGATGATAGTAGGACAAGGTCTTCAGTGGGATTTATGAAGTTTTAGTAGTATAAACCCTGCTGTCTCTCTATAAATGTGTTGTTATATCTGATTGTTCTAAAAGATCTAAATACTTGCTTACAGAGGAGTTGGATGCTGCATTCTCTGAATCTGACTAAACTAGTGTAACATGTACTTACCAAGGCTTTACATAGCCTTGAGGCTTAGCTTATGTGATGATTTCTGAAAGAGAAAAAGGGGTTTGTTTTCTCAAGTAGCTTAACTGTGAGGAAGATGGAAGTGTGTTAGCATATTGTCAGCTGTTATCCCATCACAAGTACTTTGTAAATGCACACTCTTGTTCTACAGCAGTTACAAGGTTGGAAGGGACTCTCTGGGAGATTTCAATATTTTTCTCTTCTTCTAGTTCCCACCTTGGACAATGAAGATATGACAGCAATGGCAGAGCTTCCTTTTCTCAAAGCTGATGTCAGAGAGATATTTGAAAGTAAGTTTCGTTTGTTTCAGAATGATGTACTAGCCTTGATTCTGTCTTACATTAAGGATCATCTGCTAGCTGATCAGGCACTCTGCTTATCCCTGATTAAACACTCTGCCTGAAGGGCAAAATTTTCCTTTGGAGCCCAGGCACAAATATAATGGGTAATAGCTGATTTTGTAATTAGTTTATGACCACATTGCTTCATCTTCAGAGGTAGGATCAGAATATTTCCATAAGTATTTGGTCTTTTGCATTTTAAAAAATCTTCATTAGTCTCTCTTTTAAGGCATTAGATTTGACATACAGTCAACACAATTCTTAGAGCATAATTGAATAGAAGAAATGGAGATACCTGATTAGTGAAATTGCATGTGAAACATATGCAAGCATTCAAATCTTTTTAAAACTAGCCCTTTCTGTGGAACAACTCCTCCACCGCTGGATTCTTGAAAGAAAAATATAATAGTTTTCATATAAATTTAGGGTGATTTTAAGCTTTTCAGCTTTAGCCTACTCTAAAAATAAATAGCTTATTTTTGCATGGGAAGACAGCTGTTCTATCTTTGGCTTGGTTTGCCCAATATTAAAATATTTAGGTTTTGCATGAATTTTTAGTGCTTGCATCTAACTTTTACATAGATGTGGGTTTTGTGGGGGCAGGAAGGGGCCTAGTTTTCCTGCATATTTTGAACATTTTGGTTGTCTTGGAGAGCAGATTTACTAATAATATATCTGCCTACATTATTATAACTTCATGGGGGAAAACCTCAATGTTGCCACAACTTGGAGGGACTTGAAGTTAAGGCAGGTGGTAACTTGGGGTCTACAGTGTTTTTCCCCATGCAGATGAATCCTGATTGGTCTGTGGAATTTATTTGCTTACATGTTTTCCTTAAAGTGGCACTCCAGGGTAGCTGGATATACTGCATCTGAAAACCTGCACTGGGTAATGAGGAAAAGTTGTTCTGGGGTCTTTGGCCTTCAGTGAAGCTTGACTCTGAACCAAGCAGTAAAAATCTCTTGAGCTTTTAGTGCCTTCTCTAGTTGTACCTAAACAACTAGTACCTTCTACTAGTACAACTAGTACCTAAACAACTAGTACCTTCCTAGTATGGAAGAGGAAAGAATCTTTTCTGAGACTCTAGTGCAGAGGAGATGAGAGTAAGATAGGATGAGTGGGAGATAGAGGAGGATATGGCAGGAATTGGGGACAGAAAAAGAAACAGTAATGTGTAGTTGGGAAGAAAAATAGTAGTGTGTGTTGGTCTGCTTAGATGGAAACATGTTGCTGTTATGGGAGGTCAAAGCTTCACTGGCAAACTTGATTATGGGTATATTCAACCCCTGAGCCTTTGTCTTAGGTTATTATCTCATGGATCTCTGTGAGAAGTGAACTTTAGTTCATGTACTTGCAGTCCCTTGATAAGGCCTGTTGCTAAACTGCTGTGTGCTGTGACACTGTATAGTCATACCTTAGAGTATGAGAGACCCAAGCAGGGGAAAGGCAGAAGTAAAAGCCTCAATATAGTGACTGCCTAGAGCACACAGTGCTCTAAAGGCAGTGGTTTAATCCTGAGGTGGGCTCTCCAGTGGTTTTTAGATTGAGATATCTGACTTGGCTGGAAGTCCCTGTAGTGAGCTGAATCCAGACTGGGCTATTGTAAGCAGTTCTTTCTTTTGGTAGCTGTTGGGGTTTTGTTTTTTGTTTTTCAGTTCCTTCAAAAAATAATGTCAAGCCCCGAAGAAAGAGGAGGAGGACCTTGGAGAATCCTCAACTTAGGAGAAGAAAATGTTGGTGTAGTAGGATAAAGATGATAAAACAGGAGTTACATAGAAGAAAGCATCAAACGATGGTCCAGGAGCAGGTTCAGGTGGATGACAGTCCAGAGGGAGCTCAGCAGCTCTGCTCAGCAGCAAAGCTGGGGCAAGGAAGAGACCACCTCTCAGCAGCACACCTGCCACCTCCTGGTCAGCAGCCTCAGGATGGGGACCATGTCCATGTGCTGCTGCACAAAAGCCAGGGAGGCATGTCCCCAAACACAGCCCCACAACAAATACCCCAGGCGTGGGAAGCCCCAGAGGTGACTGTGCAGGTGAGGCCTCAGAAGCTGAGCCAGGGGTGGGGGGCCCCAGAAGTGATGGTGCAGGTGCAGCCTCAGAAGCCAAGCCCAGCATGGCAGTCCCCAGAGGTGACCGTGCAGGTGCAGCTGCAGCAGCAGGGCCAAGGGTCACCTCTTCCACAGGTAACTGTGCAGGTACAGCCCCAGGAGCGGGGACAAAGAATGGCTGGTGTCAAAGTCACTGTGCAGTTGCAGTTGGGCCATGACCAGAAAGAAATAACCTGCCTCCAGGACCAAGCTGAGGAAGTGTTAGGGAATGGAGATCAGCTGACCACAGCACAAAATCAGAGGGAACCAGTGGCAGGATCTGAAGGTGAGAAAAACCTGGCTATGGTGGAGCTTGTGCCCCAAAAAACTCCAAGCCAAGACAAGGATCAAGGAGAGGTGATCAGGCCCCAGCAGGCCCAAAGCCATGAAGAGGAAAAAGTAGAAGTGATGGAGATACAGGAAATGCAGGCTGGAGAAAAAGCAGACCTGCATGGGATGATGACAGAGGATCAGCTGCAGAGCCAAGAGCAAGAACAGCTAGAAGCAGACCTGCCCCCACAAAAGGAAGGTCAAAGAGCTACAGAGATGAGGCAGGAGCAACACGATGCCCAAGAAGCATCAAAGAGGATGATGGAAAACAAGAAGGAAGACCTGGACCAAGAAGTGTCTAAGAAACGTCCACGGGAGACTCCTAATTATTTTGTCTCTATTCCAATAACAGATGATCAGGTATTTCGATGTAGTTGTTCAATTAAAAACAATAAGAAACCTTAAGTAAGAAGTAAGCATAAGTTTTAATCTACCTTGGTTTCAAAGTTTAAGAAGCCTGGAGTGATCAGATTCTGCCCTCTTAACACCATCCCAGTCAGATCCAATAGACTTCAGGTAACTCTCCCCACAGTGGCTCTCATAGTGCTGTGTTTGTAGATAGGACAGGTCAATATTTTTGTTACAGCTACTAGGAAAATGTCACTTTGAGGACTGCCATTGCCCTTTCCATAAGATCTGAGTGTATGTGACTCTCCCCAGTAATACCTTCTGTTTTGGTTTGTTTTTTTTTTTTTCCAGAAGAAATCAGTAGCTTACATTGTCCCATCCTACTTTCTTATAGCCATATTTAGTGTAATAGAAACTACTATTGATCTATTTGTCTCCTTTCCTACTGAAATTCACATTGGAGTATGAAGACCTTCTTCTGCAGAAGAAAAGTGGTATTGATCTATTCTTTTCTCCATCTCTTACCCTAAAAAACTTAACCTGAAGTCTTAGGTAGACAGTTAATGCCAAGAAGCCATTTGTGGAATCTTAATGCCCATATGTCATCTACGTATGCAGTATTCTGTGTTTCCCATGTTTGCAGCAGTTTTTAAAAAGCAAGTCTTTCACCTCCCTCCTTTTAAACCAAAACACAGAAATCCAAATCCAGATATCTTTTAGACCCTTTGCAAGGGTCCTAAAGCATTACAATTACCACAGTAAACTTTTTTTCCTGAAATACATCAAGATGGCCTTGCAAAGCTTGGATACTGCAGGCAGTGTCTGGTCCATGGAAATAAATTCTGAAGGTGATACCAAAGCAGGAAATACAGGTTTCAGGTTGTTTATTTAACTAGTTACATATGAGTGCCTTGAAGCCCCCTACATTCTGTTTAACCCTATATCTCTGCTTTTGTAAAGCAAGAGGGTAAAATACTGGTATACTTATTCCCATTCTGTTACGAATTTTGAAGCCTGTACAAAACTTCCTGAAAGAAGAGTACAGAACATTTGATTCCAAAGCAGTTCTGTCAATAACCTTACTAGGCAAAGATTTTTGCCCTTCAGCCTCCCTTAGGCAACTGTGACTGGCTGATGGCAATGTTTTATTAGTAGCTGCTCAGGGTATATAAAAGCAGACAGAGCCCTTGCTTTCTACCAGCATCTGCTGCACCCTTCTTGTCTGGGACTCTGCTTTTGTTGCTGAACAGCAGCATCATGAGGTGGAATGTGACCCACACAGTGGACCTGGATGTAGGGGCAGCAGATGACCAAGCACTCAAATATATTGTGTAGGGAAGGGAGAGAAAAACTTTAGGGTGTAAGACAAAAAGGGCCATTCAATCGAGCAGAGGCAGGTAGGGGGAATGTCTTAATTTGAGTCAGTAACTGCATGGGCAGAACTGAGGATATAAACTGTGTGAATTATAAGTAATAATATATATAACCTTAGGATTTTTCTTATAAAGCACATGTGAAAAGCAAAACCTGAATATTAATTTGCATGAATGTAGTAAAAATATAACCCTTAGCTACCATCTTCTACTATTAGTTTTATGGTGCTTTTTCCTATGAACCAAATAGACATTGTTGCAATATTACTTGATTCTTTTTTTTTTCTAGTTTTTCATGCAGTATGTGACAAGACTGTATTTACACTGCTGAAAGGCAGTAATAATGTAGGATGACTGTATCTGTTGTACAAATTGTTGTTTTTCCAGTGTGACAAGCAGCTGCAGTAGAGTAGCTTGCTTTGGCAGCCTTTTGAATTTTTGTTTTTGCCTTAGTTAAGTGTAGAAACTCCTATGTACATTTTAGATGGAGACGTCAAAGGTGCCTTCCTCTTGGTAGGTGATTATTTGCTCTGGCTTTGTCTTGAGTGGAACAATCTCTGAAGGTTATCTGGAGGATGGCCCCATATAAGTTTCAGTGATTTCTACATATGACTGACTTCTGAGAGGTGAACAAAAGTGCAGAACATGTCAGGAAGATAAATGCCAGGAAGGGAAAATAACTGTGTAAGCTGGAAGACAATGTTGGCAGGGGACCAAATGGGTATGAAATGGGCAAAGAATAAATCTGGGCTGGAGACTAGAAAGTTTCCTGCCATCTGAGGAATGAGATCATAGAACAGCTTGAGGGGACATGAATGCCTAACTTCTGCTATTTTAATGAGATTTGTGTGTCCTAGTATATAGCCTGTGACCACATCCTGTACAGCTCAATGTCCTTTCCCTTTCTTTCCTCCCTCAATTCTCCTTTTCCAGGTTTCCCTGCTCTTGCACCAGTTCTAGTGATCCAGCAGCTCTGGTGTTCCTGGCTGTATGCTTTGCCCAAGATATTCTCAGTTTATGCTCTTCTTAAGTGCTACCTTTACAGGTGGCACTTACCTGAGACAGCCCTGGGTAAAACAACCAAGGGTGCAGTACTGTAGGCCTAGTGTGTATATGTGAAGACTGAGTAAATAAGTGTGTGTATATGCGTATATATACATATACACTTATTTTGTCAATAGTTTCGGATGCTTTTACCTCCAGCAAAAGTTTCTGACCTCACTAAACATACAACATGGCTGCCTTTTACACTGTAATCGTTGTAGTCCCTTGCAGAGAATTCAAGGTGTTTTAAAGATGCTGTTAGTTTCTTTGGGTAGAATTAATTTTTCCTAATTATATTTTGAGAGCTCTCCAGATGATGTAGCCTACGGCTGTCTCTTTTTTTTCCCTCCCTTCCAAGACAAGGGAAAATCCACACTGTAGTTCTGCTGAGTGCAGCAGCCCTCTTCCCTGTGCATGTAGTGAAGCTGCAGGAGGCTGGACATGAGCCTCCAGCAGTGGGCTTGGGCTAGATTTAGGAATGCTGTTGTATCAGGCTTTCTGTACACCAAGTGCTTCCTTCCTGTACCTCGCCCAAAAGAACCAGCCATCTCATCAAAAACAGCATTTATAGAAAAGTGCAACACTCTGATCCACCAAAACTAAAAATGTTTAGAGATAAGGTAGACTTCTTGTGGGAAAAGAAGCGGAAAGTTCTGGAGACACTTTTGAAGCTGACAAAAAAAAAAAGATAAGGGATGTTAAAAGGTTTCTGCAAAACATCTATATGAAGGAATTTCACTCCACCTTGGCTTCTCAGCTGCTTGAGCCTCCAATTGAGTCAAAAGGATCTTTTATTTTGCAAGTATTAGATTCAGCTAGGGAGAAGAACAGGAGACTGTTCTGTGGAACTGCTGTCGATACTTAACCGAGGCTGTTGAAGCAAAGATTTTAGTTTGTGTGGTCAGACAACTCAATGGTTTGATTCCTGCTCCGTGTTTTCATGATCTAAGCAAATGTGCTTGCAATAGGAATTTCTTTCATGTAAGAATCATTTCAGTGAAGTGGTTTTGGTAGTGACAAACGCATAGTAGGGGGCTGTGAATTCAGGGAGTTTGCTGTTTGTCTTCAAATGGATTCTCTTAATTGTGTGTGGCTTTATCCTGACGTTTATCAAACTTTTATACTAGTCTCTTCTGCTGTGTGGGCTATGAGACTTAGCTGGAATGCACAATGATTTCCAAGGATTCATGTAGAAAAATTGCAAAACAAAAACATATTGACCCACTTGCTTCAGCCTATGGATGAATAAAGTGGAGTTCTAACATGCATGAGCACCTAGGCATGGAAGCCAGAATTTCCTCAGGGAAATAATCTGAAAATCTATAAACAACTGTTTATAAAGATTTATCTTTTGTTACTGGCTGTAACAAAGGCTTCCACCAGTTGCTTAGTCCCTGTGTGATTGAATTCTTCTCCCTCCTGTGTTGTTCCCATGACTAGCATATAAACCCTAACAGATTATTTTGAAAAAATCTTTCTTTGGAGTCTTGTTGTGTAAAGGCAAAGATAGACCCAGAAGAGACAGGAAGTGACTGTGAAGTTCTAGAAAATACTAGCTCAGAAAAGTGGTCTGTTTACCTGCTAGTTGTACTTTGTTTGCTGTTAGTTTCCTTTTGGAAGAGACATCAGTTTAATATGTGATCAAATTTGTAATCAGAAAAAGGCATAAGATTAATTATGGAAATGCTATTCTGTTTCCACAGTCTATTAGCAACTGACAACTCCATGAAGATCCCATTAATATTTACACAGTGATGAGAGCTTCATTCTAACATGCTTAGGGTCAGATTGAGACCTAGTTTAAGATCTAGGGGTGCTGGCTCACATAAGAGCTATGAGTTTAGCCTGCAGGTTTTTAAAAAGGAGAGCAAATCAATTCCTGAAAAATTAACTTTGAAATGGAAACTATAGGTTGCTACACAATAGATCTGGGGGATTTTATCATGTGGATTTGTGGCCTAAGCTTGAGCTGCATTTCTTTTGGTGTGTAAAGCTTTAGCATTCTGAATGCTTTCAGTAATACCTGGGCACTCAACTGAAAATTTATTTCCCTGTCTCCTGCTTACTGAATTGCAGATTTTGGATAGAATTGAAGATGTCCAAGAACTCATATTCACTAAAGAACCTGACCTGCTGAGAGCTCTTCTTCCTGTTCAAACTATGCACCTTACTATAATAGTAGCTCATCTGGGAACGGAAGAAGAACTAAAAAAGTAAGAATCCTGCCAAATTCAAGTGCAACTAGTTTTTCAGTAAGTGTGGTGGTCTTACTGCTCCTGTTGTGTAGACTCTACTAATATGTAATTAGTCACATAATTTCTTAGACCTTTTTTGATTAGTTTTTGGCTTGTTCTCGGTACCTGCAAGGAAAGATCTCCCCCAAAGCTAGGTGTGATACATTGGAGGCTGAAGTTTTATGTATCTGCAGTGGAGTGGAGAGAAAAATCAGCATGTCTGCAAATTGCGTTGCTACTGTGTTACTGTATTACTGACATAAACTAACACAATGGATATAAAGTTCCCTGAGATGCCTTTTGAGAAACCACAGCTTTTCAGATCAGCCATTCTTATATCAGCTGGAGAATGTGTAACCCACAGGACATGTTATATTAACAAGAAGATGAAAAAAAAAAAGTCTGCCTAGTTCCTTTCCAAGCTGCTCTCTTTTTTTTAATTCAAACTGTGGGTGGTCACTGTGGCCCTGTGAATTGAGATGGGGATATTGAAACATGACCAAGGGAAGTTACCCTGTGGTCAGGAGGGCTAGAGCTGCCAGAAAGATCCAACAAACAAAGCTATTATGCTGCAGTTTTTTTCCTCCAAGCTTCATGCTACACTTCAAGTCCCACACTGGGAACTTGAGGCTTCCTGGCATGAGGAGGTAGAGAAAAGTCCTGTAGGTGTCTGGGAATGCATCTGCTGGTAGAGGTGAGAACCTGGGGAAAGCAGCCTTTTTTCCATGGGTCTTGGATGCACAGCAGCTAGGCAATGATAAACAGTAAGGTCTCAATGCCATATGAGTGTGACACAGGATGTCCTTGGGCACAAAGCAGAATACCTACTTGGAAAGAAGTCAAAAGAACCAGTATGGGTGGAAAAAACAAATGAGCAAACCCCAAACCCCTCTGCTCATACAGGCAGAAACAGTTAAGCAGGATTAAAGTGCCTATGATAGATTTGTATGTGTCTTAGGTTAAAATTACCTGCTTTATTTTATGTTCCAGAGGCTTTTTTGAAGGTCCTGAGGGGAAAAAGGTGGGAGAATAATTATATGGGCTAAGGAGCCTGCATGCAGAAGACACCATGTGCACTAATTGAGTAATAAATACCTGTGTCAGTCTCGCTACTGAGCACGCTGACATCCAAGAGGATAGGAATCTAGTGGAGAGCAGTAATCAAAATGAGAATCAATTGGTTAGGGAGGTGAGTGGAGCTAAGCAGTGTTAATGAACTTAAGAAGGGATGTGTGTCTGTAATACAAAAATAAAGGGCGTACCTTGTGAAAAGCAGATCTTTGCCCAATGCTCTTCACCCTATAGAGCTCTACTAAACGAGGCTGTACTTCAGTGGCTACTGCTTTGTGCTGTCACATAGAAACCTCCCTTAAGGTGTTTGGTTAAGTATTTATCACATCTCTGGTTAAGAGCACTGCTGAAACTGCTGGTCCAGCCCCTCAAAGGGGGAAAGCATTTCAGATCTCAGGGCAGAAGTTCTAGCAGCATTTAATACCAGCTTACACATGACTGAATGAAGGACTAGATTAGCCCTGCTTCTTATCAGCAAAAGAAGCAATACCCTCTACAAAGAACTTGTTCAATTTTCATCTTCAGGCCTATCCTTACTAAATTGTCATCTGTAGAGTCCCCAGAAGTCTCAAAAAGAAACAGCTCTCATGTTGTTAGGGTTGAAATAACCCAAATGTAATAGTGAGGATTGTTCATAATGTTGACTGCTGTTAGCCAAAGTGGCCTTTGTATGCATGAAACATCCTTTCCTGAGGGAAATAGCTTGTGCTTTGTGGGCAGCAGTGCCTGATTTCTGTTTAGATAATGTTACACAGTTCTAAGAGTTCTTTTAATGCTGAAATGAACACAGTCAAAACTTGTTCTAGGTGTATTGGTAAAGGTAGCTACAGGAGCCACAGCAACCCATGTACTGATGTCCTGCAGTCCTTAGTGATGCTGTAGTTTGTTAGAAATATGCAATGTTTTGTAGGTTTCTTCTTGAACTTGAAACCTGACAGGGTCTTCTTTCCTGAGACACCAGCATGAAGATGGGCACCTGTAAAACTTCAGCAGCTATTAAGTTGCTGGAAGAATTGGCATCTACATTTAGAAACTTATAGTTTGTCTTAAAACCAGTAGCATTTGGACTGTCTCTGGGCAGTTCATTTTTTTGAGACATTTCTGTACACAGTAAGGTGTATTAAAATCTTATTGAAATGAGATGTAGAAATCCCAACATAAGCATAAATTTAATATTTTGTTAACTGTCCTGGAATAGAAGAACTAAATGGAGACGTACTTTATGTGGTTCAGGTAGGAGAATGAATTTATTTTATTTTAAGAATAAAACTAGTGAACAGTTGAAAATAGCAATAATAAAATTTTAAACTACATGGCAAATGCAAGTTCAGTTTTACCCTTTTTGACTCTTTAGTGGTATATATTCACATAGCTGTTTCTGACATGTTAATGACTTGAAGGTTCACTTTGCTAGCAAAACTCATTCCTAATATATAAGCCAAGGTTAAAGCTATTGAAAGACATAATATGTTTAAAATACCTGTCTGCGTTCTAACTTGTTGCATAAATATTAACATTGATATATATATTGCCTTTGTTACACCTTGCATAGTGTTGTGAGTGGTCAAAGCTGGGCATATTGTCTGGTATTAAAATATAACATTTCCATATGTAATAACAACCTTCTTTCAGAATATATATTAATTATTTTCAAGGGCTGTTCTAGCACTGAAGCAGAGCAAGAGTAAAGTAGAAGACATACTGCAGGGTAAAGACCTTAAAATGACATTTCATGGGATTGGACAGTTTAATAATCAAGTGATATATGTGAAAATGTTGGAGGAAGATCAGAAAATGCTGAGTAGAATTGCAGGTAAGTACCTTACCTGACCCTTTACTACTTGTGGTACACCAGGTTGTAGAGTCTATCAGCTCTTGTAAGCACTGTGGCCCTGAGCTGCTGTGTGTGGCCATGATGTGCTGCTGCCTTTCTTCCTGCCTCCTCTTTTTCTTAAGTATCAAGCTGACAGCTGGGATCCTGCAGAGCATGAGGTCTAGAATAAGTTTTTTCTTTACTAATTTGGACAGCTAAGATGCACAAACATTTGACATGTCAATATCACACAGCAAGGCTGTCCTAGCCTGGTTGTCAGGATCTCACAGGCCTGTGATGTACGGGTCTTCACCCATAGGTTTTTCAGAGTGACTCTAAAACTGGGGCTCTTAATTTTAATAAAATGGAAATCTTTTAAGTGGTTCCTCGGTTAACTTTGCTAGAACTTCCTTTAAATTGGAGAATGTATAAAATCATGAGCACCTCTGGGACAGGAGGTGACAAAGAATGGTCTTTGTCTGCATATACATGTGTAGCAGCAGCAAATTAGTCTTGCTTACCTTCATCTGAGAACAATTTCAGAAGGGCTTGATGCTCTCCACTTTAACCCCACTCTGTTCTGATTTCAGGAGCTGCTTTAGCCTTCCATGCAGAACCTTGTCTGTGTTCTGGGCTTCTACTTCCAATAGAGCAAAAATAATCAATACTTTTTTTTTTTTTTCCTTGCTATTGTCATACTAAGCAAAAAGAAAGCATAGTTCAACTAATGCTTCTCAAAGGTGTGTAGTACAAAGATACCACAATCTTCAAAGGCTATGACTTTTCAGAGTAGTCTGTTTTCTTTTTATTGAAGCTGCTTCCTATCTTCTCTGGTTCTTAGCTTAGATATAATGGTCATGCTCTCTTCTGTTGATTTTCCCACAAGTAGACAGAAGATGCTTCTTAATATGAACAGCTTCCTTGCCTCAGCTAAATGATATTAGCCATTTCGTTATCCATTGCTTTTTGCCTGACTCTGGGCTTTATTTATCTCATTTTTCCAACCATGGCAAAGGTAATTGACTCAAAACGGTCATGTTCTTTTTCTCAAGGTACACTAATGTTTTCACCTACTTATTAGGATTAGAGCTTCAAACTTCCCCAAGTCCATATTGTTTCTTTTCATGTTTATAAAATGATCTTCAGCATATGTGCATACTTCAGTGACACAGAAAGAAGGGAGTGCTTGACTGTTTTTGCTGTTCTCCCACCTTAGGTATCCTCATTCACTTCTGAAAAATGCAGCAGTGAATACATCCTCTCATCTGACTCCTGCCATTTTTCCTTCTACTCATTGTTTTGCTTAACTGAGAATTTTATACCCAATGAGTCATAGCATACAAGATCAACCTTTATCATGCTATTTTAATACCAGCAGAAATGTTTAATTTTAGTTCTGCAGAATGTGTGCTATATCTTTTCTCTTTTTAAATGGTGTTGGAGCTGCATTAACTGTGTAACCATTACAATAGTAGGTGGCAGATCCTTTGTGTTCTCTGCCTGCATATCCTGCATCTTCAGGGCTCTGGAAACCTGTCTTAATGAGCTGGAAGAAAAAAAACTTTGATTGCAAGCCCCAGGAATATTCTACCAGTACTTGCATGTTTTTTAATGCAATATGATTGTTCACTGATTGCATGAAATACTTCCTTGACTCTGAGACAAGCTGCCAGTTTTCAAGCTGTTAACTCTGTCACCAATGGTGTTGCTATTCAGAGAGATGTAATTTCCAGTCTTGTTCTCTTTCCTGCATAACTTCTGACCATTTCTAGAACTTAATCAGTCTAGGGACTATTAATATATATAAAAACCTATCCATTAGAAATCCTTTTAATGACATCTCTGAAGAATTTTTACTTGCTTTTTCTCCTCCCTGTCTTCCCTAGCATAGAAATTTAATTTAATTGATATACAATGAATAGTGCTTTCTCTTACCTTTTACTTTATTTTTTTGGTTGTTCGTGGGTTAGGTGTGGATTTTCAAATACTGCTTTCTCCAACATGATGGGAAAAGGATTTGACTGGCAAAGGTCACACTACTCCTGCCAGCTGCCTCTCTCTCTTCACTCTTATTGATGATTTATCATCAACAGCTTAACAATTCAGCCTGCTCAAGTGAAGCTTTTCAACTCCTGAAGTGGTCTTGGCCTTAGAAAATATAAAATTAGGTCGCTGGTTTTTAATTTTCTTTTGTTCCTACATCATGGGCTTGAATTTTTAAGCAGAGAGTTATCCTGTCTCTTGAGCAGTTGAGTGCTGCTGAGCATTGCTGGGTTGTGTTTTTTGTTATTTGCCCAGATGATGTATAGGGGAGAGCTTTCTTCTAGAAGGATCTTGGGCACTTTGTGAACTGCAGGGTCTGCTGTAATTTGGCCTAATGGCATGGGAACAAGAAGACTTAGTATGCAAAAGATCTTCATATTAACGTGCTATGTTTTGACAAAGTACCAGAGGCACTTTAGGGGTAATTTGATGCCTAATAGTAATATTCTAATACCATTTTTAGATGCCCTGAAGTATGTGATGTACACACTGGACCTACAGGTAGGCTGTACACTTCTGCACTGGCAGCTGGAGGCTAGGTGGGCATCCTGTAGAGCATCTAAAAGGGCATTAGATGCTTGTTCAGGCAACTGGATCCTGTTCTTTATGTATTTTCCAGCTGGAAAACTAAAGCAGTTGCCTTGGCAAATTGACCAGACAGCTCCAGCTGCTGTTCCCTCACAAATACTGAAATGAAACATTTTAATATATTAATTAGCTAAACTCTAAACCAGAAACTAAGCCTTGATACAAATGCATATGACAAACTAATAAACACACTTAGCTAAACTTCCTGTAGTTAAACTTTCTGATAGATGGAAAAATAAAATGGAAGTAGGATGACTTCAAGGCAGTTGTCATATATGTGAAATGCTGTGCTAAACAAAACTTCAACATTAAAGCTGCTTCTCCGGGTGCTTAAGCAATTAAGGAGCAACAAGGTAGGGGGGATCTGGCTGGAAGAGCCACATAAATGTTGCAGGTTTCCAGGGCAGATGGTGATTTTTCACTTTTATCCCCTTTATACAGCTGAGGTATAAAGAGCTGTGGCAATAAGAAGTGCTGGAGAGAGGTCCTAAACACTCCAGCCTTAGCCAAGACCTTCAGTATTATTTTGGAGTTATTCTTTACTGTTTAAGCACAACTATTGAACAACAGTTAATCTTCTGTGTTTGCCAGATTTGCAGGGCTTTGCCTCACTGTGCTTGTTGAGACTCTGTCCCTCAACTCAAAGTTAATGAAAGTCAAGGATAGTTCATTTTGGCTTGACTTGTTGCTACAATCTTTAGTCTAAAGAGCTTGAAGAATATAAATTCTGGAGTTACAAACACTTAATTTGAAGCAGAATAAAACCTTATTGCTTTATAATTACACGATGAAAGTTTTTAACTGACGCTATCATGAATACCTCATTGCAATCTGGGGAGGGGGATACTGTGTTCATGTGACTTTTACTTTTGAATTGATCTAGGTGCTGCAGAGTTGCATTAGTTTTGAAAATCTTGCACCTTTTGCTGGTAGCACTTAGCCTCTTCCATTGCTTTTTGCAAAAACTGGGGAGCATCTGTCCCAGTATACATCCCAGCTGTGGTAGTGGTGGCTGCATCTTGTTCTTGGCAGGGCTGAATAGGCATGTGCTTTTCTAAACTCACCATTATGATAGGAGGTCTGAATTCAGAAGGAATTGTATTGCAAGCAGAAGATTGGATCTAGTCTGAGGTTTGCAACATGTGGCTCTATGTCCTGCACAAGTTTGTTTTGTCTTTTTTTCATTTGTCTGCCTTGCCTGTAGTGGTATAAAAACTAGTTATCTGCTGTGTTTTAACTGTATGTCTTGCTCAAGAAATGCATAGTGGCTTTTTTGTCTAATCTTCATGTAAATATTTATCTACAAACTATTATCTTTTATTTCTTTTCTCTTTTCACCAGGAGCTGTGGAGGAATGTTTTATTGAAATGAATCTTGACATTTCAGGGAGCAGAGATTTCAAGCCTCATCTTACTTTCCTAAAGCTCTCCAAAGCACCAAGGTTGAAAAGAAGGGTAAGTAACCAGGCTTAAAACATTTTTTTAAATTGGGATCTCTTCTAGTGATTATTTTTCTTCTAATGAAATATTTGGGAACTATATACTTGAGCAATAATCATTGCAAGTAGAGAAAAATACCATTTACCTTATTTAACGAAGCTTTGGTATTGGATGGACAGCACAGTTTGCTTATATCCTATTGGAAAAGATGAGGCCTCTTTCTTGTATTGTGTATGGCTCTAGTGTTTCCCTTCTGCTGTGGCAAGTCAAATTTTCATGAAAACACAATGACAAGCTGTTTACACAGGGATGGCTTCTGAGCAATATTTATCTGAGAACAAGATTACTGCTATTTTGGAAGCCAGGCTGGTGCCTTGATTTATGCTAGAAATGTGTGATGTGCTTTCCTAACCTTTACTGCAACGTTGTAAGGGATTTTATCACATACAATTAAAGTAAAAACCAACTCTGATTAGATTGCTCCTTTCCCAGTGGAATACTGTCCTGCATGTTTCCAGGAAGAGTACTTGTATTTGAGGTCAATACAGTGCAAAACTGAAACACTAAAGGAGCTTCAAGAAAGAAAATAGTAAATACTGTAATAGCTGAAGAAAATGAATTTGAATTTGTGGACTTCATGTACTTCATATTGACTTTATTTGCCTCCTATATACGTGATACAATCAAAGCTGGATAGTACTGATTGTTCTGTGCTGGAGGCTTTTTCTTTTATACTGTCTATGGGGGATTTCATGAGTACAGGCAGAAAATTTACAATAGGCATAGAGGAATAACTAATAAAAGAGGATTTTGTCCAAAGTATTTCTGTACTTCCTTTTACTATCAAGTTTAAAGTAATGACTGAGTATTGTTTGGGAAAATGGTGTGAAAAGTCTTCCTGGAGTCCAGACAGACAGTATCCAATGCTGTTCCTTTGCCTGTTAGCCACTGCTCATCCCTGTCCAAATCTATTTGCATCTTGAAACTTTTGCTTCTAAAAGTTCTGTTCTACACATCAGGGCTATGACACCAAAGTGGAGCAGGGCTGTATGTTAAATTGGTTATTAGGTGGCATGTGGACTCTACAACTTGGTGTACAAATCTCCCTGAGGCTATCAAGGGTCAACCCTAGATACAGGACTTGATCTCAAACTTCAAAATAGAATATTAGTGTGCATGGGTTTTGAGATCTGACACAGCAACGGAAAATAGTGATGACTTACTGTATCTCTTCCCCATTACATTTTGATAAGAAAGGAGGAAAACTGCTGTAATATCCCACTCCTAAAGACTTCAGGAGAAAAATCAGCCTTTCTAAACAGTAGAAGATGCCAAAGTATGAGTAAGACAAATATTACTTTAGTTATTATGATGCCATCTACTGGCTGTAATTACTTTCTTTATACCATAAATAACTGTGTCCTTGTAGTAATGTTGCAGTTTAAGTACTTCATGCAACTTGAGTGATGCTTCTATGAAGCTTGAGAAACAGTTTTGAACATTCACTGTATTTCACATCTCACAAATATTTTAACAAGACAGGTATGTGATGATATTGTTGGAGTAGCTGCAGACATTGCTTTTGGTGGAGAAGAAGCTGGTTCTCTTTAAAACAACTATGGCACCCTCAAACTTTGATCTCAGGAAACTGGGCATCTTTGACTTTAGTTCTCTGTTTAAAGGCCTCGAGAGGTTGGGGATAGCTTGTTTTGTGTGCTATTTAGCTTAAACAGCTGCTGAAGGAGCAGTATGTGCTTATTGGGCTCAAATTGTGTAGCCTGCCCTTGGCATAAATATAAAATATAGGCTCTTCAAGTTTTCTGACCTCTCTCTTCAACGAGCCAAAAGGGAGCAGTTCACCTCTTAAGAGCATCCACTTCAGTACCTGCAGTAAGAGCCACCTCCAGCACACAGGCCAAGAAGTGTTTTTGTCAGTGTGGGTTTTTAGCCTGCAGTACTGGGTGTTGCTGGTGTTGGCCTCTGCCAGAGCAAAGCTGTGGACTGAGTGCCTCCACACTGAAGTGAAAATCATTTGCTCTTGATTTATGTCCTCTTTTAAGGAGATTCACTTTGTGTGGATCTGCAAATAACTGTGGTCTGCCCTGGGTGGTGAGAGAGCAGCAGTCGTGCAGGGTCGTGTACTTGTATTAAAATGTTTGGACTTTTTATATGAAAGGACAACCCTAATCCTGCCCTCTTCTGGCTGCTTGATAAGTTATCTTCAATGACATGACCTTACTCAAATTTTCATCAGCCTTCCAAATTACCCATAAAACACCTCATGTGCACTGCACCTCTAGTTCAGCAGGACTTGAACCTCGTGTCATTAAAAGGACATGTGGCTCTTGGATACCAAACTGCCAGGCTCTGACTGATACTTAAGTATCTCAGGGGCAGAGGATTAAAAACAAAACTAAACTTAATTGTTTCTGTAATCAGGGGCAGTAGTGCCTAATGGCTTAAGGTGTTTGGGAAGCTATTTGTATTTCTTTTTGTCCGGGTGGCATTGGCTGTTCTGGCCACCCTCCTACAACCCCCACACCATGAACCATGCATGTCTGCCTGCCAGAAAGGCTGTCATTACAAGGAAGGGAGCTTGTAAAAGCTTTTTTTGTTGTTTGTAATTGTGTGTTCTTGTGCATGCAGAAGCAGGGCTGAACGAATTGATTGAGTCTACTTTGAGACAATGTACTGTATGGGGTTCCTTGGAGCCTTCCTAGCTTCTTTGCTCATTAGGTGCTCTGTTGCTTACTGATTCATCTGTCCTTCACTTCATCTCCATGTGTGCCCCTGGCATGTGCCATTTGTTATAGGCCAAATGCTTTGTGGGAGTCTCTTATTTAATCTGGCAGCCTGCTGCTGCTGGAATTAAAGCCATGGGGACTATGGAATTGCAGGATTGCTTGCTCATCCCTGGTGGCACCTTTATATGGGGTTTCAGGGGGGGAGGGTGGTGTTGAGGCTGTGTCCAAACTTGTCAGGGGGGAGAACTGCAAAAAATCAAATCAGAAAGGCAGGGGGAATGCTTATTTTAAATCTTAACAGTCTGAAGTTACTGTGGCTGAACATGTGCCCTTATTATGGCAGTGGAAGTTACTTTTTCTTAGTCTGAAAAGAGCAGGTCAACAGCTGAAAAATACCCAGCTATAGGAGTAAATGTTTCCATTTAAATGCCATGACTCTTGTAGTGTTTGGCAATTGCAATACTAGCAGTGCTTTGTAGCTATCTGAGAACTGTTGTGGTTTTCTTTTCCTCTGGCTTGCTGAAATGGACTCGTTTTTCACAAAAAGTCACTGAGTTGTATTTCTTTTGAATACTTCCTTGCTCACAGGGAAGTACATGAGCTCTATTTCTAATCTATCTTGATTGCAATTTAATTACTGTTGTGGAATGTGTACACCAAGGAAAAAGATTACTTTTTTCTAGTCTGTGAAGATAGCAATGGGATGAAACTAAGCAATCCAAACTTTAAGTGAAATAAATACCTTTTAAAGGGAATTCAGGAGACAAGGGAGCAGCTTCCCAATGGGTGTGACTTGCTTTAAATACCTAAACTTAGGTGCATTTGAACATGAGTGGGTTAAGTTGATCTGGTTTTGTATATTTGGCATTTTTATTTTTTTGCTTGAAAAGGAGAGTGGGCTAGGTGGAGAATTCAGCAAAAGCCAGCCAAACTTCCTATAATTTTAATTAGTAACTATTGATTTTTCTCAGTATTAGCCTAAATACCACCAAATCAAATTGATGTTGCTATACTAATTGGAGGGAGGGCAGGGGGCATGGATGGATGGGCAAGGGGAGGGAGCAGAGAAGGGAGTATTTTCTTAATTTTGTTAGAATAATACTTGAGACATCTTGTACCTTTCTGAAGTGCATGCAGTTTTTTGTGTATATGTAATATGCTTTTTCACTATTTAGGGCTTCAGAAAAATTTGTTCGGATCTTTACAAAGAATATGAAGACAGTTATTTTGGCACAGAGGTCCTCCATCAAATTGATCTTTGTGCTATACGCAAGAAGAAGCAGGAATCTGGTTACTATTATTGTGAGTGTTCAATTAATGTGGGCTCTGGGAGTTCAGAAGAAAGTAAAGAGCAAGAAATGCAGACAGAAGATGCAGGAGAAACAAGCAGTGAAGACCCTCCAAATAGTGCTGCAAAGGCTGAAGTAGGAGCAACAGATGCAAGCTGTAAATTTGCCTCATGTTCAATAGTAGCTGATAAAACATCTGAAAATATTGCTGGGGCATCAATTGCAGGCAAAGAAAAAGAAACTGAGGTGAAGGGACAGCCTAAAGCTGCAGATGGGACTTCACTTGCAGCTGGAGAGATCTGCTCAGAGTCAGTACTTGGTCTGTTGCCAGCAAGATCAGAAACATTGAAGAATGTAGAAAGGGAGCAAGAAAAAGCAAAGAAAACAGATGGTAGCTTGCAGAAAACTGAAGCAACTGAATGTGCACTTGATCAGCCAAAAAGTTCAGAATAAAGTTCTTGCAATTCTTGGTGAAATGGACCCAAGCTTGGTGATGTTAGAGGAGGCAGAGGCAACCATGGTGGTACAGAGCTGCATTTGGCTGAAGTGGGGATTAGGAACGGTGAGGTCATTTTTGACAGAAAACAGTCTTTTTGGAAGACTGAGAACACAAAATAGAACAAAATGTATGAGGGAAACATCACTGTGTATTGTAAAAGTGAAATGCCTTGGTCTAAATAAGAATCTCTGCTATAGGTGTGTGTGAGCATCTGTACTACAAAGACAAAAGAGCTCTGGTTTAAAGGATCAGTCCCTTCAGAGATCATTCATTAACACCAAAGCTGTTGCCAGACACCTCTGTTGCACACTTGAACCTTTATTGCATGTCTTCCCACCCTGCTTTGTCCCTCTGCTTTGGGTTTGCAGCCCCAACTTTTCTCCATCCTTTACCTACCTTCTCCTTTTTGGGTACTGCCTAAAGACACCTCTTTTTGTCCAATGCCTACAGCTGCTCTGACCTAAGACTTAATTATTGCGTTGCAATTACAGTTCATTTTGTCTCTATAAATGGTGGGTGATTGTTGTCATTAACACAATCTTGTGGAATAACATCCTTTCCTTTGACTAGTAGCTACTTGATGAGAATTACTTCACCTGACTTACAGTAATAGTAGTTTTCTCATAAAATGAGGTGTAACACTAAATTTTCTTCACATAAAGAAAATGTGAGGAAGAGGAATCCAAACGTAATTGCTTTTGTAAAATGCCTTAAAGGGTGGAAAAAATTACTTTTCCTGAGCCGGTGTGTTTCAGACTCGCGTGCACGCACTAGTTTTAAAAAAAGGGAGTAAACCAGAGCCCCGTCCATCTTTGTGAGGGTTTTTCCCGTGGGTCGTCACGGCGGAGACACCAGTAGATGGTGCTGCTGGAAAAACAGCGGCGGCTGCGAAGGGAACCGGGACCCCAGCGCTGGCAGCGGGCTCAGGCATCCCTACAGAGGGTAATTAATAGATGCGGAGGGTGGCAATCGGGCCCTTGGAAAAGTGTCTTGCTTCCCTTTTCTGCTCTAATTGCTCCCTGAAAAGCGATATTTAGTCTTTTAAGAGCTCCATCTTTCCTTGAAAAGAGTGTGTTTCAAAGAAAGGGTGTGATCAAGTAGCTTCCCCCCTTCCCCCCCCCCCCCCAAAAAAAAAAAAAGAAAACCCCACAACTTAGAAGCATTAAGCTTATGGCGTTTTTCTTCCCTCCATGGTGTTTGTGAATACACCTTTGGGCAACTTGTCTAGGATGCACTCTGTTAAATTACCATCAGGATTTTTAAAACCTTTTCAGCTTGTTAGCAGACTTCATGAAAAAAAAACAAACCCACAAAAACAAAACCCCCACAAAATCCCAGAAGGCCCCAAACAAATAACCCAAACCATGCTGTATTTGTGCCCTTTTCACAGGGAGGGGGAAAATAAAACTCACCAGAGTGCCCTGCTGCAGAAGGAAAGGGAAGGCTCTGCATTTAATGAACCTGTTTTGTACTCTGCACTGGGGTCTGTGTCAGGTCCCTTGTGCTGCAGCTTTTGGCAGAGCATTTATTTTTGTGTCACTCTGCTGAAGGTTGAGGACTTTGAAAAGGCTGTCCCCAAATGGTCTTCTAAATGCAAATGCCAAAGTAGTTATTTGCAGCTTCTCTGGGGTCTTGGAATTCAGCTAAATTGCTCAATGCTGGAGGAAGACTTCAAGGTTAATTTTGGGGAGTAGTTGAGAGAGACTTCCATAGTGCATCCCTGTATCACCATGTTCTGGGTGAATTTGTTTTCCAGAGAAGTTTGCCTTAAATATAACTGAGAAAGTGTTTCTTAATGATTTCTTAATTCAGTAAAGGATCTGCAGTGTCATTCATCTTGAGAATTTAAGTGGATTCAATGGCCTAGGACCAAGTACACTTTTCAACAGTGCATTTGTTCTTATAGAAAATGTTAATTATTTTTTTATAGACAGATGGCACTGGAGTGTAGCGAATGTGTGGTGAACCAGTGCTCATAAAAGTTTGGGGGTTTAATGCCTATAGGTTCCAATTTAAATTCTGTTTCAGGTTTTCTGTGATTATTGTGGGGTAATTAATTTCACTTGAATATAGTACACTTTCTGGTACATTAAGTTTAAATAAATACATAAGTTGTATCATTGTGATTAATCTTTAGAATTTACAATAGTGCTTAAAAACATCTAAATACAGCATTCAGCTCTTTTGTCTCTAATGACAACCAAGTTGAAGTGAGATTCTATAATGCTGTTCAAAACATATTTTCAGGCTTATGATAGAGAATATAAAATAAGCCTTGAATTTTCTTGGTGCTATGCTTTACTCGTGGGGATCCATGTTTTTTCCTCTGGTGTTTTTTATTCAAATTAATTGAAATATAATTGATTATTAGACACTTCTGATGTGAGTAGAGCAGATGGAATATAGTTTCTGAAATGAAAATAACTTCATAATTCTGTAGCAGATTAGTTCTCCTCCTTTGATTACTATCAGGAAAATACACTGTGAAATCTAAGTCTAGAAATAAGTTTGATTCACTTTTTGCATACATTTCTTGTTCTTTTCCAATTTTTCTTTTGTCCTAACTGGTTTTATTTTACCCTTTGAGTAATTTTCTGTATACCCATTAGTAGTTTATGTAGAAGATAAATGCCACCTGCTCATTTATTCTAATTGAGTTTTGTTTGATGTAACTTGAATTATTGAAACAATGGTACAACATTGTGGAGGGAGAGAACTTGCATTAAATGTCACCCATGGAGTGTGGTGTTTGTTTGTTTTTTAAATAATTAAATGATGATTTCACTGCAAGATTGATTGTCCAAGTATTATGAGAGAAGTCTTTGGCAACATCTCCCACCTTCATGTCTGATTTTAACTTGTTGGTTGTTAAATTAGCTATTCTAATAACCAGGATGCAAAAAACAAAGGGAAAATTGTTCTGTAAATATCTTATTCTGAATATCTGTTGCTAATAGGCACTAACACTAGATGACCTTTGCCAGCTGAATAGTTAGAGCAATTCTAACTTCTGGATGTTATTTTTAGGGGGTTAGATGCAAATGAGCTAGAGTCCTACATCTGTGGGTTAAGTTATATAAAATAAAAAAAAAATATAAAGTATAATAAAATATAAAATATATAAAAAAGTATTGGTTAGTCTAGCTGGCTTTTCCTTCCCATGGTCCTTTACTTTCTACATAAGGACAGCTCATGCCTCCTTTTTAATATACACATCAGCAAGATGTTGGCCTCTCCTGTTGGTACAGCAGAGCCATCAGAAAGGTGCTGACTTGAGGCTGGAGCCCTGTGATCATCTGTCTGCAGGCAGGTAGTGTTAGAGATGAGTAGCAATTTGACCTTGGGGCATTTAATTTCCATGTGTGTATTCTGCTGCCTTTATCTAAGGCTTCTGCCTTAGTAGTATACCATATAATAAAAGTCATACATGTTTTTTTCTGTGTGCAGGTAGATGGTAATTATCCTGCAGTTCAAAACATTTGCCAAAACTTGCTCTGATTGAAAAATTTGAGACAAATCTACTTGACCTTGCACAGTCCCTCACTCTTGCATCTTCACCCTGACCCCCCAGCAGTTGGTTAGCCAAGAAAAGGGCTTATGGAACTTTGGAATGCTAATGAGCATTCCAGACCAAAAATATGGTTTCTTCTCTTAGGAAATCTGCCATTTCTTTCTTATGTTTCCACAAGACTAAATGCAGATATGGACTGAAAGACACCGACAAAACCCACATTCCAAAATCCATCTCTTACGGATTATTTGGACTTTGGTAAATACTCTGTGAGAGTGGTTATTCAGAGTTAAAGTCATGAGGCATCTTGGTGCCCATAAATCCTCAGCAATATGGCATAATTTTATTGTACATTTTCCTTTTCAAAACCACTCACAGATGGGCTTATATCCAGGTGCTATGTAGGTTAACGCCTCTGAAACTGGCTTCCTACTCTGGGGTTTGGTCATTAACCTATGCAGCAGAAACATGGAGCAAGGCTCATAAAGAAGCTTTAAAATCCATATATTTAAAACAGAACATACTTTTCACACTCACTGGGGAGAAATTAAACACACTAAGATGTTTCAAGTATTAAATGTTCACTCAGGCCTTTTGTCTGTTTTGGAGATTAGCTTTTAAACTTGTAATTAGAAAACTGCTTTGGGGATCAGCTGAAAGCATTCTGGCAACTACTTTCAGAAATTTTATTTAAATTTTAATTTTCTCATCCTAAATTTCAGCACTTGGCTCAGAGGTAAAAAACAGCTTATTTTTGAATTGTACATAGCATTTTATAATTCTGTCCTAAAAATGAAAAATTGCTGCCTGGGTGTTTGTTAGCTTTTCTGTCTTCAGCTTCTTAATGTAAAGTGGAGAAATGATCACCTGTTTGCAATAGTAAGTACATATCATTGCAAGAAATCCAGCATCTGCTGATAGGTTCCTGGTTCCACTTTTATGCTGTCCATGAGTAATGTTGAATAAGCATAAAATAGTAACATATTTACTAAGTAAATGCAGTATGGAGATGTAATTACACTGAGTTTCTAATGCACATGTAAATGTTATGGAAATTTCTGCTTTTCTCTTTCCTAGCAGAAGCAGCTGTTCAACTTGTGAGCTGAAGACCTGTTGAGGGCCTTCTGTGATAAACCCTCTTTAGGCAGAGGGCTAAATTTTAAATGCTGGTTGGTTCATGAGTATTTTTCATAATTAAGTTGTTCTGAAATTAAACCTTGTTCACATTCTAGCTGCAGTAGTGCTATTGGTGACACAAAAGATTGTGGCTGGTGCTGTTGAAACCAAACTAAAATCCAAACCTGAAGCATAATAGAGGCTGTTATTGATAAGTGAAGTTACTGGTTATTAGTAAGTTATTGGTATGAAATCTATGGACTTGATTCTTAAGTCTTATCCTGCGGCATGCTGCTTGCTTACCTTTGGTGACCTGTAGGAAATGCAGCCTGAACAGGGACTTTAGTCTGCTGAGAGGAAGGATTATGTGGATCCAAGATGTTTTATTCGCTCAGCTATGTTTTTGTGGAAGAGATCTTTTTGCTCTTGGTGGGCTTTACTGAAGCCCCCTAAACACCCTCTGAGGCTGATACTTGAAATTAATCTACTAACTCTACTCAAAACGTGACTGGAAATTATCATTTGAAGATCAAAAAGTATAATTTCAGTGAGAATAACTGAAATCCTTTACAAAGTAGATGTGATTTATAAAGAAATTTACTTAGTTTTCAGGGTCAGTACTCTTGTTGGTCAAAACCCAATGAAATATTTAGCTCAGCTTAGAAAGGTAATTTAAAGATTCGTTTCAGGGCATTTTAACTTCGATACTGAGTCTTTATCACTCCTGTGGGTTTTTTAACCCTTCTTTTGCTGGAACAAGGAAAATTTAGTGTGTAGTAAGTGATACAAATCCTGTAATCCCAGGAATTTAAGCTTTGAAGAAAACCATTTTCCTGATAGGAACTTAACACCCTCATGGCAAGGTTTGTTTTATTTTTTCCTTTCCTCCCCATGTCTTTATTCCCTTGAAGGCAGGAGCCAAGAACTTATTCCTTGGTTATGCTTGCACATCTTATCTTTGGGCTTGCTCTACACGCTGTTTTCCTTCTGTCATCCCTCTTGCTGGCTGCAGGACTTGCAGTGACACCATTCTGGTTTTTTAAGAGCAGGAAGTGAAAGTTATTGCTTAACTGACTGATTTTTGTATGTAGAAATCAGGTGGTAGTGCATGTGAAGGTGTTTAAAATCATGTGTCCCTTTACCCAGGAGATGTACTTACATAGTTAAATCTGCCTGTCAGAAACTGAAAGTACATCTCCTGTTCCCATTGTCAGGAGCACATCTTTGTGGAGTTTGCAAAGTCACTCTATCACTAGATCCTTTAATGTTGCCTTTTTCCATTGCTGTGTTTTTTCCTATGCTACTCCTGGTTTATACTAAATAAATGGAGTGGAGGGAGAACGAAGCCCCACATTTCTACTTCTTCCATGATGCTTCTGTATCTGATTGCATTTCCCAGCTGGAACCCTTTATTCCCTTTTTCTGGGTAGTGAACTCCCTGCAGCAGGGACAGTGCTTGCTGCACCACTTTCTTTTTATCCCCAGGATGCTGTTGTACCACCCTGGCTAGCTGGATCAGGGCTAGCTCTTTTTGGCAGCTTAGCCTGCTGCCTGTAAGCCCATTTTGCTCTTGGTTTGCAATGGAGGTACTGAGCCATCACAAGGTCTCAGAGTGATAAATAACTGAGCAAGTGCACTGCTGACTTACTGCAAATGGAAAGTGCAGCCAGCACAAAATGGGATTGAAGCAAATGTACCAGTAAGAGTGCATCAGGGCCTCAAAGACCAGCCTTTAACCAGCATCTATGAAGGATGGTGTAAAATCAGACAGAAAGGGCACGAATTTTCCCTGTAGTCTTCAGTTTATGCAGATGACAGAGAAGCAGAGGCAAAATGCAGGATTTGGTGTCATGAGCTGTCCTGTCTCAGGCTGGATCCACTCTGGGATGTGTAATCAGCTGGACAGCTGGTACTAATGTGTGGAGAAGGGGGAAATGGTTCTGCCACGTTCCCTTTCCCGAGGGTGCTGGGCTCTGCTGTGGGATGGGCCAGATGATGCTGAGGGTCCTGCTGCAGGCAGTATCCCTTGCTCCTCACTGTGCTGCAACTGTAAGGAAAAGCTCCACCAGTCTCTAGAGGGGCAATGTTCATTCAAGACACAGGGATGCACTTGCCACGGTGGCACAGGGCCCAAAACCAGTCTGTTGGCACTAAGGATGTCCCTACCATGGCAATTCCTCCTGCCTCAGCTTGGGCCCTGTCCCTATGTCCCTGACACAGTAAGTGGCACTGGTGGGAAGAGCTCTCTGACCTTTTGAGGTGTGACTGCTTTCAGGCTTCAAGTAGGTTCCTTGACATTGCCTTCAGTTACTACTTGGGTTTTTGGTAACTTGTGGATGTCTCAGCCTAACTTCCCATTTCAAACAGCTATGATTAAAATGCATGTGCCTCTACATTACTGTTGAGATGAGATCAGCTGTTTCCTCATTATCTTCACCATCTAGGACACTGAGTGCCTGTTACTCCATGTATTGCACCAAAATTTAAAGTTTTGGTGTTTGGCTCAGTTCTCTGTGCTCTGTAGAAGTAATGTATTTTAGTTGTTTATAGGGTGATTTGTCTATGTTGTTTTGCTGCAGTATGTATATTCAAGCACATATAACAATTGCTTATTCTCTGTACTATAACAGAATTAGTCATTTAAGCAAAGACTGATCAAGTGGTAGCCCTTGACAGAGGAGAAACAGCAGTTCTTAGAACTCTTCTTGATATAAAACAAGACCTGCTAATGCTTTTGTTTTAAAATGGTAAGCCCAGCACATTAACTGCTAATTCAGAGTCATGAAGACTCTTGCCTATGTTCATTAAACACAGACTTAAGACAAGGCTTCATACTGGCTATTGCTCCCATTTACTGTGTGCATGTAATACAAATAAGCTATCATCTCGTGTTGGGAAGGAAAGCAAAAAAGATTAGGCAATCAAACGTTGAAGTAGGAAACATTTATCAGCATTTGTTTGAAACAGATATTACTTACTGATGCCACTTAGGTCACTTGAAGCTCCTGCCAACAAAGAACTTTGTCATCCCCTACATTGCTATGTATATTCTTTTTTTGTGTGTTAGAGGAGACATGTTTTAGGAACAACTAAAGATATTTAGGGATAATCTTTATTTTCCTTGCAACTTATAAGCACTCCAACTGCTCAGATGAATTCACAACTCATTTTAAAATAATTTGAATGACCTGCCTTAATTTCCAAGTATTTTGACATCTCAAATCTACCAAAGTGTCTGGGAATTTCTGAACACTGGTGGAGTGAAAATTCCATTTCTAGTAAGAGATTGAATTGTAAAATGGCAGTTCTAAGTAAAGGGACTCTTGCTGATCCAAATCTTATTCTTGTCTCTCAATCAACCATTTCTCTAGGCTAGAATTAAACAAGATACTTTTTTTCTTCTTTTCCTTATCAGTTCTGCTGAAAAACATAGCTCTCTGCTTTTATGGCAGTAGAGTTTCCTAAGGTATATTTGCCTAAATTGCTTGTGAGATTCATCTACAACTGTAAACTAAACCAAGATAATCTACAGAACACTTTGGATATACATTAATACAGCTTGATGGAAAACATTTCTGTTGAGAAATCTGTTGCCTGTATGAGAATTAATGCAACCTGCTGATGTATCATTAGGCAGCATAAAATATTTATTGAAGCAGAGGACTGGACCAGTTTGCTGCTGAAATGAAAGCTATAGAAAACATTATCTTAGTACTGCTTTACAAATGCAATTACTTTGAGTATTTCTGCTTCCCTTGACTTCAGTCCCTTCACCTCTGCTTCTCCTAAATTCATCAGACAGAGGCAGCTCAGCAGGACAGATCCATGTGTCAAGCCAGGAGAAAGGGCCTCCTGCAACCTGGGTGACTCTCAGGTGGTCCAGACTCTCAGAGAAACAACAAATGCGTGGGAAGAGAGTGAGGTGGTGACTTATTTTCGGCATTAAAAGCCATCTGTTTTCCTGCCTCCATTTGGCTAGGGTGATGCCAGCAGATCTGCACAGAGCTCTTAGGGAGGCTGTGGTGAGTTACAGTGAAGTCAGTGCCACTTATAGATGGGAATGGCCAAGTGCTGCGGATGCAACTGCAATATTTTGTCTTTCTTTTGCCCACATTTGACAGCCCCAAACTGCAACAGAAACTTTAGTGACTTGTAGCTTTCCTTTGCTTACCATCTTCAATAGTGCCTTCTTGGTGACACCAGTGATGATGCAACCTGCAACCTAGTCAGCTTCTTTTGCTCTTTGGGTGACTCCTGGGGTGTTGGGTGCCTTGCTGCTAACAAAGGCAAAAGCTGCAGCTGCTGACCTTCTGCAGTTCATGTGCTCCTTTCCTGCTCCTCCCAGGTTGTCAGTGGCAAGGATGGGCCAGCCAAAGGTCTTCTGAGGCACAGCACTGCTGCAGCACAGGGAGCTCATTGATCCCAGAACTGCACTGCAGCTTTTAATCAGGTTGTCTCCTCTGTGTGTCAGAGGAGAGGCAGTAGATAAATACTTACAATAAATACTGCTAGGAAGTCATCCTTGCCTTTCCTGCATGGTAGTTCCAAACAGTTCTTTAAATAGTAAAACTGCTTCATTAAGTTGATGACGCACCAAAGCTCTAGTTTAAAAGACAGCTACCTTCCCCAGCTTGTTTGGACTAGTCTCTGATCAAATGCAGCCCTAGTACCCATCCTTGTTTCAGTGCTGCTGCTCCAGGCACCGCACACGTTTGAAAGACAGACACAAGGACAAGAATGCCTTATTTGTGTCCTTAAGCACCACGGTAGCTTGTAGTGTTAATTAAGTTAGCAGTGCCAGCAGACAGATTTAAGTTTTCAAAACCCAAAGAGCTGCTACTATCATCACCTTCTGCTGTGTTACCACACAAAACTAATAAGCAGTGTCAGGCTTTCCCTGCACTCATTTTTAAGTTACTCATTTGAAACAGAATGGCATCAGCTGCTTGATGTTGCCTGTGTCCTTAAATAATCTGCAGGGAGGTCTCCAGAAAGCAGCTTTTGCTAATTTATTGCTAAATAGTAATTTAGCTTTTTCTAAATTATTTCCTGTAATACTGTATGCAATGAGTCTGAAAGATGGTGAAATAGATTAGCACTTCAGTGTCTCGCATGCAGAAAGAGGCTCTACTAAAGATGAAGGATGGATCTCCTGTTGGAGAACAAGCATTCAAGGCTGTTCCACAGCAGGGAACTTGTATAGTTTGGAAACATTAGTTAGAGACAGATATTTCTGTGCTGTCAGCACTGCATATGGGTGCCTAGATTCTTCTCCCTTTTGTAAAATAAATCTGGTCTTTGCACACTTTGTCTGTGGCTGTATCTCTGTGCCTTTTTTAATACAGGGAGATAGTCACGCTCTGTACCCAAGGCATTTTAGAGAAATACATTAAGGATTGTGAAGTCATCTGATGCTATTTTAATAGGGACTTCTATTGGGCTCTTAGTCCAAACTGTGCTTCTTTAAAATGAATTTTGATTGTAAAGCCAGTGAAATAAAAACAATCTATACCATTCAGATAGATCTAAAGTATACTTCAGGAATGAGGGAGGGAGGTTATTTTATGGTGGTGCAGAAGTATCATACTAGCCCATTAGGATTTATCCTGATGGAGCTGCCTTTGGTAACTCGTGGCAAACCTCGGAAATGCAAGTTTGACACATCTTGGCCAGGTGGATTTTTGTAAGACACTGCTACAAACTTCTGTGCTGCTCCTGCATGTGAAGGGCATTGCATCCTGTACCAGGCCACCTCCACTTGTGAAATCATTACCAGCTCCAACTCCTACCAGGACTGATGGTCATGTTATGAAGTCCTGCTCCTTTACAAATGACTGATTTAGTTTATGGCAACAAAATGGAAGCTGTACAGTGACCTCATTCTACTCCCAGAAAGGTCAGGGAGGATGTGTCAGCAGTGTGCCAAATCTCACAAGTGGTGATGAACAAGAGAAATCTTAGGTTATGTGATAATATTGCATCATCTTAGCTTAAGTGACGGTGAGTATGGGAATCTTATCTTTTGCAGTCCACAGAAAAATAAAACAACGCAAGATTTCTCTCAATATATTCAGATATTTCAGTAAGTTGAGATTTTCTGTAAAATTTCTGATTTTCCAAACAATTTTCTTCCAATTATTTGGCTAGAATTACACCTTGGCCTTGTAGGTTGAGTTTTCTTCCAAGATGGAGTTCATTTAAGCCTTTATGAAAATCATACGTTAATCACTTGAATGCTGAACATTCACTTTTTTCTTGCCATTTTTTGCTTCTGCAGTGAAGCATATGCTGCTCTAAAGCCAATCTCTTCTCATTTCTACCTTCTCATCTGAGAGTAGCATTTATGTGCCCTTAGCAGAAGTAAGCATGTCAATGGAGAGAGAATGGAAAGGAAAAAATAAAAATTAATACTCAAAATCTTAGACTGAAACTCCTGCATGCCATGGAGGGTGAAGGAAAAGTCATGGACTGAGGTTTTAATAAAGATTTTTGGCACTTATTTTGCATCTCTTTTAATATGTTCACCAAACAAGTTTTCTGTCTCATGGCAATGTAGTTTAACAAAATAATGATGGAGAAAAAAACTTCTTTAAAAGTAGTATTGTGGCTCCAGAACATCTATCTATTTAAAATATAGATAAACGATTGATCAGTGAAAATCACAAGCAGTGACCCTCCAGTTCCTGAATTATCCTTTTCCCACAATGTAGCTCCCTCCTCCAAACTTGGATGCCATTTCACCTGACCATGCCTGCCTCTGTTAGACCTCCAGGGTCTCTCTCTGTCTCCACACTTAGAGCGGAAGCTAAATGGTAGATGATGTTTTCTAGGGTGCTCACTCAGATCTTTCTGCTTTGGGGTTTTTAGAAGTGGTAAATAGAAAGCTTACTTTCTTTAATAAAATTGATGGCACTATACTCTTCCACGCATTTGCTGTGCTTCTTGTCCTGCTTGTGAGACCATATTGAAAAATAGTAATTAAGCAGCCTAAATAAAGTATTGCATTTCTGCTATTGACAGCCTTGGAAAAGTGAGAGAGAAAACTTTTTATTTTTTTCTGAGGAAAGTTTCATGCATTCACTCCAGAGGGAAAAAAAAAAAAAGACCCCTACAGTTTTATTGATTAAGATTTCAATTGTTACCTAGTCCTGAGCACTTGTATTTGGTGAGGGTTTTGTGTAGCAAGGCCTGATTTCTGGCTAGGGTATGGCCAGAGGTTGGCTGCTGCTTTCTTTTCATTCTTCCCCTCTCTTTCCCTTTTTTTCACATGCAGAGAGATGTTTGAGGGACTGAAATATGTTAATGAGGCAAAGCATTAATTGGTAATCTACTTAAATTGTTAGTAATTCTTATTTCTCACTATAAATATGGTCCTGTTTAATTGTATCTACATGAACATATGCTAGTTTAGAAAAAAAAACCAACCTGTTATGTGTTAGCAAAGTCTATTACTCCTGCTGAAATCCATTAAGCTTTGTCCTGCCACCTCCACTAATTTTCATAAAAATTATTGTTTAATTGAAGACTTCTGTGTAAGTTTTGGCTGTTACAGAAATACATACTATATTTCAGACTGCACTTACAACTGTGTTGTTACCTAATTTGATGGTTATAGGAGCATTATTACTCACTGTTGGACAGCATGAGTCCTGAAAAAGGCTGTTAAAAACATATCTAAACAACGTAGGGTGGCAAATCTGGGCTGCAGTCTTTTGCAGTATCAGCTTATAAGTCAACATTTGGGGAGCTGAATAAATCAGTTCAGTCAAGTGAGTCAGGTTAATCCAGCAAGGATTTTAAATACTTAGCTAGCTAGTAAAAACTGCTTGAACTGGGTTACAGTACAATGATGTCAGCAGCTTCTCCAGAGGATTTTGTAATAAACAGCTGCATGACTGAAGTACAATTAGGGCATTTGCCTGTGTTCTCATACAGGTCCAAGAAGCATCTATGATCATAACGAAGAGATGCAGCCATCTACCTAGTATGAGGATGCTGGAAATTTCATGGAGGTACCTTAGCACTTCTTTTATGCTGAAAAACCCCACTAAACCACGTATCTGTGTTTTTTCCACAGTAAAAACATGTGCCTAGCTTAACGTTCTTTCAGGAACATTTAACATTTTAAATAGGAGGACTAACAATCCCTTCTTAATAAACATTTTGTGTGGGAGCACCTCTCTTTCCACAAGATGCAGGCGGGCAGGTCCTGGTAAGCAGATGCAGCTTCTCGGTTCTTGACAAGGACTGTGGAGGAAGCACTTGGTGGCAGGACACTGGAGATGAAGGTTAAAAGGAAGAGACTAGAGGGAAAAAAAGTCATAAGAGTATGACAGAATGTGCAAATGATGGCCAAGAGGCAGCCTGGCAGTGCTGAGAAGTAGGCAGGGCCAGCTGGGAGATACTCAAGAATTCTGAGATTCTTTCCAAGGTTAATAGTACAAGCAGCAGTCATGGCTGGTGAATGAAGCTTAAATTCTTCAGCTTGCTTCCAATGCTGAATGAGGTGCTCAACAAATAGTTCGAATTATTAAATTTGCAAAAGTAATTTTTTGATAGCTTGCAAACACAGAGATGTAGCTTTCTCTGCTTATTAATCTACGTATTACTTCCCACTGGTGTTATAAAAAAATCCTCTAGACTGATGGAAGTTCACGTTTCACACCCTTTTTAGCAGCACAGAAACAAGCTATAATTTTACTTGCTAAACCCAAGCTCTGCTGTAATTTTTCTTATTCAGAAAACTTTGCAGTAAATTAATCATCAGAAGAATTATTGGGTTGCTTTGTTTTAAATCAACCTAGGGAGGTGTTTTGTTTTGTTTTCAGAGCACACTGTAGATTTGAATGTTTAAAGAAATGTTAGCTAAGAATATTTTGAAAAGCAAATTTCCTCCTCTTACAATAACAGACCCCCCTGCCTCATCTTTGTGAGGACTCCATGACCCAGTGAGGAGCACCCTAAACTCGTTTTTCCCTTGCTTCCATGAAGGGTTTTTGCATGGAAAACAACAAAAAAGATTTCTTCAGCTGTCTCAATAATGAGCATCTCTGTGAGCACCAGGTAATGCTGCTTAGATGCATCTCATAAATCTTGATGGAAGTCACAGGAGAAGGAGCAGAAGTGCAGAGCTATCACCCATGGGGAACTGAAAGGAACGATCCATGCAAAAGCCATCACCAGCCAAAACCACCTGCTCACCACTTCATGGGTGCCTAATCCATGCCAGTCCAGGTAGTTTTACAGTTTATTTTTACCATTTGTGTGCTAGGGGTTTGAGAGAAAAAAAATGCCACACTGATGTTCATATTGTCATTTTACTGGTTGCCAGTGTCAGGAGGGAAGATATTGCCACCTGGATGTCTCCTTTGCTTGAGAGAATGAGCACCTTCTCCTCCAGTTTCAGGACGGACATGAAAAATTGTTCTTTATTCTTCTTTCTTTTAAATTCCCTTATTTAATAAAGCATTTTGCTGCATTACCAAATGCAATTGCATCTAGTGATGGGGTTTTTTTACAATGTTTTGTAATGTAAGTAAATACATAACTAAGCATTTTAAAACATGAAACTGTAAGAAAAAATTTAATTGCAACAGAAAGACTCTTGCCTGCCTACATATTGTATTTGTTTAATGTCGATTTATCTTCCCATGGTAGTGAAATGCCACATCCATACTTAAAATTTTAAGTATTGACAAAATCTTCTGAGCACATAAAGCTCTTTTGGGCAAAATAGAGAGTGCCTGCCGTGCTGCAGCTATGAAAATGAAACAGCTCATCAGTTTACCAAAAATCTGCCTACAGACAAGGCATCCTCCAGCCTTCCTGATGTTTTTCTCACATAGGAAGAAATCCTCACCACACCAGAGTCAGTGAGGAACCTCTGCTGACTTCAATAGGGCCAACTGCTATGAGATTGACAAGGCTATTATTATGCTTCAAAATTAGGCTTATGCACATGCATTCATGAATAGGAGCTGTAATAGAAAAAAGGCTTAATGCAACAGTTATAAGGGAAGTGAAAAATCCACGGAATATGCTGCAATTCGAGATTAATCTGTTATGAAAAATTCTACTTTAATAGGACAAATCTTAAAAAAAATTTTTTCTTAGCATGTCAAAATCTCACATTTCGTCAGCTGCCACAGAGCACTGTTATCAATGAAGACAGAATCTGTTAATTGAAGTGTGGTTTTTTGGTGAGTAAACCAGTATTGTTTTGAAATTAATCCTAAATTATTAATTACCCACTTAAAAGCATAAGCAAGCTTTGGGCTTCATAGCATCTCTATAATCTTTTCAAGAAAAAACAAAACAAAAAACCAAACCATTTCTGATATCTGTAATTACTTACCAAAATAAAGGACTTTTTTGTGTGGCAGTTTTGTTTGTAAATGTTTTATTAAAAAAAAATATTTTAATGCTATTAGTCAATACATGTGTAATAATACTTAATAAAGCATGATGTAGTAGTAGGTATTTTTGATTGTAATTGTTTTAACTAAATTTTCAGAGCTCTGTTCCACTCCAATCTTTTCTAAATTGTCATTTTTTCCAGAATTTAAACAAACTCCTTCTTTGTCAAGGTACATCATCCTTAAGGCCTTGCAAACTTTTAGTGATTGAACCAAAACAAAGAGAGAGCTCAACTTTCTTGATCTGAAGACCACATTGCTCTTGAGCTTAAAAAGGTGCCTGCAGTTTTCAAGCAGTTAGTGGCAAATCAGCAAGAAAGAAATCAGAGGAGAAGGGGCACTTGGAAATCAAAACAGTAAAGTGCACAGTTACACTGTCCGAAATTGTATTAATCTGATCCAAAG
The DNA here is from genome assembly GCF_036169615.1 of Heliangelus exortis. Taxonomy (NCBI): domain Eukaryota; kingdom Metazoa; phylum Chordata; class Aves; order Apodiformes; family Trochilidae; genus Heliangelus; species Heliangelus exortis. Next base: position 101,149,004 of record NC_092423.1, on the reverse strand, counting down.
AACTTGCTAGACTGTGGATATTTAATACAATTTGGCTTGCATGGAACATACAATCACGATCGGACAGAAAGGATTTTCTTTTTCTTTTTGAAGTCATCTACAGGATTTACTGAATTCAAATTTTCAATGGTAACATACTGCAGCTCTTTGGATATTCATCAGTTTCCTAAGTCCACAAAGAGATGGAGAAGAGGGGAAGGTGTGGAGGGTGCCACGGCGTCCTCATGCCTTTTTGGTGTTGTTTAGATGCCAGTACTCTCCAGTTCCCCGTCCTCCAGCCCTAATGCAGCATTCGACCTAGAAATCATAAAGAGTTTCTCTTTATTTGTGTACCGTCTCTGAGTTTGCTGGGATTGCTCCCCTGTTTGTTCTCTGCTGGTAGCCTTGAGGGGGTCCATCTTCTCAGCTGGTTCCTCCTCACAGTCCTGGATTTTACTGTCTGGGGTGTTGGCAACTGACTCCAAGGAGGTGCCTGCCTCCTCCAGGTGGCTGTAGCCCTTATTGCTGCTGGAAGGCTCAGACTGGGAGCTCTGCGAGTCCGTCCTGGTGATGGCAGGAGGGGTGGAGGGGGGTGACCCCCCCAGATCCAGAGATTTGGAGTAGCTAGAAGATGCCTTTAACAAGAGGCTGGAGTCTGGGCCCCTGCTGACAGCTGAGGGGGACTGAGGCGACTCAGGGAAAAGGGGACGCCTGGCATCAGGCAAGCAGCTGGTACTCTGTCTCCTGAGAACCAGCTTGTGCCTCCTCGTCCCACAGCCTCCCTCAAGGCGGCTGCTGCTGAGGTCGGTCAGGCTGAGTTCAAACTCCCCCCGGGGAATCTCCCGGGCTCCCCTCTCCCCAGGGGGCCTCCGCCAGCCTCCCCCTCCCCCACTCGGCACCAAGGGCAGGAGGGTGAAAGTGCTGAAGGAAGAGCCGACGATGGAGCTGGCCGTGCTGCGCCGGCCCCAGCTCTCTGGTGGGCTGCAGGGGGGGCTGACGGCCGTACAGCCGGCGTGGGTGCCACGCTCCTGGTAGATGCTGTACACGGGCTCGGCCAGGCTGGGTGGCTGTGGTTGGGTGCAGAAGGAGGAACGCCGTGACGAGGACACCAGGTCCAGTGGGGAAAGGGAAACACTCAGTCCCGGTGGCCAGGAGCTCCTGGCCAGCATGGCTGCAGTACCCAAGCCTTCACCACCAGGCTTTAGGTCCAGGCCCCGACACTGCACGTAGTTGATGAAGCCATTGAGAGGGGCTGAGGCTGGGGTGCCTCCATCCTTGGCCCGCAGGCTGTGGGCATCGATGACAGTGGAGTAGAGGTCACGCAGGTTGATGATCTTGGTCTTCTTGTCGCGGTTCTCGTGCAGTACCGCGTTGGCGCAGATGAAGAGGAAGATGCCAATACCCATGATGAGGGGGCCGAGCACCTTCAGCTTGTCTGAATGCAAGTAGCTCGAGAAAAGTCGGAAAAGCAAACCCACCGAGGCCTGGGGAGATGAGGAAGAGGAGGGGCGATGTGGCGACCCCTGGGTGGTAGCAGTGGTGGAGGCGTTGGTTCTGGGGGGTGATTCTGGATGGGTCCCTGCTTGTGCTGCTTCCTGGCTCTGGGAATGGCTCTTGGGGGTCCCACCCTGCGGTGCCAGGTGCCGGCCCCCACTTACGCTGCCTTCTCTGTACACCTGGTTGGGCTTCGGCCAGTAGCCCACCACAGCCAAGGCGATGCCCACCAGCAGTACCAGGATGCCACAGAGGGCAATGAGCCCTGAGAGGGAGCACAGCTTGAGCTTGCCCTTCACCACCACCACGTCGTTCTTGCGCTTCTTTTTGACCTTGCGTTTGCGTTTAGGGACTTGGCTCTGGGGCCTCAAGGGGTCCTGTTTCCTAGCTGAGATCCTCAGGAGACCTCCAGTGGCAATCATGGCTAGCTACCCAGAGCACTACCCCCTGTGGTCACTCCAGCTCCTGTAGTGAAAGGGAGAAAAGAGGGTGAGGACCAGGGTAAGATCTGTAGCATAAGAAGTGTCTCCTCTTCCTCATTCAAACTCCTGCTAACACGCTCAACAAGTGGGATGGAGATTGACACCAACAAGCTGATCTTTGCCCACACAGCTCCCATGTGCAAGTAAGAGATAGGCAGACAGACAGCAGCTAAGCAGCCATGTGTCCCACTACACTCATGCTAAACAACTAATTTTTTTACACTCCAAGTAAATGACAAAGTGAGTGATACCTGCTGTGTAAACAAACAGAAGAAAAGGATCTTGCTGGTCTCAGAAGGAGACTGCAAAGCACTGGAGCTCAGAGGATGCTGACCCCACTCCCTAACAGGGCCTGGGGTTATGCTTCACACTGACTGCTTAGTTATGACAGCATTTGAAGGGTTGAGGGAAATAAAATCAGGAAGGCAGAATATGTCATCTATAGATACGATTGGTTTCATTACACTATTTATACATTACTTGGGGGTGTGGGAAGATTAAACATTTTTCTTGCCCTTTTAAAATTAGTGGGAAAGGAATTACTGTGAAACACACAAGGGAAACATTTGAACACAAGAAAACAGTGCCCTGTGAAAGTTTCCTCCTAGCCATTTGCACCTGATCTGCAATACTACAGAAATTAACCTTCTGCCTCTGGTCCAAAGGCATCCCTGGTTTGGGAACATGTGAGATAATGCTCCAGGTAACTGTTATGTAACAGCAGCAAATTCCACCTGCTCCCTTCCCCCCCCCCCCCCCCCCCCAGTACTTCCCCCTGAAAGTAGAGATGGTGGCTGGCAGGTAAGAGATGGCATGTCAGATCTTAAAGGAGATGCAGACTTTTACAAGTCACCCAGGTAAATGGCAATGACTGCTTGTAGGGACTCCAGCTAGGGACTGAACATTGAATATTTATGGCTTTCGTTTTACTGGACCACCAGAAGTCATCTCTCTGTTCCATTGATCTGAGCTACAAAATACAGCATGTAGGAGCAATTCCTGCACTATTGCAATTCTTTTTGGAAGATATTCTTTCATGCTACCCAAGATAAGAATCCCCTTCCCCCTTTCTCTTTCTGAGTGTTGGACTATTTCTTCTTTGAGGGAGCAAAAGATGAACACATCGAATATAATATAATTCACAAAGTTCAATTCCTTGCACTGAAAGGCAATTAAGTAAGTACCGAAGATCAAATATTATCTAGCTCCCCTTCCCCCCTTCAGCTTTTAAATCTCATTTCTTTTCTATTCTATGCCCAGATTTGCCACGTATGCAGTAATTTTGTGTCTCATTTACGCCGTTTGTATTTTCCCCGGAAAAAGAAGGGTGTTGTCAGCGAGGACATTGTTAATTTACTCTCAGAGGTATTGCACGCTCAAAACAAAGAGCAGAGACTTCTCTTTCCTACCTCTGAACTATTTATTTAAAAGAAGAAAAAAAAAAAAAAAAAAAAAAAGAAAAAAAAGAAAAGAAAACCAAAAAACAAAAACGCAAACCACAAAAGAAAATCATAACAAAAGAGCATTTTTTGTTGATGCAAAAGTGTAATTAAGGGGCATGCTTTGTTTTAATTGTCGCTTCGTCGGTCTCGTTCTTTCTGCTGCCCCACTAGCCAGCAGTCCGTCTCCTCTACAACGGCGAGCACGGATGGCCATTAGCTCCGAGCATCACCCCCCCCCCCCCGATCCGGCGTTGCCTGGCAGTCAACTGTGGCGACGGAGGGCACCGCCGGACCACCGGCCGCTGCCCGCGACCACAACGCAGTAAAACAACCCGGGACTCGCAGGGGCTGGAGCCAAATTCTCACGAACTGGCCGTCACCTCTATCCCCATCCCATCCCACCGTCTCTCGCTCCTCGAGCGAGCCCTCAAGCACCACCCCGACCGTGCCCGGTAAAGATCAAATACAGTCTTAGCGGTGCAAAGAGAAGCCCGTTTAACCCCTTCTCACCCCTCGGGAGCCACAGACGGGGCTCGCTGGGATCCAGCCGCCTCGCACCATTCTCCAGAAGCTCCGTCAGCGGTTCCCGGTTGCGCCCGCCGGGGGCTATCGCACCCTCCTGCCGGTGCCCCGCGTCTGGGCTGGCCCCGCAGCTCCCGGCCGTCGGGGCAGCGCCGGACAACAGCCCCGAGCACCTCCTCAGGGCGTCGGTCGGGGGTCTCCGGCAGACGGAGCCGCCGCTCAAGATGGCTCAAGATGGCAGCGGCGGGGGGACGCGGTCACTTACCGAGGAGGACCGGGGAGAAGTCCGCGTGGGAAGCGGCCGAGCCGCGGCGGGGAAGAAACTTTCCGGCCCGAGCGGGCATCCCCACGCAGCGCCCGCCCCGCCGCCGCTTCACCGCCCTTTACGGCCCCGGGCGGGTGGGCGGCGGGGCTGGGCCGAGCGCCGGGCGCCCCCTCGGCCCCGCCGGCGCCGGCCGCCTCAGGGAGCTCCACGGGAGCGCTGCCCCTTCTCCATGCCGCATCCTTCCCGCCGCGGGGCCGCCCCCTCGGCAGCGCCCGACGGAGCCGCTGCCTCTGCCGGTGCCGCCGCTGCGGGCGGTGCGCGGCTGCCGGCCGGACTCGGCGCCGTTGCTAGGCGACGGGAGCCGTGACACAGGGAAATTGCGGCAGGATGGCCGCGGCCCCCGCCCCCGCCACCTGCGCACCTGCGCCCGACACCGCCGGTCCCGCCCCGCTACCGCCGAACACGCCCCGCACCCCTCCGGCACCGCCCCGCCCTCTCCTGCCGCGCCTTCTCAGGCCCCGCCCCGCCCGGTTTGGCCCTTCCATGTTGTGAGTTGCCGCGCCGTGAGCGCTGGGTTTTTGTTTCTCTCTGACAGGTGAGTGGTGGTGGGCAAGGGGCAGCCTGCCTTCTCCTCCCTTCCTCTTCGACGTCTACTCTCCCTGGGATGTCGTCTCCTGGACACTATGGTGTCCCATCTCATGCTGCCTTAGTCCTTCCCACGGTTTGCCTGGTCTCCCGTGTAACCCGACGTGGGAAGACCTTCAGCCTCCTTTCCATCAGTGATGTTTCACCAGCCTCATGCGCAGCCTCCTCACATTTGTTTCCCCCCCCTCCAAGTCTGTTGGAATGCCTTGGGAGAAAGCCAAGGAGGAGGTGAAAAGACGAAGAAAGTAAGAGAGGATGAAAGTTGCAGATGAGAAACGTCAGTGGTGTGTCACCCCACATCTCTCATTTTCGGCAGAGAGCGGGAAACAATGTTCTCTTCGGAGCTGGTTCATGAAAACTCTGATTAAATTGAACCTATCACCTAAGTGAGACATAATCTAGCATGTCCCATCACACTGCATCTGTTATTCATGAGAGGAGATTATTCCTGATTGCTTTAGTCAAGTCTTGTGAAAGGTCTGCCGTGAGCTGGAAAGGCAAATCTCAGGCAGGTATCTCAGTAAATACGAAAAAAATCATCCTGTGGCTTCGGTTTGCTGCTAATGTACATTGAGCTGTCTTCTGGGGTGGATAGGCTGAACTTGCCTTTTTGTACAGTGGCCTTGGATTCCTTTTGAGGTCTGAATGTGACCTAGCTTGGGCCAAACGAGCTCTCCTCTACCTCTACTTGACCTCTTGTGTGGGAAGACTATGCTGTGTATAAAATAGCCTGCCAGAAACCGAGGGGCAATAAAGAGAACGTTTATGGTGTCAAACTGTATTTTTAAAAATAAGGGAGCCACACTGGGCTGGGAAAATTGTCAGAGAGATTATGCATATTCAGCTAAATAACATATATTTCACTCTCAATAATTTGATTCTGTGTTCACCCGGACTTTGAAAACATGTGGCTTTGACCTCAGCTATCAGTGCCTGGTTTGAGAACAAACAAATCCTGAAGCTGCATGTTTGCATTTTAATGTCATTTGCAGTTTGTCACAGCAAAATCACTCGAGGCACATTTCTTTTAGTACATTTATAACTTTGGTTATGCAACAGGCTTGAAATTTAAGATTTATTATTTAAGAACTTCTTGTAGAAATGTGCTTTGAACGCTCTTGATGAACCCGAGCGTTCTGACATTCAGTAATTTGCTTTGTGTTTAGTCCAGACTATCAGAGAAAACCAAACATATCACATCTGTTTCCACTGGAGACCTGTATCACATCAATAATGCAGCATCACCAGGCTGTCCCTGAAAGGCTCCTGTGTTAGAGAAAGAGGAAGAACGAGAGCGATTTTTTTTAAAGGGCAAAGAGCTCTTTTCCTATCTGAGTCATATTTTCTATTTCTGTCAAACTAAACCATTTTATTTAGCTATCTTTTTTTGTACAACAACCTTTCCATATTTTCATTGCTGAAGTTTTGAGTGATTAGGCTATCATCAATCACATTCACAGCTTTCAAATTACTCTTAGCAAAATGTCTCGTAGGGGAAGCCAGATCCTGGCAAAGACGAAGTACATTCTTGGATAAAGCTGCTGAAGGTGTTGTTCTGCAGCAGCCAGCAATGCAATCTTAATCTTCTCTGCATGGTAAGGACTGGCAGGCTGAGTCCCTCAGAGCAAGTTACCTTGCTGAGTTGCATATCCCTAACTATGTTCTTCTTATTGTTTAACAAGTGCATTGGGAGGTTTAATGAAACATTTATTTTATTTTTAGTTGATAAGGGTTTTTTTGTGTTCCCAGAAATGGAAAGATCGCAAAAGGCAGCTGTCCTGTCGGTCTGGCTTACTGGTTGCCTGAGTTAATTTGTAACTGTGTTTATATTGACTGCTGAGCACTGCTGGCAGCCTCTGCTCCTGCCTTGTTTGAATTACTTTCTCCATCATGCAGTGCATTTGTCATTAAACTGTGGTGAACCTAAATAATGGCATTGGACCTGGCATTTCTTTCTCCTTTCTCCCTCCTTCCTCCTTCCTCCTTTCTCCTTTCTCCTTTCTCCTTTCTCCTTTTTCCTTTCTCTTTTCTGTTCTCCTATCTCCTTTCTCCTACCTGCTTTCCTGCCCTCTTTGTTTTGCCCCGTTTCTTGTCCCATTTCCTTTTTTAGCCCTTTTCCTCTCCTCTCCTCTCCTCTCCTCTCCTCTCCTCTCCTCTCCTCTCCTCTCCTTTCCTCTCCTCTCCTCTCCTCTCTTCTCCTCTCCTCTCCTCTCCTGACTCTGATATAATTAATGGTGGAGACTCTGGTATGATTAATGATGATTTGATAACTTGATAATTTTGATTGATTTGATGATTTGCTAACTTGATAATTTTGATTGATTTGATGATTTGAGGAAAAGAGCAGCATTCTGAATGAGCTATGAAAAATTATCCTCACTGAGAAAATATATGTTTGAAATCCTTACAGGCCTACTTCAAACACAATGAATCCACACTGTGTATTAGATTCATCTGGCTTCTTTGATACATGATAGAATCAGAGGTAACTTTTATTTTTATTGTGTAGGAAGCCTGTGTCTAGATAATCCACTGAGACTGAATGGCAATTTGCATGTCTGCTCTTCTTTCAAGATTAATTAAAACAGAAATACACATTGCTGGGCACATTTGCCAGGGAGAAGGAAATACTCATCCATGAAATCTGGTGAAAGGTAAAGGGAATGAATACTTCCAGATGAGCAAACTTTTTCACAAAAAAAAAAAAAAAAAGATGACCAGGCTTTTTCACTAGTTTATCTCACTTCAGTTTGTACTGAGATTCTCTGTGGATAGATTTTTTTTTTGAGGCATTAATGACACCAACTGCTTTATAAATATATGTATCTTTAATTGGCATCTTGCAAAAGGCTTGAAACAAGAGGAGACTGACACTGAAATGCTGCTGGGTCAGTTGTGACTTATTGCAGGAAGTCTGTGATGGTTTCACCCTCCGGTTATGAGCTGTGCTCAGGGGTGGATGTCACTCAGTTTCTTTTAAATGTTCTGTGCATGGCTTCTCAGCTGGTTTAAAAAGAAGCAGGAATCATTCAGCCATGTTATTCGCCTTCACTTTTGATTTGTTGATAAAAGACAACTGCAAATAACTGGAAAATTCTGTGTCTGTTATTTGTGAACACAAAACCACACAGAGGCTAATCAAGAGCTCTTATTATATATGACCAGTGTAGCATTAATTGCAATTAATCTTTTAAAATGTTGTACCCTCTCTGCTTACCTCATTGCTCAACAGTGTAAGCTCTTTGAGATGGTGGCCATCCCAAAGCAATTAGACTCTATCTGCAATGATATATCTGTGTACAACTTCTTTCATGATTAGAACCTTCTTATAGTTTAAACTTTTTTGTTGTCTAATTCAAGGCAAAAGGCATGAATGTGTATTTTATAAGTTCATAAAATATCTTGATGATTTTATGTTCAAGCCTTAGAAATAGTATTTTGAGTCAGTAGGATAGCACTTATCTATAAGAAATATTGACAAAGTATATTAAACAGAGGGCTGAAAAATGTTTTTATTGTAAGTGATATTAAAAGTACATTACTTGCATGCCAAAGCACTTGTTGTAGAAGGGGAACATTAGAATGCACCAGTAACATATGGCTCCTGCTGTCTTTTTTTTTCCTTTTAGGGCAGTAGGTGCTAGAGAGATTTTTAGCCTCGGTAATTCAAAATTGTAGATGTTTAAAAATAAGCTTGACACCAACATTTTTGCAACTCTGTGCAAGGGATTTTCAACAAGTAGAGAGATGTTGATGACTTTTATCTGCATTGCTCATTGAAATTCACGACATCAGACATTTCTGGTGACATGAAACCAGCTCAGGTGAGAAGAATGGCCAGGGAGGAAGAGCGGGCAGTTTGCCTCCTCCACATGGAGACAGGATGTCCATGAAATGGAGTTAGTCCACCCAGTCCAGGAGCTGGTTTATTCAACAACAAGGAGCTACCACCACAGAGAGCTTGACTAGCTAGCAGATATTCTACAATTTTAATGATATTGTTGTTTCCCCCTTCTTTTTGGGGGTGCACCTGCTCCTTCCCAGCATACCCTCAGGCTGCTGGGCTGTCTTTTCATCACACAAATTACACAGCTTCATTAGTTGGGGAAATTCTTGACTGGTCTAGGGAGACACTGAAACAATACAATCAAACATAGCCACACTTATAATTAAGAATAAGATGTTTTGCAGCAATCTGTGTGAAAGCACAGTCTGTTAGGGAAATAAAGCAATAATTGAATGCTTAATTTTTAAGAAAAAGGTTTTCTCAGACCATTACTCACTGTATACTTACATACCCGTGGAGCTTGATAAGTGTCTTTGCCCTATATTGTCAAAGGATTAATTTATCATTTAATAAATGGAAACTATTACAGTCTTGTTTTTATTTACTGTCAAGAGAGATTAACGCAAATTTTGGATCATTTTTTTTCTTTTTCTTTTTTGTTTGTTTGGGTTTTTTTATTGGTTGGTTTGGGTTGGTTATTTTATTTTGTTGTTGTTGCCATTTCACTTCGATCCATGACCTGCAATCACATTTTTACTCTAAATTGGACATCTGATCATCACTGTGAAAAGACAACAAGCTAGTGCAGAGTACTCATACAACACAGAGTTTTTATGGACTATTAACACAATTTGTCAAAACCCTTATGAATTTTGGAGGTCCATAAAGCTCCACGCTTCATTGTTATCACTTTCAGTGATTAAAACTTTTCTCAAAACTGAAGCTTAAATTTGCCCAAGATTTCAGAATGCATCTTAGCATCATAAAGGAATCCATAAAACAGACTCTGATGGAGCAAACCTTGGGTTGCCAGAAAAAGAGTGTCATCTTGTTTCTGCCAGCTCTTCCATAGCTCCTCTGTAGAGAAGGGACATTGGAGTAAAGTTAAGAGCACATCTTAAATGTGCCAGCTACTGTTACTAACTAGCAGAGGTGTGAAAAGCCTGTGGATTTCTTGCCTGTGATAGGAGCTAAACCCTTATCAGGCTTAGGGGAGTACAAAAGTGAACTCTAGGGTTTTTGGAGCTCTGCCACGCTCTGGCAAGTGCCAGGGGCTGTGTGCTGATATGTTTTTTCTTCAGTCACACTTTAAGTTGTGTTTTAAGTTATCCCAACTGACAACGGCAACAAAAGATATTTTCATAGCTCAATGTTAAAACAGTGAACTCTGCCCTACAGTTGTAGAACGGTGATTTAACAGTGTAGGTTAACAGTAGGTGCTAAGTCCTAAAAGCAGACAGAAAAAAAATATAAATCCTACTCAGAAGCAGAACATGAACTCAGTAGTTAAATGACACCTAGAGACTTGAATTGTATGCCATTGTTTATTTAATATTATTCATAACACTTTACATGGGGGACTTGATCATTATTCTTTTGACATTCATGACATATATTGTACCTCTGCTTTGATTTTGAGTATTACTGTTGTAAAATTCAGTTATGTTAGTGAAATGCCTATTATTACACCAACTATTCTCAAGCAGTTTTGTAACTTTAAAGGTATCAAATTCTACAATTCAAGTACAGTACAACTTGCTGAATTGTTTTACTGCACCGATGCAAGCAAGCTGAATTTATAGAATGAAGTAAATTTACAGGAAATTACGTGGTTTCCCCACAGCCAAGGAATATTCACAGTAGAAAGCCAGTAAGAATATTCTTTTCTTTACTATGGGAAACATTATCATGAAAGAGTAAAACCAGAATAAATGACAAAGAAATAGCAACATCATGTGTGCTTGTAGTTCCTTTTGCTTCCAATGCCAATTAACTCTCCCTAAATTTAAAGAGAAAAAAGATAAGGGAGCCTTTTAATTGTGCAGACTGTAAGGATGTTGCTTGCTCTGAGCTTTTCAACACTCCCACTGGGGTAGTCTGTGTCCTAGTTAACCTATATATCCAAAGAGAAGTCCATTAATGTGCTATAGAGTGCCACCAGAGATACCAAAGGGGAAATTTGGCCTACAGGTGTTGTGTGATTATATATGTTAGTAAAGTAACTGGGCTTTGGCCCCAGATTTCAAGCACTAACTTCACTGTTCATGTACCAAGGCAAGAGATTTGGGAGTCTTTACAGGCTTGAGTGTTCCTGAAGAATATTCCAGGCAAGAGGCAAGAGGAAAATGCATCCATCACCTCGTGATGCAGAACATAGTCTGTGTTTATGTTTTAGGTATTTTTAGAGAGTTGTTTTTCTGAGTTTTGTTTATAGATATTAATGATGCAGGGGAGGTAATTGTGCCCTAAAGCACTCAAAAGCACAGAACCTGGAATAATTTTTTTTTTTCCTGAAATTTAACTGTGAGTAAATTGGGCTACTGAACAGAAAGACAGGAGGGGCCTTTTTGTGCTCTGTTTTTCTTTTTGCTTGTTCCAATATTTTGGGTGCAAAATGAAGCTTGAAATATATTCTTGTTAAAAAGCCTCAACTTCTCCATTTATTATGTGTTCTTTTTTCACTGAATGCTTATTACTCAAGCATAGCCAGAAGTACAAGGATCACATTAAGAACTGCTTATAAAGCTTTAAAATAACCAGTCAAAACTTAAGAAAATATTAAACAGATATACTTCTAAGTAGTATTATGCAGGTATAAATCAGGCCAGGGCTAAGCATGGGGTGGTCTCTCTCACAGCTTCTGATGAGGACTCAATCACAGTCAGAGCACTCACACTCTTGGTTACTTTTGCTGTTCCTAGGTGTCTTCACCACAAAAGGCTGTGTCAGTTCCTGTCTCAAATATGACATATTGCATCACAAGTGGGTGGACTTTATCTCACCTAACTTTGGAAGGCTAAAGCGTGCCTACATCAACTTCTAGAGCATGACAGATCTGGTCTTTTCTAGGAGCAGCAGTTAGACAGGCACGGTTTTCTGCAATTGCCTGTTTTCTCCTATTGATTATAACAGATTTCTGAACTCTGGGTTTTGATGTTGCAGATTTTCACATTGCAGACTTTTCCCTCTGTTACCTGTGCTATTTACGTGACTGGGTCTGCAGTATTTTTTCCATAGCATCAGGTGAGTTCAGGAATGTACTAGATCTCTGGGTCAGGGTTTTTATATTTCTATTCTGCATTTAATAATGATTTCTACATCACAATATCTAGCTATGTACACTCTTCAGTGTCTTCACACTTCTCTTTACTTTGGGATTCTTGAGGGAATTCTGCATCTGTCTTACAGACTGACTATCTTTTCCCTCTGTATTCAGAAATTAAAATTATTACTGATTAGAAATTTGACTGATGGGTGTGTTGAAGTGTAGACAAAAATTTTTGAGGGAGACAAATGGATATGACAAACACTTCAGAAGAATGGCAGGTTGTTGCATTTAATTGAGCAACATTTTGAGAATAGCATATAATTCCTGAGTGACAGGATCATATTGTAGTGGTGACTTAAATAATAAGAAATGGTTGCAAAACATTTGGATGTGCAAAGAAGTGTTCTTGAAGTTGTATTATGAGCTTGCCCCAGCCCTTCAGCATAGATACCAGAAGGAAAGGTGCTTCTCTAACAGGGAAGAGTGCTTTGACTGCACTCTGAAACCCTACTATCCTACTCTACTGTTGTAAAGTAGGGAATATGCCTAAGGTTGGGAATGACATGGAGGAGGTTGTAGATAACCACGAGTGGAAGACCACTGAGCATATCCTTATTCACAAGGCTGTAGTCTTGGAAGTGTTTTATAGAGAATGTTGAAGCAGTGATTATTCTGGTAAGGGCAATAACAATTGCTAGGTGAGACTTATGGACACCTACTCCCAGTTCTGGCATTCCTCACATTATCCCAGGCACTCATCCTCTCAGAGTCTTCATTCCATCGTCAGGCGCCTTCTGCTGAGCCACCAGACTGATGGTTTGCTAGATGTAAGGCTGCAAGAAGAAGATGTATAGGGTTCATTTTAACAATAAGGGTGCAGGCAAATATATTCTTTCTTGATTGGCATTATCATTGTATTTGGAACCCAGATGTCTACAGAGATTCTGAAATGTTTACAGTATTTTGGCAAACTGAGGAGGTAAAATGGGGAAAAACAGTTCTGAAAGATCTGAAAAAAACCTGAACGATCAGTTGTGACCAGCTGAAGAGAGTATTATAGGTCTTATCAAGCAGGAGACACACCACACTCTCATGATCTGAAAGGCAGAATAACATTCTGACTATGAACTCTAGGTGACTAAACTCTATGAAATGTATATAAACCTAAAGAATGCTGAATGTGAGCTTAAATCTTAACTGTCTTAATGTCAGCTTTTTTTTTTTTTTTTTTTTTTTTTTTTTTTAATGTGCATGACTCTATGTGTGCCCTTTCTTAAGCATGAAGGGAAGCAACATCAACTTCAGTTAACATCATCTTCACAGAAAAAAACATTTGTTACTTTGCTTAGCAGAAAACTCATCACTTGGGACTTCCTGGTGACAGGATCTTCTATCTGAGCTCCATTACCTGTCTCCCAAAATCAGGCTGGTTCCTGAGGCTCCCATGACTTCACCTTCCCTAAAGGTACACCATAGCACAAAGGGCCATGCTGGCTTGTAGCAAGTACAAGTATTTTATCTCTGTATATCAAGAAACCATGCTCTTCATCTTTCTGGACATAGAGGTAAAACCCTTACTGCCTTTCTTGTCCTTCTGTGGCTGATGCTTCTCTGTGTCAAATATAGCACAGTGGAGAGGCTGTTTTTCTTCCATTTTCAGTTTTTAAGAGTTTTTTTTGTACTAATGGTGGGAAGAGTTTTACTAAGAACATCAGACATGCCATACGGGATCAAGTAAATGAATGATCCATTGAGTCTCTCTCAGAATAGCTTGAAGAAACCTCAGAGTGAAACTGTGCTGTCTGTTTTTCCCTCCCCCCCAAATAAAAACAACAAAAAACCCTAAACCAAACCAAAACAAATTAAAGAAGCAAGAGTCTGACAAGTGACCTAGCAAATGTCTTAAGAAAGGTAAATTACTTTTTTGTTAGAGTACTAATATTAAACTTAGATCCTGCAAAAAAGATAATTTTGAAATTGTTGAAAGGACATGCTCACCTAAATTTGATAAATAAATATTTTTAAAGCTAATTATTCCCTAATAGTTTTGATTTTAGGGAAACTATTGCATTCACTGAATAACTCTCCCTCAGCCCTAGAATGTTCATGCAGCTGCTCTGGACCCAGACGTACTCCGTCTTGCACATAATCCTTGGAATGACTAAGGCAAAGAGGCAGATGAGTTGTCTGATGAACAGAAGGGTCATAAAAAGGACAGATCCTCTGATTTGAAATCCAGGTGGAGTCCTCGTTTAATTGAATTATAGGATAATGGAGCAACACTGATTTGGATAGAGTGTCTGATGGATTCTGGAAATTGAAATATACTAGTTTGTGGAACAAAGCTATGTTGCAAGCAAATTGAGTTGATTTGGGTTCTTTATCAGTGGAAATAAAGACAAATGCCATTCCTGTGTGTTATATAAGACAAAAGGGATGCAAAAATATTATCTGGGCAAGGAAAACACACCAGAGAATGTTAAGCTCTGAGGTGCCAAATTACTGTGTTGGATTTCTATCCTCCGGAGCTTTGTTCAGGTATTTTATAGGTAGTGGTAAAATAAATGGGATGCTTGACATTTACAGAAGGGTAATCTGGGAACAATGGGAATAAGTGAGAAATTTCTTTTATTAAATTTTCACTAATTTATGTGAAAAATCAGAGCCTAGGTTTTGTTCCTAATCATATCTGTATAAATCTTCAGTAATACTGGTCTCAGTGACTGATGAAATTGATGTAACAGAAGGTGGCCTTTCTGTTTCAGACAAGTGAATCTCAGAATCTGCACACTATTAGTTTTACTTCTTGTAACACCTGCTTTTGTAGTTCATTTTACCTAGAGGACAGCTTAAAATGTTTTATGTCAATCTACACAACACTTTAATCTCACACCTGGGATGAACAAAATTTAAACAGGAAATAAACTGCACTGAAGCATTATAAGTGGACTATTGCCATATTAATGAATAGATGAAACAAGCTGCTCTGTGGGTTGCAATCACCCAACAGAGTGGAAAGTTTGAGGCCAGATTTCTGGAAGATCCAGCTGAAAATGATGTCTTCCATCTAACCGATGCTGTGGATTACATAAAACCTTCTTCTCCACCCCTTGGCACTGGGAGGCCACATCCATCTGCAGAAAATGCAGGGTAACCCATGCTGTTGTGAGAACCATAGTATCTCATGGTATGGACCCTGGTATGCTATAGTGGCACAGCTTAGCAGTTTGGGCGGAGCACAAAAATAAGGACAGAATTCCTCTCTATTCCCTCCCCTGCCTACAAAGGGAAGATAAAAGGGAAATAAAGACTGGAGACTTCAAAGACTTTAAGTTGGAAACTGAAAACAATTGGATACAGATTTACTAACACAGGGGAAAGGTAATAACATAAGGGATAAAGTAACAAAAAATACAAAATATATA